>NC_047535.1:34617950-35217950 GCF_012275295.1 Melopsittacus undulatus | reverse complement strand
CGGTTCTGCTCTCAGAAAATATGAAGCAGATGAAACATTTGGCAGGGATTTTTTTTTCAGCACAGTTACTGAATTTCATGGAGTTAAATTTGTAAGGAAAGCTATGACACTGTGAAGTAACAGTGTTTTTTTTACAATGCAAAACTAGCAGCCTAAAAGCATATTGCCTTGAGCTCCCCGATGCATTTCGGAACAGCTTTCCAAATTGTTTCTGGTTTATTTTTAGAACAGATATTTAATTTACAATCCACATACTATTTATTGGCACGCTTTAATAAGGCTGTATTTAGAGAAAGCCACTGTATTTGACACCCTTGAATATTCATGCATTTCTGTCTCCATGGTCCACCACACATCGTATTATCCCTTCCACTGCATTAATCCAGGGCCCCAAGCAGCCCTGCTATCAAAGCGCAAGCCTTCACAATCCCTCCCTGCCCAAGGCAGAGATGGTGAATGACTCCCAGAGGAAGACCAAATCTTGTCTGCAGAGGGACCTGGTCAGGAGGGGCCACCTATCTCACATAAACTCCTGCTTGGGCACTGGCATCTCTGCTTCCAAAAAGCATCAAGTCAAACAACATGCAAAGAAAAGCATGCAGCCAGAGCCTCAATAACTCAACCCCTTCCACCACCTGAGCCATTGCCAGACTGGAGAGAGCTCCAGCTGTCTTCAAGTCAAATACTCAGACACTTGTCAGTAAGTTTCAGGCCTGGGGTCCAATCTGCTTCCCAAGATAAGATCTTGGTGCATGTCTGGGATGCTCTTCAACATTTTAACTGAAGCAACTCATATAAGGTCCCATGCAAAGTTAATGTCAGTGACAAATACTGAACCTGGATGTAAAGCCTCCTGCTTCCTCTAAACTCTGCTCTTGCATCTCTTATTAGTTGTTGTTTTGGAAGAGAACTCTTCAGGTGCTTGGCCTTGACCTGGGAAACATGCTGACCTCATTGGCAATTCCAGCATCCCCTCCAATGCCTCAATACATCCCATGTGACCTGGAGAGAGCTGTGACCACTCTGACTGTGCCCCAGTGTCAGCAGCCCCAACAGCTCCACTGCATCAGTATGAGCATGTCAGTTATGGGCAGGCAGAGTTGGGGTCTTGGCTGCCCTTTGCTCCACCAGCAGCTGTGCACAGCTAGGATTTGGGGCCATAACCACAGTTCTGGGGGAAATCCCCCATCTCACTGTTCCCAGCATCTTTTATTGATGGTGCAATCCAGGGGCAAGTGGAGACAGAGATCTAGAGGCAGGGGAGGGACTTTTGCTTTTATCACACAGGAAAAAGCCCCAGTCTAACACAGATACTTCACAGTTTTAAAGAAGGAAAGCTGCTACAAGACTTCAAAGAGTAATTATACAGATGAATTCAAACCAGAGGACCTCAGTGCTGTTCCCCCCCTGCTGATCCACCTGTTGCCATTAGCCAGAATTACTCCCAGAGCAAAGCTCCATGCTAGACTGGGAACAGGTGAGCTGCATGGAGAGAGAGTGTAGCTTCAGATGCAGAGAGGAAGATGAATAGACTAAATCTTGCCCAGCCTGGAGAGAAAGCCCCTTAAGCATCAGTGGCTGGCTGAGGAAACCCCACTGTGCTCTGTATGGGTTATATATATGTATATATAACCCATATATATGTATTTCTTTTTCCTTCATACATTAAGGTAGAGTACAAATGCTTCTCTTCCAAGATACTGTCAGAGAAATGTAAGCACTAGTAAGATTTCTTTGCAGAGGCTTCCACAGATGGAAAGCATTTTCACCTACAAGCTGTTAGGGAAAAGCCAGGTTGGGCATGAAAATACATGTTCAGGAGTCATTCACCCACCCCTCACCACACTGCCCTGGTAAGTAAAACCTACGGTGAGCCCTGAGAATCAAGCTGGCTGCAACAGCTCATGCACTGAGAAAGTACTTACATTAACAAGTTTTTGTGGTTGAGTAGTTGTTTTTTTTCTTTCCAATAACTTACAGCTTCTCACCCACCCCCACACAACAGTACTTCATTGCTTAGCAGGTCCAGCTCTCCTCCTCTCTCTTAAAATAGCTCTTTCTTATTTCTCTCTGGCTGGGACGTTTTTCTGAACTCTGCTTTGAAGGAGTAGAGGGCAATAGGGGACTGTTTTATTGCATGGAAAAAATCTGCTTGAGAAAGGCAGAAGCAAGCTGTAAAACATGTATTTAGTAAAATCCCTCTCAGTTTGTACCAGGTCCTGCTTTCTGCATGATTTGGTTCAAAAGCAATTTTGAACAGATGCACAGCCACAATATCTTAAAATGTTTAGATTTATTTAAGTATCCCTACAGGCAGAAACTTCCCAAACGTCTCACTTCCTGCAAACTATCTATCGTATTTGTAATGTATCTCCAAAGATTTTGCAGGTAACATGGCATTATACAAACACCTTCTGGTGCCTGGGGTTTCCCTCTGAACAAGAGCTCAGTAGAGTGCCCAGGATTTGCTCTTGGATGAGATTCAATATAGAACAGCCAGCTAATTTCAATCTGTTGGCTGGTGGAAGTCTACAGCAGATCAGCATTTGCTGAACCTGTACTTCAGCAGAACTTCAGCACCACTCGCATCCCTTCAAGCTCTTGCATCCCTCCAAGCTCTAGCATCCCTCCAAGCAGAACATGAGATCATCTGTTTTGCAGCCTGGGAAGGGGTGTTTGTAACACAAGGAGTCTCGAGCAGAAATAAGTACAGTGTACCTAGTGCTGCCAAGCCTGCTCACACACACGAGCGGGGCTGCTTTCTTGGAAGCAGCATTGCAATATGAAGACCTGCATGTTAAAGCTGCACGAATTGTTAGAGATTCAGCACACTGCTGAATCCAGAAGCAATACAAGCTGCATTCTAATTTGCCAAGAAGGGAGGCTAACAAGGAAGACAAAACCAGATCCTTTATGTCCTTTCAGGTAAACGGGTCAGACTGAGTATGACTGGGCAGTACAAAGGGCAGTGATGGGAGAAGGCACATCGCTCTGTCTTGCTTGTGGTGGCTGTACCTGGCCCCAACAGCCAGATTGGGAATAAGGACTAATGACGACTACTGAGAGCAGAGAGTGGATTTGCCGTGCAAACCTCAAGTTTCCAGCTGGGAAAAGCGGGGGATCTCTCCACCCGCTGCACAAAAATAAAAATAAATACCACCACCACCTTCCGCATGCGAAGGCGTAGGATAGGAAGCGAGAAACTCCGCTGCTCACGATGCATCTGGTGGTGGTTCTGGCACTGCCACTGCACCCGCGATCACTGCCGAGGATCACCCGGGGCTCCCTGCCGGCCCCGGCGGCTTCACGCAGCGTTCCGGGGGGACACCCCCGCTCGGGGGCACCTCTGACGCGGGATACCACCTTGGGGGGGACGACATCCGTGTGTGTGTGTGTGTGCATTTGTCCCCTCCCCGTCGCCGGACAGGCAAACCCGGCTCGGACACGGACAGATGCCCCCTCTCCCTGTACTGGGGCGGGGATGAGGGCAGGAGAGTGCAGCAGTGGGAGGCAGGTCCCCTCCGAGGTGAACACGTTCGCAGCGCGCCCCGAGGGGGGAGCTGAATGGGCAAGCGCTGCAGCGCTTCTCTCAGCACACACACTCTCATCCGACACGGCTCTCTAACCCTCCGGCTCTACCCAACCCCTGGTGCCAACGAGCGCCGCCGGAGCCCCGGACGGCGGAGTGGAGCGGTCCCCGCAGCCCCCAGCTCCTGACGTCTCCCCTGCTGCGGGGACCCCGTACTGCGGGGGGAGCGGAGGAGCCCGGAGTTGCCCGGCTCAGCCCCGGCTGGACCAAGTGCCGCCGGGGAAAGCCCCTCTGGCTTTCCCGGTGTCCCGGGCCGGGCCGGGGCGGCGCTGCCCGCACCTTGCCCTCGCACAGCGCGGAAATTTCACACTCGCAGCCGTCCCGCTGCCTTGCGCCCGCAGCTCCGCCGAGCCATATTTCTCTCTAATGCAAACGCGTTTCAATCACCGCCTTTGCTTTTCCTCTTTCCTCCCCTTTCCCTTCCCTCACCTCCTTTCCCTTCACGGATCGCTCCTCGCAAATGGGGCGATAAATCCAGAAAGTGCCATGCACCGCGAGGAGGGGAGACGGGGAAGGATGCTGAAACGGAGAGGGTGGCGGCAAGACACTCCGGAGGGGTGGCAAACGAAGCACCCAGAGGGGCATGAACGGAGTTCATAGTGACGGGCGCGGTACAGGCTCGGCGCTCAGTCACCCGCCCGGCCCAGCGCCTTCGCAACCCTACCTGAAAGAGCCGGAGGATGTTGGCCACCATAATGGAGACTGAACTTCCCGACGCCCCGATCACTCCAACTACTTTCTCCGGCTTAACGAACACAGGCGGCTCGCCGTTGGTGCACCTCACGTCGGAGGTGTCCTTCTGGATGAGAGCCTGAACGAAGGTGAGGGACTGCTCCAGCGCGTAGGTGTCTCGGGAGCAGGTGTCCAGGATGCGGGCGCCCAGCGTGACATTAGGCAGCAGGTCCGGGTCGCTGTTGATCTGGTCCAGGGCGTAGAGCATCGCCTCCAGCCTGTGGATGCCGTTTTCCTTCTTGATGTCCCCGCAGGGCACGCCCGGGGGGGCCCTTAGCGTGCACGGGGAAGAGGCCGCCCAGGGTGATGTCCCCCTCCAGGCGGATGGAGTGGGGCGCGTACATCTCCTGCCCCTGGGCCACCGCCGAGAGCAGCAACTCCAGCAGGCAGCAGGGCAACTTCAGCAGAGTCAGGAGCCGCAGGAGCCTGCCCAGGCGGACCATGGTGCCGGTGCCACCGCCCGGGCGCTGCCCCGCGCTCCCGCCCGCGCTCCCCCGTGCCTTCATGCGGCCCGGAGGGGCCGGGGCGGCGGGGCGGGATCGCCGGGGGATGGTGGGGGGATGATGGGGGAAGTCGGCGGCTCCCGCCCGCCCTGGCCGCTACTGCCTCCGCCGCGCTCCGCGGCAGCACGGCACTGGGGAGCCGCGCCGCGCCGCTACCGCTTTAAATGGTGGCCGGGGCTCTCCGCCTCCCGCCCCCTCCACCGCCCCGCCCGCCGCTGCCGCTGCGCAGGATGCGGCCGCGTCGCCCGGGCCGGGATGAAGATGATGGAGCTGCGTGCCGGCTCCGGCACCTCCACCAGCCCTGCCTGGGGCTGGGGGGCTACAGGTGGCGTGGGGTGGTGGACCCCGAGGGCAGCCCCGCTCCCAGGGGCCGGAGCCGGGCGCAGCGGCAGTAGCCGGATGTTGCCGCTGGGAAACGGGCAAGGGGTGCGCGGCTCGGAAGCTCCCGCGAAAGGAGCCTGTGTACGGGGGGGGGGGGGGGGGGGGGGGGGGGTCCGATCAGTCCCACTGGAGCATCCTCGTCCTTATCCTCTCCCACCTCCTCCTTATCCTTCTCCTGGAGGGAAGCGGAGCGGAGCCGGCGTAGCGGGATGCCCCTAGCTAGCACGGACTGGGACGGGCGGGGGATCGCTGCCCAAGTGCGAGAGCGTTCTGGCCAGGCTGTGGCATCGAAAGCCGTAATCCGGTTTTAACATAGAAGAGATCCTCCTCCCCGCTAAGGTGAGTAGCTGTGGAGCCTGTGAGAAGGAGGAGGAGTTTGGATGTAACCCCATACTCCCAAACCCGAAATAATGCAGATTGTTCTATTTTAAGATCTCCAGACTCGTGTTTGGTTTAGCACAACCATATCTTGAGCATGCTGGAATATAGAATCATGGAGTCACAGACTGGTTTGGGTTGGAAGGGACCTTAAAGCTCATCCAGTTCTAAGCCCCTGCCATTGGCAGGGACACCTTCCTCTAGACCAGGTTGCTCCAAGCCGTGTCCAGCCTGGCCTGGGCCAGGGGGCAGCCGGGACTGGGCAGCCACAGTTTCTCTGGGCAACCTGTGCCAGTGCTTCAGCACCCTCACAGCAAAGAACTTTTTTCTAATACCTAATCTAAATTTACCTGCTTTCAGTTTAAACACCCTGGATTTGTTCCTTTCATCCCAAAACTACAATATCCAAAGAGACACCTAGGCCAGCTACAGCTCTGAAGAGTTACTCACAGAGGGACAGCTATAGTGATTGCTTAATTTTCAGCTCATTATATCTGAAGTCAGAGTAACACAAATGTCACTGTTGTCACAGTCAAAAACATCAGTAAAACCTGATGGTTTGAATCTGTTTTGGTGTGGCCAAATCTTATCTCACAACACTGAAATAAATGCTGCAGTGTGACCAGTCTGGCAGACACATGTGGGTGGCTCTGCTGGCCAGGTCTTGACAGGTGGAGCTGGCTAGGGGTTGCTGATACATCTTGTAATAATTATTAAGGCATTTTAACACCTTAAAATTGTGTCCTTACCATATTTTCCAGCTTTTTTTTTCTTTCCCTCATAGATGTGTTCTCTGTGTCCACTTGTATTTTTCCAGAAGTCACTATAACGAAGGTTTCCAAGCTGG
Organism: Melopsittacus undulatus; assembly: GCF_012275295.1. Lineage (NCBI taxonomy): Eukaryota > Metazoa > Chordata > Aves > Psittaciformes > Psittaculidae > Melopsittacus > Melopsittacus undulatus. The sequence continues at coordinate 35,211,520 of NC_047535.1, read as the reverse complement.
TTCTATTCAAACACCACCATAACCAGAGAAGGCACACAAATATTCCTTATGGAAGGGGACGTTTGGAGAGGAGCAGCAGGCCTGGACAGCTGTAGCAGGCTGGAGGATTTTACAGTAGGGCCAGGATATAACATGCATAAAACAACAATAAAAGCAGCTGGAGTTGTCCACTAGAAATTATAATTTTGGGGCTTGGGAGCAAAATTCAGTTTTCCCATGGACTAGAAGCATCACAAGAGATTATTTCGTTGTAATTTGGTATCATGACCCAGCCTGTGCCATCACTCAGGCACAATTGTTTACCATTTCTGTTCAGCACTGGATGAAGGCACAGCCATGCTTCTAGGACAAACCCACGCTTGTTTCCACTCATCACCATCCTGCAAGGGGACAGTTCATGCACAGAACAGGGCACATGTGGGCTTGGGGTGGTCATGTCATGTGGTCCCCCAGCCCAAGGGCCAGGCATCCAGACCTCTTCCAATTAAGCTGCAAATTCCCCAGTGCCCGTGTGCAATCCCTCAATGGATATGCACACCCTAACTCTTTACACATCTGCTGTGCAGTGTGATTTACTTCTCAGCTACTCTTTGGTAACATCAGCTTCATTCTCCTTTTACATCCAGTGCACACAGTTAGAGTGTAAGCTCTTCAGCATTTATTTACCACTTGCCCACTTAAAGCTCCTCTTTGAGCAGCTTAGCTGTATTTATTAGCATTAAAAGCTCTGACTCTAGTGGCTGTAGAGAAGAGTTTGCAAGCATGACTCAAGTTTGCCTTAAGAGCTCAAGATTTGGAAAGGATGCAAATTTAAATCATCTTTTCTAATAAATCTCATTGTTTTGCAGGAAGCTACCTCATTATTTCAAAAGCTTCCTGCATTTTTTTATTGTTTTGTTGGGCTTTTTCCACCTGTGGGAAAATCTACCATTATATTCAACACGTTTATCCTCTCAACATTACAGAAACCCCATCTGCTGTCTACTTCATCCTTCTTTTCCTCACACCCTAGTTTACCTAAATAACTAGTCTACATATTCCACACCAGATTCCCTAAGAGAACATAGAAAATGGCACAGTTTATCAAGGCTGGCCTAAGGTCCATCCTAGCCCAGTATCTTGTCTTGGAGTAGCAGCAGACGTGTTAGAAGAAAAGGCAGCAGCTCTGCAGTATGCAGATGTCTTTAATGTGTTCCTACCTTAAGTCTCATCCTCGTCTCTCATATATAGAAATTGGTTTAAGACCTGACGCATGAAAAATTATTCTAATTACATTACAAAAATTGATATAGTTAATCATTACTCTGGATATTCTTGATAGCCATAAAAGTGTCCAGTCCTTCTTACACTCATGCTGTGCACTTGGCTTCAGTGGCCTCCATCAGTAATGAACACCACTGTCTAATTGAACATTACCTGAGAAAACCTGTTTGTCCATTTTCAATTTCCTGCTTTTTAAATTTAACTCTCAAAATAGCCAGTAATCTCCCTTTCATCGTACCTGATCTCCATCCACTATGTGCAGTCATCTACCTACATTCAATCTGTCTCTCTCAGACAAGAAACTAAATATAAGAGCCTGTGCATCTGTCATTGACATATTTTACTTCAAAGAAGCATTTCATTTCAGTTTGCATTACTGAATACCTGGAGGTGAGACAACGCTGACTAAATACCGCTGTGAGCGCATCACACCTGCGCCGTGTAACAGCCCGTGTCCCACTGAGTCTAAAAAAATCCTCTCCTCCCTATGGCCCACCAGAACAACTACACTAAGTGGATTCAACAAGCAGTTCCTAAGCAAAAATTAGATCATGTCCACTCACAACTAAACTCACCCACTCTTAAAGCCATCAGTGATGATTTCAAGTTACGACATACTAAGTCATGTTACAGTTTTTTGTCATAATCTGAAATGCTCCCAGAAAGCAATTTTATTACAGGAAAATAGCATTTTATGTGTTTACTGGGAATATTGACAGAAGCATTTGGAAAAGGTAGGACATTCCAACGTGACGTTTTGTATTTCATTTCACAATTAGTCATTCCTGCACTAAATCAAATTCCCAGCACAAGTCACTCACTACATTCCCAGAGCCAGCAAGCACTCTCTGTAGATGTGCTGGTTCCACCACACAGACTGTAACCTCCTGTCATAAGAATTAAGTTATTCTGTCTCTCACCCAAGGAACGACGTCCAGGGAAGATTGGCATTGGGTTTTAATGCACATGAGCACTGCTCCTGCTCCTGGTAGGACCAGGCACCCAGAAGCCAGACTCCCATCCACACCTGTGAATGCTTCCATGGCCTGCCTGCTTTGTGGGGCCAGAGACATGCTCCATCTCCCCCAGTGAAGGTTTGTTTCACAGAAAAACACACACAAAACAAAACAAAATTTCATCATAAAAAATAAAACAACAGAAAAAAAAACCCCAAAACCAACCAAACCAAAACCCAAGCCTGGTCCCGTCAGCAGGAGAATTTGTTTAGAAATAACAGTGGTTAAACACATCCAAAAGCATATTCAAAACCATTTCTTAACTCATCTGTCAAATAAGATCCTGGATTCAGCCAAATTGCTATTGGATAAGCAAAGACTTTGCCAGAACGAAATCAGCATCATAGCTGGCATCCTTCAGGGGAGCTATGCAGTTTCCATCACAGGAGGATCTTACCCACATCTACTTTCAAAGATGCTATGTAATTAAACATTGCTTTTATGTGGGCAGCTGGCAGAGCGAACAGAAAATTGTGTTATAACCAACCAGTAGAAGCAAAACAAAGAGCAATGGACTAGCAGAAAAGAGAAATAAAACAATATTTCACATTTCAGTAATGTAGCATGATGCTGCTGTGCCCAGTTGGAGGTCATTTTGAACAACTGTAATAGACATGGTACAAGCAATTAATTTCTTGGGTGAAGTCAGGGTTGGGATAGCAGCCAGAGCTCCTGCTTATCAGGAGTTCAGAAAATAATGAATTTTTGGAGCAGAGGGCAGTGAAAAACCCTGCTCCTTAACTTGGTGGTTTGCTGTTGCTGTTTGCAAAGAGATGGTGTCAGTGTGGCTCTGGTTTCTGGGGAGGACAGGAGACAGAAAATTCTCTTCAAGGATAGAGCAGCTTGGATCTCTTGCTAGATCTTACCTAAGAGAAATTTTATTTCTGTATTTATATCTTATTATAGAGTATCGAATTATAGATTATTAAAATATAAATGCTAAGTAAATTATTACTTATAATGCATGTTATGTAATTAAATCTAAAATACATGTTATGGGTTGTTCCCAAGCCTATGAAAAAAAAAACTGTGCTAAACCACAATGTATGTGGGCCTAACTCTCTGTTGCAGCACGCTAGCATGCGCCCATATAAAAGCAAATCAGTGCAGCTCTCGGAGCCAACCCCAGCTACTCTATGGAGAGAAACATTTACCTTTCTCTGACCTTCACAAAGATCCACAGATTTACACACACACAGTTATTTTCCAGTTTCAACCACCTCCCAGGTTCTGCCTCCTGTGCACAGGCTGCTACTGCCTAAAAAAGGGAAAGGCTCTGGGAGGAGGGGAAAATTCTTGGCCATAAGCTAAAGCCAATCTGCTAGAGGTGGTAACTAGTCCAACTCCTTGACGGGGAAGTTTCCTTCCTCACCACCAGGCCATGTCAGGGCCAGGCCAGCACGGTGCCAGCAGATGCCACAAATAAGATGATGTAGCACAAGAGTCCCTGTGATGCTGTAGCATGGGGAGACCTCCGCAGCGTTCAACACAGAGCACAGATGCTCCGTGACCCACCAGAGCTGGCACAGCACAGGGCTGGAGCTGTCCCCTGCTGCTCTGCGTGCAGGATGTGATGGTGTTACATCCCTGGGTCACTTCCCAACTGCCAAGTTTTCCCAGAGGGAGGGATGCGCATTGGCACAAGGTCAGAGGAGCACTCGCAAAGCCTGCAAGGGAGCTCTAAGCACTTGCTACCAAGGTATAAACCTTTTGGAAGTTATCTACATTATGAGAACAGCCTCATTGCTAAGAGCAGCTACAACAGAAGGTACCAGTGTGCAGTAACAGTGACTGCTCTTATTTTTGTAGTAGCTTACCCTATGGTATATCATATCCTGCATTTTAGGAACTCACCATACTCAGAAAGATAATTTTTTATAATATTATTAAAATAACAACCACATAAAATCATACATAAAATTAAGCTTCTACAAGTGCAGAGATAGTGAATTTTGTCATTTTTATCAAAATAGGTTATTTACGTAAAATACCACCAGATTAATTTATAGAACCTGCAAGGATTCCAACAAAAGGAAAATCATTGCCAACAAATCTTGGTATCTTTGAATTTGTCTGGGTTTTCAAACTGCAATTGTCTCCATCAAGAAGACAGTTTCAGAAATGATCAAAACTGAAATAAAAAGAAATCTAAATACCACCATGTACTCAGTTTTTAAGCCAAACTTGATATATTTTGGAAAACAAAACCTTATGAAACAACCCCATCTGTGTAGTGAGTGTTCAGAAAAAGGGGTCCCAGTGAAGTGTCATGTACCACCTAACCCACTGCCAAGGAAAGCTGCACATGGCACGGGAGAAAAGCCATTGCTCCTCCCAAGAATGAGTTTTGGTTCAGTTCTGAGCAATTCCCACTTTCCTAACAGACACTCCAGTTAGTTTAGTCATTTCCGCCTTCAGTACAGGAGGAGACCTGAGGCACATTTTCCACTAGACCATGTAAAACACAGATCCCCCTCGAAGCCCCATCAATACCTTTGAAAGCCATCCAAGCATTAGAGAGGAATGGTTCAATCAATTACATGGGAAACACTTTAAAACCATTCCTTTGAGATCACAAATATTTCAAACAGGCAGTTCTATTAGATGGGCACTTCAGCCAAATCATTAAAATCACTGCAATCCACAGAGAACAATAACTTTTTCTTTTCAAACACTTATTATTCTCTGGGTTTCTTATTTACTAAGAATACTTTGATTCACTTAATGCTTGGAACATCTCCTCCAATGCTGAATTAAGAATGAAGGCATTGCCCATTCAAGATAATTAAATAAGATGGCTTTTCCAAATAATAATAGTTCTGTAATGTCAGACAATAAACTGATATAGTCAGTGCAGGCAGGTCCCCTCCTCACTGGCTGTCTGTGGTGCCTGGAGTTTTCTAAGGGACAAAGTGGCATTAAATCTACAGGCTAGGCTGATGGAATCACTCAAGATGCTCTTGGAGAGGCCTTTCCCTGCTGGTCATGAGTGCCCCTTTTCTGTTCTTTACAGCTTTGCCATATTTGAGGCAAAAATAGTTTTAAAATATTTGACTGATTTTTTTTTTTCTCCCCCCACTTCCCCCCCCCCCCCAAAAAAAAAGAATACAGACAGAAGATGGTTCATCTATTTCTGAAAAACACCTTTATCGGGTAACATTTGTATCAGCCCCTGATTAGTGCACAGCATTTTGTCCCCTTCAGAGGAGGCCAACACATAACACATCCATGCACAGCCAACATGCTCCCTAGCATCAGGCATGTGGCACCCATCCATGAGCAAAACCAGCCTTGCCATCCCCCAGAAATCCTGAGCTGAAAGAATCAATAGGACCCAGCTACTGCAGGAAGGTGCCCTCAATGCCTCTGGCAATCTGAGAACAACAGGCTGCTGAGATGCTCCAGGGCAGCTGTGACAAGAGGAGAGGGGAAGTTTTCTTACACTGATGTTGCAGGCATCCTCCTCCATCCAGCCTTCTGTTTGAGTATTTCCCTGAAAAAGCCACAACGCCTACTTAAAAAGCAACATTAAGCATGCAGAATCCATCATTGACAATGCCAGAACCGTGATTGCTTCCTCAACCCATTCTGCACGTTATGACGTAGCCTTTAATTAAATGATCAAACATTATTTCTGCTGAGCCCCTACCTCATCCAGCTCTCAGAATAGGCAGTGTTCACTTAATCAACAGTTATTCAATACATTGCTTTATCCTCAACCTTCAGTGCATGTCCCCAAGACTCGTACTGCAGAGCATTTATCGCATACTGAGTCAGAATTAATAACTTTTTCCTGGGCTTTTCTATCTTGATCATCACTATAGTGTCTGAGCGCTTCAAAAACAGTAATTTGTTTTCATGAGATAAGTGATATTACAGAATCACAAAACGGTTGAGGTTAGAAAGGATCTCTGGAGATCTTCTACTCAACCTTCCTGCTAAAGCAGGTTCACCTAGAGCATGTTGCACAGGTTGGCATCCAGGAGGGTTTTTAATATCTCTAGGGAAAAACAGCACAGCCTCTCTGGAGAGCCTGTTCCAGTGCTCTGCTATCCTCAAAGTGAAGAACTGTTTCTTCATATACAGATGGAATTTCCTGCATTTCAACTTGTATCAACATTTTATCCCGTATCTGGGCACCACTGAAAAATTGGCCCCCCTCCCTCTTGACACCTGCCCTGAAGATATTTAAATAGAGGTGGCTTACCACAGAAAAGAAGATCATACATGTAATAAATTTTGTTGTTTGTTTGAATAGAGACTTAGAGAAAACTCAGTTTTTTGTTAAGAAGCAGCACATCTGCAGGGGCTGCTAGATACCTTCACCTTCCTAACAGCTCAGACCACAGTTAGCAGCAAGCCACTAAATCACTAGTTGCTATTATCTAATTCTATACAACAAGCTATCTCGGTTGAGTCCCACTGAGCAAGGTGCCCTGATATCAAATGCTATCACAGCTGGCACTCTTCTTAATTAGTCCTGACAAATCTTGATAATGACTCATTGAGAATATGAGTTAAGCATAAAATAAAGCAAACAGCAAGAATCTTATGTAATTCTTCCTACTTCAATGGCTGCAGAAATTGAGTCATGAGATTGTTTTGGAACATTTTACAACAGAAATCAGGACTGATCTTTGTAAATTAAGATTTAATATTTTTAAGATCTCATCATGGCAGTGCACTTTTTAGAAGAGTACAGATCTTTTCCTAGTCTATTTTATTTATTCTCTTGGTGTCTTTCCTCATTCATTCTGTAGAAAGCCTGGTCTATGTAAGATTTTATCCCTGTGTATAATAACAAGCAAGCTTAGGCAAAATACATTGACAATCTGGTTTCCTCAGCTGATGATATCGGATTCTTTTCTGTTGATGTGGATTTATGTTATAGATTTTTACCTCTATTCATTTGTTTTGATCGACTATTAGACTATCATAACTTTTTGCTCTTTTTTTTAGTACTCAAGCATGACTTTATTTTATGCCTGATTGCATTGCTTTTAAAAGTGAATCTTTCTCTGAGGCTCATCTCTCTCAGTACTCACCCTGTTGGACTACTAGATCCTGATGTTAATCCATAGAGAAGCTGGCAGCTGGGTAGTGCTTTGCTATGCTGCATCCCTGCCCAGACTTGGCCAATCCAGCTGAGGTCTGCTGGGGCACAGGGGGGATGGAACTGGGTCCTTCGTGGGTTCTGGTTCAATCTAACCTCGCCTTACAAGACTATGGAAGAGCCAGCACACAGCAAACCCTCCCCAAGGTACTTCCATGGGTGGGATCATGGTCTAGGGCCATGGAGTTTAAATTGGGATCTACCCACTATCAAGAGGCATTTTTCCCAGTCCTTTCCCCTCTTCCTCTCCTGTGTCCTTTAAGTTGTCTGTTACAGCCATTTGAAAGCACTGTTAAAACAAATCAAGATGTATTCACTGTGCTTGTAACAAATCCTTGAATGTTGAGATTTCCCCATCCCGGCTGACAGCCTCACACTTTCACAGTGCCCTTCAAGACTCACTGCATTTTCCAAAGACAAATATTTTACAGTTATTGGAATTGTCTCCATCACCTTTGAGCTGCCCCAGTAATATATTTTTGTTTGGGATGCTTCATTACTGTAATTATTGAAATAAGATTTTTCAAACTTCCTTTAAAGATTTGGAAAATGCCAGTGCTAAATTTCTTCTCCCAGAAAATCCTGGGCTAATAAGAGCTTTTTAGATTGGTTACTTGAGCTAAAAGTTTGTAGAAACAAACCCCAAATAACTTGGAGTTGCTGCAGAACAAAACCAAAATATTATTTATTAAACCTCTCTCTGTCCAGAGCAGCAGGGTACCTACAGCTGCTTTAATGAGATCCTAAAGACATGGCTTCAGATGATGCGCTCCAAGGTGCCAGGCTTGTATGTGAAAGTAGGTGAACTACTTTTAGATGTAGTACTGATGAGGACAGCCAGGGCTGACAGTCTCGAAGCTGATCCACTTCCACTGAGGTCGATGAAAACTCATTAATTTAAAAGATTGGACCATTAATTTGAAAGCTATTGACAGAGCAGTGGGAGCAGGTCTGAAGAATTAAATAATGCAAGGACAGGGGACATCTGTGCAGTCTTATAATACAAACCCCATTGCTGGGTACAAGCAGAACCAGGTTAAATTTCTTAAACAGGAGATTAACTGGGCCACAAGTGTTACAAAAAGACTGCATATGCACATCAATATTTTTACACCTAAGAGAAAATTGATTTTATCCTCAATTAGTTCAAATCAATGATTTTCCTATTATTGATGCAGCTGAACAGCATTACGATGGCTGAAGATTTGACTTGGGACAAATTGCAATACCCTGGGGGTAAATACAGGCACTGGCTCAATATCCTTACAGAAGTCCCAGACAAATTTTGGGTATCTTGATGGCTCAATTTGAGAGACAATTATTGTTAACCAGAAACCTAGCGGAAGACGTAACAAACAGTTAGAAAAACACTTGTCAGTAAATTGTGTCTTCACATAGCTGCCATTTTTCCAGCCTGCTGGCAATTCATTTTTATTAGATGCTTCAAGTTAGCTAAAATATTTTGTCTGGCCTAAACCAAACATTCTTGGATGAACATTTAAAATAGTTTCTCTATGTTTTTCTTTACAAGTAACTGGAAGCAAATATTATTATTTCTTGAAATAATTAGGGTATTTAGTTAAAAAATAATGTCAGAATGTAGATGTTTCATGTGCAAGCTGTAAGCCAGATGCTGAGCCACCCCTTGCCTTATCAGATCTGTTTGTAAGGACTGTGGCCACATTAGCGAGAAGGACCAATGAGGGTTGCTTTCAGTTGGCCCTGCTCTGGCCTGGATGCCAGCAGATCGTTCTAGGTATGCTGCTGGAGCCCATCTCCCAAATCATTTAACCAGAATGAATCCACTTTTCTCACTTCAAACCCACACCCCAGTGAAAAGCAGACCATGGTAACCAGAATCTGTTGGAGATTTTCATCTAAAACATAGCTCTGAGTCCCAGGAGACTGCTAGCACTGCTCCCTGGTAACCCATCGCTGTCCTCCACAATCCCACTGTGACACCAGAAACACAGTGAAAGTGCCAACTCTTTCATCAATTTCTTATTTATAGCTAAAATTAAATATTGAGGTAATAGTGTGAAATACCCAGTTTCATACCCTTCTTTTCCCAGCTCTTACATGGATGGAAAGCACTGCATGCTTTTAGAATGGCTTGGTGCTGAACAACTTCAGCACGTATTACTTTATTGTGATATGCACAGCTGAAAACCAAATCTGATATAGATATTGGATCAAAGCTTGTACTCTGTGGCAATCTAATTTTATTCTGACGTTGATTGCTTGCTCTTCATCTGCAGTTGCTGTCCCAAAGGGTTCTAAGTGAAAGAAGCTATATTATGTTTTTTCCCTGTACAAAGCTGACATGAAATAAATTCAGAAGAACACACAAGAACTGTGTGGGGTTTGTTATTCACAAGACAGCTTTGAGGAAGGAAAAAATTGGAGCTTAGGTTTGAGGACTTTCACACAAACATGGATGGTGCAAAATATGGTGGAATTTCTTAATAAAGCATATAGGAACATTCAAAAACAAGGGAACTGGGGAACATAGGGGCTTTTGAAAAATCCCCTTGCTGCTTACCATAAGGTGGGAAACTGAATTTCTTTGAAAAGCTGGGCCTTCAACATATGCCATCTATGGAGCAATGATACTTAGGAATCTACAGCTCATAGAATCATAGAATAGTTAGGGTTGGAAAGGACCTTAAGATCATCCAATTCCAACGCCCCTGCCATGGGCAAGGACACCTCACACTAAACCATATCACCCAAGGCTTCATCCAACCTGGTCTTGAACACTGCCAGGGATGGTGCATTCACCAGCTTCCTGGGCAAGCCATTTCACTACCTCACCACCCTAACAGTAAAGAATTTCTTCCTTATATTCAGTCTAAACTTCCCCTGTTTAAGTTTCAACCCGTTACCCCTTGTCCTATTACTACAGTCCCCTAATGAAGAGTCCCTCACCAGCATCCAACCAACCAAATTCAAACCCCAGATGTAATCTTTAAGTAAGAAATTTTTATTAGATGCACATGTAACACATTTCAGAAGGGACGCAGAGCTTTGCTGCAGTGTGTAATTAATGACCTGGTATTTAAATAAGGGCTTGCAAAAATTAAGAGATATTTCACAAACTTCCATGGATGTACAATTACAAATGCAAAACTGATCAATCCCAGCAAGGGACACAGCATCAGACTCAAATAACAAAAGTAACAATATCCATTGTGAGCACATTATTGTGGAAGCAAAGGCAGATCAAGGGAGAAACAAGACCTATGTTAGCCAAAAGTAATACGAGACACTTCGGGACTTTTCACCCAGGTTGGAAAGAATGTCCCTTGCTCAGACATTTGGTGTGGTTCAGCAGAAAAGGTCTGTAATTAACTAATTTTACCCCCTTTGGTTCTATTAGAAGCACACAGTGTAGAGCTGCTGCTCTCTGCAGTTTGAATACGAGCACTCCTTTTCAGTGGCAAGATCCCTGTCCAGTATCTTTGTATCTCTAAGCTGGGGGTCATAGATTGAATTCAGCAAACATTTCTGCATGTTAATCCTTGTAGTGAAAGACAAAAAATTATGTTGATATTTACAGGACCAAAATAGAGTAGCCAATTTTCTTGTAAATATTTAAGAAAAAAAAGAAACACAAACTCACCATCCCATTAAGAAACCATCATTTGCATCCTGTCACTATTCAATATTTCTTACAGAACCTCACCCACATGTAATAAAACCAAACTTTGAAGTGTTGCTTAATTTCAGCAACTTTTTTTTTCTCTTGACCCAGATATAAGCAAGGTTTTACTATTGGGAAATGAAATGTTCATGCAGCAGTACTAGTTTTCTCATCATTTATTTTTGTATTAAAATAGGAGAGGCTTTCTACTTTTTAATTACCTACCTTGACAATAGTTCTGCATTAGCTGTAAGTTCAGAAGTTTTCCTATATTCCTACTCTGCTTTCTCCATTAGCTTAGGGTTTAACTCGAGCTAAATCAAATTCAACATTTTAAAACATATAAATGGTGGCTCAGGACTGGCATTAGTAGACCAGAATAAGTTCTCTTTTCATAAGGTTGTTATTAAACACAATTCAGTTTAAAGAAACAGAAAATGAAATTAAAAGAGCAGTGCTGGAACATACATTAATTTCAGATGGTTGATTTAATTGGAGGGACAGCTGATGAGTGCGAAACAGCACTGGCTGGAGCCATCAGCATGGACTCCAGTTCTAGCTCTGATACAAACATAAATTAAAATCAGTGTCCTGGATAAAAGAAAACATTAGGTTTTTTTGGTTGTTTAATTCATTAGCAACTTGTTTTCATGCTTTTTGAGGAGCAAAGATTAGAAAGTGGGATTTTGGACAAAAGAGGCACAAGTAAAATACAAGTTCAACCATGAAAGCACTTGAGAAAAAAACTCTCTTGTATTTCTTATATTTTCTTCTTAACTTTCACATTTACACTTAAGTATTTCAGCAGTAAGAATATTACACAAGGAAGTCCCAGATCAGCAGGGATAGCTCCAAGCTGCCTGAATTTCTCAAGGGCAGAGCTTCACCACAGCTGGGACATGGCAGACAAGGCTACCCACTGGCCTCTGGTTTGTAGTAAACCACATGAGTTTGCATGAGATTTTTTTTCTTTTCAGCCAAAATATTAATTCTAAACATGAATTTCTGATTCAAATCCATAATTCTAAACATGAATTCTGATTCAAACTTACCATCAAAGGAATGTTTTATAGCTAGCAAGATGAAGATGTATTGAGCATTAAAGTTACATCACTTGAAATCACAGTAACAACTAGCAATATTTCTGAAATAGAACAAATTACCTTTACTTTTTATAGCCAGAAAGGAGAATGTCCATTTCCAAAATATGAATTTTTACTATCAGTTTATATCACTTTCTGTTTTTATGAAGCAAAAGTTATAAAGGCATTTCAAACATAAATTGCTTGAAACTTCTCCTGTGAATTCCCACTAGAACTAAGCTCAAATTCTCCAGATCAAAGTAGGAGTTCATTTTCTGATTCTATGCTAGTATAATTATTCACATCTAATGAAAACAGTCTAGAAGTCAGAAGAAGCTAAAAATGGTCATTAGTACAATCCTTGTAGGAAACAGACCTGTTTCACCTCCATCTTTGCCTTTGGTGTCCAGGTTTTCCATGTTGGGTTTATCAGCAGGATCTCAAGTCTTCAATCAATGCCTTTACCTGGTCATTCTGTTGTGTGCGGCAGACCTTGCAGTAGGTAGGGAGTGCTCCAGACCTTGAATGTACACAGGAATGAAGGCACTGGAATTTGGAGAAGATTAAATTCCCCCATGGGCCAGATTCTGTGCATTTACAAACAGATGAAGCAACTGTCCCCTCTCATTGTAGAGGAGAGGCCTCCAGAGAGCATGGCTGTGATGGAAAAACAGGACTGTGAAGAAGCAGATATTACCCAGCAAAAGGCCAAATGCTGAAAAGCCAGTAGGCAAACCAGGCAAGTTTAGCAGTTGCACTACTTAAAATTACTTAATTCACAATGAGTGGCTGTATAATTTAAGTCAGAAAAAAATATATACTTATATTACTATGACAAAGTCATTTGATGATTAATCCCCAAAGTATACTTTTAATGTCAGATCTAAAGACCTCAGGACACAATGACCCTGTTTTTATGGTGCCACATCATATTTTTCTTTTTACAAGTGCAGTTCTCTTTCAAGAACCATAATTTCTTACTTGGTTCAACCTGCAAGAAGTCTGTGCCTTCTCCTGAAATACATAGAAAAGCACTCACGGAAAGGTTTCAATCAACAATGAAAACGACCACCCTAAAACCACCATCAATTTGGGACATTTCCATCAGGTCAGCTCCTGCTGGTGCTCTTGTTGGAGCCCTGGTTGTTTCTCACTTTCATTCTTAACCTGAAACTGCACAAAATTCTCACATTCAGTCACTCCTGGAAGCAATCGAGAGAAAGCTGCAAAGCTCCTGCATCTCTGCGAGAGGCAGGGAGTGTTTTGCCTAAAATGTACCTATTTCTATTACCATACTTCATGCTAATTGAGTTTTAAAACTTGAGCTGAGCTTTCTGTTGGTGGTTTCTGGCCCATAATGCCATAGGTTTTGGGGCCATTCTGTGTCTCCTAGGACCTGGGTTCTGTTCCAGGTTTCCCACAGCTTTCCTGTGTAAGACTCAGGGGAACAATCTCATTTCTTGTTAACACAGTTCATCTTCTGCTCAGTAATAACATACCCACTAATTCACAGAGCTCCAAGACACTTAGAACTATAACAATAAAACCTGCAAACATATAAGAAATAGAAAAGCATGTAAATATGATCCAAAACCAATCTGAAGTTACTAAAATTCAACTGAATTCAATTTTTTCTTCTTCCTCTTCTCCTAGCTGATGTTTCCCCAAAGCTACTCTCTTGAATTACTTGTGTGTAGTCATCCTTAATCTAGATCACTTGCATTTCAGTGTCAAAAAACCCTGCCATCTTGTATTGCTTATGAAGAAAATAGATTAAGCTATGAAAAGGCAGTCCACAGTGTTTTATCTTCATAAAATAAGAACATAAAAAGAACATGCCTCTGATACTAAGAAAGGTTTGCAGGAATGAAACAAAGAAAATCTTACCACTATTTTCAAAGGATAGTGTTTACAAAAGCAGACCAAAGGGTTTGAACACCTTAGCAAAAGCAATCACTGTACTGCTGAATAAATGAGTACAAACTGGGTTGGAACAAACATAGGGGAGAGTGTGGGAAGTTTCTCACTACCAGAAGCACAAGCAGTTAGTCAAAGTGATGACATCTGGTAAAGCGGCCATGCTGCGATGGAACCTGTGGTACTGGATTTGATGAAAAACTGGTTGTTTCCACTTTTTCAGACCTGGGGAACAACAAAGCTATTGATTAGACTTGGTTGGCATCACCATAGTCTAATTCTTAATGCCAGGGCAACGTGGATTTATGGAAACCATAATTTCTCAAATTAGTACTTTTATCTTTGTGAGATTAGAAAAATGGCTGATAAGGGTGGCAGTGCTGAGCAGACCTTCCAGTAACCAACTGTAAAATAGTCAATATATCACAATGACTAAGAAACTATTACAATACATGAAGATACCTTCTACAGAGCACACAAAACACCACATTTTTTTTAAACCACCCACATCTTCCAGGTGTCATTAACAGGAACCCCATACACAGGCCAGTACTTTTTGTGGCAGTGGCTGCAGGCAGGAGGGGTGTCACCATGCAGCCAGCCACCTGCACAATGGCAGAGTGCCTCAGTGCAATCAGGAGTGGCAGCACAATTAGCTCTTAACTAGAGCTTAAATGTGAATTCTCATCTGCAATATATCAGACTGTGTGGAGGCCTCTTTCAAAACCAGCCCTAATATTCAAAATTTAGAAACACCATCTGTTAGAGACTTTGTTAAATAAAAATATCTCATTACTGAATGTGGATCTTCGAGAGGGTTCACTTTCTTTCACATACATCTGATTTTCTTTAGCTGGACAATCAGAAATAGCTGTTGTTCAGTATTTCTGAGCAATTTCCAAAGGTTTCTAACAGGAGACATGTTCCTAACCCATAGCAAAAGAAATAACTGTACTATTAATCTTCAACTGTGTCATGGTTTAAGCCCAACCAGCAACCCAGAGCCACACAGCCACTCACTCACTCCCCCACATTCCTCCCCCTACTCCTGGAGGGATGGGGAGGGAAACTGAAAGAATATAACTCCCATGGGATGAAATAAGAATAGTCCAGTAACTAAGGTATAACACAAATCACTGCTGCTACCACCAATAATAATAATGACAAAAGAAATAACAAGGGAAGAGAATACAACCGCTCACCACCTGCCGACCGATACCCAGCCTGACCCAAGCAGTGATCTTGCCCTTCTGGGTAACTGCCCCCAGTTTATATAGTGGGCATGATGTGCTGTGGTATGAAATACCTCTTTGGTTAGTTTGGGTCAGGTGTCCTGTCTCTGCTTCCTCCCAGCTTCCCCTCCTCCCGGGCAGAGCATGAGACTCAGAAAGTCCTTGGTCAGAGTAAAAATGAGCAACAACAAAAACATCAGTGTTATCAGTGCTGTTCTCAATCTGAGAGTCAAAAACACAGCGCTGCTCCAGCTACTAAGAAGGAGGAGAATGACTGCTACTGCTGAACCCAGGACAAACTAGTAATAACTCATGACATTTGAATTACGTTGCTGAAAGTTGTCTTTTTGCCAGCTTTATCTCTGCTGGTAAATAACAATTCCCCTAATTACAGATATAAGTCTGTTGAGGTACGAATGCACAGTTGAAAGTGATGAAAATGTTTAATAAAGTATGTCCCAGAAACAGTGAATGCGATTAGATTCAACATGTTGACCATGGGGTTTTTTTTGATCTGCTGATAGAACCACAAACCCTCAGAATGGCAACACACTCTTCATTTGAGTGATAAATGTTAAAGGGAGAAAAACCACTTAGTCTGGTGATTATAATTGTTCCATGACATCTGAGCAACCGATGAGGCATAAAAATTGTTTTTAGCTACACAAGTTCTTATGGCTTCTTCAGAGAAGAGCATTTATGTTCTGCTTATAAGCAGCAGTCCTTTAATTATTTTGTTTTTCAAGTGAAGTTTTAGGAAGATGTGGCTATCTTTTGGGGTCTGAATTTGTCACCTCTGTGATTCAGACTCCTGTCACAAATATCTAAAAACAGAAATTGGAAACAAAACTATAGGGTTTAGTGTGTTTGTGTGTGTGGGGGGGTTGTTAATAGATATTAGCAGAATCATTGTTTTAAAAATTCCATTCTAAGTCAACTCTTTTACAAAAGCCACAGCATCTTTATCTGAAATGGCCTTTGTCTTGGTGCTTTAAGTCATAGAGAGCACTAAACTTATTTACTTTCTTGTTGCTGTTGTTATTTTTTGGTAGTGGGTAAAGACAAATTCTGTTAAAGATTGATTATTCCAGCTGTAGCCTCACCAAAAATCACCAACACAACTTCTCAAGTGTCCTAGACCTCCTCACTGACACTAATACAAAGACTGAGACAAAGACAGTGAATATAGTTGGATTGCAGAAGTTTGGTTGTAATGCATATAGGTTGTGGAATGAGTAATGACTTTTCTGACCTTTTATATAAAATATAGAATAGCTCAAAACAGAATATAGGTTGAGTTTTGTAACTCATAGATTATAATTTTTTATTATAATAAAATAGAACTACAATTTCATCCCAAACTTTCTAACCTGCTTTTAGATACCTGCTTTCAGCTGAGTCTGGGAGAAAAGCTGACAAGCTCAGCCTCTCTGACCTTGCTCAGAAAATAAATAGAGAAGTTCATTATCAAACTTCCAGTCTAGTTCCTTTTGCCAGCGCTACATTCATTTAACATTGGCACATGACACAAAAATCACTCCCTTTAAGTATCTGCAAAGATTTTTATGTCACACTAGGGGTGGTTATGTCTAATAGTTGCTGCTTCTTTATTTTTGCGTTATTGATATATATGCACTTCCCATACAAGTATTAATAAACTGTATTCTTAATGCATGTATTCCTCAAAAAGAAGGGATCCTTGACATGATATGCCTATTTGTGTTCAAATTACAAAAACTATACTCTGGTTCTGATTTCAGGCTTCCTGCCCTTGAAAGTATTTCCCACATTTTATTTTTCCAGACTATGTATACAGACAAAACTATATTTTCTAGTTCTCTTCAGCAAAAGGCTAGAGGGGAATTTGCAGTTAATGGCCAGAGTAAGCTCTCAGGGCATCCCATAACCACATCCTGCATCACAGGGCTGTACACAAGAATTCTAAATCTTTTGGGGGGTTGCAATAGCAGCTGGAGAAGGACAGCACACTTCTCCATTGGATAGAGAGAGGTCCTACAAATTAAATGTTCTTAATAACTAATCTTCCAACTTGCATACCATGAGGAAATTAATCACAAGAGTATTCTTAATTCAGATCTTAATATGAGTCAATACATTATGTGGTGTTGAAGAATACACTAGTAGATAACGGTATATATTTACAGCACTAACACCAAACCTTCCTCGCAAATCTCTGCTTCATTACACATGAAAAATAAACCCACCAGTAAGCATTAAAAACAAGCAAGAACCAAAAGCAAATACAGGCACTGCCATTTTAAAATCAATTCTCTGGGCTAGGTACCACTGAAGATTAAACCAATAAAAGGGGGTTTATGAGGAAACTTGTATGCTAGAGGAACAAATCGGCTGCAGAACCCAGAGCTGGCGTGCAATCCTGAATTAATAGCTTAATGTAATTCAGTTCTTACTGGTTGCCTGGAAACTAACTTAGAAAAAAAAGTAAAACAAATCATAATGGGTGTAGAGGGCTTAATAGGGAATTATTGATGCCACCAGACTGTTAGACAGCCTGATGTATTTCTAGTAAAAATACTCAAAATGCTCCTTTATTATTATATGTTATTCTAAATAGCAAGGTCCAAGGCCAAAGAAGATAAAATATTACATAATGCTTGTAGTTAATGCAGACAAAAGAGCCTGGCATGCTGGTTTTTGCCATCATACCAGCGATAGACCATCCGTTCTCCTCTCTGCTGTTGCTTTTCTCCCTCCCTCCCTCTTTTTTCTTTACATAACATAACTAATGTTCTCCAACAGTAAAAACAACAACGGCTTGGTTTATTCCTCACAAAGTCAGCTGGCTTGGATCAGCCCTATAGATCAGCTCAAACAAGGAGATGAGTTTATCAATTTCAGCTTAAAACAAAAACTATTTTCTGAAACAAAGACACAGCCACCCCTGTATTGGGGAAAGTTCTAGCAAATACTCATGTGTGTTGGGGGAAAAACTCCAACACCTGATCAGTTCACTGCCATTCCAGAGTCTGTAAAGTCCTTTTCCTTGCTTGATAAATCCCATCAGCAATTACAGGAGATGTGTAAGTGATCACAGGCAGTGCCAGAAAGACAAGGGGACTGGCAGCAGCGCTGGCTCACAGCAATGCACTAAAGCAAATGCTTGCTGCCGCTGAGAGGTTCCCATTAATTCCAGTGAGGACCTGATTCATCTGGGAATGCATGAAGTTAACTGACTGGACTAAAAATGCATCTTCTAGTTTACAAAGCAAGCAGCTTAATGATTCTAGCATCACAGAGCTAACAGTTTCAGTACCAGTCACCAGTGCAGGTTGCTGTTACCCACATCACATGTGGCTGTTCACCTGGAGCATCTCCAGCACACAGCCTTGGTGCCCAGTTTTCCAATTTGAAAAGTTACTTGGGGAGTACAGTTTTTATCCTAATTATTTCTGATAGGAATTAGGTCAGTTTAATTAATTTAAAATTCAGACAAACAACCACCTCTCTTCTAATTACTTTTAGATATATAAATAACGTATTTACAACACCAAAAGAGAAAAATGCCACAAAAACTATCATCTTCAGCCTACCAGAGACCATCCATAAACATACAGATAAAGCAACCTTGTGCTTCAAAGACAAATTTTCAGGGGACTAGAAACAGCTTTGAAAACAGACTCTATCTCTTCCTCCCTAGCGTGCAAGTGTACAAGAGATGCATTACATGCACCATAATACAGAACGTATTGTAATATATAACCATGCGGAACTAATTTTGAGTCTGCTGCTGATTTATCTGTGATGTTGAGGTATCTATTCAATAGATACCTCAAGAGCATTTTAAATAGTCTCTAAATAAAGAAAGTCATTATTTCTTACTAAAGATTGAACTTTTAAATGATCCAGTTACTGAAAACCCAACAAATCGTAATTTGTTTTTAAATTTCCTATTAAATTTAAATTTCCTATTAGAAGTTCCTTATCCCATTTCTAAGTGAGCTACAATAATAAACCATCAACATAGAGATCAAATGTCACAACAAAGATGTTTAATATCTTACAGACAGTACATTAAATTCCTATAACCTCAGGTAAGACAAAATCACAAACCCTTTTCACTGCAATTCCTTAGGAAGTGTGGATATAAATAGAATTTAGCACACCAGTTATGTTCCACTATTATCCCATTACCCACAATTTCTGTTTTCTATGTCCCTCTTCTTATGGGCTCTTGAAGCAGCAAAACCAAAAGGTGAAGCTATTTCAGTCTTTAGTCATTACAGGTATTTATATAGCATTCAGAAATAATGAAAGTGAGGACATATGTTTCAGGCTAAGAATCTGAAAAACGTTGTAGGAACAAACCACACTCTAAACTAGTCTAGATGATCAGCAATGTCATCTTTGCATGAGAGCTCTGTGCATGCTCTACACTCATGTCTGATCTTCCTAACTTGGGCTTCAAACACCCAGAGTGTGATGAGCCAATTAGCTGACACAAACTCACCACTGTGAGGGACCTTCATTGCACCTTATTAACAATGATGCTGTAGGCTGTTGTCTGTAGGAATTAGCAGATTTTCTTCCACAAGTATCTCTACAAAAACAACCTCCATAGATGAAGACTATTGCAAAAGCATTCAAGTGAGAACATTCCTCCTTCATTCTCCCCTTACTTCCTCTCTCCACCCTGCCATGCTGCTCCAAGATGTAAAACACAGCAATTAGGATGTCCACTCCTTCTAAACGAGTTTGGTACCTAGCAGTAAACACTGAGGTCATGGCACTATGTCCTAGTGATATTCTGCAGAAGTTGAAGCATTTAAAAAACTTAGTGGCTAAACCAGCCCTATATTTGAAATTATTAGCATGCACCTTATTTGAAGTGGATTTCACTAGGAAAATCAAATACAGAGAGCCTGGATATCTATCGTAACTATTTGAAACATTTTTCTGTGTTACTTCACTGACAAGCTAAGCTTCAAATGGACAGTATGGTGAAGTCAGACAGCTAGGGAATGTCAGAGGTTTTATTCTGCTTCATAGTATTTTTTAAAATCAGAAGAAAGTGATGTGAGAAGCAGAAATAATTTGACTTGACATTATCATCTGCAGCCCATCTGAAAGACTCAGTCACCAGAATCCGGTGTGACCTCTATGCTGACCAAACCAGACTGTGTAGTCCTTGAGACAGGACTGTTGAAAGCAAACATGGAAGCTCAAATCCTATTTTTGTACATTCATTTCCCTGACTATAACCACACTACGGCTACTGGAAGCATATGTGATTAGCTTGAAGCTATTATGCCAGCAAACTACAGCTCAAGACAACTCTCATCAGAACCTTTTAGTGTAAATTGCTGTCTTCTCACCATCAGTGGAATTAAAGTGATTTATTTTAGCCCAGGAGCTGTCTCTTAGTTTATAAACTTTTTATGGTGGACATAATGAAAAGTATCCATAAGTCTTTCCTTCTGGAAAGAAGAAGATGTCCTCCTGAAGTTCAAAAATGTCAAACTCTATTTTTTTATAGTTGCTGGAATAAGTAATGCATAGATTGCTACTCTGCATAATAATTTATAGATTATAAACACTGCTATTTATAGCCAATGCAGGAACTTCTAAAATCTCATGGATTTAATGGGAATGTTGGCAGGTCCTTTATTATGTCAAATCTAGCAGTGGTGTTAAAAATTCAGGTATCAAACCATCAACACATGACAAATGAATGATGAACTGCTCATGTCACACCACTTATTAAGTTTGTACCATAAATTATTAAGCTGATCAATGTTCACTTTGGTCTTTCTCTCCTTCCATATTGTTACAGCTATTTTAGAATTCATTTAAAAGCTACAAGAAGAAACAAAAAAGCAAAACCTAAACCATGTGAAACAGGAAAAGAAATTTTCTTCATGCTGAATTGTCCTCTATTATCTAAAAACAAAAACAACAAACAAAACAATAGCTGAAGGTGTTGCAATTAATGAAACCCACTAGACAAGAAAGTATGAATTGGAGATGGATCAGACCATGGAGTTAATATATTAAATGAAAATTCCAAAAGTTGAATGAAGTAAATGGGTGCATGCCTTTTTTTAAGAATGAAGCACTATTTATCATCCAATTTATACTTTCCATTACCAGATGAGAATTCAAGGGATACAGTTAGTGCAAACTGAGAGTCCCTTTAACGTCAGGTACAGTGCTCTAAAACTAATTCTCTTTGGTTTTGCACAAAAAAAGGAATATTGCGTACTTCAGAACAGCACAGTCCAACAGCCCAGCCTTGCTCCACTGCTGCTGCTGCTTCTGGACACCCCTTGCTCTTCCCCACACTCAGAGGATGCTCACAGCTGTCAAAAACTGGCTATTTGGTGACAAGTGAAGAAAACACATTTCTGACTTGTCCTGAGCTGTCTCAGACCAGTGGGATGCATGGCCCTTCCATCTCTCCCTGAAAGACTTTAAGCATATTTAGTTTCTCAAACCACTCTCTGTAGTTTCAAGTATGCTGCACAGTTGTTAACTTCTGCTGGAAAAGGCACGAGCAGCAAAGGCAAAACCAAATTCCTGCCAGAAAACGGTCCTGGACCCCTGTAAGCATCGCACAATTAAGCATGTGACCAGGATCATGCTTCACCCATCATTTAGAAAAGGTATCAGATGCACAATTGGGAGCAGCATGACAGATTTCATTCTAAAGGAACCTTTGGAGGCAGTTCCCAAGTGCTTTCCCAAATCCTGCCAATCAGCAGGATTTTAAAACACTCTGTACCTTTGAAACCACATAGGAAAATTACTGATAACTGCTGGCATTTCATAAGCAAGTGTCATGTGCTCTGATGAGGCTAAAGGAACGAGCATGACACCAATCAATTGCAGCCCTGCCTGTGCCCTGATGCTGCCCAGAGCTGCATCTGCATCTCCCCAGCTCCCTCCATGTCCCCCCTGGCTCCCTGTACAAGAAAACAAGAAAGACATTTCAAAATGTACCTCCCTTTTCATTAGTCTTTTTTATCATTTTG
Source organism: Melopsittacus undulatus (assembly GCF_012275295.1). Lineage (NCBI taxonomy): Eukaryota > Metazoa > Chordata > Aves > Psittaciformes > Psittaculidae > Melopsittacus > Melopsittacus undulatus. The sequence continues at coordinate 35,189,244 of NC_047535.1, read as the reverse complement.
GGTAGAATTGCCATTATCATACACATATTTTACTGAAAAAAAAAACAACCCATGAAACAATGCTGAATGAACATTCCCCCCCCCCCAACACTTTTCTCTGACAGCACTTGATGAACAGCTTATCTTCCTAAAAATTACCTTTATGAGGTTCATGCGGGGAATACTGCACACAGTTTGACATCATATGAACTAGAAAAGCTTTACCAGCTCATTGCTGGTTAAGCTTAACGAAGAAGCAATGTCTCTCACTTCCTTGCCAGGTCCCAAGGATTTTCTTTAAATCAGCCCTGTGTTGCAATTCAAAAATACTGATTTGGATCTGTTTTCTGCAAGGAAACCTGTGATGGATTGCTTCTGGGGGAACTTCACAGTGTGAGCACCGGATCAAGAAGCTAGACAACCAAAACTATGAGTGCAGGAAAGATCATGTTGGATTGCTTTGTGTAGTACAATGATGGCCAGCATCACATGCTGCAGTGGGGACTGCACAAACTGCTCAGAATCTGAGACTAAGTGCCAAATACTGGCTCATAAGAAGTCTCATGCTGCTGTTTATTATCTGCTATTACCACCTTAGAAGGAACGTGCAAAGCAGCACTGCAATGAGAATTGTGACGGTAGCAGTGATCCTCAGTTACAGAAAATAATAGTGTCACTGTGTTGGGGCGAATGGAAGAGAAAGAAGAACGGCTTTTCTTTGTGGGCATCAGATGGCTGTGACAAATAAGGTGCCACCCTGTTTCAAGCATCACTGCTGGAGCTAGTATGCTTAGTTCACTTCCTCATGCTCATCACTAAGCCGGGATTCCAGCTCCAGTTGAACAAAACTGTGCACAGGGGAGGGCTGCTGGTGGAGACCTGCATCAGGGCTGGAATGGGATATGGTGGGTAGGAGAAAAGAGAAGGTTATGTCTTTGGAGGCTGAGCCATCAGGGTATTTGGGGTGCTTAACTACGGAAGGATATGTTTTTCTTTAGAGATGCTATCACAATTTTACCCAGCATGTACAGTCTGAATTTTGACAGATACCTGAATATTCAAATATTAAACTTCACCTACCTTAAAAGACTCAAGAAAAACGTGTGTCTGCCTGTAATTTTAACAACTTCATCTTGGATTCTATTTATATATTGAAAAAAGAAAAAAGCTGTTGTAGGCCTCCTATGGAAGTCTCTCAGATCCCAGGATAAATTCTCCCAGCCTACAAAGAGACATTTTTTTAGCCCTCTTGTTAGCCATGCTATAATGTATCATGGGGTTCTAAAAGTCAAATACCTCTGTGTTTTGTGTTGCATGATCGTTGTAACAACCCTCCTAGTCAAAAGTTAGATGAGAATTTTGCAGCAGATGCATGAACAAACTCATTAGTCTTGCAGGTTCAAGGTGCTGAATAGCATCTATAATCTTCTTTCATTCCACGTTCTGTCCTATTCCTTCCAATTTATACCATTATATTTGGTTTACATAAGAAGCAGCCTGCAGTGTAAGTCAGACCCAGAATAACTACTTGCTATGGAGACTTACTTTTCAGTGTAGTTTGTGACATGAAAAAAATATTTTTACATTAAAATCAAAAGAACAATCTCTGAGGAGTCTCTTCTCAGCACTCAGACTATTGCAACAACATGGCATGATATGAAATGAAAAATCACGCAATTTCCTTCTTTATACAGTTGGAAAGGTTTAACTAATTAAACCAATTATTTTGCTATAATAATATGAAATTACATTTTCTTTGGTTAAAAATAATAGAAAACTGCAGTCTAATCTTGTGCTTAAGTTTATATGAAGGATATATAACAGTGCTGCTCTAGGGCAGATATTTAATGAATTACTGAATAAAATACTGCATGCATAGCCTGTGTCTTTATTGCATACTCCATTTATTCTTTACATATTATTTTGTGAATTATTGCCCATTCCTTGATGTTTATATACACAATAGTCAAATACTTCACCTACATGAGTGCATTACCTAGCAGCCTGAGGCAGCAGGGGAGTTTTACCAAGTTTTTTGGTTTCCAGAATCCATGACCATGTGGCCTTGCATTGTGGCAGGATCACCACTGCATATCTCTTCAGTCACAGCTATTGCTGCTGCCCTTTGACTGCAGTTTCCTACAAGAGAATTAATTTCTGTGCTGCTGGAGTGATGGAAGCAGCATACCCTACAGCTGGAGGAGAGCAGCTTCCCTCCACATCCAAAAGAAAAAGGCATGTTGACCCTCACCAGCATCTCAGTACTTTTACCCTTGTCATGAAAAAAATAAAGCAAGTTTTGCTTTGCCTTGTGGGGAAAGATGGATGGGCTAAAGTGAAAAGAGGGTCAAACTCCAGGCTTTTCCATCCAATTTTTGTTCAGTGAGGTGTGGAAAGCTGAGGTGTGGAGGCTAAAGGGATGTGCTCACTTGGCCTGAGTAAGGAGTCCTTCAAAAATAGGCGGCACCAGAGCACAGACGTCCTAAACACCACAGTTTGCATCACTGTTGTAGATGAGGTCAGGTTTTGTTCATATACTCTTCCTTAAGCCCATCTTTGTCATAGTTTTTAAAATTGCACAAATGATTACTACAGGACTGTATCTATTTAACTGTCCTCTTTGCTTTCGTACTCTTAAGCACTTGTTGATGCCTATACTGCAATTAAAGTTCAGAGAAAATTGGAAAATTACATTTTTTTTCCCAGCAATTCCAGCTGACAAGATAACAACAGCTTTATGGCTTTTACTGTCATAGGAATGGCCAGGGTAACACTTCAGAGAAGTTCTCCATGTGATCAAGGCTCAGTCTCAAATTTCTCTGTGTGTGTATATATACTTATATATAATAATACACACACACAAACATATCTAAATGAGCCTTTCTGTCTGCACATTCTTCCTGAACAATCACTAGTGAAACCTCTTCTCTTTAAAACACGCTTTCTAAAAATCAGAGCTTACCTGCAGGAAGGCAGTTTTTGCATGCCAGGAATGCTGAAAATAGGGACATCATTTGCAGGACATTTACCATTTAAATTAGGTCTTCAGATTTCATTGGCAATTTGAATCCTGCTTCCCCCATTTCACTGTGCAATCTCTCTTCGGGTGCTCATGTGGCTGTCCTACAGATGCTACTGACAGCTCCATGCTGCTTGTGGCACAGAGATCAGCTCACACAAGTTTTGCGCCTGGCTTGGGATCTCTCCTTTCAGACTGCATCCCCTTGTGTGTGTCATGGCTCAGCTGCCATGAGCCAGAGCTGGGGGATGAAGGACTGTCCTGTAGGTTTGCTCTGTAAGGGCAGGGGCTGGGAAATAATCAGCCACAGCAGCAACAAGGTGACACAGCCATAGCTGTGAAATTGCAGCTCCAAGTCTGAAGGATCACGAAACCACCCATAGACAGGTGTGCCTGCTTCTCCCATCAATGTGCACAAACGCTCTCTACCTTATCTGTAATTCTACATTTTAACCTTCACTGAGGTCCTCTCACAGCCATACATGCACCGTGTTGAAAGGATAAATACACTGTCATCCATACAAACTTATCACTGTATTTATCATGGGAACTACATTTCATGGCATCTCATGAAAATATTGTTTAACAACTGTTTATATTCTATTCTATCCTCTTCTTACTGCATTTGTGCAGACAGTATTCTGTGTCTGAGAACTCTGGCAGTCGGGGATAACAGGGAGACCGGAAACACGGAAAATTCTAGTTGGCTAGTTGGTATCACTTCTGTTGACATCATAGAATAGAATAATAGAATTGCTTAGGTTGGAAGATCATCCAGTTCAACTGTTAACCCTGCACTGCCAAGCTCACCACTGAACACTGTCCCTAAGGGCCACATCTACATGTCTTTTAAATCCCCCAGGGGATCCAGGGCAAGCAGCACAGACGTCTCAAAACAGCAGCATGCACAAATCAGCAACTTCACCTACAAAGTACTTTCCATAGACTTGGAACATGTTTTTATGTACTGTAAATATAACTTTCTTACAAAATACGCTTACTTTTTCCAATGCACCAGTATCAACTTACATAAGTCTCTGAGTAACTAATTTACTTATTGCATATTACACATATTATGTTCTATTATGAAAATATTATTTCTATTTATATTATTTTAAATTAAGTGCAAAATTTCGGATTGTTTTTTATTGTTCTGCCCTTTACAGAACAGCGAGCTTTACTAGCAAAGCCAGTAATTTGCCCATACTGCACAATGGCAAATCTAACCACAAAATAATATTTGTGATATCTATTTATAGCAGAAGTAAAATCTCCTCAGGAAGCTGGTAAATCCCCTTTGTGTTCAGATATTAGGGGTCACAGTATTGTTTTTCCAATACAGGAATAGGGCTTCATTATCTGGTACTGGTGATTGATGCTATTCCTAAGTGATCTTTCAGATAAATGAACCCTCCCCATCTCATTTCCATACTTATTTTATCACAGTGTGAATTAGTTCTTCACACTTCTGTATAGTAAAGTCTCAAACATGATTCTTTTTTTTTTACTGAATAACAGAAACACCTATCAAATAAAAAAATATCTCTGAACTAGGAGACAACTAGTGCTAAATATCTAAGAAGTCATAGAATTATAGAATAGTTAGGGTTTGAAAGGACCTTAAGATCATCTAGTTCCAACCCCCCTGCCATGGGCAGTGACACCTCACACTAAACCATATCAACCAAGGCTCTGTCCAACCTGGCCTTGAACACCGCCAGGGATAGAGCATTCACAGCTTCCCTGGGCAACCCATTCCAGTGCCTCACCACCCTCACAGTAAAGAACTTCTTCCTTATATCCAATCTAAACTTCTCCTGTTTAAGTTTGAACCCATTACCCCTTGTCCTATCACTACAGTCCCTAATGAATAGTCCCTCCCCAGCATCCCTGTAGGCCCCCTTCAGGTACTGGAAGACTGCTATGAGGTCTCCACGCAGCCTTCTCTTCTCCAGGCTGAACAGCCCCAACTTTCTCAGCCTGTCTTCATATGGGAGGTGCTCCAGTCCCCTGATCATCCTCGTGGCCTCCTCTGGACTTGTTCCAACAGTTCCATGTCCTTTTTATGTTGAGGACACCAGAACTGCACACAATACTCCAAGTGAGGTCTCACAAGAGCAGAGTAGAGGGGCAGGATCACCTCCTTCGACCTGCTGGTCACGCTCCTTTTGATGCAGCCCAGGATACAGTTGGCTTTCTGGGCTGCAAGTGCACACTGAAGCTGGCTCATGTTCATTTTCTCATTGACCAACACCTCCAAGTCCTTCTCCGCAGGGCTACTTTGAATCTCTTCTCTACCCAACCTGTAACAGTGACTGAGATTGCTCCGACCCAGGTGTAGGAGCTTGCACTTGGCATGGTTAAACTTCGTCAGATTGGCATCAGCGCACCTCACAAGTGTGTCAAGGTCCCTCATAGAGATTTCTCTTTAAGCAATTAAAATATACATTTTTTTTTCCCATCGATTCCTTCAGAATGTGAATACAGGCAAGAAAATCCAAACTATGAAACAAGTACCAAGCAGAAAGTAGGGTACATTTTAAAAGGACACCACAGGGAAAAGTAGTGAGTGGCTACCTAACTAAAATATAATAGACTGTAAAATCAGTTTATTAGTAAAATATAATAGACAATCAAATTTTCCTTTTTCAGTGCCTACAAGAGATTCCTAAAACGTCTCTTCTCTCTAGTAAATAGCTCCAAACCAAATTTAAAAAACTTTAGAAATAGATTTTGGAGAATTTGGGGATGAAAAAAAGCCATTACTTTCAAAGCAATCTGGTTTTGCTTAGACTGCTTCCTTCAACTCTAATCTGAAGAAGGTGTGAAAATAGATGAAGACAAGGCCAAGATTTCGCTGGCCTTGATGGTGTGCCAGAGTAAAGGATTAAATCTCTGAAGGATCAATTCTAGATAACTCTCACTATGTGCTAACACTCACTGTAAAACCATTTTTTGGGGGGTCTGACATTAATTCAAACATACTCTCACACTGAATGAAGAATATAACTAAAATCATGATGGAGTTTTTGTTGATGTGAATGGTTATGTTTAACCACAAAGTTCTCACAGTTCACCAGTGGTATATACTTAAGATGCTTTCTTCAGCAAAATATTTACATGTTCTAAAACAAAAGAAAAATGAAAGAAAGAAAAGAAAAAGGAATATATGTAAAACCTTTTCTTGAAGAAGGACAGAATATGAGATCAGAGGGAAAATTAAGTTAAAAAATAATGACAATTATTCAACCATTTAAATATTTCATTATTAATTTTAGAGTCATTTCTAAAAATGTTATCATGTCCACACATTGTCCAAATGCATGCCATATATAAAGGATTTTAATTCAGAATTATTTTAATCTCAAAAAAAGCTCGTAAATCAGGTTTTAAATGAGAGCTTAATGCCATTATGTAGAATCATACAATCATTGAATAGTTAGGGTTGGAAAGGACCTTAAGATCATCAAGTTCCAAACCCCTGCCATGGGCAGTGACACCTCACACTAAACCATATCACCCATGGCTCTGTCAAACCTGGCCTTGAACACTGCCAGGGATGGAGCATTCACAACTTCCTTGGGCAACCCCTTCCAGTGCCTCACCACCCTCACAGTAAAAACAGTAAAGAACTTCCTCCTTATATCCAATCAATCATCAATTTAGCTAGCAGTTGTCAGCAGCAGAGTATGGAATGAAAGAATATCGAGGTTCAAAATCTATCACTCAGAAGGAATTTAATTGTCATTTACTTTTCTATTTTCAGGGATTTCCACCCAGCCTCACACTTATAAGATCAGAGAGGGCTGCTTGCTGGCTGTGCACTGTCGCAGCTGGCAGGGCTATGGTAATTCACATTTTCCCTCTGTGACAGCCAGGATTTGTCCCAGGATATATGTCAGAAAAACCCCTTTGCCACCCCCTCCAGTGCTCTGCCTCGACTCAGTAGCTCCTGAAATTCCCCTTTTCTAACAGTAGAAAGCATGGCAAGTGGCCTTGGGGCTGGAGCACAGCTGGGCACAGCTGCAGGAGGAGCCAGGGAGGATCCCAGGCACGGATCCTATGAAATAGAATTACCCACCATTAACAATATCTGATTAAAGGACTTTTTAAATATTTGATGGTGGTGATGAAAGGTATCATTGTGGGTAATCATAAATTAGAAACAATCCTCCACATGCACTTTTTACATCTCCTCTTTAATGAACAAAGCTCTACCATTAACTCACTTTACAAATGTTAGCTGCCACAAGAATGTCCTTTTTGTGATGAGAAATGCTGGCATTCAGCCTAGTTTTTGACTGAGGTCATTACAAAGTTGTAAGCAGTACATCCCAGAAGAAAGTGAGGACGGTGGTGTTCAGATATTTATATACCACGTGCCTTGCCTTGTTACCATGACACCAAGGCACCCAGTCCTACATCCCTACTGTGTATACATGGAACTGGAATTTTACCTTTTATGCACAAGCACACACACGGTTCCTTCATTATCCAGCAGAGAACATTGACATTGCTTTGTACGGGCTATACATTGACCTCTTTCAAAGCACTTATGCTCTTAACATGTCTGTTGACATCTCTGGTGTGTTTTGAACTATTTATACTTCTCCTGTACATTGTGTGTAATCTTACGTAAAGCATAGCATTCACTGGGATGTAAAAAATAGAAAATACAGCCACAGAATCATTAGATCCTCAAGTAGATGACTTTGTTCCTGCAACAGCATAAAATTACAAAATTTTGTGCCAGCATTGTTATCACTCAAGGAGTTCAGGGGGAAATACAGCTCCTCTAGACGTGTCTTTGCCAGCAAACAAGACCGCGCATTAAGGATATATTAATTTACATTCCTTTCAAGCTGATGCCAAAGTGTCCTTTGTGTGACTTTTTTAAAGACTTAGTGAAATTTGCATAAACTGTATGAAATTACCACCTCTTAGAAATCAGCATTTTCCTTGAAATCAAGCATGTTTCCCTTCATATACTCTACTTGTTCTTCACCCTTGAGACAATGGCTGAGTTTCTGTTGAGATGTCTTTCAAGCCTTAGTTCCCCCACATAATCTCTGATTTCTCTTTAAATATAGAAAATATTTATGTTAAAATAAAAGGCATAGCAGTTACCTATACTGTAGCTGGCATGCAGGTAGAGCTCAGCCTTTCTGGCTCTGCTGGGGTTTGTCTTCTGCAGACCTCCAAGCAAGGACACAGCTGTCTGTGCGATGCAGGAAGACAGACCCAGTGGCTTTCATTATCTTCCTCTTTGTCTTGAAGGATTTCCATTCCTCTGGAATGGCCTATGTGAAACTGTGTCAAAACAAACAGCATTCAATTTATATTTTTTTAACAACAGAAGAAAACAAGCAAAATATACTTGGGTTTATTGTCTGAAAATTCACACCAGACAGTTTCACCTTTGTGGACTAGGAAGAGAAAAAAATAACAATCTCTCTCCAGAAATAAACTATTATTTTTATGACCAATAACCACAAATGCTGTCTTTTACTGTTTATGTCCATAGCTGGAAACCACACACCCGTTCATCAGCTGTGCCAAATCAAGGATGTTAGCTCTAATCAAGCAGATTAGAGCGAATGTGAACCTGCCCATATTGCCCCTTGCTCCCAGGGTCTTGTCTCATTATTCCCCATCTCCAGGTCTGTGCCTGCACAACCAGGTATGCAAATCTCACCCCAGCCCACTCCACTGCCCTCCAAAGGTACACCTGCAAGGTCTTCCCTGAAGTCTGGATGACCTAATTTACCTGTCCTTTAAAAAGGATAGGACAGAAAGAAAAGTCCTCTCTCCTGGAAGCCTGGGGCTGAACCAGGATTGTGGTAGCTCTGAGTCTCTGGAGGAACGCAGAAGAATCAACAGAATAATAGAATCACAGAACGTTTTGGGTTGGAAAGGACCTTACAGATTATCTAGTTCCGACCCCCTTGCCATAGGCAGGGACACCAGTTTCACTTTTCATTTAAGACTTTGTTCAGACTTCTTGCACAGGAGTGGCAGGAGCTCCTTACCAGCCCAAAACAGACGAGTACCACAGGAGAAGCTGCTTCTAATCCTTGCACAAAAGAACAGTAAATACTTAGACATAAATGCAGGCCAACCCTACCTCTTGAAACCATCAACACGATGATAAAACAAACAAAGCAGCACCACTCCACACCACAAGCTGCTGGACTCTTCTCTCGGCCTGTACACTCAGCCAAGAACTCCCACAGAAATGTTTTTATATCTCAAGACTACTTGAGTCTAACCCAAGTGCTACACTTCCACTGCCAAATTAAATTTCTTCGTGGAGACTCTTAGCTCAGTTAAAAGCTTGCCAGCCTTCCTGAGGACCAAGCGCTCTTCAGGCCACTCCTGGTCTCTCCCATGGAGGCACAATTAGCCACAGAGAGGCTGTGCCTGCATGCCAATAACAAGCCCCGTGCTTAATGCCCCGTCGGGTTTTCCCATTCTTCTTCTGCATTCACAGAGAGCAATTCAGTATCTGAAGTACATCTTCTATAGTGGCTGCAAAATAGCATCCTCCTGCAAGAAGAGCACTCCAGGATTCTCTCCAGTGTGGTGGTCCAAGAGCAGAAGGCAAGATGCTCTTTTGGCAGCTGGACGCCAGCAAGCAGAGAGGGCAGTGCTTATGCTGCTGAACAAGTGAGGACAAGAATGGCATGATCTGGGGGCTGCAGCCACAGCACAAACCTACATAGAGACAAGCAGCAAGAAAATATCAGCCAGCACAGTTTGCATATGTGAAGGTGAGAGGGCAGATCCTACTTTGTGTGTATATATAAATACATAGTTTGTCATGTTAAAAAAATCTCAAAAAAAAAAAGAACCAAAAAAACAGAGAAGGAGAGGAAGAAACAGAGATATTACAGTACCCAGAGTAAATTAGGGAACCAAAATTAGGAACAATCTGTGTTTCTAAACTGTGGTCAACAGAATGCATCACCATGACAATTCTTGCTAGAAGCAACAAGGGATGCTTCCTGGCAGTGCAGAAGGAGTGCTCTTTCAATAGTGGAGAATCATCAAAATGCAATTTACAGCACCAAAAAAGAAATTAAAAAATCTGTAGTGGCATTTTGTTGACTTTTATTCTTTAAAATGTGAGAACTAGACTGGAGAAGCATTACCTCACGCTGAATTCTATCAAAATCATTATCCCACTTTTAATGACAGAAAAATCAGAGACATCTTTAGCATTTTCCTCAGTGGTTACATTATAGACAAAGCTAAAATAAAGATCAAAAATTTATATCACAGATATAAAATGAAATCAAATGAGAGCCTCATAATAAGGCACAAAGAAGTGGGCTTTAAACAGTGAAGATGTTTCTAAAAGGAAATTTAAAGAAAGGATTAAAACACCTAAGCACTGAAAAATATGAAAATAAATTACTTTTGAAGGTCATCAGCCAGTCTAAAATATGTAGAATTTGTAGCAACTAATTACAGTATAACAGTGCTTATATAGAAGCTGACGATCTCGCTCCCATAGCCAGGTAAGTGCTACATTCTCTATTTTGCCTTGTGTCAAGCGTTTTTGTGGATAGCAAGGCAGGGGTAAGTGGGTTACTTGTGGTGCGCTGTCCCTTGGGGAATACCTGCATGTGGATGAGTGAGTAACTCATCTTCCAGCCTGAAGCTCCCCAGCCATGGCCAATAGCTCCACCCTCATCCTGTTTCCTTCTGCATCACAATATGTCCCTGCTCCCAGATACTACATAAGAGCAGAAGCTGATGCAGTTGTAATGTTGGCTTTTTCAAAACATCCCATGCATGAGGCTGGACATCTCTGGCCGTTCTGTCCCCAGAGCAGCTCTTGCTGGCACATTGTACGAAGATCCACAGCCAATAAAAATGGATTGTTTTAATTTCAGGCAGCTGAGAGACAACAACAGAATTCTTAGGATTGATGGAATTGTGCAAATGTGTTCATTTGCATAGCAATGGGGAGAAGGCTCAGCAGAAAAGTAGGAAAATAAGGTGAGAAAAGCCATTTAAAAAAAAAAAGCTTTGATGACAAATGAAAAAAAATACTGTTGTCTATGAGTGAGGAAAAACGAAGAGAATACAGTTTGTTTTCACCACATGTCAGCACAATACATATACTTCTGGTGGTTATCATGGCAGTTACTGTAGAGCTGGCACACACGATATCACTGGTGGTTAATTCTCTCCATACCCTCCTTGGCCACATCAATAGCAGGTAATATTCAATGCATGGCCAGCACTGGAAATCACACCTGGCACCCCTGGGGGCTGCACCTGGTGGCTCTGAGATCAGGGGTTACTGTTTACTACATTGTAGGAAGTTCAAGCACTGAGGATAAATTTCTTCTCTGAGAACATATATGTGTACAAGTCTGGCTGAATGTAAAGCACTGTGTATGCATGTGGCAGGGGCTGACCTTGAGCCGGAGAAAAGTCTGTTTAAAAACGTATCCATTTAAAAACCCCACAAATTCAGGCTGATCTAAACACTCCACAACTATCCATCAATTTCAACAAGTTGTCTTAATCTTTTAGTTCTTAAATAACATTTCTTTCTCATAAAAATATTTTCTGTCGAATATTTGATTTTAAACGTTATTCTGTGTTTAAAATACTTAATGACTTTGAAACAAAAATGAAATATTTAATGGGAGGTCAAATGGAATACTTTGTTGATTCTGGGACGAAATTAATATATGTTTTCTTGGGTTTTTTTTCAACAAGATTTTATTTTTTTTCCCTAGCCAGTTTAGAACCACCAAGGAATAAAGGAAATATAGTACCCACAGCTAGATACCATACAAATAATTTATAATAGAGTTATAATAGAGAACACTGAAAAACTCCATTACATTCTCATTTCTCTGTCAAAGGCAGAACCTGCCTGGTAGAGCAGTGCTTGTATATCTAAGTAATATCTAATTCTCAGAGAAAACTTACCAGCAGTGAAATCAAAGCTGGCTGTAGACAAATAAGATAATCAAATACTGACAGAAAAGAGACTATTCATGTACCTGGGGAACAAAAAAACCCCCTGAAACAAACAGCAAACCAAAACCACCAAAGAGAAGAAATGCGAAGAGTCAATGCATGGAATATTCATAATTCATAACAAAATGACTTTTACTTTAACAAGAGGCTATTTCTCCTTGTACAATTTGAAGTATGGCGGGGGTCAGACAGCCCTTATGATTTTGGTAGGACGAAGCAGTCTCACCCCTGAGATCTTTAGGAGAAAACCTTAGTGACAACACCCTTGCTAAGGGCCCATCTTTCCATGCTCCTCTCTACCCTGTGACTTGATGTTGCTCCTGTTAACTCATTAGCAAACTGTTATCCTGTAAGTGGGGAACCATAGCATATATGCTGTGTAAAAGCAAGACTATTTGATCTAACACTTTGAATCCTTTGAAAAATTCTTTTCCCATCATGTTGCCTCCTGAAAATCATAAAACCTTTAAGCAGATCTATGGCACAATAGGTATACATGCATAATTAAAACAACTCATCTTGATCAGATAGGGATTATCTGATGCATGCTAGTCATCTTTGTCACCCACTATTTTTCTGAACAATGTTATTAAAAGGAAATCAAATTAAGGATGAAAAATAATTGCAAAATATATCAAAGCATAAAACAGATGTTAAGTGCATGGAATAAATAGCTGTAGGGAAAAGCTTTAAAATATTGTGAGAGCTTCAAAGAATAGCTTGTATTTCAAACACATTTTTATCTCTTATTCTTCTCCCACACTTTCTTGGTATGGAAGGAGGCTTAAAACTCAAAGATAAAGAACAAATAAATGTTGTCTTTCATTTCCAAATACAAAATGGGGATATCAGACTCTTTAAGATGTAAATACTAGATCTGCTTCCTTCAGAGTTCATCCTAGCCTGGTTTATAGATAAAAAAAAGAAATCGCATCAATGTGTAAGCAGTTGAACATTACCTTTTATTTCCCTTCCTCCTTCACAAAAGTGGGCCATCACATGCAAAGTTATTGTCAGGATGGCTGGATCCAGCTTCAGAGACAATGCTCAAGCTTCAGTTCTAGCAACATGTAACTACACATCGACAGAAAATTAAACCTTCTTCATTCCAGCGTGGCTTGCAACCAGGGGGATCACCTTGCTCTGGTGTTTGCAGAGGAAAAGCCACATTGTGACTCAATTGCTGTCTGCTGTATCTGAAACAATTGGTGCTTTATCACTAACTGCTCAATAATGAGATATTTTACTTTTCTACAACATCTTTCCTATCAAGCTACCTGAAAGTGCTTTATGTACTTGATCCTCTGTGTCCTCACTTCACTATAATAGCAAAAGGAAGTGAGGTTTTCAGAGTCACACAAGGTGCATATTTGTGTCTAATGTCATAAAACACTTTTCTGGAGCTCGAAAAGAAAGAACAACTTGTTCCCATGAGTACCACAAAGACACTAATAGCGTGAGGCTTTGCAAGGAAAGGAAAATGAGCAAGTGTTGTGCGTCCACCTCCACAGCCAAACCCTTCTACACTGCACCAAGGCCAGTGGCCCGTACAGACTGAGGCCAGCTCAGCTCTGCTGAGCTATAACACAGATGTATAGCTTGAACGACCATTCATAACCACAGCTTTATTCTGTGTGAGTCATCCTCATCCAACCGACTAGTACAGACACAGCCACATTAAAAAAAAATAAATATGATGTTTACTGATGCACAGAATCCTGCTAAATTATGCCAGCTATTCCCCCACCCAGTATTCCCGGTTGCTGCTGTAGGTTGGGATGCCTGACTAACACCCCACACTTGCGGAGGGGAGCCTGGATCTGCATCAGCACAAGCAGTTGGGACCTTGGCGTGGTGACTCACTCTGTCAGCGGCTGAAGTGACAAAGTGTTGAATTTCCTCTACACCCTGTGTCACGGTGCATCAGTCAGTGAGGGGGAACACCCTCTCCTCTACGCATTCTTCCAGCTATATTTATTGGTGAAAAAACAGAAAAATATGCTCCTGTCACATTTTTAAATAAAATATACATGAATTTTGTGAAAAGCACCAGATGACTGCACACAAGGATGAAGGGATATTAACACAGAGAGTGACACCTCCAGTTTCTTTGTGCTGCATGCAGAACACACCAGCAGAGTTGGTGGGCTCCCCTTTGGGTCCCTGGCTTCCTTCTTATTCAGACCTAGCTGGTTTAAGCAGGGGGATGGCAGGTGACACATCAGAAACATGATGAGCACTGAAAAATCACAGACAAGCCAAATTCTGGTTCAACTTTTAAGGCAAGGTGGCAAATGGTACTGAAGAAAAACAGAAACAGTGGGATATTTTGAAACATTTTCATTTTGCAAAAAAAATTGAATTCTATGAAAGCCACTGATATGTTTTAGCAATTTTTGCCTTCTAGTATTTATTTAATATAGTAATTCTTCCAAGTATTTTACAGAGATATACAGTTTTTCAACTGAAATCCTACATCAGCAATTATAAAATGCAAAGGGCAACACAACTCAAATAAGAGAGACCTTAGATGCAGGAGGGTTTTACTTCTCTAAGCCTCACTTGGAAGCAGAGGTAAAAGGGAAGAGTAAATGGAAGAACTTGGTAGCTTCATGTCAGAAAAGACATGAACCGTGACGCAGCAATGTCAGCAAGACTAAAATGAGCTGTTAAAATACCTGGAATGAAACAACACAGGGTTTCTGAAGTGGCAGACTGAAAAAAAAATATGATAATAGGTCAGGAATGATGAAATCTATGCCTTGTTTCTGCCGTGCACTGGGACTTCCACTTTAAAACTTTCAGTCAGAACATATTAGATTGCCTCAAAAAGAAAGCGTAAACGTAGAACTCAGCAAGTGTAGTTCAACAACTCCATAAAAACATTGGTATTGAGGGAAACAGGAAAACAAACCTCATTCTGATTTTACTTGTAGCACCTGTACCTGAAGAACACACCTTTAAATAGAGGCATTACAACAGCATAAATATGATAAAAAAATAAGCCCTGCAGCTACAATATATAAGGAACCTTTAAACGCCTGTCAAAAGATTTTAAGCAAGATTTTTAGAACTAAAACATGATTTAGCTTTTCCAACATCATATAAAACTAAAAATCAAAAAAAAGCTGAGGGTTTTTTTGACCTTCAGGAGAAAAACATTCTTGATAGCTGGTGGCCTTTGAGGGTGGCAAAGAACAAGCAGTTCCAGCTCATATGATTACTGAGCAAACTACTTTTTCAGTCATTTTTTCTACTACTTCAAGCAATGGCTCAGCACAATTTAACAGTTTCCAGCTCAGTAACTAAAAAAGCTCAAGAGTCTTTATTTTTCTAGGGTGAGAAGGGCAAATGACAAAATAGAAGCACCCCTGCTGTCAGGGTAACATAACATTTATCTAGCACAAAACATGTCTCATCACAGACCGGGTGCCCACCTCTGCATTTTCAAGGGCTTCTGGGATGGAGACAAAAAGCTCTGTATTGCTTTTAAATATCTCTGGTAAAAGACTATGGGGAAAGCGATTTTTCCTCCTAAGCCTGAATTTGTTCCCTCTAAAAAAAAATACAGCCATAGGTTAATTATTTCTCAGGAGTCTCAAGCAAGCAGTGAATTGATCACATATGGCCTAGAATGGCTACCTCTTCTCTAAAAGTTTAATACAGCTTTTTGGAAATCTCATCAACCGGAACAAGAGATCTTACTCAGATCATAAACTCTGAGGGGAATCAGTAGATTCTGCTATTTTATTATAGTGACCTCTAGACCACCCTCTGCCTTTTTAGTGTTCAGTTTATATATCAGAAAATACCACAAAGAATTGAAGCATGCATTGCATCACCGCTAAAGACAGACCTTAAACTCTTTACTCATTGAACTGGAAGTTACTTATTTTTCTTTTTGAGTGACTGCTTGAAGCAATGGATAAGAAGGAAAAAAACCTTCATTATAAACCACTTTTAGTTGGTATTCAGCTATCAAGATCTTTTTAGTTGCTTACAACATTTACTTTTGAAACATATTTTCTCTGTTAAGACTATGTTTTGAAAATTCCTTAGCATTTTAATTAGCTTGATATTTCCATTATTTTGTCAAAAGAGGAGACTTGATCACAAAGCACAACCTGGTTTCTGTGTGTATCCCTCCTTCTTAGAGCCTCCTAAAGACTACTCACTTTCTGCAGGAGTTTGCAGTTCACCATCTGCAGTTATTACAGAAACTTCTACATTTGAAGCAAGTAAGTCTGGAAAATCCAGTCATCATGAACAGTGATCGACCAGTAACAGTCTGCCTTGTGGGCAACTGACTCAGAATTAGAGATTCCAGACCAAGCTTTTCACTTTTACATTTAAAATGATTAAAAAGCTACAAAGAGGCAGCGGAAAAAGAGCAACAACTGGCTGGAGATCAGCATAGCTCTAAGCAAAAGTTTCTCATGGAAGCTACCTTTTAAAACTGTACCTTCAGTCTCAGTTCCTCCTTTTCAGCCACCCTTTGTTCAGTTTGGATCGAAAGATCAGGATTGTTCACCTGTGAAACTGGGCTGCCTGGAGAACAATGAGGAGGCATGAAGTGATGGAGCTGCCACAAGGATCATCAAGCTGAAGCATCCAGGTGAGTACTGCTCACCCTAGTCCCAGCCTTCCTTGAGTCCAATGCATTTAGCAACATGAAATGTATGTGTCACAAGGAATTGGCAAATACAAGGGAAATATTAGCAGGTAGCAGTTATTTCTGTTTAATTTAGCAGAAGTACTAACTTTCTGTTCTGCTCACTCTGCATTTGCCTTGCAGCATGCTCACACACCACTTCAGACTGTGGGAAAACTGGAGGGGATATTTGCTGCTTAGGTCACCCTGCTAAATATTCTCCAGCTTGGTTTTCTGCAAGAAATAGGTTCCTCCAGTCTGACAGAGAAAGCAAATTATGATTTGCTGTTAGCCAGAGATGCTTCCAGGCATTCAGTTTCCTTAGGGCTGGGCTAAGGCTATCTTACTACCACCTCCCGAAAAAGGCAGGCCCCAGCAGAGGCTCCTGCTTTTCAGTTTCCAAGAATTAAGATAAATTCAAAATTGCTGCTATATTTTAGTTAGTTTGTGTTATATAGCACTATGAATTTTTATTTTCTTTCAGTACCTTATGCATGTTTATTTTCTTCCAGTATCTTTTACTAGGATCTGAAAAAGCTTAACTATTTTCAGATGATTCTGGAGAAAATGAGGAAAGCTGGGATTTTTTTATATCACCAAAAGAACAGTCGGCTTTCTTTAGTAAGTTATAGGTTAATCACTTTGCATGAGAAAACATGGATAATGGCCAGTTTTGCATAAGAGTCAGTTTTGAGTTGCTTGAAAACTGAAAAGAAGGTCAAGCACACCCAGTAAGGTTACTCTGCACCTTTGTTTTATTTAGCTTTGCAAATCAGAGCTCTCTTCATTCTCACGTCTGTAGTGTGAGACTGAAAACTGAAGTTGCAACACTGAAATTTATGTTATGTTCCCCATCTTATTATCTAAATTGCTTTGCCATGCATAAATTCAAACCAGAAGTCTCTACTGATCTGCATCTCTGTGACTAGAACTACTTTTTCAAACCCTAGCGTGTTTATATATGGCTGGAATAATTTGGAAATCTGTTTACAAGCTGTCCAATGTAATTGAGAAGGATTCTTCTTGTGCCTTTGAGGTCACATACTTAGAAAGTTAAAACTTGCTGCAGTCACTATTTTAAAAGGATCAAGGACAGAGAACAATTACTTGTAGACTGGGGACCAATAAAGGGAAATCCACAGAGAAGTCTAAAGACCCAAGAAACAATCTAGGCGAGGCACTAAGAACAGAATGACTCAGAAGAGGAAAACTTGGAAAAAAAGTTAATGTAATTTGAACAAATTACATATTATCAAATTGAAAAAAGAAATTTGTAATCTCAATAATTTCACTTATGTTTTTTTTGCCTTCTCCTGCCTATAGATTTTAACTGGCCATGAGCTCAGGTCAGTGTTAACTGAGGCGCTGCCACCACCTTGCCTTTCAAGCAAGAGGCCTGACCCATAAGTATGACTGGAAGATGAAAATGGATTATATATACTTCATGGATTTATTGTTCAGGAATTCCAGGGTGCAGCCTAAGCTCTAGCACTTAAAAAAGTTTAGCAAATGTTTCATCAAGCAAAGAAGTACAGCAATGAAGTTGGAGAGATCAGGGTGCACAGTATTGGGCAATTCACAAGATATAATTCCATAAGTACATTAGCAATAACGACAAACCAAAAAAGGAGTGCAAAAACCATTAACCAAGTAAGCTGAATGCTTAATAAGCTTTCTTTGCTTCAGTCTTCATGTAAAAGGCCAACTGAGAGCAGATGGTCTGCACAATAATACTGTCACAAAAAGGGAAGATTCTAATCTCATAAAAAGAGAATGGTGAGAGTGCCTAGCTAATTTAGATGTTTTCAAATGGGTTATGACGATGAGCTTTATCTTTGCATACTTAAGGAAATGTCTGAAGTGATATCAGATTCTTAATTATTATCATGGAAGACTGAAGAGGAAAAGACAGGGGAAAAGGTAACCATGTCTTTAAGAAGGAGGAAAACATATTGCTTTACATATCAGCCTACGAACCATCCATTCACAGAAAAAAACTCAATCTTTCCATAAAAGCAACAAGATACCCAAGGTATGAGCAGTAGCAAACAGCATTTGCTGACGTGTACCATACCAACTACATTTCCTTCTATGGGCCATTAAAGAGGCACAGCTTGACTTCAGCCTTAGCTGTTAATATGGCATTTGGGGATATGTATACAGGCTACAAAGCTTGCTAGAAGACCATTCATTTCCAGAAAACAGCTCTATTCAAAATGAAAGCATGAATCATGCACAGTTTCAGAGAGACCTGCCTTGAACTCAGTATTATTAATATTTTCATTAATGACTTGGATGATGGAGAAAGGAATATGCTTATTACATTTGCCAATAACTCTGTGCAGGAAAGGACTGCAAGAACATGAGAGGACAGGATTAAAATTCAAAAAAAGTCTTGACAAATTGCAGAAATAATCTTTAAAGAAAAAGATTATTCAGGAGAGACAATACAAGACACTATACTTGGGAAAAAATAATCAATTGTGTAATTACAGGGTAGGGGAAAACTCTGCAGGTTGGGGAAAGCTGAGGATGGCTGCTCTGAAAGAGGCAATTGTTCTGGGGTCACAAATGGAAGTGTGGCTACTGAGATATGGGAAATAATCCTTCTGATAGGCTTAGTCCTTGCTGGAGAAAGAGATATATGTCAGTAAAGTTGTGGGCTAAATGGAGAGAATCGATAAAGGAGAAGGTAGCAGATCAGAGGTCTATGAAACATTGCTAAGAGGTAAAAACAGAGTTGGGAAATTGAACTTTAAACCAAAAAGAGACTGAGAGAGAATTTAGAAACTTAAAATATTTTCAGGATAACAATAAAGACAAAGGAACAGTCTGTTCTTCAGGGCTTGACCCTATCAGCCATGAACTAAAAGCAGGGAACCTCACCATGGAGTATACCCTGTGGTATAGAGCTGTGTGCAAGGCCAGCATTGCTTCCCTGAGCAGCTCTGAGCACAGGGACCGGCTGTCCCACTGCCACAGGTCGCTCTACCCTGCAAGCCTGGGTGAGCCTGGCTGGTTGCTGCCACCAACCACACAACAGTCCTTCAAACCATTTACCAAAAACCTTTGAATATTAAATGAAAATTTTCAGGAAGGTCAATTAAACTGGTCATGGATATTTAATAACAAGGAAGATGAGAAAAATAATCAAATAAATTACTTGTTCTGAATTATCACTCAATTCTAGGTGTAGTTCATTGCTGACTCAGATTAATGAATGCTGAAAAGATATTACTTTTGCATGAATATTCAGACTTTGCTACCTGATTGCAATTTCTCCAGTGAAAAATGCAGCATATCGATTCTTGATGAATTTTTAATAGAGTTAAACGTCAAATGCCCTCACTATCATTTAAAGAGATCACATTGGCACGCCAGGCTATGAAGAAGTTCCCCCCTGAAAATACAGGACACCAAAGAATTGTTAACATGAGGAAATTAACTCGGGAGTTGAGCTCAGGCTGGCGCATGGAAACGCATGCATTTCTCCATAGAGCTCGCCACACTTCAGCTGCTTTATGTTATAAATAGTGATAACTGTGAAAAGACCTAACCTTCCCTTCAGTGTTTTGTGGGCTTATTTTATTCATTTTCACCTTCAGTAAAGGAGCTTTTGCCAGGGAAAGTGCTTTTGTACAAAAAATAAAACCTGTGAATCACCAGGGAAGCTGAGTGGGAAAGGTCACCAACTGGCTTCTCTATAGCAGCAGACGTTTATTTTATCGTTGTAGGACCTGAACTCATTCATGTGATCATCCAGCTTTAGATTTTAATAGACAAGATTTCGTGAAGGTGACAATCTTGTGTTTCTTTAGAGAGAAGGAGACAGGAAGTGACAAACAGCATCCTGCTCAGTGCTGATGCTGATTTACTTACCCAGATACTGAGTTTATTCCATTTGCTTAGCTTGGGAAGTAGCCCAAACCAGAAAGTCCGGGATGAGAAACTGCAGAATAGCATCAATCAGGGAAACTGCTCCTTAGCTCAGTGGAGGTTAGTTTAAATGTGGCAGGAGTTGAGTTTAGCCCTCTCCAGGTGAGAGAAGATCCCTGTTCCTTTCTGCTACAGATCTGTCTTGAGAAGCCACTGACTCAGACAGCATCCTCCTAACCAAATCCCACAGAGCACAAAGAGCCCTCTGAAGGTCCCTGAGAGATTTTCAGCTCAAAACAGACAGGGAAATTGTGACATGTAGCTCCTCCAGAGCAAAAGCGTACCAGACTTTCTGCAGAACTCACCCTTTCGTGCAGGGTTGTGGCACGTTATAGAGATACCTTCCCCCTCTCCCGAGGTTTACTTACCTATGGAAAAATTATCTTTGCAAGACATGCTGGTCATTTATTTACATGGAAAGGTGGTCGACTAATTTCCTTGGTTCCTTTGGAAACCCCAGTCTGCTCAATAAAGACAGCCAGCATGTTTACGGCTCTGCAACAGCTACACCTTGTAAACCGTGTCCTTCAGCGCTGTGCTCACAGGTGAGCAACTGGAAATAACAGCTCTCAAGAGCTACATAAGCAGCAAAATTTTCTCATTCAAAGCATTATAAAGAAAGATAAAATGGCTTACTTAAAGCCAACCTTGTCTTCATGATGATTTAAACTCACGCACTTCCCAGCTGGAACTGGCTGTGAATACGACAGAACCACGTACTGCAGTGTCAGGGATGCAAACTCATTCACAAAGCCTCAGTAACTCAATGCCCTTGGGGTACATGGTCACAGCTTCTTCTATTGGACTGGTTTAGGAAGAAAAGTAAAACAAAAAAATGCATTTACCAGCCCTGTTCTCCCCACCACACACACACAGTGCTTGAATTATCTTCAAATTCTGCAAAGCCAGAAAGTTCTGCCCTCTAAGGTTTTTAATACCTTCAATTTGTTAGTGAAATGCTGAGTTAAATGGCAAAGCTATTTAATTCAATGGCATTTAAACTCATGACAGTCAACTTAGAACTTTATCAGCCATTTCAGATGTATGTAGCATATTCACAGGCAATTGCATGCAGAAACATCCATAACTTGCATGTGTGTACATACATATGCACATTATCTACTGAGCAATTAAATAACTAAACCTCTGCAATAAATATGTTGTGAATGTCTTATCTAATTACTCGCTTCATAAGTTATTTGTTCACACGGGGGGGGTTCCTTATTTTATCTTTTATATTAACCCTTCCCATAATGAAGAGGAACTTACTACAGCTCATCTCATGCAAGTTTGGCATCAGGACCAAATCCAAAATAACCTCTTCACTTGCTACTTTATATTCTCCAACTTGTAGATGAGTAACGAGGAGCCAGGCTTTTCTCCCTTGTTATTGTCTTATTTGTCTTTGTCCTTATTTTATTCTTCTTTATGCATATTTTGTTCTTTACCTACTAATATTTCTACTGCAGAAGGTCTGTACTTTTCTCATACCACTCCAGACACTCAGAAGATCCCATCAGGCACTGCAACACACCCAAATTTTCCCATTTTCTATATGGAAGCATGTAGGCAAGTGGACAAAAGCTCATAGTGCAGCAAGGCAGAACTGGGGGCAACCAACCACGATGCAAAGAGGCACAGGGAACCAGGGATTGTAAATGAAGTTAGGAAATCCCACTGGAAAATGCCAAAAGGAGAAAAATCCCATCTGGCAGGAGCAGCGCACTGGCAAAGCTCTTGAGCCAAGTTTATTCCTCTTTGCCATGCTCAGCCCAGGAGGCCTCAGCTGAAATTGCCTGAGTGGTTTTGATCATAGATTTATTTTCTTTATGGCTCAGTGCACATTGTTCTTTTCCCCACCAAAATCTCTTGCACCCAGACGAGGCTTTTCCAATTACTGGTTTCAGTATTTCTGCAGTCTTCAGAACTATTTCAGATCTGCAGTCTTCAGAACTATTCAAACCTTTTCTTTACTATGCACATGTCACAGCAGCTTCTTGTTTTGTTTGTGAAGAGTTTTTTCATGTAACTGCTCCAGGTTACCCATTTCTCCCTCTCCCAGGCTGTGCTGTGATGTCACATGCTAGGCATCACTGTGCCTTCATCTCCTCTTCTGCAGCCAGTACTCGCTTTGGCCAGTACTTTTCTCCCTCTGTAGAAACCAATACAACCTTCCAGCACTGGGCTCTCATTTTCCTTTTGTGGATGAGACATACCAAGTTCACTTCATTTTTTGACCAAAATCACCTCTATTATCAAGAAAAGAACTTCTATTATAAAGAAATCGGGCAGCACATCTCACTCTTTCCTTATGTGCAGAGATGTTTCTACCCACCTCTTTAGTCTTTTCCTCTTCCTCTATCCCTTGTTTTTTCACTAGAATTGAATTTGTAACAAGGTTTTCCATTAGTTTTTCCTTCAGCCTCACAACCAACAAAACCCCAGTGCACACAAACTATGTTTTATGATGATGCCTGATGCCCACATTACTCCACCTGTTCATTTCCTGGCCAGATGCTGCCACCAAAGAGTTTTTGATGTCTGAGTTCTGCCTGATTTGCTTTAGGACAGCCCTTTAAGCAGTTTCTTTTAATAAGAGTGTAAGTATTTATCTCTGCATTTTCTCTCCCACTGTAAAATTTAATTGATTTTACAGAGATGAAAATAGATGCAAAAGGCTCAGCATTTCCAACGGTATCACACAAACCTCACTTCCTTAAAAATATAACCAACAAAACCAACAGCAAAAAACTAGGTCAAAATGAGAGCTGGGGTGGGTGATTTGTGGTTGCACAGGAACCTCAGGAACACAGAGAGCAACGGGGTCAGATCCCTCATTAGGAAGTGTAGGTGGGTGCAGCTAAGCTTGCACCTCAGAGTGCCTTAAAAAGGAAATGGGAACATACAGCAAGTCGTATTAATTCACATCCAGATTTGGCCTAAGCAAGAACAAATTGCCAAAATGGGAAAATTATATGCTAGTTCCTTAATGGTTGGGATGAGGTAGAGATCGGTCTCTGCCCATTTCTCCCCCACTCTTCTTCAAACACCCAGTGGTTCCAAGAAATTATACTTGATAAATTACTTGTTTTCTTTATGCTGGTGTTCAGGTCTCACTAAAGTGGGAGAGTGGGGAATTACAGCCTGTGCTGCTGCTGCTATTATTATTATTTGGCAGTATTTCCTCTAACTTTCTTCCCTGGAGAAAGACACAACTCCTGGTCTCCTGCTCCCAAGGTCATCCCACCAGAAGATATTAGCTATTTGCTTCTATTAGTTTCTATTATCGAGGTACAGAAAATCAAATAACAGTCAATTTACAGTATTTCATGGCTTGCCTTAAATGCGGGACTGGAACACATACGCCAAAGCCTGAGTAACTACAAGATAAAGTCTCCATGAAACCTGCTGGCACCATGAGGATGGGGGAAGGGAGTGGTGCCTGCACCCCACTTCTCAGACAGGCTTGGGGGAGGCTCCTGCCCTTCCATTTTTCTGTCATTTCTATAGAAAGGGACATTTCAACATACTGAGGGGACAAGTGGATTAATTCCTAATACAATTACCACCCTTTTGGCCTCCTTTATAGTCTTCAGAAGGTGTGAAATAAGTAATTCTCCACAGTTTTACAGGTACAATATAGACACTCCCAACAGCAGCTGATGCATTCCCATGCTACTGCTTCCCTTTTGACTGCATTATTTAAATCCTTTCTGACTTGCATTGTGATACAACATCTGTTCCCTCTGCCTAGCCATGTAGTAGTGGGTGGTGTGTTATTGGTTTTAAAGATGAGGGATATTTCATTTCAAAGTGCAAGCAGTGATGAGGAGATACGCTTAGATAAATTACCCCATTATTGCTGTAAATTCTCAGCCCAGACAGCTTTGTGTCGCAGCCACTTAAAAGGCAGGTTTGGAGTGAAGGATCTGTCCCACAGAGAGCAGACATAGTCTCCAGCTGGGAGCTCCTCCATGGGAGCCCTGGAGAGACAGGAGACAAGCATTACTGACAGCCAAGCTGTGAAAGACAGAGAAAGGGTATCAGCAAGGGGTGCCAAGTCTTCCAGTTCTCTCTTGCTTTGAGGCTACTGCCTGTTAAATCAGTGCTTTAGAGTACTCAGTCTCAGTCCAGAACTCAGAAAACACAAGAAACACTTGAACATTTCAAGATTTTAACACTGAAAGGTTTTTGAAGTTAATTTTCCTTTTGGCTTTATCTTTCACAGTGTTTAACTTTGCTGTTCCTATCTCCCATGGCTTGCCTGTTATCCCGATGGCTAGAAGAGATCCTGAAAAGAAAGGGTGAGGGAGGGGAGAAACCCCCTTTCCACTTCCTTCCCCAAGGAGCCAGAACTTGGTGAAGAAGGAGCACATTCACAGTATCAATATTTGCAATAAGATGGTGTAAACCAGCAGTGTCAGCAGGTGACACTCCCTTTACATTTCACATGGTAAAGCAGCACATTCTAGCTGTTTGATGCCACCATTTTACTGCAAGAATGACTATATTCACTACAAATTATTTCCTGAGAAAAGCTATGTGAATACAGTAATCCAAGAAAGGAGCAAGATATTATTTGGGAAGAGTTGTTTCCTTTTGCACACAGTTTCTATGAGGTGACACAATTGTGAAAAGAATAAGGTGTCTGGATACATCCCTAAATATACCTTTGTGCAAACATTAAGTCAACTGCAAATTCATCTGGAAAATGCTGCTGCCCTGCCCCACTCTCCCAGGTGGTGTTATCCTCACACACTGGCAAAAAAAAGAAAAGCAG
Source organism: Melopsittacus undulatus (assembly GCF_012275295.1). NCBI lineage: Eukaryota > Metazoa > Chordata > Aves > Psittaciformes > Psittaculidae > Melopsittacus > Melopsittacus undulatus. The sequence continues at coordinate 35,163,876 of NC_047535.1, read as the reverse complement.
TTTTTCCTGAAAATTCTCAGATGGAAACGTTTCACTTTTTCTTTAATTTCAAAACATTTTTCCTCTGTTTTCTTGCAATGGTACGAAGGATGCCTCTGGAGTAGCCAGTTGACTTTCTATATCCCAGACAACTATAATAGACTTTTGAATGTAGTTCAGAGATATTAGGCAGGAGCCTAAATTGCTGGACACCATGACCTGTTCCTCTATCCCCATCCCTATCCCCCACTCCCTGTCCTACTGCTGCCTCACCTTCCAGCTGTGTCCCTGCAGTACTGCCCTGTTTCCCTTCAGCAACATTTTTTCCTCCTTGTGAGATAATGAATTTCTTTCCAAGGAAAAAGGACACTGGTAATAAACCCTCTAGCTCCCATCCTCTCAGTTTCCATTTGCCCTTTTAGTGAAGGCCATTTTGGTTTTAACTAAATAATAATAAAAATAAAATTAAAAAATTAAAAAGCACAAAAAACCCACTTAAAAATAATTAAAATAAACAAACACACACAAAGCATCCCAGAAAAAAACCCCAAACAAACAGCCAGACAGAAAGCATCACTTCATCCTTAATAAATCACCCATGTGAAAGATAGGTAAGCACAGCAAAAGTCACCCATGCCCATCCATTTTGATAGTGATTTTTTTAATGGATTCAAAAATCCACCTTTTCGAATGAATTAAATTCTATGAAAAGCTCCCAAAGGGAAACAGCTGATTGGCGTTCATGAAACCTGAACAGCAAGCCATTGGATGCCAGGTATTGTCCCACTTCTAGACAAAGCTAGGCTCTGAACCACTTCCTCCATGGTTTGGAAGGTTGTAGTCTTCATGGAGGACAGACTGGGTTGTGTTTGCTTCTGCTGCATGGAGGAACAATCATCTCATCACATCTGGGCTCTGCTCTTGGCTCCCTGCCGAGCACAAGGGAAAGACTGCTCAACCTGCCTCCTGCATGGAAGAGACCAGAAAAAGCCTGCAAGGAAAGAGGAGGAGAATATAAGAAATCATGTCAACAGAGACAGCAGAAGATGCGAGATGCTGATTTGTGTTACAGCCATGGTTAATGCCACTGGGGCATGGTGCTTATGATAAGCTGGCAAAGGTTAGAAATCCCCCCAGAGCAGGGATGCTGTGCCAATATTTACATATGCACTTCTGAGCATTTTCACTGCTGATCTCTGGCGTGTTCATGGGCAGGAATGAAGAAACCCACGAAATCTTACCATCACCTGAACAGCAGGGCTCTCCAAACTATAACTCAGGAGAAAAAGAAAACCAGTAAAAAGAAAAATCATTGGAAATGCAGATTCTACAGAAAACACCGAGATAGCACACGTGGAAGGGAGGCGATGGTGAAGCACTCCCTGTGCTTTCTAGGGTTTTAATAATTTGACTCCTGAAAAATTAACCAGGATGCTAACTCACCAGAGTGCTTTGCTCTTGGCAGGTGAACAGGGGTACAGATAAGCCTGAAGTTTTTACATCTTGAACACTTTGGCAATTGTTTCTTTCAGATGTAATCTGAAGCATTCTGTTAAGCAGCTTTGAAACTCAAAATAAATAATATGAAACACTGGGACAAATAACTGTTAATAAAGATAGGTTCACACACGCAGAGAGAGAGCAGATGGAGTGGGGAGAAGGGAACCAGTCTTGGCTTGCCTGGTTAAATATAAATATTGGGATGGGGTCTCAAAGGTACTCAAGATAAGGTAGTTGATAAACTGTTTACCATACAATGAGATTTTCCATTTAACACTGAAGATATTTTTACTGGAGAAACAATACAAACTGCATTTTAGCCTCATTTATCTTTTCTATGGCTAGACATTTCCTTTTTTGTCCATTTTTTTTTCATTTGATTGTTGCTTTGTTTTCTTTTATATAAAACATTTAGAAATCCCTGCAGGTTCTAGTGAGCTTTCATGGCCCTTAGTACATCTTACATTTAGATAGGGGAATTTTGAGTTGCTACAAAACTATAGAGATTACATTGTTTTTCAGTAATGCTTGGCCTCACAATAGTTTTCAGTTAGCTTCATAGCTATCCAATATTGCCATAGCATTCCCACCATTCGAATATCACTCTCATTATCACCCAGTTTGCAACAGCAAAATTGAGTTTCAACTTCTCCACAACATGTAATGTATTAGAATAGGTAAAACTTTGTAATACGACATGAATATCAGTGGGAGTTTCAGGTAAATTTAAGGACGGAAACATTTAGATTATACTCCTAGGTGAAAATTGTGTGCAAATAGCAAGATTGATTTGCCTACTCAAGAATATACCACAGGAAATGGAAAAGAGCCCAAACACTCAGCAAACTGAAAATATACTGTGGCACAGGGAAAGGAAAACATCAGAGGGAATAATCCTGACCTGAAGCTGATGAGCTTCAATTCAAATTTTTTATTTCTAGCCTTTATTTTTGCAATGGAACAGTGCAATACTGCAGGTATTCCTAAAGTGATTTTTTCCTCTCAATTTTATTCAAATCATCTGTAGCCTAAGGAACATGATAGATATGAGTTATGGCTCCTAGTATTAAAATACCAAAACAAATTATTAGCATATAAAAATTGATATGATCTATTCAGATGCGTTACTTTGAAATATGGTACATAGCACAGTGTACCTATCTTGAATCATAAAACTTGTCAAAGATACCAAAAGTTTATTGCCTTGGAAGATTCATGCAGCAACATTGGAACACTTGATTTAGGTCTTAACAGCTTTTCATAATTCTTGCAGGCACGCAAGCATTTCACAAGATTTATTTAAACAGAGAAAAAATAATTTAAGAAGACAGAGCAGCTTTTTCTCCTAATCAGGTGAGATAGACGCTCTTTCAAACCACTCTAAGGATCAAATTTTTCATTTTCCTTCCTATAATTGCTTAATACAATAAATCTTTCCACTTAAATTCATTTCATAAACATAATAGTTATTAATGCAACAAAGCAAGCATGTTTTCATAACAGTAATGGACAAGCAAAAAGTGTATTATACCCAAATGATGTAATGACACGTATCTATTCTACTATCTGTGGAATATAAGGCTGTCAAAGTGATTCTTCCTGTGGCCCCAGGCCCTGTGCCCCCACCAGACCTCCTCATCATCAGCAGCTACTGCCTGCTCTCCTGGAACACTGACTTCCTGCAGTAGTTTCAAAAACAGTCCAATTTCTTTCACTAATGTAGCTCTGATTGAGTTTTGCTGCATGAGCGAGGGGAAAAATTACAATAGGAAAATTTCTTAATACAATAAAATGTGAAACACAGAAAACAGCAGCAAACACAATGGGCCTTAATAACAAAGCGTCTGACAACGCAATTTCTATGCGGCTTGCAACATAATCACAGTCTCCCATAACAGCCTCAGCCTGGAAACTACCTTCCATTCTCATAACTTTCAGTTGGCTCAGGAAAACCAAAATTCAAACTGCCAGTCTTAAAATGCATATTCTCCAAACGCACTAGTTCAGCTTTTCGTAGATGTAGACATACTTCCAAATAAAAGAAAAAGAAAGCCTGCATGTTTTAGTGGGATCTGTTCTAGAGACAATACCTTTTTCTGCAATGATTAAAAAAATGAACTTCAGTTGTCAGTAACTGCAGTGAAAAGTACTGAAAGCTCAACCCTTAATTACAAAGTGAAAAACAAAATGTGGCAATTAACCTTTGCTCATGCTAACAGCAAAAAGGAAAGCTGGAGGCTTCCATGTTGGTTACTGAGAAAGAAAATCTTTAGTGTCTGCAGTGGACTTTTCTCTTGATGCTTATGGCTAAAAAAGGGACAGGTATGCTGTTGGTTGACAGATAAAATGCCATTCATAAAAGCAGCAAGTTAGAGGCTACACAAATTCCAATACTTAACATCTTAATACTATCTTAACTTTGCCTGTTTGAAGTATGCAGACACAGAATTCAGAAGAGACAAAGCACTAGTATCATTCTCAGATGCAGACCTTGGCCACCAAACACCACATGTGCAGGTTAGTGGGAGCTCCAGGGATACATGGGAGCCAAGTACAAGACAATTTTCAAGTTTCAAATACAAGAGTCTCATGTGACACATACAGATTTATTTATGTGCCCAACAGAGGAAATTGTCTTTTTTCCCATTTTGGTGCAGGTAGGATTGAGGCAGGATAACTTTAAATGAGCTGTTGAAACTCATTTAACAGGTGCTGGGTTCATTGCACTCACATTTATCTGTTAGAATCAGGTGTGTAGGATTGTCTCTACCAACACACCCAGAGCTCCAGCTGAAGAACATCCCTCACTGCTGGTACCACCAGCAGCCATAAACAATTTCTTTTACTAGGACTTGAACTATAGATAAAAGGCAAGGGACCTCCAACATATCCAAGCATTGCTTGAGAGAACATTACAAGGAAATCAGGGTCCAGGAAGAATTTAAAACTGCCAATATTTATTTCAAGTTACTGAAGCCTCCTGCCTGCAGGAAGGCTTACAGGGACAGAAGCCATGGGAAGCCAGCTGTCAAAAGTCTCTAAGTCCAGTCTAAGAAGTACTAGACAATGATCTGAACCTAATTCAAAGGCATTCACATACATAAGTCACATAAGGTAACAAAAACCTCTTTTTTTCTATAGATTGCATATCTGCAAAGATCTTTAAAATTACCAGACCTGCATATTACAGTGCAAAATCATATGTTTATGTTGGACCTGAAAAATGGGACACACCATCACAAAATGCATAAATTTAAGTACTATAGAAGCTAAAAGAATCTCTCAACATCTTTTGTTTTGACATTCTCTGATACAAACATTACAGCATTAAAAAAACCTGCAGGATACACCTCCACCAGAAGATACACACCAGGAATACCTGCAAGCGATCCCAAGTGTTGTAACAGGTCATGAAGTAACTGGGAGAGCTGGAAATGATGGCAATTAATGCCCAGTGCTGCATCTACCCTCTTCTGCTTTAACCTGAGAAAAGCTGCCGAAAGAATCTGGGAATTTCCTCAAAGATCAAGGCATGTTTAACCACAGAGCTTTGGTCTGTGTCCAACTCTTGTTCTTTCAAGCAAAAAACTTTAGCACCAAGCATATGGCAAATGCTGTTTCCCTCTGGATCAATATGTTATCTTATCGTTTACAGGAGTGAAATGTACCCAGCCTGTCTCCTCAGTTGGTCACAGACCTTCTTTTCTCAGTTACAGCACACTGCTAGACATCTGTGCTTCCACACTAAAACAAACTTCTGCAGTAATGTAATAAAGGTGCAGACGCAGATTCCCTGACCTATTTCAAAGGCTAGTGTAAAATCCTGACTAGATGATCATTTCAAAAGCCACTACAAGACTGCCTAATGTTTGGCTGAAATCAACTGCATGTTCATAGCATGGCAGTCGTTCCACCGAGCCTTATACAGGATTAAAAAACGGGGGAGAGGGGAAGTGAACACATCTCTAAAAAACACTTTCTCTCAATTCTACCGTTATGCTTGTCATCTGATAAGAAGATTATAGTGATGTTCTGATCCTGCAGTATATCGATGTGATCCTATTGCTGACTTCAGGGGCATATGTGCACACTTAAGCCAAGATGTGGTACAAGCCTCTGGGGGCTTATTTCATACATGAAGTTGTACTTGTCCTGCTTAATATCTTAGAGCATCACAAAGAGATAACTTATTCATGTAGCAGAGCTTTAAGTTCTTTGAGGTGATAGTGTGCTATATACAGTAAATGTGCTGTACTGCAGTTTGGCAGAATTTTGTCCAACCTTTCCCCTTCTCCCCTTTTCTATTGGTGTTTGTGACAATTCCTTAAGAAAATGCAAATGTTCCTCTCTTTTTGCAGCATAATCTCCTTATTATTAAAATACATAACATCTATGCTGTGGAGACCTCCAGTATCTGAAGTGGGGCCCACAACAGTGCTGGAGAGGGACTCTTCATTAGGGACTGTAGTGATAGGACAAGGGGTAATGGGTTGAAACTTAAACAGGGGAAGTTTAGATTTGGTATAAGGAAGAAATTCTTTACTGTGAGGCTGGTGAGGTACTGGAATGGGTTGCCCAGAGTAATTGTGAATGCTCCATCCCTGGCAGTGTTCAAGGCCAGGTTGGACAGAGCCTTTGATGATATGATTTAGTGTGAGATGTCCCTGCCCATGGCAGGGGGTTGGAACTGGATGATCTTAAAGTCCTTTCCGACCCTAACTGTTCTATGATTCTAGTTATTAATGTAGCCAAGAAAAGAAATTTTCCCTGTCATAATTTCAAAACATTTGTTCAAATTGTAGCCACAAAGAATACACACCTGCTAATGTATCAGGTGCCAAAAACCCCCTCTGTATGACTCAAGAGACGCAAATGCCAGCTTCATCAGCAATGAATTTGGTGGATAAACCAACAATCTATCATAATAAGAGCCAACATTTATTTTTCCTAATGTATAATAAATTGTAGTATGATAAATATCACATTTTCCTTAATATCAAAAAAAGCGTCCTTTCCGTCCTTTAGGGACACTAACAGCAGGGCTCCTGGAGCCACTGGCACTGCTGGCTGCAGGGTCAGCATCAGGTATGCAAGGAAACCCATGGCTTTATCAGAGGCTCCATTAACAAACGGCCTTCCCCACGTTTTCTTACCCTTTCAACAACCACAAAGTTACCCAATCAACTGATATTTCATGGAATGCAAGTCAAAATGAAGATGACAGAAGTGTCAAAGTAAATTAATAAACTAATTAAACCAAACTTTTATCTGAAGAAGGCAATGAGACCTAAACAAATCAGAGCTTAAGCATACTCCCTAATTTGTTCACATTTATTTACTGCTAAAATTAAGGTCAACTTTAATGCAAAGATCTAAGAAATGCAAAATAAAAGGATATTTATCCTTTGGTTGGACTCAGGAGGCTTTATTTGTTGACACAAACCATAGCCCAGTTACTTTGCCACACACAGCAATAACCACTTATCTCCTGGATCACACTGCATTTTCCATCCTTTTAGGTAAAGTCTTGAGATTATTGATTGCATGAATCAAAGCACCAGGGCATCACTGCTACCTCCAAGCCACCATACACCAGGCTGTTGGATGGGATGGAGATGAATGGATCTGTTCTCAGTGTGCTCCTAGGGGACAGGAAGAACCAAGGAAATTGGTGAATGTTAAGTATTTTTCTAAATGGCTGCCAAATCACTTCCAGAATGCAAGTAATGAAAGTCAGTTCTCTCTATTTTATTTTGCATTCAACCTGAATGATGGTGAGCCCAATGCTGAAAACATGTGAAAGCCCAGCTAATCCTAGGGGGTGCTTGTGAGTCATTGTTTAAAATTCCATCAGAACAGAGCAAAAGCTTAACAATTATCCTATAGCATACCTTGTCCTTCCATTAGCCTCTGAGCTCAAAATGTGCTTATTTCAAACAAAAAAAGCCATAATTTGAGGCTTAGAAATTAAACTTATTTGAAATCATATATTTTGTGCTATCCATTAATTTGGCTCTTACAACTCTGGATTATTCAGTCTTATGTAAAACACTAAATTTTTTTCAAATACTCAAAGAAATTTAGGAGCAGGTTCATAAAACTCACCAAACAAACAAATCACATGCCTCTTCTCTTGGGGAAAGAATGGGATACACAGAGAAAAATTAACATGAGCTACAGACTAACGCTCCAAGACCTGTGCAGTCCCATAGATTCATCTTACAGGACTAATTAGATGATGTTAGCTGGCACTTCCAAAGGCAGTATGACAGCTATATATATCCTGGTGAGATATGCAACACAGCAACAAGAGAAGCTGTCAAAATACCAGATGCATTTGAGACTCTCTTGACCCAATGCAACACCAAATTCTCTCTTCCTCTGTATATACCTCAATTGCTGAGGTGAGAAGCTCTGGTGCTGGCACAATTGGTGCATGGGGAGTGTTTCCAAACTGCAGCTCATGCACCAGCAGCTAAGGGGACCCGAGTGGGGTGGGAGCAATTGTGGGCAAGCCCCTAATGCCTATAAAAGAAGCTCTTAGGAAGCGCTAGCAACCAGGGCACTGTATGGACAGTATGGATGGCAGCAGTGAGCACACCCATGGGAGATGAGCCCCTGTAGAGGAACACCTCTGATTAGTGACAGCGCTCTGGGAGGAGGCCGGTAGGTTGAGGACTATCAGGGAGCACGTGTGAGAGAGAGACAGACTACGGAATTGCATCCTACTTTCCCTGAGACAGAGCCAACACACAGACAAGAAGTGACATGGAGGATTCCCTATCCACTCTCCACCTGACTAAACACAATGACTTAAGGGGTAGGGCAATGGTGACAAGTTCCTGCCCTGCACAGCAGTCACATCTCCTCTGTGACCACCCCACCGTCCCAGATGATCTTGAACAGTAGGTATGAGACTCTGCATGTGGAACCGAGCAATTACAGGAACGATAACAATCATGAAACGAAAGAGGGTCTGATTCTTGTTGAAGTAAGGAGAGGGGGAGGACCATCAGAACCTCTGCCTCGGACTCCCTGAGGGCAGGCTGTGGCCTGTTTAGGAGCCTGGTTGAGAGAGTTCCTTGGGAGGCTGTCCTGAAGGGCAAAGGAGTCCAGGAAGGCTGTACATTCCTCAAGAAGGAAACCCTGAGGCACAGGAGTAAGCTATCCTCAGGTACAGAAAGATGAGCAGGCAGGGAATAAGACTGGTCTGGCTTAACAGAGAGCTTTGGCTGGAACTCAGGAAAAAAAGGAAAGTTTATGACACAAGTTTTTTGAGAAACAGCTGAGGGAACTGGGGTTGCTGAGCCTGGAGAAAAGGAGGTTCAGGGAAGACATTACTGCTCTATACAACTATCTGAAAGGAGGTCTTAGCAAGGTGGGGGCCAGTCTAATTTCCCAAGTGATAGAACAAAAGGAAATGGCCTCAGATTTTACTGGGGGAGGTTTAGACTGGATATTAGGAAAAATGTCTTGACCAAAACGGTTGCCAAGCATTGGAACAGGCTGCCCACGGCAGTGGTGAAATCACCATTCCTGCAGGGATTTAAAACGTGTCACTTAGGGACATGGTTTAGTGGTTGACTTGGCAGTGCTGGGTTCACAGTTGGACCTGATGATCTTAAAGGTCTTTTCCAGCTTAAATGATTCTATGATTCATATCATTAATGTCAGTTATGAAATGTTTACAGGGAAGAGTGAAAGACCAATAATTTGCTGAGGAAATCAGAGGTTATCACAGGTCGTCTTTCTGAACAAAAGGATTGCTCCTTAATAAGAAAGGGAAGCTGCCTTTTGCTATGGCTTTGATCAGTGAGGGCTCATGTATAATTTAACAGTGCTGTGGCTAATAGCAGCAAGAAATAATTTACTCCTCTTTTAATGGATAAGTACTCCTCTGCTGTTTTCTCAGCATACTAGAAGAGCTTCCAGCAAGTGATCACTCCTGCTTGGAGCAGGCATCACCCATTCCCTAGCAACACTAATGTGGGGGGAGCTTGCTCAGACTCACTGGGAGCAAGTGGACAACAAACAGCGCTCATTGCATGGGAATACCAAGTGCTGCAGGCAAATGCCTGTATTGCTCTCCCCATCCACATTCCCTAGGGTTTCTGGAAGAATTGAACCTTTATTAAAATAATCAGAAGAAATAACAAACTGAGCTCCCAATCCTTCCCACCACCCAACAGCAAGTGATGTACCTTCTTTCCCCTCCATGAACACTGCAGTAAGCAGTGTGGCTCTTGGAAAGATTTTCTTGATTTATTTTTGTCAACATGCAGATAACTTTCCTACTTTGGGGTAGAAACAACCTCTGGAATTGCACATGGGGCAGGGACATACCTGGATGCACAAAGCCAGTGGCTCTCCCACTTGCCACGCAACACTGTTGGCAGGGAGCATCAGGAACACGATGTATTCTAACAGTTCTCACAGACTTTTACCTTAAGGAGCTTATGAGAAAATGGCTGTTTCTTTACAGCACAAAACATGTCACCTGAGAAGATGAATTCTGTTAGGTGATGAAATGTGCTTCATTTCAATATTAAAACCAGATTTCCAGCAGGTTTTTTTCACTCTATTCACAGCATCTCATTTTGGTGGTGAGATGGCTTTCCCTCTTTCTTTGCTCCTAACAATGAAATAAAGTTTGCAGTTCCCCAGATATTAAAGTTAAGCAGATAAAGACACAGACCTAAGTTGGGGGATTGTGCAGTCTTGTGGCTATGATCATATAATAAGATGCAGAAATGCACAGCAACTTAAGAAAGCAGTGGTAACGAAGGAAAAGGCCAAAGCTCTGTGAGTGCTCCCATTGTCCGTGGCTGAGGTTAGTACCACAAAAATGTACTACCACCTATAATTAATAGAAATCATACCATAGAATCATATCATAGAATGGTTTGGGTTGGAAGGGGCCTTAAAGCTCATCCAGTTCCGACCCTCTGCCATAGACAAGGACACATTCCACTAGAGCACCTTGCTAAAAACCCCATCCAACCTGGCCCTGAACACTTCCAGGTATGAGACAGACACAGCTTCTCTGGGCAGCCTGTGCCATCGCCTCACCATGTGCACAGCAAAAAAACCTTCCTAATAATCTACATAATGATGTGGGTACGCACCTGGTCTTTATAAAATACCTGTTTGGAACATGATCAAACCCAGCTTCAATTAAAGAAAAAAAGCCCAAAACAACTGTCTTTTATATTGGTGTTACTGGGATCTTGTCTTTGTGCAACATTAGGGATACAGTGCCCTGGAGGAGGACAAGAAGCTGGAGCACTTAATACAAGGATGCAAATTTCTCCACAAGTGTTCCTGGATACTCTTTTATACACACCCCCTTTTGGCAGGGGTTAGAAAACAAGCCACCAGGAAGGTGAACGCCTGCCTCAGTGCCCAGGGCTCTCAAGCCAGTGCAGCCCTGACCCCACACCCAGCCACAGCAGCACCCAGCCCTCCCCACTGAAGCCTGCTGCATGCCCTGCTCTTTCCATTAAGCCTGGCCTTCAAGACTTTTCCAGCATCAGTGCACATCTCAGCTCCACTCAGTTGTTCCAGATTGCCTGGCTGAGTGACCACATCCTGAGCTGTGCAAGTCTAACAGAAACACCAGCTCTTGTCAAAGAGCTAGGGAAAATCAGAGCCCCCAGCTGAGCAGGTGAAGCCCCAAAGTGACTTGTGGAAATGTTGTTCCCCTTGAGCCTGGGCAGCCGGCTTTCAGTGAAGTGAGCAGTCACGAGGTCACAGCATGGAAATGCTGCTCAAATTGGAACAGCATTAGAGCTAAAATTCATTTAAATTCATTACTTCTTTATTATTATTATTATTTTAAAGGAAGTATCTGGAGTTAATACACCTAAATGTTATTCCTTCTTCCCAGACATGAGGTGTTTCAGTATTAAAATCTCCAGGTGGCTTTATGGTCAGTATAACTGAAAAGAGGGACATCCTCTATCCAGAGATCAGGGCATCCTGGCAGAGCTACACCAAGGCCAATGTCTCTTTTGCCTTAGAAACAGACTGTATGCAGCAAACATCTACATAAAAACCAATATTATTATGCCATGCTATTCTGGGTATTTCCACTGAGGATATAGAAGTTTTGTTTTCAATTCCACTTGTAATGAGATAGTCAAGACTGCTACCAAGTACAAAACCTAGTTGAAGTATATTCTAAGGCTTATCAACAAAGTCACATTATCTCAAGTTAACATCCCATTAAAAGCACATAATTCACTTAACCCTTACACTCTTAGATGCTGCAGGAAAGGCACAGTCTGTTTCTTGCAATTTGAGAAAAAATTCAAGTCCTAGAACTCACTATGCAACCTATTTTTCAATAAATAGGGTTTTCATGCTACACTAACACACAGCAGGGTCAGGAAAAATAACCCTCATTTATTTCACCATGGGGAAAAAGCCACAGACTGAAACTCACCCTAGCTCTATCATCATTATATGCATTTTAGCAAATGTATTTGAAATTCTATGCAAGTTCTTTATTCAGGAAGCAACATGACAGTCTCTCTTACTGACGGCTATGCAGCATCTCACCACAGGCGCCAAGCTCCCAATATGAGTTCTCAGACTCCATGAGGCTATCTTCTTAATTACTTCACTAATATCTTGATTCAGATTGAAATTCTTGTAAAACATCTATTGCCTGTCTAAAAGGAAAGTTATGCACTTCTAGTCACATCTTAAGATAAAAAGTAGGTGCACATGCATAAAGAAGAGCAAGACCCCCATCAGCTTGTGGACTAGCAAAAGATTACAAAAACTAACTTGGAGAATCTGATGCTCTAAATCTGATGGAATTAGTTTATACAATCAGCACAAATGACTACAAAACCATTTCACTTATGGATGCTTCTTTTCAATTTACTGGCTGATAAGGTGGGATGTGTAAATGCTGCTGTCTTCTGTCCTCTTCATAAAATCACAGACTGGTTTGGGTTGGAAGGGACCTTAAAGCTCATCCAGTTCCAAACCCTGCCATGGGCAGGAACACCGTCCACTAGAGCAGGTGGCTCCAAGCTCTGTCCAACCTGGCCTTGAACACTGTCAGCGATGGGGCAGCCACAGCTTCTCTGGGCAACCTGTGGCAGTGCCTCATCATCCTCACAGCAAAGAATTTCATCCTAACATCTAATCTAAATCTATCCTCTCTAGTTTAAATCCATTCCCCCTTGTTCAATCTCTACCTGCCCTTGTAAAAAGTCCCTCTCAAGCTTTCTTGTTGGCCAGTTTAGTCACTGAAAATTGCTTTAACGTCTCCCTGGAGCCTTTTAGTCTCCAGGCTGAATAAGACCAACTTACTCAGCCTGTCTCCATAGCAGAGGTGTTCCAGCCCTCTCAGCATCTTTGCAGCATCCTCTAGATTTGCTCCAATGGGTCTACATCCTTCTTATGCTGAGGGTCCCAGCTGGAAGCACTACTGATAGGGGGTCTTACAAGAGTAGAGTAGAGGGGGAGAATCTGTAGAATCTCTCATATGCAGAAAGTAAATCCCATGCTGACTCTGGCATGCTCAACTAACCACACCGCTGCAATGTTTGGTAAGGCTTCACTTTATGCACCAGTGTCATTCAGCTGTGAGAGTATCATCAGGAGAGACCTCAGGCAGGCCTTAGCAGGATAACCAACAGCCTCAGACATTCTCTCTACCAGTGAAACAGAAACAATTCCATTTTCTTTTTAAAGCAAATAAATGAAACCCGGCTCTCCATATTTCACAATATACATATACACCCAAAACAAATAGCTCACAGCAGTCTTGTGGCTCTTTTACTGGGTTTTTCCTTTCATACTGAGAAGATTCAGAAAGTACTAATTGAAACAAAATCTGAAAATAATATCAGAATAACTGGCAAAGTATTTCCTATTCATCAGAAATAATTCACTCAGTTTGAGCTGTTAAGGGGTCCCACAGTTATTTGCCTCACCCACAGTAGACGCTATCACAAGGAAAGGCTGATCATATGGACAAGCAGCACATAATTTTCTTCTCATCTGATCCTCAAACTTAGCAATTTTCTCTTTTATAACATTTTATGGAGAGGAAAGAAGATGATGAGTAGGAGAAAGAATAGGTAACAGAGAAGATAATAGTAAAAAGAGTCAGGAAAGAGGTGATATATAATTTACTATGAACAGCAGCACAAAGAATTCAGGAATTATATAGAAAAAGCACGAACAAAATCTACATTCTCAATATAGATATTTTCTTGCATTTTGTGTCCTTTCTTTCCACTTATTTTGGAATATATATTTTAAGGATTCATTTTAATAAAAGAAAAATATCTTCCTTTTTAGAAGTAAAAGAAGATATTCCTCTGGCTAAAGTGATACTGTCTGGCCATTTGATGCAACAGTTCAACAGGTTTTGGCAATGCAGAAAGGCATAACATGGTAGAGGAATGAGACAGAAATAAGAAGTGTTTAGCAAAAATTAGCTTGTCTTAATTCAAAGTTTTATACAATGTGCTATATTTGATATGTATATGAAATGATAACAAAAGACATAATTAACAACAACAAAACAACAGACAAAATAAAAATACTGTTTTTTCCTTTGGCATCACCTATAAAGTCTGACATATTATGTGAATTGAAACGGGTATGGCACTATTTGGTAGCCGCATGGTATCAGGAATAGAACTGCTAGTTGGTCAGTTCTTTTTGAAGGAAATTTTCAGTCAGTGCCGTAATTCTGAACAGCTTCAGCCTATTAGGATGAGCCACAAATTTATCCAGAGATTCTTTCCACCACTAAGGTTTACACAGTCATGTGGGGAGTTGGGAGAGATTTTTGTGTTATTTTTGTAAAATAAGAATAATTTTAAAAATTTTGCAAGAAAATAACTGCGGTGGAAGATATTTCATCTCTCTAAACACAATGAGGAACCTAAACAAAACTACAGAAATATCAACTTTGCCATATTCCCTAAATTCTCTTTCCTTAATATTGTTATGAGTGTATGGGTGAAACTAATTTTTCTTACCCAATGTAACTCCATTTACTGCTTATTTTACAGCTGAAAACTGCCTTAAAACTGGATCACACCCTCTCTCTATCTTTAGTCAGCCACATCCACCTCTCATCTTCCTTTTTGTGGTTACTGCAAAACAAGAGGCAACATTATTTCCAACAATGAAAAGAATATACTTTCAGAAATAACTTCACTGCATATTTGTCAGGTGAATATTCCACACAAACAGCTTGTGTGGCACAACCACAAACCATTGAGCAGGCAAGTGCAAAGCCCTCCTACTCCTTCTGCCCTTCCACTGATGCTCAGAATGGGTTTGTCTCTGCAGGAGAAAACACACTCACCTTCTCTTGCTGACTCCAGACAAGTGTTCACACAACAGCAAGGGCAAGGTTGTAAGCTTTGTTGTAAAATGACTGTATGTGAAACAAGGAATGACAGCGTGTGATGGGATGCTGGTAAAATCTCATTACCTGTGAGACCTGAGAAAAAAACTCCTTCGACCTGTCAAGCTCTAATAAATATTTTTTTTGTTGACAGCCTTCTACTGTCATTCCTGTGGCACCAAGACTTCTGTTATCTGATCCTAATATTCACAGCAGGAACAAGGATAGGACTTCCCATCAACTTCATGGTTCCTAAACAAGGTTTTGACCTTGTTGATGTCTGCCCTGACACAAAACTACTTGGGGTTGCACAGTTTGGGATCTTCCCAAAAATCATCTTCCAGTTTGAAAGCTGTAAGGACTGGATTGCTATCAGAGCCGCCCTCTTTTTAAAATCACATTAAAAAAGAGCTTACATTCTCAGAAAGGTTTCCAGAACATGCATCTAAACTAGCTTCTTTGGCATTCTAGCGAATCTTTCCACTTGAACCATACAGAGAACTTACAGAGTTGAGCCTCCTGGTTTTGATACATTAAGACTAGCAGCGTAACTAGATCTGGAGCTCTTTAAACTATACAAGGTGCAGGGAATGAGATCTGAAGCTAAAGCAGCCTCAAAAAACATGCACACAATAGCTTGCTAAGAAGTGAAAATAAATACAAATATTCCAATTACCATTGCTGCACTCATTTCCCGTCTCCAAAGACACCTAGCACGACCATCCCTTTCCCTCTGAATAGCTGATCAGCAGATTAAAATACTTTCATTAGACTCCTTTTGTTTGAACGGGAACAATTGCAGCGATCTCTCAAAGGCTGCAGCTGAGGAACAATATCAGAGAAATACCACATAGAAAATATCTCTGTCAATAGGATCATTTCCAGCTTATCTGAATATTTCTTCAATTTCCCTGTTAATACAAAATAAATAAAGAGCACTTGGTTGCTAAATTCATGTATACTGACTGGGAAAGAAGAGGTAAGAGGAGGTGGATAGGGAGGAATGTCTGTGCTGCCTGGAGCAACAGGGTATTCTTCAGGGATTTTTGAGATCACCGTTTTGCTGATTTCCCACCCTGATTTCCCAAAGGGACAAGGGAATTTCTGCAGTACAATCATCATTGAGAGTCAAGATGTCTATCTATAGTTTTTGTAATTGAAACACCGCAGTAAAATAGTTACTTCACTACACAGTAAAGAGTGAGTCTTACTTTGAGAAAGAAGGTGAAGCCGATCCAGGACATGCTTTGGCCAATCATGAAAACAAACCTTAATGAACCAAAAAAGAAACTGCATGCAGACCCCATTGGGAACATTTATGCAGCTCTGATTTCCTCAGTGCAGGCCCCATGCAGATGGGTGTGAGGGTGCATTGTGGTTTAAGCTCAGTCAGCCACACTGCCGCTCTCTCACTCTCACCCTTCCTCCACCCCCCATTCCCGGAGCGATGAGGAGAATTGAAAGAACGTAACTCCCACGGGTTGAGATAAGAACAGTCCAGCAACCGAAGTATAACACAAACCACTGCTGCTACCACCAATAATAATAATGATAAGGGAAATAACAAGGGAAGAGAATACAACCACTTACCACGCGCCAACCGATACCCAGCCTGACTGGAGCAGCGATCTCTCCCTTCCAGGTAAGTGCCCCGCTCTGCCTCCTGGACAAGACTTGCTGTGATATGGAATACGTCTTTGGTTAGTTTGGGTTGGGTGTCCTGTCTCTGCTTCCTCCCGGCTTCCCCTCCTCCCTGGCAGAGCATGAGACTCAGAAAGTCCTTGGTCAGACTAAACGTTTGAGCAGTAACTAAAACCATCGGTGTTATCAGCGCTGTTCCCAGGCTGAAAGTCAAAAACAGCACTGCACCAGCTACTAAGAAGGAGAAAAAATGACTGCTACTGCTGAACCCAGGACAGGGTGCACTGGGCTTGCTTTGAAAACCTGAAAGGTGCACTCCCTTTTTCGCCCTGCAAGCTGTGGAGATGGAGGACCAGGGGGAATGGAAAACAATGTGCCATGGGGTAAGCACAAGTGCCAGCACCTGTGCTACCCCAAGACCCCAGAATCCAGACAGCCTCAGGGAACCTGTGTTCCCCAAAGGCAAACCTGCTGCGGGGCTTTCAGACCCCAGTGAAGCCAGGGCTAAGGTTTATTATGCAAAAGTGCGTGTACAAGCTGCTAATGCAGCAGGAACAATACTCACTGCCTGAAAGAGATGTGATCTCCGGTGGCCTGGCAATTGACCTCTGGATGCAAAAGTCATCTGGAAAAAGGCTCTCCACAAAAGCATCCAGACCCGTTGCAGTAGCTGATCCCACTAAATTAATCTGAAATATATCTGCTGTTTTCCTTTTTCTTTCTAGATACTTACACCAGACTTGCAGAAAGATGTACTTTCAAAATTCAGATTCATGCTGCTTAAAGTTTTTGTTTCAAGTGTTAGCCATTCAACTTCAAGCCTCATTAAGTTACAACAGATAGTTTTTCAGTAAACTCAGCTGGTAAATACTGGGATGTTTCTGTGTCCCCAAGAAAAAAAAAAAAAAAAAGGAGATTTTCTACATGACTACAAGTTGCAGATGTAAAAAGTCCCAACAAAAAATAAACCCAAACATTTCCCAGAGAGAGCCAGCATGCTCTTTTTTAGCATATGAAAAATCATTACAATCAAATCCCATTGTAAAATGCACTTCGGAATTCGTTTCACGAGCTTTATTACCTAGACATCCGGGATATTTTTATTTTTCCCCAAGTAGAAGCAAGTATCTAAATGAGAAGAAAATTGATGATATACAGCTAGCAAGTGGTTATGAAAAATAAGAGGCCAAAATTTATCTCTATTGTTACTATACAGTGAAGCTCATGTACCATAAACTGATACTGTAATGGAATAAATCAGAACAGTACCAATGATCATAATCCTTATTCTTTATGATACAGACTAGAATTCAGGATTCAGGATCCCATTTTTCTTGGCATTATGAGAAGTAGAACAGGGGAGACAGCTGGCGAGCTAATAACCTGTGTGACAGACAGAATGCTAAGAGAAGGAAAAACAGAGAAGCAAAGGTTGCGAGATGGGGACAGCAAAATAACAGGGAGCAGAAGTTAGAGCTTGTCGTTTACCTAACCAGTGCCAGAGGTGCGAGCTGCTGCCATCAGAGCACAGTGAGATTTCAAAAGGGATTTAAAGGTTAACATAACAGCTTATATAAATGATTGGGACTTTTTTCCCTGCTCACAGGGTGGTGTAACACAAGAAGAGAGATGAGAGATGCAGGCACAGAGGTGACAGGAAGCACTGGCAGAGTAAGACACGGTACGGAGAGAAGATTTTTCAAGCACTTCTGGGGAGAAAGGGGCAGGATGCGATTGACAGGGATGTCTGCTTCCAGCAACATTTACTGCACTTGGAAGGAAATACATATGATCTGGATGAGGGTCAAAACAGCCTGGAAATATTCCTCTCGGGTGGAGTTCAGGGACAGTTAAACCGTTCAGGCGAGGTGAGGATCAAGGTGAAATGCCAGAAAGAGCATCTGGTGCATAGTTGCATGGAGTTACCTGGGGCAGTACAGCTGGATGGAAGTCAAAGAACAGATTAATGCTCCTAAGGACTGAACAGGCTGTATCAAGCCAGACCCTGGACTGACATGCAAAGGAGCAAGATTTATGTTGGCATTCCTAGGAAGAAAAAGGCTACAAGATAAATTCAGACCTCATTACATGCTAGAGAATCCACACAGGAAAAAATGAGAATCCACACAGGAGAAAAATGCTTCTCATTGCCTTATTAATGCAACTGCTTTAATCAACAGTTGTTCAAAGGCCAGGAACCCATTCTTTCAAATGTTACTTATATGTCATTATTCACTCGTATACCCAAATTGAGATAGAAACTAAGAAAAATTTCAGGATAAACAATCTCACTGAAAGCCAATATACATTAATTCTTAAATATTTTTATTGGGGAATACTGTAATGAATTGAGTTTTTTTTGTTGTTTTTTTTTTCTTTTTAATATGTTGACATGCCACTTGGAAGAGACATAGCTATCAGTGGTAAATAAGTAGTATAAACTGTTTTACCTGTCAGACACCTGGAGTCAATCCTCACTCTCACAACTTTCATCCAGCAGTACACATCAGCTTCACATCTTCATCCTTACCCGTTCTACTTTACCAAGGCATTCGCTTGAGATACAGCTTACAATCAGAGGATGTAGAGATGTGTTGTTCACTGAGACTCCTGTGCTTACAATACATTTGACCCCAATGAACAGTTACTGTGAAAAACAAGCCTAGTGAGAGAGGATATTTCTCTACTTGCATAAATAAAATAATAATACAGAGTAGAAACTGACTCATAAGCTGAGGACTGCATGTGCTTTGGCTGCAGCATCCGTCTCGCTGTCCTAACAAGGTCAAGGCTGCATCGAGAGCATCCTGGCCTGGCAGTGCCAGGCAGGTCTGGCTGCCAAGCCCTCATGGGCAGCAGGACATGGCCTGGCAGCCCCCAGCCATGGGGTCAGCCAGCCTGAGAGACTGAGCTGTGTGTGCAGCCAGCCAAGGACAAGGCCTCACTTGCATCAACAGGATGGTTTTCAGCATGGAACCAGCCAGCAGCTCCAACCCAGGCAAGCTGTGCTGGAGTACTGAAATCACAGACTTCAGCCCTGGTTATAATTGAGCCTGGCTCAGCCTCAGCTGAAGAACTATTTAATTTTTAACTATTTCACATTATGTATTTTATATATTTAAATTCATGGAGATCATGGAGATGTTTACTTATATACTTATATTTCATGGACTATAAAACAATAATAACAAACTCCAAATTAGTCATTTCCTTTCAGATAATAAAGTCACAATGAGAAAAATTTGTAGCTTCCAATTGTTCCAACCAGTGTTTGAAACGACATGAAAATCTCTTCAGCAGTCATTACCGCCTAATTGTTTTGGAAAGCTGCAAGAGAATCACAGCAGCTTTTTTTGTTGCTGTTTGCTTTGCTAAAAAAAAGTTAATTTTATTCCAAATTATTAACTATTTCAGTCTCTTCATTCTCCAAAACAAAAGCACAGTGATAAATTCTGATGAACATTCTATCAAAACATTTTTCTACGAAATAAATCATACAGCTCATTTCTCTTGAACCTTACAGAGAGCAAACCCATCTGCCAAAATATGTTGTCTTCAGTCCATTGCCAATGAATGTTTTGTGGTAAATTGAATATCCATATGCAGTTTTGTAATCCCAGTTTAGAGCTGGGAGTTGCTAAACTCATGGATTATGCATTTAATTCCTTAAACGCAAATGAAAAAGCGCTTGCAACATGATTAGCTTATTTGGTATTTTTAAAGAGCAATGCATTTTATCTACTCCTTAATAAAAAGAACACATCTAATTAATATTCTGGGGGGGATTCTCATGTATTCTTGTCTAGGGCTGATGTCATGTAGCCTTTGGGATGCCAAGGAAAGAGGAAGGATTTCTCTGGCAGGTGCAACAGAAAACCAGATGTGAAGTTCTCGAGATAGAAAACAAACCTGATGTTCAAGCACTAGTTTGAGACTCCAAACATTTTGTTTCTAACTTCATTACAAATTCCCTGTAGCAACTGGAAATATGCATAAGGCAGGTAGCATCTGTGCTTCCACTGCCTACTCCGGGTTTCAGGCTCTTCCAAGCAGGAGGAAGTTGTTCTTATCCTCTCTCAGTACAAATGCAGTACGGTTGCAAACTCTGCTGGTCCTGCAGGTACTAACACGATGAAAATAAAAACAATATTTGGTTCTACAGATATGATCCTTCAAGTTTTCTCTTAACACTCAATTTAATAAATGGAGTTTGTTTTCAACACTGCCCCTGGACAACTTCCTAACATCAAGCCTTGCATTTCTTCCAAATATACTTCTGGATCTAATCCGAGATCAGAGCTGAGTTTTTCAGGATTAAGCTATTCATTCTTATGTCTCATCATTCTTGGGAATCTTTAATATCTTAGCTATAATTATTTTATCATATTGTCACATATCTTATGGAAGCTGACTGAAGTTTATGAACAACTTTGTAATTAGTGTACATATATTGGGAATAGGATAACTTTTCACACCTCTGCCTGCTGTAGATTTCATCAATGATTTCACTGTATCACTTCTACACCCAGCCTGAGAGAGAATAGCATCTGGCTGCCTGCTTGTTCTAGATTCCAAATTATACTAAGAATTTGTGTGCTGGATAAACTCTAGGCCCATTCTTTGTAATCCTGATCACAAGACAACAATCCAAAGCTCCTCATGCAATGCACACATGTGCCCTCTGGCAGCTAAAGCAGGATGTTTAATGTAGCTCAGTCAAAAGCATTTGTTCATACAAAGAACTTAGTATTTTGGCATTCCCAAAACACAGCAGAGAGGCATGCCCAACGGCTACCTGCTTCTGTTACTTCTGCAATAGCACTGTAGATATGATAGACCTATAATCAACAGTCAATTTGTTGGTCCAAATGGGTGATTAAAATAAACCCTTTTTTTGAGGTTACAACTCCAAGAAATCAGTCAAACCTGTTCATACTCCTCCCATTGCATGCCCAAAGAACCCAGTTAGCAAATAACATGCCAAAATAATGTCACTAGCCCCAGGTACTGAGGACAGAGTGTCTCTATGGTATAGAGATCTCATTATTTTCAGTAACAAAGAAGAAATTATATCTGGTTGGGGGGTTTTTTGGTGCATCATTGTCATTAGGTGTTTTAAACACCATGCAGTACCATAGAAAATGCAAAGAGGCAATGCCCCCGTTCTGCTGCTTCTTCCATGTGGAAAAATACTCCCTTATTGAAAAAATATTCAGGAAAAAAAAATAAGTTTGATATTTAGCCAACATCCTGGTTTCTACAGAAGTGTTCTAGCAGCAGCCAGCACCAAAGTCAGTATGATTCATTGGATCAATAATTCTAAGGTCTGTACCTAAAAGGCTGAAAAATGTGATATAACCTGGCAGAAGAGTAATGATTGTAATGTTCAGCAAAATAGTTAATGAGGCTTGGTAAAAGCAGACTTTGGGGGGAAAGAAATACGTACAGGTTTAACCTTGCGCACTAGCTTGGGTAGAACATTTTGTCTTTTAGGTTAACTCTAAAGTCCCCACAGGTATCTTCATTTTCTTGACATTTTCATTTTTTTACTGATAGGCCTTTTCCCCATTTACATGCACTGCTTATAGAAAGAGGACATGGCCTCTTCTGGCTTACAATATCCATAATTGTTACTTGTTGAATGGTTGGTTTTAGTAGCACAGTTACAATAAAGCACAGAAAGTGTGTTTCTTTACCTTCTCGTCTACCTACATGTTTTGCTTTTAATTCCTTCTTTTTTCCTCTGTCAGCTGCCATCTGACTCCAAGCAACAAAATCATTTCCCAGACCCCTACTTTCTCAGCTTTCACTTCCATCAGATGATATAATACCATTCTACACATAAGTATTTTTGCTCAAAGCAAGTCAAATAGCAATACTGACACAACTGAGGCTAGTGATGCTATTTCAGCATTTCATTATTCTAAGAAAAAAAAAATAGTAGTCACAACTATAATTTCCTATCATTCTGACACTCCTTGGGGAGGACCACCTGGTCCATAAAAGCATTTTTCACAAGTTGGCCTCTTTTTGAGACGTGTGCCATGGCATCTGCCACTGTGCCTTAGCTGGGATAGGGATAAGATACCTGTCATTGGATCAATAGTATCAGATCAACCTGAAGAAGGAAATCTTAGATAAGCGATTTAAAACTGTTTATCCAGATAGTCAAAACCCCACCTTCCTCCCTAGCAAAACACCCATCCTGCATTATCACCAATAAAGTTTTTCTTTAAAAATACAATTTACCATCAATTCATTCATCTTCCAGAAGCTGAACAAAGGAAATGTACTTTGTAAGTGTAGTGAAATATTCTAGTTTGCCCTGTATTTGTCAGCCTGCATTAGCAAGACACCTATTAGTAATATCAGTGCCACCAGTGATACTGCACTCCCCTTCCATCTATAAAGCATTGTGTCCATGGTGAAGACAATTAGATGTTTCTGATCTCTCTTCTATAATTTGCTTTCCTATCTAATCAACAATTATCCATAATGAACTTTCTATTGCTAGCTCAGACTCAGTAGTTTCTCTTGCCTAGTGCAAGACATAAAAAACAGTGGCAAATGGCATACAATGTTTTATGAAGTGATTTCTGAATAATCACACTTCAGTTGTAGAGCTGTTTAACAGCCATAGCAAATGGCAGACAAAAGAACTGAAGTGAGGAGTATGACCTATGAAACCGATGCAAATTCATTTAGAAAACCCCTTTATTAGAGAAGGGTCTCCTTGTCACAGGTCTATAAATCATGCAGTAAAAATGCAGCTTAATTGTAGAAGCAAGCAATTTCATATTTTTGTATCTTTGTATTAATCTGGGTGGTAATAATGGTGTAAGAAATATTTTTGTCATGGTGGACGTTGCGTGAAAAGTTGGGAAAGGTTATAAATTTACTCTGTTATTTACAATATCTCAGACAGAGAAATAACTCAGAGATTGGTTTGCACGATCACTTGAATTAATCAATAGTCCAAACTCTAAGGTCAAGCTAATCCACCTACTCCTTGTTGACAGAACACTGTTGTGTTGACCCCACTGCCTTCAGATGCTCCAGCAACCTTTGGCAAAGCTCCTGGGGGGTCTGTGCTGAGCAGGGCAGGTGGCCAGCTGGACAGGAGCGAACACTTCTGAGCTCTGTTGTGTTTTTATGCAAACACACCCAACCTCACCTCCAAAACTGTATGGACTTCAGTTTTGATGAAAGCCTGGAGCAACTGTGTTGCTGGCCCAATCCTCTTGCCATGCAGGCAGGCTGGAAGCTGCACACTGACACTCAGAGCTCACCAAGGGAGAAAGACACAGCCTGAGCTCACCAGATAACCTGGATCCAACCCATTATAAAATACTGAGAGCCATCTAAAGTTTTCAAAAGCTTTTCTGCTGTATCTTAAGGAGAAGACATATTTGTCTTAAAGGTAAATATATAAAATAACCACAACTCAGTCACTGTTATTTAACTCTTCACAAGCTCCAGGCAATGTGCTGGAGGGGTGAGTTTCTTGTGTGGGTGCTGCATCCTACTGCCGGATTCTGGGGATGAACCACAGCAGGAGGCTTCCCTAAACTTCAAAAGAGCAGCTCCATCTTTCCAGTATGATCCCCTCTTCAAAAGGATCTAATGCCCTCAGTCTTTTTTGAAGTAAGATTTTGCTGAGGGTAACTCCACTCACCACCTCTAATGATGAAATTCTGCATTGCTTTCAATATATTTATGGTTGCTTAAGACATGTTGTATTCCACTGAGGGTATTATGTTGTGCTCTTCTCACAAAATCTGAACCACATAGGTTTAATAATTATGTTCAAAGACAGTGACCTATGCACAAGTTGTTCACTATTATTTAGCTGCTGTGGACTGACAATTCCAACTGTTTTTCCCCCAGAATACCCAAATGTAAAAAAGATGGTGCAGTCCCTTACACAGGGCTGCAGTTAGCTGCCTATTAAATACCCAAATTTCACCCACATCACCAGTTAACAGCTGCGGCACTCAAGGAGGAAAATGTTTGACTGGGAAATAACTGAATGAGGATTTAATGGCTGCTAGTTTAGATTTTCCTATCATGCTGAAGAAAAAAAGCCCATGCATCCTGAGGGAAGAACCACAACCAGTGCTGGGGAAGGGCTTCTCGAGGCACGGCATCCCTTTGCCTGCAATTCTCTGAAATTTCTGTAGCAAATCAGTCAAGGAAGGCAAGAACTAAAGGAAAACCTTCATGGAAAGCATGCATTTATCTTCACTAAGACTGAAAAATGACTTCTTCTCTTGAGAATTTAAATAGTGAAAATGTTCTTAAATGTCTTGAAAGTGTTCAGACACCGGTTGCAAACCCATTATTTTATCCACAACAGAGGGTTTTTTGAAGGGGCAAAGAACAAAGCTGAGTATTTTCAATAAATAACTACTTGCTTTGCTTTCTCAGATACCCTGGAAACACATGCTATACACTTTGTAATGCAATTACTGTCAATTTTAACACATCAAAAATGTATTGCAAATATTAAAACTTTGTGTAAGTACAGGGGGAAAAGCATAAACTACTCCTTATATGTGCTTGTTTTCCAGTGCTTCAACCTGCAGTACTGGATATGTCAGACCAGCTCAGACCTGTGAATTATCTGATCAATAGCAAACAAGAACAAGAGTATTTTCAGTTCACTGGAAAAAGTCAAGGAACAGAGAAATAACAACGGCAGCAGTGATTCAATCAGAGAGAGCTGTAGTAGGTGGCACAAAAACGTAGGACAAACATCAAGCACAGAAACAAACAGCACTGCTGGAGTGAAAAAAGTGGAGTTATCAGAGTGTCTTTTAGAAGGGCTCCATGGGTCACCCTCTTCCCTCCTCCTCTAGAAATGGTCTTGTTGGAAGAAAAAGAAATTATTCATGGAAGTAAAATTGTGTGAGGCTGCAGCATTTGTCAAATTCATAGTCCCAATTTTTAAGCCACGGTCATGTTGACCTTCCTGTCAGTTTTAGACTTGAAAACAAAGAGAGGAAATAACACAGGGCCTGGCAGCATGGGAGAACAACTGTTTTCTAAACCCTGATGTTTGCAAATGCATCTTTGCTTAACAAAGAGATTTTTCTTCCTGCAAATTTAAACTAATGAAAAGACAAATGTGTTTTAACTGGCTGGAGTGGAAATAGTTCATCCTTTCTAATGTCAGGTAAAAGACAAGCCAGAAGTAAGAGCAGGATTTTGTTTCTTTTTCTCTTTAGTCCTAGATATTCTTTTTCACCCTTCCTAACTAGAGATTAAATTCAGACTACAAATGCCCTGACATATACTGCAGTGTTGCTGTCCCTCCTGCAGTAGAGCTGAACCTGGTACCAGACCTGGTAATGGCTGGACCCTCCTTTGCAGTAGATGAAATGCTGTTTTAAGGATGTGTTGGTTGCTTGAGGCTTCAGCCCAGCTGAGGTCACCTTTACTCAGGGGTAAAAGTCCAGCTCACCCCGGGACTGGGTCGCTCAGCACATCTCCTGGCCAGGGCAAAGCTCCAAGTGAAGCAGAGTGAGGAGATGGAGATGGAAGAGAAAAATTTAATATGACTACAAGAGTCATCAAAAATACATAGTGGAGGAATGCCTGCAGGGTGAGGGATGGTAATAAAGTGCAGTGACAAAATAAAAGGCAAAAAGTGCTACATTCCAAGAGTAGAAAATACCAGAATTAATCAGGCAATGAGAGCTGCACAGACCTCCCCACAGACGGCACAGACTGGCATGGGGACACAGTCCCAGTGATGCCATGGCTGTCAGAGATTGCCAGGCATCTCTCTCAGCCAGCAGCATCAGCATTGCAAACACAAATGTTTCTGTCCCAGGCTTTCATGGCAGCTGACAGGTTATCAAAGCATCAAGAATGAATCAATGTGTGCCTTACCTCTGGAAAGCCTACCCCCAATGTTGTAATCCCCTTGCTTGCAGAAATGGTCACAGCTATCCAGATTAAGTCCACCCTACTGATTTCAAAAGATGCACTGTTAGATAATGAGAGGGATGAGTTACCTGTCTCAGGAGCATATCTAGGACCTTGTTCAACACAACTGCTCTGAGAAGCAAGGCGTGAACAGAGGTGAAGGTCCTCACCACCTCCTTGTGCCTCTGCCAGGGCTACCACCTGCGCTGGCAAAACAGCAACCTGCCAAAGCTACTGTTGCTGGTGGCAGCAGAAGATCAATGGTTGTTCCTGCCTGCCTCACTGGCCAAGGTAGGGCTGCAGCTGCCCCTGTTTCCCCCACAGCAGGAGTTGCCTTGGCCAATCCCCAGCCACTTGGCATAGGAGAAGCAAAACCCATACATGCCCCCCGCAGACCTTTGCAGCTCTGCAGCAGACAGGCAGTTCACTGCTTCCCAAGGGTAAGGATAAATTAGAGGTCAGTGCTTAAAAACAGAATTTACTCCCTGGGTAGGGTACAACCTTACAGACAGTTCAGAGATTGAATGAACCTTATTCTAGATGTGGAGGGTCCCCCTCTGAGCCCTCCCAGTCATTCCCAGAACGTAGGATTCCAGGTCTTTGTTAAAAATTATTACTGTTAGATACCTGTGCAGGATCATCTGTTTGTTTCCTGTGGAGTTCAGGTATTTCCCCACTTCACAAGTTATCAGCAAAAGGGCTTATCTAACATACAGAAATTCCCTGCAGGCAAGAAATCCCAGCTGCACCAGACATCAGGATCTGGAAAGCTGTCACTCACAGACTTATTGGATGAATGTTGCAACTAGATCCTTGAAGAATATTTGGGTCTCACTATACAGTAACAGACATAATGCTCACCATTTTATCCAGGTATTTGCTTACTCCTTCACTTCATCATTTTCTTAGCTGGATGAGGCAGTGCTGGTTGATCAAGTGCTTTCTTTGCATCATGCACCGAAATGTCCACCACAAAATAGAAGAAAACCTCAGAGTACTGCAGAAGTTAAAATCATCAATGAACTATCTTCCCAGTCACTTCTATGGTGTTGCTCTTTCCATAACACTGCTGATGGTAAGTCTTGCTTTAATCGAATGTATTCACAGGTGTGATACATAGTCATCAAAATACCATATTCTCTAGAAGTATTTTTAAGTGCATACAATAACAAGAATGAAAAAAGATCTTTTCTTCTGGCACTGTGCTGGGGTCCCACAGGGGCTCTGTTTAGCCTTTTCCCAGATGATACGTGAGAGAAAAGTCAGAATTCAAACCTGAGTAGTACTCCCAGTAAAATGGGGTTCTGCTTGATAGAAGACTGCAGAGTTCACCTAATTGTCGGCAAGTTTTTCCTTTCTTGTACAGCATAATGAAAATGCTGTGGAATAACCATCAGATTGCTGTGATATTACATGCTAAAAGGAAAACAGCAGATTTAGTTGTGGGTATGGGCCACTTTAAGAGGTAGCTCTAGCCTTGCACAGATTTAAAAGGGAGCTTGTTAGAATTTCTGCTCACTTGCCAGGCTATTACCAGCCAACATCTTCTTGATTTCTTCCCAGAGCCCTGGGAACATTTGGCTCTCACCATAACCTCAAAATACACTCACCTGCCTGACGTTCAATGGTTTGCCCTCCTCTTCCAGTGCTGCTGTCCCTGAAGACACTTTAAGGTTTTCTATTCAATTCTGTCTTATCTGCTTTTCATTCCATGTGGAGAGAACAAATCACACCTCTCCTAATTAGGAAACCATCCATGCTGCCAATAGAGGGGTCAGACAGACAGATGGACTGTCTGCAGTATTGTTAAGCACCAAAACTGCAGGGCAGGCCTTTCAAAAGCACAGCCTAGCTTCAAAATCAGCAGAGAGCGTGACTCCTGCCTGGATCACAGTCCCTTGCCAACACAGCCAACCATGACACACCATTTGTCAACTGAGGTCTCCAAGCTGCAGCTGATGAGGTTCATTGCATGGTCTGTTCCCAGAGTGGGGGCTCCAGGTCCTCATCCTTTAGTGCATTTTGATCTTAATTTACTCAAACGAAATTGATGCTGATCTGACTGCATGTTACCATTCTTTTGGTTTTGTAGACACCTTCCTGTGTTTCATCCCAACACCTCTGCAGAAAAGCTGATCTCTCCTCCAACTTTGCTGTGCTGTTTCAACTGTGTCGTTTCACAATTCTGTTGAAAGACAGGCTGTGATGCTGATGGGGAAGATGGAAAGGCCTTTTCCACACCTGTTCTGATCAACATTCATTTTGAACAACTGTGACCAGAATTGTAAACAGCATCCTACATGCAATGGTTTGCAAAGCTGCACCAAGTTCTCATTTACAAGAAAAGATCTGCAAGGATATTAAAAGTCCTTCTCTTCCTCTGTCATCTAAAAAAGTAATTTTCAAGTTATGGCAGAAGTTTTTCATTTCTAAGTCCCTAAGTGCATAATCTTGTACTTTTTATTATTATTCATGTTATTTTTACTACTGCAGCCCTCCCAGACATTTATATCTTTTTCTGTACCAAACCTCCTCTGTACAGGCAATATCTCGCTAGCTTTTGTGTCACTGGCAAATTTCATTAGCACACTGCCAAGCTAACCAGCAGTCTCAAAACTGGTCCTAATGAGCCCTAATAACTCCAGTCCTACAGAATAGTTCTTCTTCTAACATAAACCATACCTAATTATCATGTGCCAGCTTCCCACCCATCCCACAAGTAGGCACTAAATATAAATGACTGCATATAAAGACTTACAAGTTCTTTTTATTTTGTTGTGTCTTGCAGCTCTTATTGTAACTAAAGGTGAGAGCTGGCATAGAGTTACATACACTATAGATACTGGCACAATGCAGAGGTGGCCCTGGCAGCACTCACATCTCCATCACCATATGGTTTCAGTATGAGAAGTAACTTGGTTGATTGGTTTTGTTGCAAACTGGGACATACAAACTGTTACAGACTGATTAATTAGCATTACCACAATGCTTCTTTGTAAGCAAGCACATTCAGAATTAGTTTGGGTACCTTGTTATGTAGACATCATCATAAAAGCATTCAGGGGTGACCTGGCACATAAACAGCACTGTAAAATGCCAGTTACAACTTAAAAAAAACCATTCAAGGAGGATTAGTCAAAGATCTGGATGATCCTTTAGTGGCATATGGTGAAGTGACTTTAATTACCTCCTGTTACTGGGAAGCAAGAGGCTAAAACAAGCTGGAATTGCATGGAACTGGATGGGATCAGGTTGCGTCCTCCTGTGCCAGGCATTAAATGCATGTTCGGGACACTGTGTCTGCTGAAACTTGTCATAAAGACATCATTCTCCTGGCTGTGCTTTGTGATATAAGAGGAACAGGCTGCAGGGACCAGTACCAAATTAAATTAACTTAAATACAGATTTCAGAGTTCCTTCCACATGACCTGCACTTGGTCTTTCTTCCTGATATCTGTGCCATAGAATATTTCTTAATTATTAAATTGCATAGTGCTGAGCTAGAATGAGACTATTTTGCTGTGGAGCCAAATAAAGTACTGTAGGGTTATTTGCACCCCCTCTACATTCCTGGGATTAAAGCCGGAGGTGGGAGGAAAGGCTTTGCAGAGCACTTCAAGTAGTGCAGATTTGCCTTGTCCCAAGTACAAATCGAGCTCAGCCCAGCTTCATTTGGAAAGCAGTGTAGCTGTGTTAATGCACACACACGGCTATACTTCAGCTTTTAAGGTGCACATATATATACGTATACATAAAAGCATGACTTAATATTGCTTCCTTCCAGCATCAGTGAGGCTCTTGTAGTGCTCCGTGTGGAGCACTTTGCTTAGTCTACCCAAAGCACAAGTTATTAGACATAAACCACTCATCCACAAAGCTCTCGGTGCAGAGCATCGCCTGCCACCTTTACTGCTTCTCATAACTGATTTGTTCCTATAGGCACCAAATTCCACAGGAACACCACTGTCTCTGAGCACTCTTTGCAGCCCAACAAGGCACATCATGTGCGCACCCCTACATGCAGGAGACAGCAGCCTGTGTCTGCAGTTCACAACATAAAAAGAAAACCAAACAAGAAAATGCCAGAAAGCTGTAACTGGCAGCTCTGATGCATCACATTTTCCTACACCAGCCTTCAGCAAATTCTAAGCTTACTATTAAATCAACTGTTAGTTATAATTCAATATATAGCACTTAGTACTTCACTGAGTAAATTTCAGTATTGCCCTTAGGACAAAAACTATTACAGTGCAACACCCCCTTGCCCTGCCTCCCCTCACCCCCAACCTGCCAGGAATACAGCTACCCAGAGGGTGGCAGGAGACTGGAAATCCAATGCATTTCCACTCACATCCTGAAATGGTTTAGGTAGCAGACAATTTTTCTCTCTGAAGAATTTCCTCTCTTTTGACAGGTAAATAAATGTCTAACTTTCTGCTTCTTTTAGTGCCAGAAAGAAAAAGAAGAGGAAGAAGGGGAAAAGAATTTGCAACAGGTGTGCTGAATATTAGTTATTCATTTCATGAAACACAGCGAGGACACTTTATAAACTGATCCAGCTTTACAATGACTGCAATGTTGCCTTTAGTTTTGTGTTATTGGATAATTTGTCAGTTCTGGCACTTTGGCAAGTAATAAAGTAAGGAACAACTACTAGAAGCATAAGAAAATTATTTAATCTAGTTCCTCCTCCTCCTCCTGATTGTATTTGAAACATAAGCTGATTTTAAACAAAACAGTCTTGGCAGAAACAAAATAACCTTTAGGATTTATGAAAGGCACAGTGCTAAAATAAGATGCTTGTGTTTAAGGGGCTTTTTGATATTGCTGGTTTTTTTTTCCCTTCCCTCCCCAGACAGATCACTTTCCATTAAATGGTTTGAGCTAAACATGAAAAATTCTAACTCCTATTCAGGTAAAGATCAGTTTGTATAACCAGTAGGTCTAAGGAAAAAGAGCATTACAGTGACTTCAGTTCAGATGTGGACCACTGAGCACAAGCATGTAGATACAGCTGCATCTATTTACAATGAATTTTCTGGAACCTAAAATTTAAACCATACTTTAAAAACCTATGTACCTGCCTTGTCTCACTCCAATCTGTTGATGGAAATGGGCAGACATTTCCAGTGCAGGGTGAACAGCAGAAAACTGATCTTGTTGTTGGGTGTCTACTCCAGAGAATGCCTTCCTCCATAACAAGAGGATGCTATGTTAAGCCCAGAACACTTCCAGAGCATCCCCTTGAAACATGGAAGACCTCTGCTGCCCCTGAGAGTCAAGGGAATTCACTAACAAATCAGTATTTCCACACATGCAACTTGCGCAATGCATTAGGGTGATGGAAGTAAATGAGTATGTAGCACTAGTGCCCTACTTAAGTACAAATTCCTTGGTGGCTCACATAACCAAACCTTAGTGGTTGGAGCCAGAGTTTATTTTCTCTTACAGATTGTCCTAGAAATGAAGTAGGCACTCCTGAGGTTTTAATCTATTAAACTACCACAAAAGACTAGGAACTATTTCCACAAGAACAAGAAAACCAAAAAAAGCTTCTGCATTAGGTACTAATTTCAATCCTCGTGGCTGATCTGCATCTCTCTGTGTTGCTGCTTACAAAAGAGAAAAGAAGAAAATGTAGGACACAGACTTTGAACATGCAATTATATTGCTGTGGGTCCTTGATGAAAGAAACAAATCGCTATCTGTCCAAAATGTACTGAATGGTTGAAGAAACATTTTTAAGTGTTTGATTAGCTGCCGAATTCACCAGTCTTCATCAATATTTCACCCTTTAAGATTGTCACTGGCAGTGAGAAGCAGATAAGAATGTTTTTCAGCAACGTCTTTGTAATGATACCTTCTTAAAAAAAAAAATGCAACTGTGTCTGTGACTCAGATAAAGCAGCTCATTTAGGACAAGAACATGAGAAAATAACTGCCAAAACAAGACAGAAGAGGCTCCAGCTCCGATCAATAAACTGGCTGGATTTGTTTCGGTGTGTTGTTTTATAGATTCCAATGAAAATGATACTGAGCCTGGATTTACTATTGGAAGACCCAGGGTAGTAGGTGGAAATATCACATTAACGTAGAAAAGATCTTTCAGGGTATTGAGCCTCTCTCATTACCCAGATCCCAAAAATGCCCTTAGGACCCGCACTTTGCTGACTTGAGGGAGATGAACTGTTATCACTGTGAAATAAAAAACACTGAAGAGTAGCACACTTGACAAAGAAAGCGAATCTGGCACATCTGTTAGTGTCTTATTACTATCTCTGAGAAGACACAACGTCAGTATACCATTATCATTTCTCAACTTTTCCCACATACGAATTACAGGAGCTTAAGATGACAGTTGAAAACCCTGCATAATTAATAAGACATTATTAAGACATATAATAAGACATTAAGCAAAGGAGATGTTCATACATTGACAGGCATGCATTTCATTTAGCACAAAGTTTTACCCATTTCTCTAGGTTGTGCATTTCTGATATCACTAAACAGGACAAGTTAAAAACGTCTCACATGCCACCCAAATCTCCCTCCATGATGGACATGGAGGGATGAGGGGAGTGAAAAGTTTATGCACAATAGTTGAATAGACAAAAGCACCTTTAAAACCCTAACCTTGCAGACTATGTTGACCTAAACTTTTTACAGTTATATTAAAGTTTTTCTTAGGGAGGTACATCCTGAATTATCCTTTATTTATGAGGGTCTTTCCTCTCTGGATAGCAAGTTTGCTCCAGAGCAAGCTAAACTTTCAGTGGAAATAGGCTTTAGACAAATAAGTCCTGCATCATAGCAGCCATCCTGAGGAACAGTGCATATAGCAGCAGCAAGGCTTGGTATAAGGCTGCTCTTTCTGTAGTAGTCCTCTGGTCTTTAGAAATAATAGCCACTTACTTGCTTCTCACAGAGGCAGAATCTGTGATAACAAAACTGTGAGGTTTAATGTGCCCTAAGACAGACACATAGAGCTGTGCTGCCCACATAGCTCTTGCACACTGATGTGGCTCACGTGTGGAGCTGCAAATGCTCCAGACATTTTCTGGTGCATCCTATTTCCCCTCCCATGCTGGTATGGCTGTGCTGGGTAAAATATGCAGAAATAGAGGCAGAGTTCTACCTGCTCCTAATGCTTTCCTGCACACCTACATGGGAAAGGCATCAATGGCCAAATGGGCAGCTGCCCAGGCATTAATGGACAAAGCAGCAAGTACAAAGGAGAAGGGAGGAGATCTTCAACATCCATTACTTTACTGCATCATTTCATCCCCAGGGACATGATTTAGCCTAAAACACTTGTGGCTAGAGATTTTACTTTTGGACTCTGCTTATACAATTTTGCCTTTTAGTGTTCTCTTGCATGATAATGATTCCACCTTTGCCACTAATTAAAAACTCCACGCTTAGTCTGATAGTCCATTTTAAAAATTAGGTAATAGATTTTGCTTAAAATGCTTTTGAGAGGATCATACAAAATGTATAAAACCAGCAACAGTTGTGTGGTTCCAGAGTTCTCTACAAGCAGATGGTTCATGGTTTCCTGGTCATTAAAAACTACCAGCTGAGAGGCTCAGGAAAGGGCTCTATAGCTGTGCAGGGACAGCCCAGAAGCCAATTACACACCCAGATACCATACATTGTCAGGAAATTATATTCCACAGCTTGGCACCTGCACCTGCCAAGCCATCTCTACATGAGCACTGACCAAAAATGTCAAGGTCACTGCTGATCCATGTGGAGGTGGAAATGGAGTTGAGTCATTGCTGCTAGAAATATGACTATGTTCTGACAATTTAGCAATAGAATTACGTGGAGATGATGACATTATGACTTGTTTTCCATTCAAACCTAGTGCAGGGAGGAAAGCACAGTCTAGAAAGTGTAGCTAGCATAGCAAGGCAAAAATTACCAATTTTATGTACCTTATCTAAAACTTCCAAAGATCATGTTCTAATTTCCTGTTTTGCTATGATCTCTATTTATTATTTCTAATTTTAGTTTGACATGCTGTTTAATAAGAACCTAAAACAAGTATCCAAATAATTTTCTTAGCAAAACAAGACCAAAGAAACATTACCTGAATTTCTCTGACAAGTCTGAGGACTCACATTAAGCAGTCAAAATAAAAGCAAGCGTGACAACTCAGGAGGAACCAGGTTCTTTGCAATCCCTGGTGGTAAGATTTCCCACAGAAAATCTGCAGAACAAGACCCACATCCTCTCTACCTCAGAAGCTCTCTATTAAGTTGGTGGTCACCTCCAGACCTTCCCAAGAACAAATCAAGTGACACTGTACTTGGTTTCCATTAACCACAAGGGTCCCCAGTGCCTGGAGCTGACAGCCCCCATCCCACTCGACCAGTGTCAGTCCTCCAGCAACTCCCTGTCCCCACACCAGGTCTGCAGGGGCAGATGGGCACTCTGCCTTCAGCTCCACCTTCAGTTCCCTTTTCCTCCTTCAGAAGCTGATGGCTGCACATTGCTAGTGTTTTACTAAATAGTAAATTTGTATTAAGTTCTAATGTAGCAAAATGATCTAATCCTAGAGCAAAGGTATCTCAGTACACCTCTAGAAATATCGGGCCAGACTGCGGTAATCTAACCGTGCCTGGTGCAATTAAGCTACGAATCAGTCATGATAATTACAAGAAAACATTTTTAATTTCTAAACTGGGGAGATGGGAGAGGGAAAGGGGGGGAAGGGACAATCTCCAGCACCTCAGTAAAAATAAACGCATATTCTAATTAAATGAATTTAAACATGAAATGCCATAATGACAAAAGCAATTCATGGTTCTTTCCTGCTGAGGCTGGATGAAGTGTTGCAGGAAATTCAGAGCATCATAATCCTACAGGTATGAGAAGACATCAAAACTCAGCAAATAGTTATCCAAACACACAGAGAGTCTTCTATAGCTTAATGCAATGCTAGTGCAACCAACATCATGTTTCATCACCCATCCCAAAAGAGAACTGAAAACAAATATTGTCCCTCATAAACTTTTAATACAGCAGAATAAGAAAGTGGATTTGCTGTCCTTGTATCATCACCTTTACTAAGTACTGACAAGTGCCTGAGGGGAAGATGTGGGTTCCTGTGTTCTTCCTTCTTCTTTCATCCTTTCTTTTTTTCATTTTCTTTTAAATTTCTGTACTGTATCATTCCTGCCTTTGTGCAAGACGAAAGCTACTGCTGCCAGCTGAGGTGAAATCTTAAGTGCCCTGACCACCCAAACAGAGGGGCTGAGCTGGGAGACTGGTGCTGCTTATTCCTCCAGGAGATGGGAGACTGAGCCCAGACACTTTAAGCATGAGCACCAGAGAAACACACCCTGGTTGCTCATTCTTTGTTTATTTTGTCGGTGCTTGTTTAGCAACAAGAGCAACCACCCCAGTTCAGTAATTTCCTCTCCACAAAGAGAATGAGGGCCTTGATTATTTTTAGTACTTACACCCGTATACAGTTCTTGTAAGTTCTATAGGCAGGGGGAGATGAGGCATAGGAACATTGTTAAAACTAAATCTTCTCTGGATAGTCTACAAATATTTTACCTATATTCTACTCTTTCCATACCTTTAAACAATCTTTAAAAAGATTTTCAAGCACAGCTCTTGCAGCCATTTCCATCGCCAACCCCTAAAACCAAGTACAACCATTTACTGTTAATGTAAATACTGTTCAACAGTTATTCCAGTGCCACTCTATTAGTCATGGTTACCACAGTACCCCCCCAGGAGGACATGTGAAAAGAAGAGACCATAGATTTGAAAAGACATTTCCTGGCAGACTGGCAGTCTGGGAGACTGGAGGAACCCGCAAGTATTTTATATTCACCCCGCTTTTCTTCACCTTGGTTTGTTACAACAGACAAATCTGCTTTTAGGAGAGGCAATGACAGACAATGGCTTCCTCAAGGTCTTACAAGACGCATTTGCTCAGTAATTGTTATAATTCTGATCAAATAAGCCAGAAGCGGGATATTTGGCTTACCTGGGTGTAGTTTCTAGCTGTGCTGCCTGGCTGCTGGATAATATAAAGCAAATCACCTTATTCCTGAACCATCTGCAAAACAGGGGCAGTGATACCGCGATGCCCTCTGAAAGCTATTGATTTATGAGGAAACAAACATCCTCCCCCCAGACACAGAAAACCAACCCTCAAACCCCCAACATAAAAGTTTGGTAGGATGATAAATGAATACACTACACTTTGAGCCCTGTTTGTTGCATTGTGCTTGCCTTCAATTAAGAAGCAACAACACTATAATACTGCTGCTTGCGGGATTCTGTATGATTTGAATTTAAATGTGTATGGGTTGCCAAAACTTTCACCATTGTTTGGTGCCAAAGTAGTGAAACATACAAATAACTTTAAACTGCTAAAACTGTCACAGCCTGAGTTCTCTTCTATATCCTGTCCTTACAAAGGGGGGGAGGGGGGGGAAAGGAAGGACGGACACCAGCCAAAATTAAAAGAATTGGCCATTAGCATAGTATTTTTAATAAACGTAACCTGGATCTTAAAACTTCTTCTAGTTGCAGCTCCAGCACTGTAACCATAGAAATAATCTAATCTCTTCTTACTAACTTGCTGTTTGTCCTTGATCATTATTCTTCTTAATTGAAATACTTCAGGTGCTTAGAAAAAAATTGTTTCACAGCACAATATATTGCATAAAAGTTGTTTCATTTTGTAACCTGCTGGTACACTATGTCCTATATTTTAGCAGTTTTCTGAGAAGCTCCTCAAAGGCATATTTAATTTTTAATAACTCCCTGGAAATCTGCAGAGGAAGGAAACGTAGAGCATATTTTTGGGCATCCCATTTCTGACAGAGCACTTTGAACTATTTAGCTGTGATTGTGTGTATGTATATATATATATGTATATGTGTATATATATATATACACACGCACACACTCTGTGACTTAAAATTTCATTAGATAAGCATCTAAAGGCAGTAAGTCTAATTCCAGGTCAAGTAATTGGTTAACATTTTCTTGATTACAGTAACTTGTGACACCTGTGCCTTCCTTTCATGTAAGTGTGACAGGCACACCGTACCTTATTCCTACACCAGAACTACCCTTCCCACAGCCTGGAATGTGAGTTCACCCTATCCTAGATGAATCGATTTACCCTCGAACCCACGGTAGAGAAACCCCTGCAAATACTTCCTATTACACTATGGATGCAAAACTTAAGTGTAAGGCTGCTGCTGCAGAACAACCATGCAGCCCTCAGACACATGATTAGTCCCCCAATTTCATCTCAGGTGTGTGGTGGGAACACTCACAAAGGCTTCTCTGCAGCACTGCTTTATTTGTAAATTAAACTGGCACAGCAGACCTGCAGTCTATGGCTGAAGTTTATTTCTGGCCAGAGACCTGATTAATGCTAATGGGATGTCTGATAACTGGATTGAATCCACAGCAGCTTGAGAACGGATGATTAAGAGAAGAAACAGCTGAAGAACGAACAGTATGAAAACTATGGAAATGAGTGGAGTTCCTCAGGGATTGGTACTGGGACTGGTGGCGTTCAACGTCTTTGTCGGCAACATGGACAGTGGGATTAAGTACACCCTCAGTAAGTTTGTCAAGCACACCAAGCTGTGTGGTCATGAGCTTTCCCCCCAGAATGCTTTGTCCAGCTCTGGGGCCCCAACATAAGAAGGATACAGATGCGCAATGTTATGTTAACTGACTTATAGACCATTTATTTTAATAGGTTCAGCTTACTTGCACACTGCAGTCAAAGGTAGCACACTTGCTCTCAGATTTCTAGTCCAAAGTCTTACTGATTTGCTAGCACAGATCAAACCTTTTTCCAAGATTATCCTCTCGTCCTTCCCCTGTCTGTGATAAATTCCTTCCAAACCAGTGTGTGCATTAGCAATAGACACAGATAAGCTCAGCAGACAACAGGGCACAAAGTTCTAATTTATCCACTTCTGTGATGGGCTGGATGGTCCGACATTCCTGCAGCAGCTAAAAGCCCAATCAATTGCTTCCCCTGCTTAATAGCAGGGAATGAAGAGAGCTGCTGCTGCATGTCCAGCAGCTCTGGTACAGCAGGTGTGCTCTACCTGTTTGATCCTACCACACAGGAAAGCATTTGATAGAGTCAGCAGGCATTTTCCCAAGCCCTATTAGCGCCAAGCAGGGGACGCCTTAGTCCCAGTCCATCACTCACTCTAATTGCTGCCATCTCAGGAGCAGACTTTCAGCCCATTTTGAGGGGACCAGTGTGCTGTGGCATCTCCCTCTAAGCAGGGATATGATATATCACAGCTTCTTGATATCTCCCTGAAAAACTGTCTTCCTAAATGACCATCAGAGGCTTTTTTGA
This sequence comes from Melopsittacus undulatus, assembly GCF_012275295.1. Taxonomy (NCBI): domain Eukaryota; kingdom Metazoa; phylum Chordata; class Aves; order Psittaciformes; family Psittaculidae; genus Melopsittacus; species Melopsittacus undulatus. Next base: position 35,125,075 of record NC_047535.1, on the reverse strand, counting down.
CAGCTTCCTAGTTCATTTATTTGGCATTTGGTCACAGGTTTTGAGAAATTATAGAAGTCCTCTGGAAGCTGTGATCCCCAGAGCAGCTAAAGAGGATTCACAGACTTTAATCCCCTAACATGTCCTGTAAAAAAATACTACTATCTGAAAAATAATCATATATGCTATGTGCATTGATGCTATACATGCATCCTCCACTACGGAGCTAGACAAAATGCTGAGATCCCTGACAAGGCCATTCGTGCTCTCCACACCTCCAGCTCTGCTCGGAATTCCTCTCTTGCACCACCCTCTGCAGCATTCATTGCTCCCAAAACTTTCCCAGTTCTTGGTACCATTGAATCCTGCCTTTGGTGATGGTTTTCATACATATACAGGATACATTACAGCTGAAATCCAGCATCACAACACAAAACCATTTCTGAGGAATAAATTCTCTATCACAGGGTGCTTTTCATGGCTCACCAACACACTATATAAAAGTGCAATCCTCCTTCCTGAATTCAGAAGATACATACTGACATCGTGGAATAGAGAGCAAGTTTACATCACAAGGCAAAAGTAAGCTCGTACACCCTTTGGTGATGGGTGCACAGGACCCATAACCCAGGCTGACAAACAGTTGAAAAGTGACATCAGTTACTAACATATACACAAGCTGAGCACCAAATGAATGATGGGCCTGAGGAAACCTGTGACCTGGCAGAGCAGAAATTGAACTTAGAGGGAAAAAAAAAATAAAGCTCTTCCCTTTTCTGTCACTTTCAACATAAAATTTAGCTTCAAACCTTTTGAAAGCAATTTGACCTCTAGCTGCCACAGGGTTCATATCTGAAACAGAGAGACTGGATTTATTTCTTAACATGTTGGCATTTCACCAGCATAGGATGAGTTTAATACTTCCAGTGCATCACGAGGAATTCACACATGACACCATTTGTGGCTAGAACACATTAGCTTCAGTAGGGAATACCATGTTGACATTCTTACCATAAATGCCCTTTTCTGTTTTGTCTCTCTGCAACATGTGGAAGTCTATTAGCCATGCACTAAACAGAGCCCAAAATCCTCTTTGTGGAAGCCTTTCCTGAAATGGTTAAAATCCTTTTATTCCCTTCGCTTTTTCCTCCGATAAGTGCAGGAAAACAACACTCACTGCTGAACCTGCCAACAAAATACAAACACTTGATGAATTGCAAAGTTTTGACTCATGCGTGTCACCAGTTTCTCTGAGATGAAGGGGAAAGCGGCCATGACTGCAGTTGTGAGCTTGTACAAATTTAATAAAATAGAGATAATTTAATTTCTCTTTTATCCCAAGTCACACAGAACTCAACACTGCAGCATGACAAAGAAGCCATCACACAACTTTAATATATTTTAATTGCCTTAAGGGGCATGCTTGTTGGTGTCACTCAAGAGGCTTGTTCAACCTTGCTTTCTCTGATAAGAACTTTTTTCAGAACCATTTAGGAGTTTTCAAGTACAATCTGTCACAGAAAACACAGTTTTGAGCAAGTCTTCTCTAACAGAGCAAGCTGCCAACTTGGTCCATCCTACATGACCAAGCCCATACTGAATATTGGGTTATGGGTACACCAGATCTGGAACAAATACATAGAAAGTACTGCTTTGAGGAACATTAAGTCCTTCTTATCCACTCTTTCTGTCAATAACAGTGTATTAGTACTACAACGGCAGGAAAAACAACAAAGCCAGATGCAAATAGAACTTCCAGACATGAAGTATAATGTGAAAAAACAAAGCTAGAAACATCTCCACATCTTCACCTAAAAAGCCACCTGCAAAAAACAAAGGCTACAGTGATCTTAAAGCAAACTTCAAACAATAGAGATCAGATCCCAAAAGAACAGTTACTCACCAGCTTGCATCCCTATGTCCATGTGGGGGAAAAGTTGTGGTTTTAGAGACTTCACATTGGGAAGGACCAGCAGAGAACCTGCAGTCCTTATCAACAGCTAAGGCTGGCTCTGAAATAGTGGTTGCCCTGGCCATGGAAGAGGTTGTAGGGTTGATCATGACAAGAAAAGTCAGAAATTAACCCATTCTTGACCAGAATCAGTGGGATCACCTATTTATTTCTGCAAAAGGCAGTCCATGTTTGCTAGGAAACTGAAGTGGCTCACACCTGCAGTCCAGATCAAAAGTCTTGTGTGAGATGGGTGGTGAGGTAAGCCAGACAAATAGATGGAAAACCGACCCCGCTGCATACCTGTGTATCCAGATTCACACCACCTGCCAGCTCAGCGAATGGGAGTGTACTACTACCGTTTGGCTCTTTATCATCTGGTTAGAGATCCCAAATACAAGTTAAGAATGAAAGCTCTGGAAGCAACCATAAAAGGAACGAAGTGGAGATAGTGAATATGCAAGAAATTGCCATTAAAAACTGAACATGCCAGAGACAAGTGAGGTCATTGCCTGAAAGATCTAAAAATGCTGCAAGTCAGTTAACAAGACAGCTGGGTTTCTCTTTCAGTATACTGCTCCCCTTCCCATACATACACAGTGATCCACCCAGCACTTACAGCATGTTATACCAAATACAGCTATATCCCAACTGATGACTTCTCTGTGCAATATTTTCACTGTGTAGCCTCTTAATATGTGCCACTAAGCTCACAAATAGGAGCAACAAATAGTTACAATTTTTTTGTACACATCAAAATCACAGTATTTACTATACCTTGAATACAGTGGGGTTAAAAACAGCATTTAACAGCATTTTTTAATATTTAACAAGCAACAAGGAGAGTATAATATCAAATAACTTCCACTAGAGCAATCTTCAGCTGTTGAATGAGAAATATATTGGAAAGGCTTGTTTAAATTTTGAAAGTGATCTGCAGAAGATGCCAGTATCACTAGAGATGATACCTGAATAACAGTGGATAATATGATGTAATTAGAAGGATTATCCCACCCCTGAGACCAAAAAAAAAAAAAAACTCAAAAAAAGAAAGGAAAACTGAAATTCAAGTATTCTTTAATCTCAATGGGACAGAATGAACTTGATGATAACCATATTTTGTTCAAAAGAATTACTCCTACTAATTAAGAGATGAAGGTGGCAGTTCAGAATCTATTCCTGTCATTTCAGATGTCACATCACTATTCCACTGAGAAAATAACAATCAAAAAACTCTCTCGGTCCCAGCAAGCCAATTTGTACTATAAAATCACTTTTACACAGCTGATTATTATGGTTTTCTTTTAGGCACTCCAGCGAACCAAGACTGCCAACTATATTGAATAAAAATCAGACATAGTCATGAGATATAAATGCACCTTTACATGGGCTGTGTACCTTGATTAAAGACAGACCACACGTTTTAAATTGCAATATAACATTCAATAGCTAGAGATTGTGAAATAGGAGCATTTCAAAGTGGTTCAAAATACTTTAAATATGCAAAGGTACACATGCAGGGCCACATATCTAAGTCCCAGTGCATATTCACCTGTATCCTTGGGCACCTAAATATTTCTGTGTATCCCTGAGGTATTCAAAGCAAGAAATATGCACAACTCCATGAAAGGATCATACTTCTTCAACTCAGTTTTGGCTGCACTGTTTCTCTATGTGAAAAAAATACAACATGTATTCTAAAATCATTTTGCCAAAACAGCCTGATACTTAACTGTGACGTCATCCCCATAATTCACAAAGCAGGACCAGCATCATGTATCTCCAGGTTTAACTGGGATTGCACTGCAAGAGCACAGCGCTAGGATGGTTAGACAGAAGGTGATTCAACATTTGGCAGCTGTTTGAGTCAAGCATGCGATGCCCATTAACAGTAATGGTATTGATCCTTCAAGTGCTATGAGCAGGGAATTACAATAAGTTCCAGGACAAGCTCAGAGACCTGCTGCAGTCTTCTCCCATATAAATTCATTCTGAAGATGACATACAAAAAAGCGCTTATTCAGTCATAGAAATTCCTAAATGAAACTAAAAATGAGAACTATTGACAAATATTTATCTACATACCTAAAGTATAAAAATAGCATAGCAGTAACAATATGCTGATATAAGTGCACTGCACATCAGTGAGAGTACATAGTGTTGCATACCTTAATACTCCAGTCTCCCCATTACCTTTCTTTACATCTTCTCAAATTCTTAATCAAGTCAGTTAGGTCTGCGTGTGCACAGTCATTATTGCAAGAGAATTTATACGTAATTTCTTGGCCTTTTAGTATTCGTGTAGAATAAGCAATTATAAGTTATGCCAGTTTATAGAATTATGACATGTATTACTCATGGCTGAAATCCCCATGAACTTTAACTAAGGGAGTACATGAGAGAGAAAATAAAATCCTATTACCAGGTTAACCATCTTGGAGGAAGGCAGTAGTATGACGCCTAACAAGCAGATGTCTTAAGCTCCTGACAAAGCTAGGCACATATAATTGAATGAATACTTCTGAGTTATAAACAGAGTTCATAGAGCCTGCAAAACGTTGTCTTTCAAACTCTTAATGCGTGTAAGAAATAGAAAGACTAAGACTGCGTGCTTGTTAATTGTGTTCATGGGGTTCCACGACTGAGTTTCAGGAGGTGCCATCCCTACAAAAAACATTTAGCAGACAGTCAGGATATTCTGAGAGGGGGTTTGTGAGCTGGTAAATGAAGATAATCAGCAAAGATAATCGAGCACAAAGAGGCTGCCCAAAGAGGTTGCAGGATCTTGGAGATATTCAATGCCTGAATGGACAAGGCCCTAAGAAATCATGACTCTAAATAAAAGCCATCCCATTGGCCTAGATGGAATAACAAGGACAGAGTAATGTACCAGAAAAAAAATAAAGGATGAACTATAATAAAGGTTGCAGCACTAATAATCAAGAATCAGTGCCTTACAGTAGCCAACAGAAGGGAAAAATTAAATTAAAAGGACTTTCTCCTTAGTTCTGTAGAGGTCAATAAAAATTACCAGGGACTCTCCATTCACCAAAAGCTAATGAAAATATTGGATAATCTCTGACAAGCTTTTGAATTCAAGCCATCCCCAGTAGAGTAGAAAACTGATGCAGTTATTTTTTGCCAAGGGAAAAAGTTGTCTGAAGTTCTGGTTGCTTATCTATAAAAGTAATTCATCCATCTTGATAGACGCAATAGAAGTCCCATGAGAATGCTGCAAGACACAAGCAAGTCTGGTGGAACGCTGATCCTGACTTTGTCAAAAATCAGACAGACAAAATCCTCAAAGCTGTCAGGGAAAAAAAAAACCCAAAACAAAATTTCTTCCTCTGAGCTGAAATGTTTGCCAGTGGCAGGGGGCTGAGGTAGATGGAGAAAGGTATTGGAATTATTCTGACCAAGTGCATCCATTTTATCACCCCTGAAATGTCAAACAACCCAACTCCCAAAGGTATCTTTCCTGGCAGCTGTTGAAACAAAGCAAGCAAACCAAAAAAACCCAGAAAGACAGTAGCAGCTGCTTAAGTTGTTATCAATCCATTTTCCCTTTCTTTACTCAAATATTGTCATTTTTCCACATATCAAATTTTCTCTCTTAAGCCACCATGTGAAGGACCAACAAGAGATTTCGCTCCTTTTCTGGGCTAATCGCATCGATTACATTTCAACAGCTCGTTTCTTTGTACGGATTAAGAGAAGCTACTATATGAGCACGAAATCTATTTGCACTGGGTCAGAATAATTATTTTAATTGGCACAGTCAGTCTGGGTAAATATGGAGAGCATTGGAAGCTGTGTGTGAAATAACAAACCAGTTAATATTTCAATGAAATAATAATAATGAATTTATTATCATCAGTAGCATATGAGCAATCCTTTTCCCTCCTCAAGTTTCCTGAGTCATATAAAAGTTATTAAATGTATGATTTAGTAGACAGTATCTGTAGATAATTACCATTACCAAATGGCTTCCATGGTTTACGAGCAGTTAAAATGTTAATATTTATTATCCCATTTCACAGTGGGGTTCAGTTTTGCTGTACATACAGCTGTTTAAGTTAAAGTGTAATGTTTGTGATATCTTCATTGGTTAAAAAAAAACCAAAAACAAAACAAAAACCAAAACAACAAAGCAACAAAAATCCCCACTCAGACATTCAGCTTTCCAGCATTAATATTCATGCCAGAGCTTATTTATAGAAAGTGAATTTTAAACTCAATTGCCTGCTATGTCTACAAATATTCTGCCTGATAAATTAATTAGCTCTAAAGAAGATAAAGTCAAAGAAAATGCTAAAGCAAATTCGAGCATGTCTTTTCCTTCTCCCTCCCTCTTACCCCCCAACCCCCCAAATACCTCCACTCAAGGATACTCACCTCCAACGGTGATAACTCACAATTTATAATCTGCCTGGGGATGTGCCAATTTCATGACATGTAAAGCGAAAATATCGTGAAGTGCTGAACATACAGAATGGGGTAATTAAATGATTTTATGTTTTAATTCTGACATAATAACACAATAGTTATCAGATAACACGATCTTTAAAGCTGCTTGATCCTTAAACCTACTTGTAAAGCATTTATTGAATAGAATAAATCACCCCAAACTACACTACCTTCTTACACACACATTGGTTTGGAATATCTCTATATGACTGATTAGAAATGATCTTACCAATAACTATGGGTAGACTTTCCCAATTTTTTGGCATAAAAATTTGATGGACAGAAGAAAATGAATTAATTTCTTGAAAATGGATTTTTGCCAATGACACCAAGCTGTGTGGTGCGGTTGATACCCTGGAGGAAAGGAACAGAGAGATCTTGACACATTTGTGAGGTGGGCTGATGCCAACCTGACGAAGTTTAACCATGCCAAGTGCAAGCTCCTACACCTGGGTCAGAGCAATCTCAGTCACTGTTACAGGTTGGGTAGAGAAGAGATTCAAAGTAGCCCTGCGGAGAAGGACTTGGAGGTGTTGGTCGATGAGAAAATGAACATGAGCCAGCTTCAGTGTGGGCTCGCAGCCCAGAAAGCCAACTGTATTCTGGGCTGCATCAAAAGGAGTGTGACCAGCAGGTCAAAGGAGGTGATCCTGCCCCTCTACTCTGCTCTCGTCAGACCTCACTTGGAGTATTGTGTGCAGTTCTGGTGTCCTCAACATGAAAAGGACATGGAACTGTTGGAACAAGTACAGAGGAGGGCCATGAGGATGATCAGGGGACTGGAGAACCTCCCATATGAAGACAGGCTGAGAAAGTTGGGGCTGTTCAGCCTGGAGAAGGGAAGGCTGCATGGAGACCTCATAGCAGCCTTCCAGTATCTGAAGGGGGCCTACAGGGATGCTAGGGAGGGACTATTCATTAGGGACTGTAGTGATAGGACAAGGGGTAATGGGTTGAAAGTTAAACAGCAGAGGTTTAGACTGGATATAAGGAAGAAATTCTTTACTGTTAGGGTGGTGAGGTACTGGAATGGGTTGCCCAGGGAGGTTGTGAACGCTCCATCCCTGGCAGTGTTCAAGACCAGGTTGGATGAAGCCTTGGGTGGCATGGTTTAGTGTGAGGTGTCCCTGGCCATGGCAGGGGGGTTGGAACTAGATGATCTTAAGGTCCTTTCCAACCCTAACTATTCTATGATTCTATGAAATTAGAGCAAAATCTCTGGGAGCCATGGGACTTTGGGATGATTTCATGTAGAATCACCAAAAAAAAAAAAACAACCAAAAAAGAAACACCAGAAAATTTCTATTTTCTGCACATCTCACAGCCACACTATGGTCTGGGCAATGTTTTCAAGTGAGCAAGGCTGATTCATGTCTGTATCGGGTGCCCAAAGTTGGAAGCTTTTGGATGGCTCTGCACTGTCCCACACCCAAAGCACTGGTAGAGCCCCCAGAGTGGCTGCTCTCTGGACAGGGATTGACCACTCTGGTGTCCCAGCCTTACACACACCTTGCACTGCACACTGCCTGCCTCCGTCTACCTGGAGACTGCACCCATTTCTCATTGGCTGTTTTCTCAGCACGAAAGGCAGACAAAAAGACAGATTTATATAATTTTTCCCTTTTTGTACTGTTCTGTATCTTCATTCTCTTATTTTGCTGCCTCACCATCTCTTAATGTCAGGCTGTCTAATTACATTGCTTTCATTAGTCCTTTTCTAGACTGTACAGCAAAACCAATCAATTTCAATTAGCATTATTGTACATTATCATAATTTTTCTTCTCCAACATAAAGTCATGACTGCATTTCAACATTCAAACAAGTAAGTCTGTACATGTTAAGTCCAGGTGGGTCACCTGTTTTAACAATCTATGGTGGACATGAGGACCTTAGGGAAGTAGTCATGCCTGTGCTAGCAGCACTCTAGAAAGGTCTCCTGCAAGGGCATTATGTTAGACATCTGGCTACTCCAGGAAATTGTATCTTTACCTAAATTACTGATTTGGAAGTGTAAAAAGGAAAAAAAAAATGGTGAGAAGAAAGCACACATCCTTATTTGTGCAGAAGGGGCTCAGTGTAAAGTGTATTTGAAACTCAACTCAAAGACGTATCAGAAAGCAAACAAGCAAAGAAGGGGACCACTCACCACCTCCCCATCTGCGCAAGGGATCCCACCGGAACAGAGATGCACATCACACAAAGCCTCCCTATAACCACAGATAGAGGGATTTTAGCAACAAATGCCTTGCTGGCTCAGAGGTCTCTCTGGAGTAGCTGAGATGCATCACATTTCTGCAGAGCCTTTGAACTAGAAAATTCTCTTCAAGAGGGGCCCATAGGGAAGAGTTACCTGGCAGAGGAGCTTGATTAATGTCAGTGCAGCAGCACACAGATGGCAATGATTCACAAATCTCTCCCCAACCCCAGAAATAAAGGATTTAGAGGGAAATTGCTTGTGATGGGCCTTCAGAGCTACCTGCCCTCTCCTGAGTCTACCTCCGTGGGAAGGAATAGTCTCTTCTGCTCGTGCTCTGTACAACAGACTAAATACACGTCTACATGGATCCTGGTTAAGACTAAAACTTAAAAGGAAAGTACCAGGGAAGTGGATGGAACACAGGTGTTCAAAACTGTTTAAGGGCTGCAGAAAGAGCATCTGTCAGTGTTTGACAGAAATGGAACAAAAAAACTCTCTGGTCTAAAATGCAATGAAAACCAAAATATAAGCCTTACCCTCTTCTCTTCATTTTGAGACCTGCCTGACACTAGCATAGGACAGAGATGACACAATAAAACCTTTTAAAGACTGCAGCTGACAGCAAGTTTGCAGCCTATTTAATTGGACTAAACACTAGCTCTGTCTTCGTGTTGTTAAATATGAATAATACCTTTCTCTACTTGTGAAGGATCTTTTGGGATCATATTTCATAAACAACTCATCTCAAAATGTTCAGTGATGCTGTCCTCGTTTTGGCAGAGTAACTAACTAGAGTTAGTTTCCTTCCTAGTAGCTGGTGCAGTGCTGGGTTTTGGCTTTAGTCTGAGAACAATGTTCAGAACACACTGATGTTTCAGCTGTTGCTCAGTAGCATTTACCCTGATCAAAGACTTTTCATGCTCTCATGCTCTGCCAGTGAGGAGGGGCATGGGAAGCAGGGAGGGAGCAGGGACAAGACACCTGACCCAGACTACCCAGAGGGATATTCCATACCACAGCATGTCATGCCCAGTATATAAACTGGAGGAAGTTATCAAGAAGGGACCAATTGCTGCTTGGGTTGGACATCAGTAAGTGGGTGGTGAGCAACTGCATTGCGCACCAGTTGTGTTTAATGGTTTCTTCCTTTCCCCTTTTGGTTTCATATTGTCTCCCCTTGTTATCCCCCTTATCATTATTAGTAGTAATAGTAGTAGCATATTGTACTTCAGTTATTAAACTGTTCTTATCTCAACCCACAGGGTTTGCATTCTTTCAGGTCTTCTCCCCCTCTCATCTGGTGGGGGTGAGCAAGTGGCTAAGTGCCTATTTACTTATCTGCTGGGTTTAAACCATGACAGACACCCAGAGAACTGATGCTTCTTACAGTGACAAATGGAAAGAGAAGATCAAGACCACTTCAAAGTGGGTTATAATGCTCCTCTGCATACAGTGTATTAGAAAGACTGTCTCTGGTATCTCAGCTGAGAGAATAAAGATGACTTAGAAAGCAGCCTTTGGACAACCCGAATTTTAGCCTGTATATATAACCTGAATCAGAGTATGCACCAAGCAGGTGCATTAATAAAGCATTCTGGCAACACACATAGGGTTGGGTTAACATCACCATCTTTCCCATAGACTTGAAATTTATATACAGAAAATTTCTATACTAATAACATGCCTCTCTATTATTAGATTCAGTGGATATTATTTGAAGGAGAAAATATTTGTTTGTGCAGAAATATCACAGCTTTGACACCATCTTCCCTTGGTGAGTTAAGGTAAATACCAAATTGTAAGAGAAAGTGAGGTAATTACAATATTGAAAGCAAATGCAATTATTTATCTTTGCTCTTACAGAACTTCTTTCAGATATTAATTCATTCCACTTAACATTTAGCATGTTATATGTCTATAAACATGAGTTTAATTCAGAGTTGGTGTTTATTAGCAAGATAATTGTGCTATTACTTAAGCATAGTGCCTAGCTGGCATTGAGCCCAGATTGGACTTTTATTCCTATAGTATCTGCAGAAAGATTTGGACAGATTTCCACAAAAGCAGATGTTTTACCAGTTAGAAAGGACTGCACTCAAAACCCATACTGACCCTTCAGCCTCTTACAAGTATTTTGAGATTAAATGACCATGCACAAAAACCAGGTGGTGTGAATCACAACCAGGAATTTTGTACATGGGTGTGGAAGAGGAGAGGCATGGCTTTGACCAAGGCTCAGTGGTGATGCAGTGATTCAGTTTCTACAGTGAAAGGGCACTGCAGGTATGGAAAACAGAGAACTGACTTTTGAAGTGATTAATATCAATTGTGGCATTTTGTTTTCATAGGTAGAGAAATAGGTTTTTTAAATGTCATCATAAACTGAAGGCCAAAGAAATGGCACCGCTAACCTTGTCTATAAACACATTTGGGCAGATTAAAGTCAAAACAAAGTAAACCAAATCCTTTTATATTAATAAAGTGGTAATATAGACTTTCAGATAAGACACTGCACTGGCATTTTGATGAAATTAATTCATTTGGAACTTATTTTGACACTTAACATAGGAAAATACAGTTTAAAATGCCATATAACATCACCATACTTTTCATGTTGCATATACTGTAAGTGCTCACGATTCAAAAGTGAGCAAGAATATATGACCATGCTGCTGTTGACAATAACTTAGATATCCAATGAAGTGCAATATTGCCTTAGAGAAGAATATAATTTTTTAAAGGGTATGAGGCAAATTATTTTGTTCTGAAATAAATTTTAATAATATTCTAATGCTTTTATGTTATTGGGATGTTTTCAAAAGAATAGCCCACCATCTCGCACAGTTATAACAAACCCCAAAGTTTAATTTTCTACTTTCTATGATCTTCCAAGAGGCTTTCTGTAGATATTTTCTATGCATCGCATTTGAAATTGGGTGCATTAATTCCTGTGGCTACTTTCACAGTAGCTGTGATTTTGAAGCAACAGTTCAAAATGCATCAGGATTTTTTTGAATTAGCTGTCTGGTATTTTTATGCATAAGGTATGATGGGAGGGGGAGAGAGGGAAAGTTCACACATATCAAGAGTGGCTGGTTTGCAAACATGTGAAAGCCCTTAGATCCTGTTTCTGAAAGGGTTAGTAGCCAACATGCCAGCTGGTTGGAGCTCTGCCTAGAATGCTTATCTCTTAATGAATTTTTAAGTGAAAGCCCTGAAAGACTCAAATCTCATATGGAGTGCAGTGAATCTGGGGTCTTATCCAATGCCTATCAAAGTGTATCAGCACAAGCACAGCAGACAATGAGTAGCACACTTATCTGGCTATTCACCCCACCTTCCAAATAGTTTCCATAATCAAAGAATTATTAAATCACCATATTCCTTAAAGCCATATTTCACATTTTTGCTAACTGAAATATGTTGCTGCCTTGCACAAAAAAATCTTTGCTGACGAATGTTGCTCTTTAGTATACTAGCTTGCGTTATTGTAAAAAAGGCTTTAATTTGACAAACAGATGCAACATAGCATTCAAATCAGTGAACCAGGCATACCCAGAAACTCATCTTAAAACTTCACTATTTTTGCCTTCTTTCCTTTGCTAGCTAGTAAGAAAAAAAACATATTATACCCTCAGTTACTGTAATTTGTTTCCCATTCTTATTTCAGTTTGTTACTCAGCTGCATATTGATAAAGGTTCCCAGAGTTTGAGGGAAACTGAATTGCTGACAGTTTGCCATGAATGTTAAGAACCATATACTTTTGAAATGAATTTGCATTTCCCCCTTTAATAATTAACTCTTTGTGATCAAATACATCTTTCAGTCTGTCTATAAAGGAAAAAAAAAAGTAGAAAAATATGCACTCATCCATAAAAGAGCATCTAATAGCAAAATTTTTTCTCTGTAACTCAGTGCTCTGATCAGACTAACACAGAGCTGGATGATCAGAAAGGAAAAAACATACCATATTTTTTGACATGGTTTAATATGAATTCAAGATATAAAATTGCTTTTACCAAAAAGTTGACTGAAATTTACATCTAAGATAGAGCATGATCAAGACTGTAAGGAAAACCACAGATGATGTGTTTCACAAGGGATTTGCCCCTGCTGAAGGGAGACCTCAACTGCAGAAACAGCTCCATAAATCTTTACCGGCTCCTTATTCACCTCTACCCTTCTGATCTCAGAACAATTCTGACAAGACAGGTGTCTGCATTATACAGGCATCTGATTCGCCCTGTTTGCTGTGAGGGTGTCAAAGATTAACCGGTTCCTGGAATTCTAAATAATTGTCTTTCTGGGTCAAGATCAGGGTGCATGAGTAGGGGAAATAAAACCTGGCTGTTCTGCAGCTAAATGCAGCATTAAAAGAAAAGGTAAGAGCTGGGCAATTCCAGAGTTGCATATTGCTGGAGCCTGGGAAAGTCCATGACTCTGCAGTGACAGGCTTTTATTATTTGTTTTTATTAATGGCCCAAAGCCCTATCTTCTTGCAAAGAAACTGATCCCCTTTTGCCTGCCCAAAGATGTTAAACCTTTCCATAAAAGCAAGCAAAACTATAAAAAGTTTAGTTGAGGAGCTGACATACATCACACATTGCCTGCTGCAAAGCTTGTCAGTCAGGAATCAGAGCAACTGGATAGTCACAGAATTGTAGAATAGTGAGGGCTGGAAAGGACCTTAAGATCATCAAGTTCCAACCCCCTACCATGGGCAGGGATACCTCACACTAAACCATGTCACCCAAGGCTTTGTCCAACTATTAAATACTTCAAACATAAAACAGCTGTCAGGGTCATCACCACATTCTTTATCTTTGCCCTTCATAGAGAGGTTAACGTGTTTTACCATTACCACGCTAAATATATTCAAAGATGTTATATCTTTTCCAAAGGTACACATACAGGGTGTGTGAAGTGGTCCAAAAGTCTAGTGTTTTCAATGGAAAACTTGAATTTCTGATCAAAACCAAACAAAATGAGAATGGAAGTTATAATGTTTCAGGATCAAACACATAAACAAGTTTCAGTTCATAGCTTTTGTATGCTTGTTTTAGACAAGGTGAAAAATCTACATTCAAATTTCCAATGAGGAACACAGAAGCAATCCCTTGAAATCAGCTTTCCATTTAAAACAGTTTCATGGAACACACACCGAACACACTCAGGACCCTGTTCTTGCTGGGCATCTCTGTGTCACAAAGGGTGAACCAGGAGGCTCAGCAGGAGCACCTTCCTTGCTCAGACAGAGTGATTCACAAACAGTGATAACTAACTGAGAAAATGAAACAGAGAAGTTACCCAGGTAGGCAACAGCTCAAAGTCCCTCAATGCTCTAACGTCATGTGTAGAACACATTACTCACAAATGCAAGCTAATTACACAGCGAAGAGTGGGCCCATATAAAGTATTTAAATGCCAATACATGTTTTTGAAGAACAGACTAATTATAACGGGGAAAAAAAAAATAACAGAGAAATGCATTTAAATGTTTTATGGGACAAGTGAAGATGTTAACCTTTTGTAGTATTTATAAAAATTCATAACGGAATAGTAATGCCAAGAAAAAGAATCAGTAGTAAAGACAGAAAGGAACAACAGTGTTTTGATAAAGTCAAGGCTCACATTAAGAGTTCACATTTAAAGTCCATCCTCTGTTGCAGTGCTCCCAGGATCAGGCCCTAACCAGCATTTTCCACCCTCCACTGCTGGAAAGTAAAGAGTATTTTGTCACATTAAGATGAAGATATGCCATTTCTGAAGCACATATCTTGTGTACATTTAAATTAATATTATTTTGTTGAATGATTAAGAATGATAGCAATGATTACATTCCAGAATGTAGTATAACAACTAGAACTAGAGGTAATCCCTCCCAGAAAATACCCATGGAAAAGACTAGATACTTTTTGAGTCTAACCCTTCCTTACTATAATCACAGACATCAACTATGAGATTGAACACATAATTGACCTATTTAGTTAAATAGATGCACATCGACTTAAACCTACCAAATTAATTAGTTTACACCAGCCTTCCTTCTCCCTCAAAGGAACAGCGTTTGCATATTAATCTGCACTATTTGCAGGTGTGTGCATGCCACTGATCAATAAATCATTTAATGGGAAACAAATGGCACATGACTTGGAGTTAACTGCAACCTGCTGCAGCTTGCAGGTTTCTGTGAGGAGTGTGTGCCAGTGGAGCCTTATTTCTGAAGTATTTACAGACTGCACACTGGAATAGACAGATGAAGCTCAAATGAGGATCCATTTACAATTGGCAACAAATAATATCTGATATCTACCTCTAGAAGAACATACTGTAGCTACTATATGCTATTAAAGGGATGCTTCCACCCTCATTTATCACTTTTATTTAACACTGCCAATTCTCAGTTCAAAGACCTGGTACCAACATACATTTGTTTGTCATTCTGAGGATGAAACCTTTACTCGCATTCACAAGGGCAGACAGGATAATCCATCAAGCTTTTACCCACCAGCGATTTGGTTTGTGCCAGTTTTCCACTGTTGAATGGCTTTATGCAACATTTTCTCTTGCCTGTTATCTGACCCACTTGAAGAGTGTTGTTCCAAGAATTTATAGATAAATTACTTATGCAGTTCAGTACAATATACCTTTGTTCCACATAATATAATTCACAGAAATTATTTCCCACAGTGATTTACAGAGTTTTATAATGCAGTTAGAGTTAAAATAATGCTAGAGTAAAAAAAAAGAAATTAGAACCTGTAACCACTGAAGAAATATGTTTTCAAATGTGATTTGCAAATAGACAGTGAATCAATGAGGGAGAGAGACACGAGAATACTTCCATAGGAAAAATAGCAAGGGAACGGAGACTGGGGCATTTGACAAAGTGTTGCACTCCTTTACTGACACTTGCTTGGACTGGCTTCACCCATTAATCCACAAACTCTTCACTATTGGATCCTTAGTAAAATTATTAGCACCAGACTTTATTTCTGGAAGTCTACTCACCAAAGACATACAACCTGATTTACCTACACTACGCAACCGAATGACCAGCCTGGGTACTGCAGTGATGTGTTGCAATAAAAGTGTCTCCTAACAGCAGCATCTGACTTTAGAAGAGGTTATACTTCAAAATGCACCTCATCTCCTTGCCTATGTGCTCTGGCCTGTGTACTTACTGTAAGAGCCTGGGCCCATTTGCTTTCCATTATGTATTTTTCACTTGAGTACTTACTAGAGGTTTTCTTCATGCACAGGAATGCGATTTAAATTACACTTAGATTTCACCTGTACTTCCAAATTCACACTGAGGAATTCACAGTAGTGTATAGTAACTGCATACTATAGAGAGGAGGACAGGCAATGACAAACTCACATATTATAGGTACCGGAGCCTTAATAATGATAATAAAAGGAGTAATACAGGTAGTAAAATTAATTTCAGTAAATCACATGTGCTTTACAGAATAACTTCACTGGAGATGCAACAAAGGCCAGCCTGACAGAATATATTTAAATTTCAGGGGAAGTGTACTGAGTATTATTTGACAGTACTAGACTAAGTGTACATCTTTACATTCTTAGTTATATTTAACAATAAACATTCACAGAGTAGAAAGTGCTGGGAATAATCATGCCATTTTCAGCCTGCAAAATACATCCTAGTTGCATTTATCAAAGCTACTTAAAAGTCAAGTTTATATGCAATGGAAAAATTGATTCCCACATCATTGCTCCATGCACTTGATTTCTGTGGGGCTACACTGCTTTGCATTCGGACATGTGAAAGGTTAAACCCCAACCCTACAAAACCAGTGGCAAAACTATCATTGTTTTAACCTTTGCTGTACTGCAGAACACAGACACAACCACATAACAGAGACCAGCCTGGATCAATCTAATGGACTGGAACAACTTAATCACAATAATCCTCCTACAGAATAAAGTTTTCAAAGGAAAATCTGTGTAGCTTCAGGTCACGATAGTCCCTCAGGATTTTCTTCCACCAGAGTTGCAGTCTGACAAAGAGAGCTGATGCAGGAACACTTTTTTTCGGTTTTCATTCCAAAACAGTACAGAAATGGCTTTTCCCTACAGGGGAAATTTTGGAGCTATTAAAAAACTCTTAACAGCAAGCCTCTGGCCCCATTTGGGACACCTTTGCTGTAAGAGATGCATCTATACTGAGAACCTTGGATCTTCTTCTTCATTATTTGATATTAAAAAAAAACAAGATACAGCTCCAGTGCACTAGAAGTCACTACTGTTAGGTGCTGCTCTTTCTGATGGTCCTGAGAACACACAGCAGCAGTAATCTGAGCAGAGATTTTCAGAACATAACAGTGATGTGACCTCTTGTGGGAAAAGTATGAGCTTGTGGAAAGTCAGAGACGTGGTGCCTGTACTCCAGAGATCACAAATGGGTATTTTAGTTAATGTGTGTGTTAAACTCTGTACGTCCTAACCAGGATCTGTTTGCTTTGTATTGCATTCAAAAGAAATGCAGGGAAGAAAAAGAACCAAAAAATGTTAAAACAGGGTAATCCGTACCAAAACTATGTAAAATCTTCTGTCAAAGACATCAGTAGTCTAAAAGTACTAAAAGACAGATCTCAGTTTCTGTCAAATCAGACTGACACAAAAAACTTAGGTATCAGTGTATTTACATTTCTCAGTATTTATAGCAGACAAAACCATAAATCAATATCAATCCATTTCTTCACTCAAAGTGGCAATCTAAAAAAAATGATTATAGCTTTAGCACTGACAATGATTTCTATACATTCTTAACTGTATTCTGGAAGAAACAACCACAGGCATTCTGGTTAGAACTAGCATTTTCTTAACTGAAATTTCCCCAAGTCCTCTATCATTTCCAAAGAAAGCAAGCACAAAATAACAATGGATCCTCCAGCTCAAGTTGCTCTTTTGATAAAGAATAAAGCAAGAATTACTGTAATAGATGCAAATTAGGACTTCTTCACAAGGCAGAAAAACTTCTAGGGCCACCTACAGTTTTGGGGAGGGAGAGGGGGTTTACAGCTATACCTTTTTAGAGGGAAGATATTTTTCACCTCAATGATAGCTGCTGAAGCATCATCTGGCCAATATTCCATCACTGATGGATGGAGAAATACAGGAATCACCAGAGAACATTTCCTTCATTTATCAGCCAAGAAAGCCAAGGCAAAGTTAGGCTCATAAAGATGAGTTCCATTTTCAAGCACTCAATAAGATCTCAATGATATCCAAGTAAGACATGACCCTGCAGCTGCATCAATCTTTAAAATAACAGATATAGTAAGAAAAATAGCAAGGGAAGAATAGCAATTTAATAGCAGTGAGAGTTAAGGACACCAGGAGAAGCCTATTGATTTCCTGAGCTTTAGAGCAGGTCTTGCTTCAGCGTAACATGGGAGGTATTCACCAGCTACAGCTCCTGATGTCCTGTTGCTCTCAAAGGCTTCTCTTAAACATTATAGTCACCAGACATGGAATGCCCAAGCTATCCATTCCACCAAACAGCCTCAGCTTCTCCTGAACAAAAGCACCATTCTCTCAGCTGTTTCTTTCCTCTGAGTGGAGAATTTCGAGCTTTGGCTAGTCTGACATCTGTACCACCATTGCTTCCCATAACCACCTGCAAAAAGGGCTCCTGAGGACTTGTCTCGAGATACCCCACAGCACTTTTCCCAGAGGCTGCAATACATTACTAGGTGTGTATTACAACCTTTTCACTTATTTTTGAGGGAAAACCCTTGGGTGTCACAAAGTGGCTTTGAGTGGTGAAACACAGCAAAGTACCTGCTGTGTCTTGTTGGAGTAGCAGATTACAGCTTCAGCGATCCCCATGGTTTTAAAACCAAGTTCAGACTAACTAAAGCTGAAGAATTAAATAAAAAAAAAGGTGAGAGGGTGCTATTTACTGGACAAGCCAAGACCTTTAAAAAACCCAGTTTTGAACTTGTTGATTAAATTAGTATTTGCTGCTTGGAGTACACACATCCTTCAAGCCCACCCCTCTGGCTCTCCCGCAATGGTTCAGCACTGCACAATAGCTCACAGGCTGAGGTGGCCAATGAGTCAATTAGCCTGATTGAACTGAAAGTTGTATTTCATCTCAATAATGCAGTATTTTGGACTATAATAATTCCCTTTGGCTGATGAAAAGGAACTTGTACATAAAAACATGATGAGTGGTCCAAATAGAAAAGTGATTTTTAAGTGGATTGTGGAGAAAGCTATAAAAATACTATAAAATAATTGAAAATAAATTTCAAAAAAGCAGTGAATTGCATAACTTGCTCAACCGGGACCGTGGTTTTCTCCTTAACCTTGTAATAGACATAATTCAATTTAACTTAGTCCCCTCAAAGGGGCCACAGAGTTAAGCGGTGACACAGAGCCTGGGCTGGAGTCTAAGCTGTTGGAGTTGAACAGAAAAGCTATCCAATTGCTTAATTCATAACATATAAAATAGGAAACAAGTTAAAAACACATAGTTATCATTTATATGGATACACTCCAGTGGAAGAAATGGAAGATTCCAAATAAACTGTTTACAGCCATGTGCAGTTTTGCTCCAGCCATTATAAATCATTTTGTAAGTTGGCAACAGGTAAAAAGTAAAATGAAAATAACACCAACAGAACTCCCCAGTTGACCAAATAAAGGATATCTTTAATTGCTTTATTGCTAAAAGCACTGATCAGTGCAGCAGAGCAGAAAGCTTCAGGTTGAAAACCCAGCTCCCTTAAAAGGTCAGCTCCTCTACTCACATCATGTCAACTCAAATACAGTTCAAGAGAAAAACAGCAAAAAAAACATCCTGTCACTGTCTGCCTCTGACAGAGATTTCTTTTGATGCAAAGTAATTTGAATGCTTCATATATATATATATATATATCAATGTGTATGGTGAGAAACTAATTTGATTATTTAATTTTGATTTGATTTTTTGATTAATCTAATTTTTTCACCTTGTAGTACTTTGAGATCTAAAACATTCTGCATTATCAAGCTCCAGTGAAATAGTTTTAATGGTATATTTTTTACCACGGAAGGAATGGATTGCTTGTTTCCAGATGCATTAACCAAAATGTTAGGAAAGTGCATCCATGATGCTTGAACCATTAAATTCAAACTCCACTGAAATATTAGACCAAAACTTTTTTTCATCTAGATAAAAATTATCCTAAAATATGTTTTGTGTGTATATATAAAAAAATAAATAATAATAATAAAGATGCTTTAATTTCTGCGTTAGAATCCAATGTGAACTAAAATCAAAAATCAAAACCACCTTGTTCATTCAGACCCAGATTCAACAAGGTATATAAGCCCATGCTGAAATAACCATCAGTCCAATGGACTTTACTTTTCCAGCTACACTGGACATTACTGGCTGTAAAATATATGTGTAGCTGGACAGCTTGAAATAAGTTTAATGTTAAGAATTTAATACTACTGCTGAATTAAGACTTAGCTCACAGCTTGCATTCAAAATATGGTGAGGTTTAATAGAAATATAAGGTATTATTGAATTGCTATTCCCGACTAAACTCGCTCTCATTTTTTAAACCATCAAAACTGGCAATGAGGTGTCACGAGCTTTTCACACAGCTTTGTTAGAAAACAGTGCAAGAATCATGAATAAGCAAAACCTGTGGTATCATGGTGAACAAACAGCAAAGGTAGGATATTGCAGACATATCACTCTTGACAAGGCTAAGCAATAGGTGATACAGATAAGTGGGGTTGGAATAAAATATGATTAAACCAGTCTTTTCCATTCTGTTTTGATTTAAGAGTACAAAGTGCAAACTATTCGTCTTCTGTCTAGAGGCAGTAAATCAACTGATAAAAGTGAAAAGTAAGTGAGGTGCCAGGAAAATCAAATTATCACGTGCTGGTAAATTTCTTACGGAAAAGAGGAAAATAGGATTAAATGACAATGCAGAAGTATTGACCCTTGGCATCATCACAATTTATGCAAGGTTAGTACAGACACAAAAATTAACATCAACAACCAAGCACAAAGGAAGGAAAGAATAAACATCAGTAGTCAGGATATTATGGTGCAGAAGAGTTCACCTCTGGGTCTGAGGAAGGTTTCCTCTGTATATTTTTCTTTTGACTCTGCTAGCATACCATAGAAATAATGTGTTTTAAGGAGTAGTAGGAAAAGAGCTGCAGTGCTGCTGAAGTACTGCCACTGCAAGGGACGGCCATAGTGCTTCTGGGTTACTGAGGAGAAAACGCACCAACAACTTCCCTCTCTGTGAAGATGATTATAGATTGTTATAACCAATGCTTATTTCCACTTGTTTCTAGTTTGAAGGTCAGTAGTTGTCAGTCTTAAAGGGGGAATCCAACATTGTAAAAGAGGTTAAGCCTAAGCAGGTATCACCTGGCAAAAGCAGACAACCAATATTAACCAAGCCCACAAACCAAATAGTCAAAGAACCAAAACGGCCAAAGAAACAAAAAAAACCCACAAACCACCACACTTATTTGCTTCAGTTGCAATTCCAACACAAATAAAAAAAAACTTCAGCAGAAAAATATTTTATAATCCAAATCCAAAACCACATTTTTGTCAAAGAATCTACTTTTCCATCTTCCACTGCACACGATTTTTGTTATTTGTTGTATGGCACACAATCTATTCCCAAAGCATTTGCCAAACCTGCAAACAGGTAGATTTTTACCAGAAGTGAATGATAACTAGAAGCATTCCCATCTTTATTGGAAAGCAAGGCTGAGGAGCCTTTCAGGAAAAGCTTTCCCATCACCTTAGGAACTGCAGAAAGATCGACACCCACACAGTAGACATTCTTCCAACTGCCAAAACAAAAACTTCCAAGACTTTTTAATTGCTTTTTCCCTTCCCAGGCCTCATGCATTATGGGACTTTACTTCAAACCCTGACTACATGGCAGTGGCCCTTACCATGTCCTAACTTCACCTGCTTTGCCTAAGCACACACACCGATGAGCAGTTCAGGAGATGCATGTGATCATCTGCAGCCATATCCTGGCACAAACAGCTGCTCCTAGGACAGGGATCACAGAGAGTTTCAATCACACTTATTACAGCATAATTCACAGTGGCACATACCTAACCTGAGGCAGACTCCTGAATTTGACAAACACCCTATCCAGTACAGCTTCTACTTCTGTGGTCACAAAACGCTTCTCTCCTCTTCCTCAGGGAGTATTTAGAAAAGAGAATTTAATTCAAAAGTCCAAACACTGTAAGATACGCCACTATTATATTCCCCCATAAAAATGATTCTATTAAAAACTGCCGCTTCATATTGCAAGTATTTCTGATTCACCACTGCTTGTGTTGGGCTGCTGAATGTAGACAACAAAATTTAGCATATTTTAAACTGGTAGGATGAGAAAGTATTGATGTTTTAAATTAAATCATTATACTGAGATTAGAATATAATTTTGAGCTAGTGAGGAGCACAGTACGGAGCCTCCTGAGGAAGGATCAATGTGTCAGCCAGGAAGGGATAAAGTCATGAAGCAAAACTAGCATTCTTTAGAGAAACAGAAAAGCAAAATGAGTTAGAAAAAGCTGAATGGATAAAATGAAGGGGATAACCCTGTAAGTTTCACAAAGCCTACAAGGAGTTTAGTTGCTAGCACTAGCATTCTTGCAGCATGATGGTTAAAAGGAACATTCAGTGAATACTTAATAATTATTTTTAATTTGCCAATATTTTAAATCAATAATAATAATAATTATTATTATTTTTTTTTAAAAAATCAGGTACTGCCATCACCACTGCTGTATAATTAACAATACTGTGTGCCCTTAGATTTTAATGACATTACAAAAGAATTATCTAGGAGACCCAGGCTGATGGGACAAAGCAAGTGGGACACAAAGGCAGGGTTGCATGTCAGAACTGGCAGATGAAACCCTGCTTCTAGGACCATGCCAGTGCAACACACTGCTGGCTAGGACATGTCACATCCCTGATGTCAAAGACATGGTCATACAACGAGGTTCATTACAAAACAATTATGTTTCATGAAGCAGTGTGGGATCAGTGGTCCATGGCCACCAAGGGAGTAGAGATGAGTCCACAACTGCTTCCCCAGCTCAGCATGGAAGGGGCTGTGACAGCAAGGGCAGGTAATATACCTTGGATAATTCCTCTCGGCTGGAATTTCTCAACCTGTAAGGCCTCCTTTATCACTGGAAATAAATAGGGCATAAAGTGACACCCAGTCCAGGACACTTTCCTAAGACAAGACAAAAAAAAATAAAAAGTCCTTAATTGACTGAATTGGACCATAAGCTGTAACGAATAAGAGACATTGCCTTGGGTGCTGCTGCTGCTCAGCACCAGATCTACTGTGCTGCTCTTGATGCTGAGCAGAGGACCCAGACACCACTGAAGGCCATCTGATCACTTCACTGTCCTATACACTTGGTGTGGAATATAACACATTTCTTTTACAGTTGTATTTTGCAGCTGAGTTGAATTTTTTCTGAGATTATAAGTCTGTGGGGACAAGCAAACTCCTTCAGGTTTATAAATCCAACGTCATTTGCACATTAGGTCTGTGAAAAAAGTATTATGGTTTCCTGTTTCAGCTGATGTCAGCAGTTACAGCGGATGGGAACAGACTGAAGAGGGAAGAAATAGAAAGTATAAGCATATATGAGCCTTTCTGATTTAACTTAAATCTCCACGTCTACTGGAGGAAAGAGTAATAGGGTGGATATGAAAGGAGCTATACAGGATCTTCATTTGGAGGGGTTCTCTGCTCTTCACAAAGTCAATTGCATAGAGCAGATTGATTAGTTCTAATAAACTGCAGTCTCTGAAGAAGCCAGTTCATGGCTGGAGCATTTACCAAGGGTTGGTCATGAGCAGAGTTACATGTGCAGAGTGAGGGTGATAATATAAGAGTAAACCACCATAGCACCATTAAAAACCCAACTTGTATTGTACACATTTATACAGAAAGCTTCTATGTATTACTTTACTTTTCAGCAGTACTTAGACTATAATATGTGTCATTTCCAGATCCATTAGGTTACCATATGGTTTCCTTGCACAAATGGTCCAGAACTGAAGCTCTGCATTACAGAAGAGCTGTAAGAGCTCCTCTTCCTTAGAGCATCATTCCTGAAAATGTGTGGGCAGCAATAAGGAGAGTGATAGTCCTAACACGCCACTTTCCTGGCTAATGTCTGCTCAGAAACACCCCTGTAAACCCTTCTAGAAGTGTCCTCACCACCCTAATAGGATTACAGCATCACCAGACAAGCTAGTTACGGTATACATTGTGATCATCCTAACCCATCAGCAAACCCTAAACTAAATTTACAAGCCTAGAGAGCAAATTAAGGTTGTAACACAGTTAGAAAGAGAAGTGCAGCTGTGGGTGCCTTGAAGCTATTGGTGAAGATTTATCACAGAGGCTCAACTGAGAGTTATCTCAGCTTTTCACAGGAAATGAGCACCAGCTCCTGCTGACTGGAGCCCCATGCACCATAACCAGCCCCATACAGCACCTGTACCAAAGCTAGTCAAAGTCCAACCATGAGGCAGTCTGCACAGACAGGTGCTTACATTTGCACTGTGCATTATCAAACAAGTGTGAAGTAGCAGGGCATTATTTTCAGTGATGAAACTAGATTTTTGGACAGTGAATAGAGCTTTTAAGTATTTTCCCCCCTTTATGTGTCTAGAAACTTCTGGCTGAATAATCCTACCCTAAAGCACAGTTTGCAGAGTACTTGGCACTAATTCTACAGGCATGTTGCCATGAGTATTCAATCAGGCTGCTCAATTACACAGTAACTGAATGCTGACACCTACTGACACACAAAACCCTCAGACTGTAACGCACAAACCTGATTGATGCACATCATGCACATGATTCAGCTTTTGCCTCAGCAACATTAGTGGCAAGGACGAGATCATGAATCTTTTCAAAGGGATTAAACCTCCTGCAGTATTTTAACAATCTAAGCAGCAGAGTTTTTACTAAGTTTGCAAATGAAATACATGTGTACGCACTGAAGTCACACAACGTTATCCACATCAATAGGTATGCGTAAGTCAGTTCCATCTCAGGCTGGGAAACCTGAGGAAACATAGTGATTCAACTACTGCAGTCATTCAGAGGTGCATAAGCTTAAAATAACTATGTCATTTAGGCTGCTGGGTTAGTGTCAAACTGCTGCTTCCAAGTGTGCTGATCTCTAGCCTTCCGGCTGCATTTGAAACCAGAGCTCATGGCAATCAGGACTGAGCCAGAGGAGATTAGCATCATAAAGTGATGCCTTCCAGTGAAATATTTATCTCGAAATAAAACATGACAATGCAGCGGTTTATATGTTACTTCAGGAAAAGCACAGTCTTCTGTTCTGTATGCACTCAAAGATGATGCTAGGACTTTGAAAATAAATACTGAAATGCATTAACCTTATCACTATCAGTCTGTCCCTCTGTTGATCTCACTCCATACTCCAGCAACTACAGAAAAGTTTTGCTGAAACAAATCTTAGTAAAAGCAGGGAAAAAAATCAAATATTACTGATTTTACTGAGCTGGAACTAATTTTTGCTGTACTGCACCATCTAAAGAAATGCACATTTACACTAAAGCATGCATAGTAACAAAACAAAAATGGTTTAAAATAAAGTTTTGACTAGACTCGATGGCCTGATTTTCAGAGATCATTTAGGGACAGATAAGCAGAGAGTATATTATTTACTCTTAGCCATTTGGTGAACTAACAGACTCTATTAGCCATGGAAGGAAATATCAATCTACTGCAAGTGTATTCAGAAATATAGGTATAATTTTATCACATCCATGCTTTAAAAGAGGAATTGCTTAGCTACCCACCATAATTTTCTGTTCACATTTGTGCACCAGACCCCACTGGTTTCAACAGAGGAGAGTGACCAGAGGCACAAGTCCATCAACAGCCACAGCAGTGCATGCAAGAACAAGTATCTTGAGGAAAGGATGAACCATTTCATTATAACACTTTTTTACATTGCTGCAATGGACAAAATGAGTGCTATTAAAACTTATTCCTTTATTTCAACAGTCATCAGAAGCAGAAAAAATCAGAGAAATGCAAATAAATTGAACTGTATTAACAAGGTTGCCCTGACCTAAATTATCTTTTGCTGTCTAATAGGGTGCTGGAGCCTCTATCTCAGCTGCCTGTGAAAAGTAAGCACACTAGAATCACTGACTGATTGCTTCTGATTTCCTTTCTGTAGTGAACCGACAGTGTCAATTCAAAGTAACAATAAATTAGTAGTATATAAGCACAGAATTGACTGTTAACTCTTTATCCATTGCGGTTGTAATAAAGTATGGCTCTGGAAGGAAAAGAAAATCTACTTGAATAACATTGAAATGAATTGGCTATAATGATTATTTCACATCACACAGAAATTTCTTCAGCCTTTACATGGGGTTTTGCTGTTATTACTGTAAGCTGCAAACTCTGACACAGAAACACACACAAATTCCCTTTTTTCCCCATTCTCGAAATAGAACAGCGAAAAAGCCCTTTCTGTTCTCTAACACCTCCTTAGCAGATGGAGATGAAACTAAACACCTCCCACACCCAGCTGGGAGGTATGGTACAGGAAAATTCCTCCCCCGGGTCCACTTTAAAAAGGAACCCACAGAACAAACTGGAGGTGGCAAAAGCCCCCGCGGGGATGCCCCGACGCCACCCCACATTTCCATATGAGCCTCCTTCGACATTAACAGCTCTGTACCGACCCTCCTCCTGAGCTCACTTCTGAACTAAAAGCAGCGCTAAGATCCGCTCTGTTTTTCCTTCTCTCCCCTCCTTGAACAGCTCGTTTCCGTTCCTACTCTGCCCTCAGCATGGGCGGTGGGCATTGCCCCTTTCCCCTCTTCCCTTTCCATCCAGCTTTGTCCTTCCTCGTGGAAACCAACATTTCTGCAGCTTCTCAGGATCACGAGTTTTTCTTTAGCAAGACAGTTTTGGTTTTGTTTTTTACAGATAATGAGCAGGAAATCAAGAAAAAGCTTTCAGGATCATCATTCTGCTCTATCAGGTTCCACTGACAACGGGGGAAACAAAAAGGCGACGGAACTGACTCCGGGTGGAGCTGAGCTGGTTGCCCAAAGCTCCACAGCCTGGTGTCTCACACCACCAGTGTGATCAGTAATCCTGTGCTGCTGGGGCTTAAAGTCCTGTACTACATGAGATTAAAAAAATCCAAACCACACTTCCCAGCAGTTGCATTTTAAGCCATCTGGTTAATATATATCATCTACCCCTAAAATTAATCCAATATGAAAAGCAATATAATTTGAGTATTATGGTTCAAGCATACTAAAGCAGCACCAGGTACTGCCTGTAAATTAATGCACAGAATGAATGACTGGCCTAAATCGTTGTCCTGGACACATTAAAGTTTTGCTACAGCTCAGTTATCTTATGTTTTCCTGTATCTTTCTCAAACAATGTTAAAGCAATAGGTGCTAGTTCTGACCTTCACATGATCAAGAGAAGACCACATTCAAGCACTTATGGGAATATTCTACATTCTGTAAAGAGCAATGTGGTTTTGTGTTTTGGTTTGGGTATTTTTAAACAGATAATACCACCTGGTTTTGATAATAATATATAAATATTGTCTAAATATAAATTATCCTCTTACATGTGTTGCTACTGTATAAAAAGAATTCTGATATAATCAATAATTAGAAATCAATTACAGAACTTTATGTGAAAGAGAAGATTACTCTCGTGACTTGAGTGCCTTTATTACAAGCATTTGTAAGGGTGGTAATCCATCTTAATAATACTTAAATCATGTATGAACATAGAAGTGCCTATGGCGTTATTCAATTCCTATTTAAGTCTAAAGAAAGGTGCCTGTTTAAATTATACAGAAGTCCCATTTCTCCTGAAATGCACTTTGATGTGATTCTGCACAAATACACGTTTGCCATAAAACAATACTGGTTTTGAAACAGGTAACTTAGTAATGCTGCTCATTGATTCAGGCTGCAAAGCCAGTTCTGTTTTTATTTCTCCTAAGATGTGATTTATAATTTTTCCTTTCCTTATAAATAAATTCTAAGGAACAAGGAGTATATTGGCAGGTCCCTTTCTCAAAAACGACCACAGGTCTGCAGTGATGGACGCTAATGTGATGGTTTCATATTTCAAACTTGCATTCAGCCTGGGACTATTGACCCACTCCTCCTGAGGCATAAATCAAGTTTTTCTCACTTCCATGGTCTGCTTCATTCTTAATTTCTCATTAGAGAAGTTTTAGTGGGTCAGGAATACCAGTATATTGAGCAATGTACATTTGAGTGTAGAGAGTTTAGGTTCCCCCCCCCCCCCCCTTTTAGTTGAAAACCAGGTCTGAATACAGATTCCTGGTGAAGCCTGTGGCTCAAGTCTCAACAGCTACCACCATTAAGCCCTGGATGATGGCATCCTTTTGCCTCATTTTCTGACATGTATATGTGAATTTCTGGGGCCTATTAGACAAATTTCAGGGTTTCTTTTCCAGTGAAATCATACATTGCAGAAAGTTACATCTTTTTCCTACGTCTGTAAGAAGGCAACCTTACTACGCTGTAATTCTGAGATATTGTAGTTGGAGCTAACTAGTCCTGAGACTGCAATAAACAGACAAAAATAGTGTTTGGGCTCACTTACCAGCAATACAGACTGTTTTCTGAGTGGCTGGTTTGAGCCCAAGTGCAACACAATTGCTGGAAGTGTCTCCCAAGACCAAATTTAAATATAGCATGAATTGGTACAAGCCAAATAAGAGTTTCTTCGTCCTGCAAAGTGACCAATGACAGAATAAAGCCTGAATTATGTAACAGTGCTGCCTACCATTATTAAAAACAAGCATCACTCAAAAAATCTGCCTGACAGGCACAAAGAAGCAGATCATAGGCTGATAACACAAATGTCAGTGAGCTAGCTTTAATGATATAGCACATTTGAGGGGTACCAGAGGGGCAACAATGTTGGCAGTTCCCACTACATCTCAGGTGAAGGAGCAGGCTATATGCAAGTGCCTAAGCAGCGTTACCTTCTGAACTATTAATGTAGAGAAATCTGTCTTTCCTTGAGCTGTACAAAAATATAGGGAGCACACTGAATTCTTTGGGACTTACGTTTAACATTCTTCAAAAGAAAGCATGCTTTCAGAAAGCTTAATCTTGCAAACATTACTGGTTCCCAATAACAAGACAAAATTGAAAACATCCAAGGAATTTTTCTAAAATAATTAAACAAGTAAAGCAAAAAATCCCAAGCAAAACAGAAAACAACAAAATGAAAAAGGGAGGAGCACCTAAGGCCATGAGCAGAACCACAGGACACAGCATCAGCCTATCTGAAATGTGCTTGTCATAAGAAAGGTAATTTACGGCAAAAAACACAGTTAAGTTTACCAACCAAATTCATGCATCAATAGCCCCAAACAACCCCATCAACAGCAGCATAAGGTTGAGTGCAAGGCAGGTGAAGGCTCCAGAGGCCAGAGATGAAAGCGAGGTGAGAAGGATTGGTTCTTGCCTTAGCACGTCCACAAAGATGATGCAAGAGGAAGTGCTGAGAGATGAGAGCATGTAGCCACCAGCATTGGCTTGCTGAGGAGAGGCTGGAAAGAAAATGTCTCAGTGCACAGAACCAGGGTTCTACCTATACCTGCAGCATCTCTGTAAATAGGTTAATTTTGCTGTTAAGGAGTGCTCTCACATAGCTGTGTGCAATTCATGAAATACAAGTGCAATGATGGGAAGAGGAGGAGAAAATAAACTAGTCAAGAATAAAAAGTTTTGACAGGACCAAAGAAACTACTTGTTTATGTAACAGAAGAATAAAGGATCAGCTTGGATACTATACTCTGATGAGCTACTTCCACAAATTATTTCATATAATCACTGCAATGCTAATGCTGTTTGAGGAAGCATTTGTGGTTTAGCTTGATATTCTTAATCTTTCTTAAACTGCGGTTTATCTGCATCCCTAGGTTAAATGCAATCCAAATAAAGAAGGTCTATGCATCTTTTACAAGAGCTTATATAAAATCTTGCTGGAAATTGGATTTAAGGATGAGAAATATCAGGCATTTTCTGTCTTAACCTTTTTTCCCCAGGTCTCCACTCCTACCTTTTTCCCAGTTGCATCTGATTCATATTCAACTTCAAAAAACTTTGTTGTTCTTGCTCTAAACTTTTTTAAAACTCTAAATTAAATGAAAAAGCCAAAACAAAAAGCCAAACCTGTTTTGTATCTATTTAAATAAAAGATTTCATTTGGTTCAAAGTTGCTTTTCTAACAAAAAAAAACAACAAAAAAAAAACATATATATATAAAAATAAAAGGGAGAATATATTGCTTTGCCTTATTTTCAAAGTTCTGTACCCATAAAAATCTTCTGTAGATGCAGAGAATGTGGAAACCAAAAAACAGTAACTCCT
Source organism: Melopsittacus undulatus (assembly GCF_012275295.1). Classification (NCBI taxonomy): domain Eukaryota; kingdom Metazoa; phylum Chordata; class Aves; order Psittaciformes; family Psittaculidae; genus Melopsittacus; species Melopsittacus undulatus. Next base: position 35,094,980 of record NC_047535.1, on the reverse strand, counting down.
GGGAATGTCAGTCCAGGTTAGCAATCCATGAGTACAACCTATGTTATTACATATCAGTTCAGCTTAATAAAATACTTCTTTGCTTTTCCTTCAAGGCCCACATTTCAGTGCAGATGAGCAAGCATCCCCTTCTCCTTAATGGAAAGGGAAGCAATCTTCTGCTTTCACCATAGCAGCCTTCCTTGACACTTGCAGGTGCTCTTTGATACAAAGTCCTGTGTGACTGACAAAGCATCAATTCCTTTATGTCTAACTTCAGAGGAGACAAGTAAGGGGTAGAGAATCAACTTACTGAGTTATTCAAAGTAATTTTTAAATATAAGGGGGTTTCTGTGCCTTTTCTAACAAAGGATCCTGAAGATGAAAATGTCCACCAGGTTGCTTACAGCTCTAAATTACTCTTTGCACCTTCTCAGCCACCTTATCTATATTGTTTCTGAGAAAAACCTGTTCATTTTCCAACATCCATAACTGTGATAAAGTGTGATTGAAAGCTTGGTATGTCAGATAGAGAGCACTTATCACAGCTTGATTTCAAGCTTGGAATTATACTATATAATATCCTCCCCAAAGAGCATACCTTTAAAATGAATTTATGAATGGCCTTCACTAGATCTGCGGATAAGCTTCTGGTAATAGAAAAGAGTATACGAGCTGATGGATAGCCTTATCAATGATGGGTACATACATTTATGCTGCACTGGGAATTTCATGGATCAGAAGTCCCTTTACACTAATTAAACGTCATAGATAAATGTCTTCAATTTCAAATAATTTATCCTTCTTTCATTCAATTTCAAACCAGGGGAATTGAACTGGTTGAGACTAGAAGCACATTAATATTTAGTATGTAATTGCCTATGGGAGTGAGAGAAACTGTTAGGCATCGTTTCTGAGCAGCAACACGCTCTTCGACCTCACATCTGTATCCACATTCATGCTCTTACCCAAGATACCTGGGGCTGTGCACTGGAAAGAGCCATCGGCAAACTGTACACTGGGATAATGATTTTGCATTACACTAGCTGTAAATTCACAGGCCACCCTTACCTCAAATAATTACTGAAGATAGAATTGATTAGAAATTTGTTCAATAAGATAACCAAGAGCAAGGCAGGCTCAAAATCTGCATGGTATATAAGCTAATCCTCATGGTCATGCAAAGGGTTTTTTTATGCTTGCATTTTGCTGCCCCATCAATGCACACCTCTGAGCCACTCAGAATTTTAAAGCGGTTTGGGTTGTTTTGTTTTTTTTCTGGTTTCACTTTCAATTACAGCCAGTTCTCCTGTGAGGATATTATACAGAAGCAGGTAGAGGAAAACAAAACCAAACACTAAATACCACCATTATTGCAAGCAACTAAGGCAATTTTGGTCCATTTAATTTTAAGTTTTGTTTTTTCAGTATCTGTCTGAGCCAGCAAAGATTTGACATATCAGTTCTGGTGGTCTTTTCAATGAATCCATACAAAAGGGTTTCTTTTGGCAGTAGATCTTCCTTGATTTCTGCCCAATTTTTTCCATTGCATTTTACTGATTCTGAATTTTGTGTACAATTATCATTGTACCTCTAGGTAATAGTACTTCTAGGTGTTTTTTGAGGTAAATTAATATATAATCAAATATAACACTTTTGATCTTCAGTAGGAAGTCTACATTGATCTATGTAGACTATGTTCCCATCTACCTTTTAAAAAACACAGCATGTGAGCCAGGTAGTAGCAATGGGTGAGCAGCCATGGGTGAGTGGGCACCTATACTGCAGGAATAGGCTGCTGTCACGTAAAATTAGGATGTTTTACAGGAACTAAAAACATGGGTAAGAAAGTAGTTTAAACATTCATAGCTATCATCATCTAAAAAACATAAAATCAACCCAGCAGTATGTCCCACCTTGCCTCAGAAGAGAATCATCACTAAAGCAGCTAATTCCAAATGTCATGTAAGAGGAACTGAACAATTATGCCTATGTAGCATAAAGCAAAACCAAACATTTTGTTTTCTGCAAGTAATGGAAAACTACAATTCTCTCTGTGCTCTTTCCACCAATGAGTCAGCCACCAGACTGCATATGCTGATCCCGTAATTTGATACAACATTTCCTTTGGAAGTAAAGAGAAAGCAGGAGTACATTTTTTTTTTCAAAGGAAAATAATTTGCTAACAACATTAATTTCTTTATGACCTTACACAAGAATACAAAAATGTCTGGAGTATTCACACTTTTGTACCTGCAACAGTCAAAGATATAGCAAGAGGAAATTTACAGGAAAAGGCATTATTTTGTTAGACCAGTTGATGAAGATTGACAGAGAAGTAAGTCTTCAAGCACTCAAGTCTCCTGCAATTTTTGTTGGGCTTTTTTTCTGACCTAATAAAATGCACTATCCCCCACTCTGGTTTGCTTAATATGTATGTGAAGAACTGAAATCCAAACCTTTGGTAGATCACTTATGAATGACATCAAAAGGCTCTCCCAAAATTCTGGAGAGATGGATATCAAATGGATACATTCTTCTACACTAAAAAATAAACCAGATGTTTGGACTGGAAAACAAAGAGTTAATCTGAGTAAGAAATGCCTTAATATAATACAACATAACAAAAGCATTAAAGTATAGATATCTCAGAATTTAGCTACTGAGGAATCATCAAGCTGGCATCCAAAAGATATACACATGAACATAAATTGTAGGGGTAACAGTCCAAGAACTTCATCTTTTTCAAATTATCTGTGTGCTTCCTACAATAATTTAAATTCAAGAGATTTCCAAATGACCCATTCATCTGCCATATAATCAGACAATTTTTATACTATTTTAATCATAAGAACAAAGGTATACAAAAGCAATTGAAACATCTATTTCAAAGGTTTAGGATTTTTGTGTTATTTTTAACTAGTAGAGAAAAAAGATTCACCATATAAATCATCTTTATCCATTTTGGGCAATTTCACCAAGTTTTTATTCTCTGATTAAAATAAAAGTATTCAGATTTCTCAGGGGCTCCATCAGAGGCAACACTAAACCTACCATTTATTCCTTTTCAGTATTTTGGAACTTATTCACAATCATGTAACTTGCAGGTGTCTGATAACTGAAGATTTATGCACCCGTTATCATCATGAGAATGCCCGTGATAATAACAGAAGTTTAAACTCTAAAGCTCACATCCAGAGGCCAAATCCACCACTTAATACACAGATCCAGAACTTGAACCTTCTAATTTAAAATTCTGTGGCTGTCACAGATGACATGGTCAGAAGATGCTTGAGCACCCATCTCATGATTTGTATCCTCCCCAGAGGGCAACCTGCCTGCAAGGAAGGATGCACTTTCTCCGCCCTCCCCTGGTTTTCCACTCAGACATCAACTTGTAGTTAACAGAAGAGCATCACAGATGGTGCATAGTAAAAAGCTGCCAAAAAAAACAACAAAGGGAGCAAACAGCTCTGCATGTCCAAGGAGGAAAGAGTAAGAAAAACATGTTCACTAAAATGATGTACTGTGTAAAGTATTCCAGCTCTAAGGACAGTCAGGCTCTGGAGCAATAAGGGTTGCAACCGATCAAAGGAAGGGGGTTTTTGGTTGTTTGATTTAAGGAACAGCTACACATTTGCCAGCTGAGATCAGGTTTAGTGTTTTAGAGCAGAAGAGTGAATCAGAATGAACTTCTAACAAAGTGACTAGATAAGTTTTTTTAAATTCTTTTTAAATCCACAAATCAGAATGATGCAGCAGGATGATGAAGCACATCTGTGAAATAAGATTGTGCTTACCTAACTGTGCTTTTCCTACTACAGCCAAACGTTTTAATTAGGCTGCAATAACTGCCTAGTGCCACCCTCCAGCTGTAGCTCCCCCAGAGCTCACATACAGAATTACCAAATCTACATGCAAGTGTTTTCCTCATCTTTTTCAAGACTTTAATTTCTGGGAACTACCAAAAGACCATAATATATGAAGTTAATTAAACAGGTAATTTTTAAGGGACCTTGATGATCCTTTGATGCTCCAATTACAAAATAATTTAATACATTATTTATTTTTACAGTTTTTTTCCACACTGTGATGCTATGCTATGTGAATGTATATTATTCCTGTCTATAGAACCCCATTTCTTTGAAACAAGAGGGGAACAAAGATCACTCGCCACAAGCGGGGACAGCAGACTTCCACATGGGCCTGGTCTTTAAATAGCCAAAAGAGGAGTCAGACTTGCGCTGAACAGCAAGGTGCTCATGGAATGAACAGAAACTGTGCTGTGTTTCCAGATGACATCAGAGATCCTGGGAGCCTTTAGGTCTGGTCCTTTCTGGGGAGGTGGGCAATGCAGTCAAAAGGAAGGATTTGTCTCAGCATCATCATCAAGAGTCCGCTCAGACCTATATGACACCTGGTTATGTTGGCTTACAAATGAGAAAGTCCCCATTGGTTTGTGCCTGAAGCCCAGCCTTCACCAAGCACTAGAATAACTTTGACCTGCTGCCCAGGTCCCAGTGCTCAGATCAGACTTGACTTCCTGAGAGCATGGAGAAGCAGAGCTTGAGATACACAAGGATCTCTGAGGTTGAAGGAGAAGCTACTTCAGGAATTAAGGCAGCAGCTGAGTGGGATTTTCACAATCACAGCTTTGGGCACAAATACCAAAATCCTTTTCTCATCTGTCCTTTATTTGTACACAAAAGAATGAGTTTATACAAGTGATGGTCATAGCTGACTAAACAAAACAATGTCCAGTTAGGTATGTAATTAATACTGTTACTACTCTGATGATTCAAACTCCCTTATGCAGAGTACAAACACGCTTCAACATCGTTTATTCTGCAGAGCAGGCTACACTGTTTGGGTGGCCCATTTAAATGGAAATCAAGTGTATTCACCTACAATTTTGAAATTGCATCCAAATAATTCAAACACTTCCCACACACACACCTCAAGTTCCATAAATAACTGTGAAATACGCATGTCAAGTACTTTCCATTTGCTTGCAAAGGGCAGGTTGTCATCTAACATGGGCATTTCCAATACATGAGCCATTCTTCAAACTTTTCATTGCCAAGGACAAGTCAGGATGCTTGTAGGTGTAGCTGAAACAGCAGAGGAGCCTTCACAAATACTTCCACCAATGGTTAAAGTTACTCAGCAAAACAAAAGTAAAAACTTCTCAGACCAGACATGAGACTAAGAAAATATTCCAGTCCATATCGTGGTAGGAAGAAAAGAGCATAATGGAAACAAAGAGTAGGAGGAATCTGTGTATCTGTGGCTTATGAGTCAGGAGTTGGAAGCCACAGCACAACAAAGCACACCAGCACAAACAATGGAGGAAAAGTAGGTGGATCGTTGCAGGTAATAAAAGATAAATGCATCATGCTTTCTTCTATTCTCCCACTAAAAATTACTGTGAAAATACCTGCATAAATTTGACAATGAAATATTTGCTGTGGTTACTGCAGCCATCAGATGTTACTAGGTCAGGGAGGAGAGACAGCACGCTCTCTAATTTGCTAAGATGTCCAAATCCCAAAAATACTTTAGAAAACTGCCTACAGTGAAAATTTCCAATCACCTTAAACAGTTTCTGTAGGAGCAGCCACAGAAATCACCACTTTGCTGTCTAACAGCATCCTGGCAAGTTAGATTTATAAAGGAAATCTCAAGTCAACACAAGCAACCCTGTGTTTTTCTGTCCTTTCCTTCTAGCAATCATGATTTAGGAACCTTTTTCATGGAGAGTAGACACTTGCATTTATAGTAAGGTCATAAAATAAAAGAAATACAGGCTTTAAAGTTACTCCATCTCTGGCTTAGGCAAGTCTCTTCACAGATATGTTGCACCAGCGAGCATTTTCTCCAAAGCTGCCTACAAAGCCTCATCACCAGCACAGCAAGCAGCCCAGTTACAGGAGCAGCTCTACACAGGTGGAGTGGCTGAAGTACCAAGTCTTGACATGTTTTAGGAGTTAATTTGGTGTTATTTAGTGCACTGCATGGGAGCACTAAATCTTCACATCCTTTTTACTGCTTTAAGTAGTGCTTTAACTTTTTGGTAGCCACACAAGCTGGTGTTACTCCTTTTACATTTATTTGTTTAATACCCAGGGCAGCTCCAGAGTGCATTCTGTGCTAGAGAATGAGCGATCCAATCTGAAGTTATGAAGCTCTATTTTTTCAAGGCACTTTTTCCAATCAAATATAGATAAGACAACAGGAAATAAAGGGGGGGGGGGAGGAAATTTATCAAAACCCCCAAATCCATTAAGTGTTCTCTCTTTAGAGATTGCTGTTTTATTTGACAGCGAGATTAATAGCTTTTCCATGGAGGATACAACATCCCTAGTCACCCAAAGCCAATACAAATGGAGGAAAGGCTGGGTAACTCCTGAAGCTTCACCTCCCTTTTTCTTTTCTGAAAATACCAAGATCATTTTCTCCTGAAATTCTGTAGTCTTTTGAAGTAAAATCTATACTTTAAGAGGTACATAAATTAGTATATGATAATCAGCCAGTAAGGAAATAAATCACAGTGTTATTTTAGATTGTCTTATCAGAACACTAAATATCAAATGGTACAGCTACATAATGTACAAAAGTCAGTCATCAACAGAAACACTCAATAAATCATAGAAATCAAGATAACACTCAATGAATCACAAAAAATGTTCTTAAGTGTGAACTAGCAAAATCTATAAATACTAAAACACATCTCTGGGATTTAACTATGCTCTTTGAAATTTTGAGTTGAAGTGTTTCCTTAGCCAGGTAATATTAGATTGACTGACTAGCGGGTGGACACAAAGGTCCACCTAGTGTGTTATCAGCTGCCATTCTGTGAGTGGCAGGCAGCTAATATAGCACTCAAGGGAGTTTTCCACCCATCTGTTCTTAATAAAATTACATCGTGATGTTCTGAATCAAGCACTTTTCATTTTTAGCTCCACTAATTAACACTATAACTACAAAGTTCATCCTGGGGAAAAAAAACCTACCCAAAACACCAGTTTACAGATTGTAAGAAACTCGTGACGTCACTGGCATTTGCTCCATTAGACATACTATATGAGTCTTTTTTTTTCCCCTTTTCTAATTTATTAGCAGGAGTTATTACACTTGAATAAACTTAATAGAACAATTTCACTGTTCTGTTCCTAGCAACCAAACTAGATTATTGCTGTTCAGTGGCATTGGTCTTACACCGGGGAAAATACATGTTAATAAAATTCTACTTTTATTCAGGAAATCATAGGCTCCTCCATCAAATACAGCACATCCTGCATTTAACAAAAGTGGATTTTATACTCTACAGAAGGTTATTGTTAAAAAGTGGGTATTTCCTGATATTCATTAGTAGCAATGGAAGAGGGTATAATGAATCTATGTTGTTCATTTTACCCATTTGAAATGCAGGTAGAACCCTTACTCCTACTTCTCTCCCCGCCTCCCCAAGAGGCATCTTGTACTCAACATTCTGCCTTGGATCCCTGTTCCCTAAAGTGGTGCAATCAACAAAAACAGGGTACAAGAAAAACAGCAGAAACTTCATCTCATCTTTTAAAAGCTTTTGAAAAGATCATTGTCTCTCGAAATTAACTGAAGTTACCAGATGTAGACAAGAGGAAAGTTCAACCTGAACATGTACAAGAACAGTGATTGCACTGGGAACTTCCTCTTTTGTGGCAAATATCCTCTAGTTCAAAATAAACTGATAATGAACCAAAGCAAGAACAGAACAATGATTATTTTTTGAGATTAATTTAATATTATCTTCAAAACACAAGTCTGCCTTTTTGCATTTGTGACTGCTTGTTGATAGAAAAAGAAATGCTGATATCTAAATAACATATAAATTTAGAAAAAAATAAAAATCACCCAATCCCTCAGAATTACAGTGCAGGTGATAGAACCCTAGCAAAATTCAGTCTTATGGACCCAAGCTATACGTTTGGAGCTTCTACTTTAAGCTTTTTCCATGTTTGGTTTTCTTGACTTTTGGGAATTAAAAAAGAAACAAACATGAAACCAGCATTTGCAAGTGGTGAAATTTATCTGTCACATTGGATATTAATAGTTATTAAGTTAAAATATGCAAAATCAGAAAAAAATTGGCAAGTATAAAATGTGTCCATGTATGCAAAACATCCTCAAAAAGTCACCCAAGCAGCTCCATTTGCAACCATTTGCTCCCACAGATAAAGTATTCTCCAATTAAAGTAACGAGCAGCACTCCTGTGATATTTCACATTTTCTTTCCAAGCCCATCCCACAGTCAGCTGAAGCCTGTGACCATGGAGGTTTGTTGCAATATTATTGGCCATCGGAGCAATTCTCCTTGCGCAGCCATGTTTAGGGGGAATATTTATCATTTGCACTTTGACTGGAGATGTAAATCCCATCCTTTTATTTTTTGGACTGAGTGAACATTATTTTTATAAGCATAAAAAGAGACCCAACTAATTTACTGGAGCTCACCCCTTGCTACCAAGAAGACTAAGCTATAAATACATGCATTAAATGGGTTTATCAGAGCTCAGGAGAAGTTAAGCAAACCTAAGAATTTAAGCTACTATGAGATTCCTAGGCAGTATCTAGCAATAAATACAGACAACACCAAAAGTCATCTCCAAAAACAGGTACTGGATGGTGCCTTGGAGTAGTTCAGCTGCAGACCCCAGTGCCCTGGAAGTTACCTGCTAGCTCCTTGCTCCAAGTGCTTGGCTGCCCTCCCCTGTGCCAGACTTCAGCCCCTACTCTGAGTTGCTGCTGCTGGTACAGAGATCCCCCATGATAGGGACATCTCCATCTGTGGGGATGTCACTGGGGTGTCTTTTTTTGTATACAATGCTGTTTTAATCAGGAATCCACCTTCCTGATGTGGCATCAAAGCCCACAGTGAAATGAAGATTGTTTAGTAACTTATATGTGCTTAAATCAGGGTTATGCACACAATGAAGACATAAGCATTTACTGAGCGCAATGTAAGGGATGCAACAGCCACGTATCTTCATTAAAGAAAGCAATTAAAACACCTTTTAACTGAACAACTACATTTTTTTTTGCTTAGTAGAAAGCAAAAGACTTAGATTTTCTAGTCAAAGTGCTGTGTATATAAAAAAGAATTAAACTTTTGCCCTTCTCTTTATAGTTGTTCATTATTATTTCTGTAGTATTCTTAGAAGTCTGAATGGAAGAACACTGTCAGTACCAAACCTGTAAAGAGTTATCAAATATATGTACAATTATGAACAAATTACCTGGGGAGATTCATAATGGTTCTGAAATGTTTACAAAGAAAATATCAACAAATATTAAATTCCAAAAATAGAGAAAACAAGCCGCATCTTTAAAAGAAGAAATCTAATCTCTTCTAACACTGCCATCAGAGAATATACAAACTCACATGCTTTGTGCTGTGGAATTAAAGTCTATTTTGCAAACTTTCAGTCCTCATGTAGAGAGCTGTTCCCATCTCCCATGACCCTGAAATGCCATCAAGTCCCAGCTGACCTGCCACGATGTCAGCAGGATCAGCCACACTGCACCGTAACGCAGTGAGAGAAGGATCGTTGCAGCTTCCCCAGGTAACTGCAGGAAGTTTGGGAAAGCAGGATCTAAGTGGGTCAGAGCAGTAGCTCAACTCCACAGGGAGTGGAGTTTCACCTAGCTGGAACTCTGACATTCTCTGAGGCAAATCAAAAACATTTTTTAATTTCCATCCTGTTTCTTCATCATTCTCTTAATTCTCATTTCATTTACAAGCATTTTCCAGGATGGCACCCAGGCTGCGGAAAGCTCCCACTAGTCCAAAGCTGGACAGTAGCAGACAATATCATCCTACAAAATAGAGCGCTCATGCTGGAGATGCCAGCCTAAGGCTCCTGGGGGTGTGTACATCCCTCCCCAACAGCACCAACCTAAGGAGGGACCAATTCACATTGCCAGACGCTGTACCTAGGGAGACAATACCTCCCTAGCATGGTCTTCATGTACAGGGGACCCAACTACAGGGCCTGCACCTGCAACCCCATGGTCACATCATCTTCTGTCTGCAGAGCTTCAAACAAGGAGGGCAGGGCAATGACAGCATTGCTAGGCTGCTGCTAGACAGAGCATATGCTTGCGCATCTTCATCAAGTCCAACCACAGCCTCAATGCCAGAATTATGTGTTTGAAGAGATACAGAAATCAGCCATTGAAGGGACAATCAAGCACACAAACTGGTGTTTGAAATTGCACAAAATTATGCAAACAAACCAACCTGAAGTGTTGCTTCTACTAATAAAATTGTGTCAAGATGTACAGCTCAGCAAATTAGCTTGCTTTAGGGAGGTTGTTAACTCAACCTAGTTTTAACAAAATCATGTCACAAGAGGAGAATACAAAAATAGATCCTTTGAGACTGCAGAGGTATTCCAGTGATTCATGTGAACAGCTTTAAAGACACTAACCTTTAACCAAGTTGCATGCTTTCTTTTACGCAGCACCCTAAATCACAGTGAGGAAAAGACTACTAATGGGTTTTGAAGCTTTACCCTAAGAAAGCTAAAGTGAATATTTTTTAAATCCATATTAATTACAGCCCAAAAACACGCATATAAAAATGTATTATAAAGAATCTAAAACTCTTCAGAGGTAAATCACATGTGATAAGACAGAGTGCTTCTAATTAGTTTTAATTAGAAATCTGCAGCAAATTTCCATGAATTATTTAAATTTATCTTGAAAGATACCCAATTCTTAGGGAAGAAAAAATGAATAAAAAAAGTCTTTCACTCTGCATTTACTCTGCTCTCTTTTCTCAGCAACAAAGATATCTGATCAAAGGATATTTTCCTTAAATTGCCTCTTACAAAATGCTGAGACATTTTTCAGATGAGAGCACAGAGCATGCACAACAGTGTGCACACTGCTGAGATTCATGAAATGCAATGCTGAATGATTTACTTTAGGAGGACATATCTCATTCTAGTCCAAAATTAAAAGAGAAATATGAAGTGTTACTATGTGGGTAAACTCAGCCCTACAACTGTATTTAATTCTGGCAACTAGCAAGGCCCAGTGTAGAAAGGCTCAATTCAGTCCTAAAGTTCAAAGCATGGGTTATTACATCAGCAGACTCTGAGGAAAAAATGGTGCCAAGTGACTGTTGTCATGAAGATATACAAATGCAAAGATTGAAAAGGAGCATGGGCTTGGATATCACATCAAATAACCATGCTAAGGACAATCACCATGAGAATCATTCTGCCTGTGTCCTCATTGCCATCACACCACCAAACCTGACGTTGCACGTGAAAGGTGACAGAGCACATGCAGTAGCAAGTCTGGACTTACACTCACAGGTGGCATGGAGAAAGAATGAAGAGACTCTCTGTGTGGAAAAGCAATGGGCTAGCTGAAGACTAGATTATACAGTTATGATTATATGATCTTGTTTATGAGCTCATATATACATGGGCCTGAAAATCCCACCAGGGAACAGACCATAGAAATCCTTCAGACACCCATTGAGATTAGGTTCACAAAAGCAGTGTGTAAATTGGCATTGTTGCTTAAGCCATGTGCAGAAAAAAGCTTTTTAATATCACTAAGCGCACACATGCAATTCTTCCATTAAAGCTTCTTAATATTGCGAGACATCACATAAAAAAACTGGTGTTTTAATTTGTCTGTAGAAAATCTCACCTACTACCAACAGCCATTAACACTATTTTGCCTTGTCTTTCAACAGTAACATCTCAATGCCAGCTGTAGAGGCTAAATGTACGTTAGTGTTATGATTAGAGAGACAGAGTGGATTAGAAACAAATCCTCTAATCGATCCCAATTACCAGGTATTAATGCAATTCACAGAGCAGTTTCAGTGAACACCAACTAGACTTCCTTAAGAGGAAATTAAATTAGGAACTTAATTCCAAAAGTGATAAAATATAAATTAGCTTGGACCATATTAAAGCATATAGATAAACTCCAAGTGCAATTCTTGGTCCTTCTGACAGCTTTGAAATATACCTGTATCTCAATCCTGGGGCCAAACTGTATGTACTCTATAGAAAAGCCCTATTCTGCATGCTGTGTGATATGTACTCCTGAATTTAATCTACTGATCATCTCCTGTGCTGTGCGACTCACATCAATATTCAAAGGTTCCCAGTACAGCAGAAATCACCTGTGAGAGGTCTGGGTTTCCATTAGTCCTGGCTTCTCTGTATCTGATGGGACTTCAGACCTGCTCTCAGGTACATCGGCTTCAAGGCAGAGGAGTGGGAAGCTGCAGGCTGTAGCCTTTCAGCAGATGAGCTATCTGCATGGAACTTCACTGAGACAGCATGAGCTGAAAGCACCCCATCTTTCTTTATATGTGGGTATGCAAATACCAGGGGTTTACTGCATTCATAACCCAGATGACTCTGCTGTGTCCTCTTATGGAGAGGCAGGCTACTGCAAGGAAATCCATGCAGAATTGCACTCAAGTGTCTTTTCAAAGCAGCAGCTGACATCAAACAGCTTTGTAAAGAGGGTAATATTGATGCAAATATCCATGTTTGCCTGCGCACCTCTGACTTCACAGGGTTTTGGCAATTCTTTGTGCAGTGTGGGTGCAAGAGTTCTCCAATCCCTCCGTGCCACTAGGACCTGCAAAGGCAGCAAAGGTGATCTACTCTGAATTACCCCGCAGCTCTCAAAAGCATCATATTCTTGTTTTCCCTCCATTCTTTTCTTTCAAATAGTCTGACCCCTGATGAATGAAACAACTGGTTTCCACTCCTGCAGTACAGGAGTGAGGGAAGGACAGTCTTAAAGTGTCTCAGTTACATTTCAGAGCTCTTTGTTGCTTTTACTTTTTCTTTAACTGGATAAAGATGCCATCCACAAGCAGAAAACTGTTTTAGGAATTATGTGTATATAAACCTATGCAGGCAAATTACATATAGTAACAGATTCATACAGAATCTGTTAAAAAATAGCTATTTAAGCCAAAAATTAAAGATTACCTACATGCCCTCCATACCACTCACCAATGGGGAATTAAACTATTAGGGCAGAAAAATGTACATCATTTCCCCAAATTCAAGTGCAGTTTCATAGAAGGTTTTGGAGCATCTGCAGGCTGAAACCTCCACATGAAAACTGGTTTGGTGCCAGAAGAACATTTAACTCTGTGCCAGACCCATCATCGCAATCAGTAACTTAAAATTATCTCCATTTACAGAGGGTAATTGAACATGAAAACACAATCTTAAAATCTAAATGGGGCACAATGTATTCCTGTTGGGCAGGCTGCAGTCAAGCTAGTTCTCTGACATTTTCTCAAGTGAAGTGCCACTTCATCTGTCTGTCACCTCTGAAGTTCATCTCATAGGCTACGTTAAACACAAGTAATATGTATAGTCCAGCTCCCACGACCTATTTTGAAAAGCAACAGTTCTTAAAGATTGTTTAATCCCAAGGTTCAACCACCAGCCAATTATTCTTTATTACAGTGGATTCTGACATTTCTTGTCACTTTACAATTTCTATACTTAAATAAATCTAAATATTTTCCTAATTACTGTTTGCAACAGGAATTTTATAATTAGTTAGGTAATTGCTTTAAAATATGCAATTGCATTTTCATAATGTATTCATTACTCTCTTAATACAGTATTCTTGAAACATAACATTTTCCATTGAGAACATATTTCTATATTAGTTTCCACAAAACAGTTTTAAAACTAGATTAATATCCTTTCTACTTGCTATATAAAAAAACTTTTTCCCATTATATCTGAATTTATAATTTGCAATGAGTAACTTATTTGATTAATTTAGTTCCCCTCCAGATTATCCTTAGATGGCAGAAATTATCTTTGTTCATCACTTAAGGTAATTCAAAGTTCATGTGCAAGTCTTGAAAACTAAATTATGAATAGTTCAAAATATTCAAGATATAATATAGCTGTTTTATGAAATTATTTTTAATGGAAATGGAGTAATGGAAGAACCACAATCTTCTATTCAAAACAGTTGAAAAAAAATAAAACTTTGAAAGCTCATAAGCAATCAACAATGCTTAAAACCAGCCTGAAAAAGATCACTTTGAAACTTCTTGCTTCATCCCATTTTTTCTAGTGTAGAGGATACAGCAGAAGAAAAAACAGATATATTTAAAGCTTAAAGATGGAACTGTGAAATGGGTCCCATCTGACCAGCCATGACCACTGCATTCTTGGTTTTGTTTTGTTTCTGAGGTAGGAAACAATGAGTGAAATTCAATTATTCTTCAAAGACTTCAGTTTCCCAGTGAGCAATAAAAACCCCACACATCTGGGATTCACAAATCTCATTTGTAAAGGATTTTCACTGGAAAGCAGAACTTTACGAAATTAGTCCTTTGTATAAGAGCAACTCACAAAAAATACCATCTTTTCCATTTAAGAATGCTTTGGTAAGGACATTTTAATCTACTTCACTCTCATTATACAAGCAGCATACTTCAAGCATTGCTAATCTTCTGGTAACAGGTTTGTGGCAGCAGTAGTCGTGGGTATCGTTCAGTTTCACGCACTGCCAATGTACTATAGGGAAATTGCCAGTGGTGCCTACAGCAGGGTCAAGACTTACTATAACCTCCAGAAGATAATTTTTAAACCTGCATAATGCTTGAAACTGTAAAACTCTGCACGCAGTCCAAACAAGCCTGGAGGCAGAACGTGCTCCGCAGCACAAACACCAGACTATACCCACTTTAATAACTTACTATGTCATTTTAAAACACATCTAACTTAGACAGTGCCAACGATCTGCAAAAAGCAGCGACATAAAAAGGATTCAAGCTAAACAACCAGCATATTACTAGGTAATAAAAATCAACATTAATTTGGGAATCTCAAAAACAAGTAGTGGGGGAAATATTGTTGTGAAAGTTATGCATAAATATATAGGCTTTTGCTCATTAGTACTACCTATTGCTAAACAGGTTAGTCAGCTGGCTTAAATATGACTGCCAATAACATTAGTGTTGTAATGGTGATGTTCTGAATTATTGCCAGAATTTCCCATACATCAAAATGGCATCTTTAATGTTTAAAAAGAATACAAATAGCATGCGTATCTCTGCTTCTTTTGAAGTTCCTGTATTAAACCTGGAATACCATTTTTACCTTGAGCAAAGCATAATGTCGCATTTTGGTAGTGCAAGTATCCTAACATATGCAAGTTTGCTGGACTGGAATTTTAACTTGGTAGAAAAAGAAACCCAGTAGATGCTGGAATCTGTAACAGGAGAATATGTACTTATGATCAAGCTACAAACTTCTGTCATTGGACTGGCTCAAGAACTTTGTGATCTCCAGTGTAATTTTGCTCATTTGGAGGTTAAGATCAGAAAAATTATGACTGTTTCTGTGCTTTGCAGCTCTCCTTTCTGAACTTCTGTACAAAGCCTGGAAGAGCTGTTATTACAGACACTTCCAACCAGCCCATGGCTTTGACTTTTTCAGTCTGGCCTTCTGAGAATGGCAGAGCAATTAATTAGCCTTTGTCCCCCAACTGAGCTACTGCTTTATGTCAGACTGTCTTAGAAAACTACACAGAAAAACAGCAGCTGAAAAGACGTGGAAGAGGAAATACAAAATGACAGGATAAAGCAATTTACCCTACCTCATAAATACCACAAACTGTACATCAAGTCCCTTTATCAGAACCACCTTGTCAAAATAGTCTACCTTTAGGTAAAGTCCACGCATTGCCCTGCTCACTGAACCAGTACTGAAGGGTGAAGTGACATGGAAAGAGAGAAAGAAAACCAGGAGACTCCAACTGCTCTACCTTAACCAGCCAGAACATCTCAGGATCAAAGATAGCACAGCCACATTTTGAATTCCTGAAGGTCTACGTGGGGCCTGCATCTCTCTGACATTATGTATTCAGAGATCTATTGCACAGTGCTCCTATGCACAGATGTGCATGTGCTACAGGCACAGTCACCCTTTGCCAGCCTGTCCTGGGTTTAGCAGCAGCAGTCAATGTTTCTCCTTCTTAGTAGCTGGTGCAGTGCTGTGTTTTGACTTTCAGCCTGGGAACAGCACTGATAACACCGATGTTTTTTAGTTGTTGCTAAGTAATGTTTACTTTGTGAGTCTCATGCTCTGCCAGGGAGGAGGGGGGGCTGGGAAGAAGCAGAGACAGGAAACCTAACCCAAGCTAGCCAAAGAGGTATTCCATACCACAGCACATTGTGCCTGGGGAGGTAACTGGGAGTTCCCCAAAAGGACTCACTCTCTTCCGGGTTGGACTCGTTTCTGCAGGTGGTATTCTCTTCTCTTGTTATTTCTTTTATCATTGGTATTATTGGTGGTAGCAGCAGTGGTTTATTATACTTTAGTAACTGGACTGTTCTTATCTCAACCCTGTGGAAGTTACATTTTTTTGATTCCCCTCCCCATCCTTCCAGGAGTGGGGGGGGAGCAGGGGGGGAGAGAGAGAGAGACACTGTTGTTGGGATTTAAACCACGACATAGCCTCTTGTCCTTCCTGTAACTACTTAACCAGGTACACCTCATATTTTATTGTAGTCAGTATTGAAGAACTGCAAATGACATTTTCTACAGGCTACAGAATTTGCTACCTAGCTGTGTCCATGTAATAATACATAGTGTACTAAGATTGCAGTGAGGTGGGGGTTTTCAGTCAAACAAAGAAATTATTCATATATCACATAACTTGTCAAGAATTGACAGATATCGCCATCAGAAAAACATTTCTCCTTTGCATTCTTTTCTTAAAATACAAGATACCTGATCCAAAGCTGGGGGGGAAGGGGAGTAGAATATCATCCTTTGACACCTTCAGTTTTTCATATTCATAGGTTTAGATAACTTAGGAAAATCTCTTTGCAAGTAACAGCTCTTCTACTACTTTACAAGTAGCATGCTCTTCAAAGCATGGTGCTTGGAATCTACACTTTTCTCAAATACAGAAAATATATTAAGGAATTTTCATAATACGCAATAAATCGATTTGAATTTCCAAAACCAGTCAGATTTACGCTCTTTTGATAGCGCAATGACTTGAGAAAAATCTATACTACTTCCCTTTTTAGCAACCCTATTGCATCATTCCTCCTCAGAAGCAGCAGCAGGACATGTCAGATCCCATGATTTATTAGTAGTAAGCTTGCAGAAGAACAGAACAGTGAGCTGTTAGCTTTTGTGCAATGTATAATCGAAAACACTGTAACAAAGCTCTGTAATTTATTTTGCAGAGAGTCAGAAAAGTTATTGACAAAGCATTAATAAAACAGAATCATGAGATGAATAAATGTACAATGTCTTGAAGATCCAAACATAAAGACTGACTACAGAGCAGATTTCCAGAGGGCTCAGCACCTACCCAGTTCTGCTCCTAGTGGAGTTGGCGGAGGAATAGTCAGTGTCTATAACCATGAAGCATTTACTCAAATAAATCTGTAGTTGATTTCTGAGACTAATCCAACCTATATTTAATCCCAAGCGATTTACCACTATCTTCAATAAGAACTTAAGGTATTTCCAAAAGGGAAGTACATCTGCCTTCATTGAAGTCTCCTAATTTCTTTTATACATCTGCATTTCCTATATGTTTAACTAATTTTTCTTAGCTTTAAAAGCAAACAAAGGCTTAGTTTTACCTGCACTTAACAAATATGCTTCCCTTTTTGTTTTCCAATTGACATACATTTCACCCCAGCAAGTCAAATCAAGTTATATTAGTGATCAAATGAAATAACACAGTGAGTCTGGCTGATGCAACATGTTGTGAGGTGGTTTCATGGGTTGGACTCAATAGGATCAATTCAACGAGAAACAGTAAGCAGTGCAAGAGCCAGGCAGGGTGAGAGTGAGAATGTAGGAACAGCCATTATTGGCAAATTAAATCTGGAAGAAGAAATTGTTCAATCTGACGTTGTAGATTTGCCCTTATTTTTCTAGCTCTTCCCTCTTTTCCCCTACCAAATCAGACTAAGCAGACATTTCCTTATATTTCTTCTACAGATCTCAACATATTTCCCTTGTTCACTAGGTTACTGTATATGTGACAAGCAAACGTAAGGTCTTTCTGTTCAGGCATGCCAAAATAGAGACCATATGTATCTACACACTGTATAAAAGTGAATGTTGAAGGACAGAATGAACTTGCCATCTTCTTAAATAGCTACTAAAATTAAAATCTTAAAGTAGCTGATTAAGATTTTTTTTTAACAGGTACCAAGTAGAAACCATATCCAGCTAAGCAGGCAACATGGCTAAACATGTTCAGAAGGCAGCGCACATAGAGTAAGTCAAAGGCTCTTAACAGTATGAGGCCAGAAGTCTTAATTTGCTTGTTAATGGAGAATTTCTCCAAGGAGGTAATAGAGAAATAACAGCCACTGACAGCAAACTAAATAGGCTGATGCAGACATGAAATCTATATCTGGTACAGACAAGCCAATTATCTTCAAGAGTTAGTTAACTCATTTCTAACCCATTCCTTCATGTCGAAAATACTAACATCTCACAGTAAGATGACAATGACTACAAATCTGAAGCTTCAGGTCATCATATCACAACAAAGGATATGATTCGTATAATGAAATTAATATGATCTGAATAATCTTGACAGATTCAGTTTTAACTAGTATGAAATAGCATTTATTAAAGTGACAAAATCAGGAAGGTAAATAGCCTTTGTAAAGGTTAGAGAATCAGTACCTAAAGTTGCACTTTCTCTTGGGCGTGTAAATCCTGTGAAAAGATGTAAACAAAAATCTGTCATGCCTTCATCTCATTTATGATATACTCTAACAGTTGCTTAGAAGATGCACATAGAAGTACTGCACAATAATTTATTTGATTTTCAAGTCTTGATGAAAACCCAGGTTTCAGAATTAATAAACTATGCAATCATCATGTGATCTTTTATCCCCTTTCTTTCTCCAGCTAATTACTGTAGTGCACTAACTGAAGTCTAAGACCACTTGCCAAAGGAGCATACATTCATGTTGTGTCTTTTCTCCTTGCAGTTATGGTTTGAATCTGCACTCCCTTCTTCTTGCATGTGTGTTTTGAAAACTGTTACTTTTGAAGATTCAGCATTTTCATCCCATCTTTCAAATGCTAGAGAATTCAGTTCCCTAAATCATCTTCATCAACAGTTTGAGTATGTTAATGTCGAAGGGAAAGGACTGTCAGCTGCCAACCAGCAACTTTCACATGTCAACGTCTCCCTCTCCCAACCTCTTCACGAGTCAAAAAACCCTATTTAGCACATGTTGAGCTCATAATGATCAAAGATCCTGAAGAAAAATTAACCAAAATGTCAGTGCTCCTGTCAGTCTTTACCACCTCCCCTAGGCAGGGCAATCACATCTCCAACACAGGAATCAAAGTTCAGTTTCCAGGTCTCCGGTTATTTATGCAGTGAACACAATCAGTGAACAAGAATACTTGCCCAAAGCAAACCAGGACAAAGAACATATTTGGGTGCACAAACAGGGGCATGCAGGAACAAGCAAGTACAAAAGGAAGAAAAAAGCAAAATAAATTTACTCACTGGGGAGCCAAGGTTTGGTTCTTTTCTGAACAAACTGAAGTCACTGTAATACAGGAAGGAAAACAGTAGCTCTTAAAATAAAACTCAACCTGTTTTTATTTCTCAGCTGTGCAGAAGGCAACTGTGATTTTTGCCAGATTACTAAATTTTAATGCAAGTTTCAGAAATATCTCTTAGATTGATCACAACTAACAGTCAAGCTCAAAGTATCCTGTTCTGCTCACATGTTTAAATCGCCTCATGAGGGAATAAGTTTGTTGATGGCTCTAGAAACTTGCATACAATTCCTTGAGAGTCAGACAGCAAGATGTATGGTCTGCCTTCAAGAAGGAATATTATACGTGAACCATATTCTTTCTGTAGAATTTTTCCATCTCTTTTACAGATACTGTCAAGAATGATGCCACTGAGGATGTCAGACCCATGTTCCAACGTGTCAACATACAGACTGCTCTGAGCAGAGCTGCTCAGCACATACCTGCACACCATGGAGGCCCTGCAGAGGTATATTAGGCATCTGAAATATTTAACATAGTGAGGTCAATCATGCCATATAGCCTTACAGTGAGTTTGAAGTTCCTCAGGTAGGAGCTTCTACATAAAAGTCTGCATGCTGCCTTAGTGATCCTGCAGTGGCTTTAAAATCTGCTTGGGCATCTTCTGGGTCTCCTCAAGACAGATAAACAAGGGGGTTCTCATAGGGTTTCCCAGACTGATCCACAAACAAGGGGGTACAGGTAAAACATTTTGCCCCAGGTGCATTCAACAGGTTCAAAACAGTCACTCTGTTTCTCCTTCTCACTACAGGGAGAGCAAAATTCTCTTGCCCAATGACTTGGATTAACCTGGACTTTCCATCACTGTTTGACTCTGCAGTGCCCCACAGGGAAAGCCCCAGATGCCAGCCAGTAACCACGAATGCTGCAGGACACAGATAGTGCTAGAGGGCTTGCATGGTGAATGCCTCTAAGCATGGTAACTACACTGCTAAGAATAACACTGTGTCTTATAAGCAACACCATTGTGATCTTTTAGGCAATGCTGCACACTTAGAAAGCAACCTGTGAACTGTGCCAGTATGTATCTCTTACAGCTCTGCTAAGTAATTAATAACACAGCTATATATGCAAATAGCATTGCAGAAGACTGAAAATTAGATGTTAATTCATTATTAAAAATTTCCTTCCAAAATGACACATCAGATGGAGAGCCTAATATAGTTTTTCCTGATTACTTGGTTGGCTTCAACATGCAGTTGTTATTTAACAAGTAGAAGAGGAGCAGGTTGTCGTTAGCAGCTATTTATAGTTCCCAGGAAGAGAACACAGGGACCAAGCAGAAGAAAACCAGATCACCAGGAGCTGGTGATGCCTGACCTGAGATTTCTCATCTGATAATCTGAATATTAGTAATATGAATTACAACTCCAGCATTTTATCACCTTTTTTTAATCATAAAAATTAAATTTTAATAATCTTACAAGTCCCGTTACTTGTTAACTTTTATGATCACAAAGAGTCTATTTTTGGTGACTTTTCAACTTTTTTCTGTTTGTCTTCCTAGGGCTAAACTATGAATCTGCATTCTGCAGAGTGTGCTAGTTAAGTATTTCTTCTGAGCACAAATGTTTTCTACTTCAAGGGAATTATCTGAAAGCTCAAAGCCAGTTCTCCCACCAACGCTTATACGCAAGTACAAAAATATCCATGCGTATAGTCTTCAATTTCTAAATCCTGTAAGAAATCTGCAGTGGATCAAAACTGATTAACCTACAGACCCTTACACTGACCTACATTTAATATGGAATTTTGAATCTAATTTGACCAGATTTATACACATGAATAGAATATGGTGATCTGACCAAATGATTAACCATGAAATCAAAAGCATTCAGTACCAAGAGTCTTAAAAGATTAAACTCCTAGGGGAGGACTAGAGAGATGCCAGGACACTGTGTTTGAAAAGCTAATTGCTTGGAGGTAACATTCCACCTGTCAAATAGTATGCCAGCAACTTTATGAGTTCTAATGGCTTTAATTAAAGGTCTTACATTTAACCACCTTAGTTTAGACATAACATTAAAGTTATACTGACTGTCATTCACATCAATCAAGTGTTTTACAGGCTCTGACTTTTCAGATCCCTTTATTTAACACAGTATGTTGCTTTCACATGAAGCCACACGCTCCTTTATAGCCTCTGCCAACAAATCTTCATTATTGAGACATTTTTATTATATTAAACTACATGCACCTTCCAAGGAGAAAAACAGTGTCTTATTGCCATTGAAAGAAAGGATGCCTGGCAGAGCATGATTTACAGTAATTAGCAAGATTAAAAACCACAATTAACTGCAATTAGACAATGCTCTATTAAAGGAGAAAAATTACCGTGCAGAGTGTCAGTAAATAAATACATGGACAATTGCTTCTTGCGGATGAGGCAGAGCAGAGCTGGTCAGCCTGAGTCACAGGCCAAAACACTTCCTCATACCCACAACAGTTCGTGTCATGCAGGAGTACAATCTGAATAAAATAATTTCCAGGTGTGATGTCACAAAGCCACAATCATACGTCTTTGCAAACGTGAGGTTCACAAATTTCTGCTTCTCTGAGGAGTGAGGTTATAGCACTGGGTAGAGAGTTTACAAATAAAAAGAGGAATGCAAGATGTCTACAGAACATAGGAGCCAAGTGTAGTGTCCCAAGCAGCTTTGACATTTTTGCTTCTAGACGATGAGTAAATTGGCCCTATTCATGAAAAGCATTTTTTAAAGTTTATTGCCTCCTGTGCAGACTTCTGTTCACTCCTGTGTCATCCCCTGATCTCTCATCTCTCCCTCCCTTCACTTCTCCAGCCCAGGGATCAGCCAGACATGAATTAAGCTCCAGGACTCTTTTCCATAGCTGTCATCAACAGCTTGATTTTCCCAACAGGACAAAAAGTTTGTTGGAGAGGGGTTTATTTTGATTTTGGTTTGGCTTTTTTTCCCCCCAATTTAACAAATATTAGATGGTATTTTCTGAAACAGAACCTCACAGTCAGTAGTTCTAATATAAAGTCAAGAAGAACACCAGTGACATTGGTCTACACAACAGATAAAGCCAGCAGCAAAGCTGTGCTGCTCAGATTTAAGAGCTACTCAAAGGCTGTCACTAATTTGTGAAATATCCCTTATTTACTTGCTTGCAAGAATCTGTTCAAATCCAGCACATCTGTCTTCTGATGAATTACGAAATTAAAAAACAATTACTATTACTTGTAACTATATTATAAATCATAACTACTCATCATCAGTCTCACATTAGACTATTGACCAGACCCTGTCCTATAAGAAACTGTACTGTTGCAGAATTTGTTGTATTTTGTATATATATATATATATATATGTATATGTATGCACACTTATATATTACTGAAGAGGATCATAGTAAATACACAAGTTTTTCCCCCACAACACAAAGCCCATAAACAGACGACTAGCAGGAATCAGCAGAAGTTACATTTACCTCAAAGCCAATTAGACTATTATTCTCCAAACCAAAATAATGCAATTCAAACTTCTTTTCCTGAGAGTTTTAACTTGCCTTGGTTACATTTGTGTATGTACCTGGCTGGCTGGGAGCCTTCTTGTAATCAAGACTGAAGCAAGCAGCTCCCTGAAGAACAACAACAGGTAAGTTTAATGTACAGTATTAAACAAAAATAGAAATTCCTACATCTAACCTTTCCAATGTTGTAATTATGATTAATGCTAATTATTATATCTGGATTTCAGTAGAATATTCAATATGGAAACTGTGGATTCAAGAGGAACAAACAGGGATTAGAAAAAGAGCTTCCGGTAGGTAAGGTGGGAGTAAGGAAAAGGTTAAGGAAGCCCTCAAGCTGCACAAAGGTTGTTAATGGAATTCTTAAAGTATCAGTGCTATAACAGGTTGGCTTTAACTCCTTATGGATTATTTGGTACCAATGTGAATATGCCAATTAAACTGGCTAATAGAAGTTAAGACTGTTCATTCACTGGGGATTATCAGATACCACTGAAAGGAACTCTGTGATACCAACTCACAGCATAACTCAATTTTACCACTTTGTATGGAGACATAAAAGCATGGCTACAACCACTGTCTCTGGAGACATAAAAACATGGCTATATTTAAGTGAAAGATGATATTCTTTGGAAGAGGCAACAATAATTTCTGTTAAATATCCAGAACTTACCAGCAGAAGTAAAAGAAGAAACCCTGCATGCTTTAGTTAGAATGGGAATTTGCATTTAAAAAAGTTAAATCCCATTACCCATCCTTTTTTTAATAAGCAGAAACACAAAAGAGCTCAATTTTCAATTTCATGTATAATTTTGTACATCTTTGCACAAGAAAGCTGAATAACGATGTATACAAGTATTGCAAAGTGCATGGATGACTGAGAAGTGAGAACAGAGGATGAGATTAAAACAAAATTGCTTACTTAGCCTAGAAAATTAGCTAGACTTTGTGCCAGTAAATAAATAAGAAAAAGAGAAGTAACAGTTATGCTATAAAGACAAAGTCAAAAAAAAAAGAACAAGTAAGCTGGCTGAACACCAAAGCTGAAAAAAAAATGGTTTCAAACAATTAGGAAAAATGAGCTCTAGAATAACCTTTCAGCTCTCCAGAGAAGGAAGCAATTGAACCAGTTATATGATTAGGCTGTCACTTTATGAAAGAAGGTGTGATGCTGATACCTGCAGAAGCCACTTGATTACCCAAGAGAGCCTGCAGAGCCTCTTGGTCAGTGATGGTTGCTTCATTTTTTGCTGTCTTCATATGCAAAGTATCTACAGACTGGATGCTACATCACCAGAACTGCTGGCTCTTCACCTGTCCCTTTGAATTACCTGTTTGCTCATGGATGCAGATATATGCACACAGATACATCACAACCCAGACAGCCAAAATCAGAAAATTACCTACTAATTAAGTAGGCTTTGATAAAACACATACTATCTGAGAAGAAAACACAGCCTTAAAAAGGCAAGAACAACTTGCTTTCAAGCATCAGATAAACATCATCCAAAGAGGAACATAACTTGTATTAAATAGTGGCAATGCTGGAGACACCAGCTTCTGCACACTACCCAACAGCAGTTTCTAGTTTTTATGTATTTGAAGTGCTGAATATTAGAAGTTACATTACAAAACACCTGCTGAAAAACAGCTTTGTTTCTAACTCAGCGAATTTATTTGTATTTCAGTGAGAATTTTGAGGTACCATGCAATACAATTTCTTGTGTTCAATCCAATACATCCAGAGTCCCACAGTGCTGGATGCATCAGGTTTACTTCCAGGTCCCACATCCCAGCACTTGTCTGCAAGTTGCAGTGGATCTCTTAAGGATATTGATTAAGTGGAACTGGAAGAAACCTTTCTGAGGGAGGTACCTCAAGATTTAATGTTGAGCACCTCTAAGTGGGAATGAGAACAAGCCCAGTATGGAGACAAACCTTTGTGCTGCAGAATTTATTGTTCCTTCCGGACTTTACTAAAGCCAAACTGCAAGAAAGAGAAACTTGAGACTAGTCATCTGCCAATAAACTGATGTAGTTTAGTGCCTCCACTAACTACAGCAAAAATCTTTTGTGCCTGAAGAGAGGCAAGAACCCTACATTGATCTGAAAGTTAATTACCATACTGACTGATGAGTAACTAGTGGGAAAAGCATTCAGTTCTGGAGTGTCATTTCTTCACCAAATTTTTCATTATTGCACATGAAATATGAACTAAAAAATAAAAAATATAAAACCCCAAACATCAAGATACTTCCTTATTTACAAGAGAGGACCAGGAAATATTTATACCATAGCCATATACCAAAGGGGAAAATAAAAATAATTCTAGAGTTATGTACCAAGCACAACACCAGAGTTTCTTCTTGTGAAACCAGTAAATATTGTCTATATTGTTCCTTTAGAGAAAATATATTGTCCCAGGAGCCACCTCAGATCAGGCAGATAAAGGTTCTCACCAACTATTTCCTTTAATCGTATTGACTATAACATTCTGAGCCAGACACATAATCAAAAGAAAGGGCTGTTTTCTCAAAGGAAACAGGCCATGCTCCAATCCTTGTATGCTTCTCTCACACTGGGAACCACTATGTGATCATTCAGAAGCACCCACAGCTTTGTTGACTGAAAATACCAAGTCTAAAACCAAGTGTGATAAGTTCAGCAATGGCACAGGGGGCTACCAAGCTGGATAAACCAGGAGGAGAATTTTGCAGCTCACTAACAAAGGTCAGAAAGCAAAGAAGATAAAGGCACAAAGACAGTTAACAGTCATACCCAGTGGGTTGCACCTTTGCAATTGGCTTTTATTCCGCCTATATCAGCCCCTCAGTTGTGGGTTCTATACTCCTCGGGTTATAGAAGCCAATCTTTCTAGATGGGGTTAGTTAAAAAAAATAAATGACTGTGAAGGGACTCAGAGCCAACTGGAGCATACAGTGAAACCTTTTTATAAAGACATCAAGGAACTTCCCACCTCTTATATTAGGATAGAAAACCAAAACACCACAACTCTCTAAAGACAAAAAGTGCAGACCTATTGGAGGAAAATATCTTAAAAATGGTGAAATAAACGTACCTTTTTCAGATCTTCATTCCACTCTTGCTTCCAGTGGCTTCCAACAGACTCCAGTACCCCAGAAAAGTCTTTTCCTGACCTCAGGACCCTTTTCCTTGCACAGAAATCCCAAGCACCAGCCAAGCATCACATGTGCACCCCACACCCTCCTTCCAGGTGAGCAAAATCCCCTGCCCCACCTTTCCAGGCCCACAGCACCCTGATTTGCTACCCAAACAAAGAACTGCAGAATAATTAGTGATACAGCAATAAAACCAGTAAGCATCATGTTACAGAGACAAAATATCTATAGCTTCATATTCAATAAGGCTAGCATACATTGAGAGAGTTTTCTTAGCTGGACACATAAGGAAAAACCACAGAATTCATGTCTCTCATTCTGTGCTTTGTATGACCCATTTGCTTCACTGGCTTCCCCTGCTTTATGGCTTCAACAGCACCATTCCATGTTTTAATTACTGTTAAGATTTCTAATTTGCTTTGACTTTATCAAAGCCCACCAACAAAAACCCTCTCTGCACTTTAGAAAATTTCTCAGGTTCACTGGGTTATTTCTGTGTTACAGGGATGGAAATTAATAGTAGCTTAGGACACTCCTGCAAATATGCTTTATAGTTACTATGGGTTTAACATTAAACTCTGACAAGTATTATTTCCAAGCACTCTGAAATGCTGTGATGCAAAATGAGACTGAATTCCCAGGTGGTCCTGGCTAATCTGCATCACTCCCAGAGATCTCCTAAACTGACACCTTTTGAAAAATGATGATGATCTGCTACAACCTGTCTTAATTAATTGAACTGTTCATCCCCTCTCCTCCCCCATATTAACACACCTGATGTGCAGAATCAGGAATCTGAATAATTGCAGTAGGGAAAGCAGGGACACTGAGGGCAAATGGAGGAAAGTGCAAGAGAATGATTTTGATTAAAAATAAATCAGTCACCCATAGGCGAGAGCTCTGGTTAAAATTAACATCTTAAACCAATTTCTGCTCTTTATAATAAATGAGCATTTAAATAGGAATTGTCTATAAAATAGAGAGGGTATTTCTGCCATCTCTTTGCATTTCCCCAGCTCCTTGTTCAGGCTCAAACTCTGTTTATTTGTAAACAGGGAGTTTAGTGTAACATGTGCTCTCAATAGCCTCAAGAGGCAGTGACAGGACCTCAGGTCTCATAGTGAGCTATGCCTGTGCTTCTCTGATGGAAACCTCTTGTCAACAGGAGAGGGGAAAAATCTGTTGTTTAAATAGTTTTTATAACTAATGACTCTCAATATTACTACAAAGATTAAGCTTTTAATCTTTTCTTCTTTAATTTGATGTAAATAAGATTTATTTCAAAGGAAATTAGAAAACACAATGACATTATCCCCAGGAGTTCTCCTCATAAGTTCTCACAGACTAATTCATAGATAGCTTTATATTTTAAATAGTGCACTATTTAGATATTAAATCTCCTAGAAAGCTTATTTCAGCTAAATGTGCAAATAATGATAACAAACCTCCTGTCTTTTTGGATGCTGCCAGCACAGTGGGATGAGCAGAGCAGCATCCTTCGCTAGCAAAGCCACGACTGCTCACACTAGCCGAGTGCTGCTGCAGTGAGCTCTGCCTGTCCAGCACGGCCTAGATCTTCTGAAATAAAGTCAATTTTACCTTCTGCATACCCTCAGCACCCACCCAAGATAACTGAAACCTCAGGTGAGACTTCAATACACTTGTAGTTCATGGTAGAGGCTTTCTTTGTCACCAATCAGTGTTTGCCACTAGCCAGTTATGGAGCTGAGAACTAAGAAAGAAAGGGATAGATTTTGTATGCAACGCAATGCAATTTGGTCTCATTCAGTGTAATCCAGACCTGTTAACCATAATAATGTAAACGTGCAAACACTCTTCCCTGGGATAGTAAGCTTGTTTTAATCATCTGTCTTAGTCTTTCCATTATCTTGAAATCATTATTTCCTGCTTGCTGGTAATAACATTATTTGGTATGGCAAGCAATGCAGCTCACATTTTTTAAATAATATGCTTCATAATATACTATGTCTATATATTGTATAATGAAGTGAATGGAAAGATAGTAATTTTATCCCAATAACATGCTTTAGAGCTCACAGTAGCAAATTCATCTCCAGTGACGTTTGAGGAGAGTGACATTTGGACTGATAGTTTTTATTTTGTAAGGTGAATCTGTACAAAATTAGGTACCTGATTATGGGTTAGATATATATTGCAATCATTTTTCCATGAATTCTGAAGAGACAATCTGTCTCCCTGTCGTCAAGCTAAAACAGAGCATCACAAGAGTAGGGGCTCAGAGCAATGACAGGATATAATAGGCTCACACCACCAAAATCCTTCTTTGAAAAATTTATAAGATAGGAAGAAAGTGTCTTGTTTTCTTGTGTCTTTAATATTGCATTTCACCATCTACTACGAAGGCAGAGCAATAGGATATTTTTATTAACCTGAGATTTCTTGATGCCTGAAATAAATTAAAAGTCTCTTTCAAAGAAATCTCCTACATTTTGTAAATTAAAGCCATGTAACAGTCACAATTAGCATTTTAAACATCTGACAGTGTGAGAGCTGCTGACTGAAGACTAAAATTTCCTCCGTTAACAAGCAGTTTGACTTGTCTTAATGCAACCCTGTAATAACAATTAAAGACAAGCAAAACCTATCCTTCCCATTTGCTAGTCAGAACCTTCAAAGGAATCGATTTTTCTTAATTTAATTTTAACTCAAATGACCAGGCTGCAATCCTTAATTGGGGCTGTTCTCCGTAAGGAGGAGTGCAGGCCTCATCAGTAATCAGTGCTGAGCAGCTTGGATGGCACATGCTGCCTGCCATCACTGCAGCCCCATGGACACCCTGCAGCATCCCCGGCTGATGCCCAAGTGCAAACCACCCCATGCTCTTCTCCACTCTCAGATTTTAAACACATGGAATGGAAGCACTATGAATTGAAGGGAGACTGACATGTACCCCAAGATGCTAAAGCAAAGCATTACCAGTTCTGTAAAATTTAACTATGGAAGAAGCAGAATGTTTTTAGTACTGAAAATATGTTAACAAGGAGCCCAGCTGGCATGGCTGGCAGCATGGAGGGCTGACCTGTGAGGGCACACATCCAGGTATGCTGAGGATCCTTAGCAATCCCCAGGGTGTTATGCAGGGGAGTCATTTCTGCAGCAAAGGGAGCCAACCTGCCTACGTTCTAGTAACACACAGATGTATCTATCCATTCATAGGATTATAGAACTCATTAATCTTTAAAATGTATTCATAATCATTTTCCTTTCTGTTACACCTGTGTGCTGATGAGAATATTAAATATCTAAATTGGGTTAAAAGCTGAAAAAAGCTGTAGTTGCCCCAGATGAGCTGAGGTAGCCGGACACGTGCACATTCCCAATGCACTGCTATACAGCATGGAGTGCTGCTCCAGAGGGAGCACAGAAAACACTTCAAAGGCAGTTTTACTTGGCCCGTGTGATCCAATGTGCGCTCTGCATCATATGAGGAGGATCAAAGGATTTAGTCCTTGAAAGCTCCTTGGGTACTTGCTTTTTAAATCTGCAGTCAATAGGAATCAAACCACCCTCAAATGCCTGGGTCTAAGTGACCCAACCAAGTTCAGTGCAGAAAGATGACCTCTCCTAAACGCAAAGCTGCTAAATCCGCTGAGCCTTGTTTGTCCCATCATAAATATAAACATTGATTTTTCACATGGAATTTTATGCAAGTGAGATACAAGTATGGGACCTAATGTTCAGACAGATTTAGTTTATGTAAGCAAAGACTGACCTAAATGACATCAAGGTCTTGATACACAGCTCCATCGCCACTTTTTGCTGAGGTAATTTTCTTCCCAGACAGGCTGAATCTAGATTTGCCATTACTCTAAGAAATGTAGCATTCAGGAAAAGTTCAAGCAGAGATCTCACTCCTGCCTTAGGGTACAGGACTTCATGATCCTCAGCACAGTTTTCAGTTTATAAAGCCCAAATTAACATACTAGTACATAAAAGCTTGAAATTGTTACCTGAAGGAGTTTTGAGTCATTGGAAGCATCTAGCTTTTAATTAAACACTTTTCTCTACAGCTGGGCATGCTGTAGTCACAGTTTGGCTTGTTAATTATGTTGTGCAAGGACCACTATGCTGTACTCATGGTGAATGATTTATTAACTCCAGCAATATAAAATCTTCTCTATAATACTGGCACACCAAAGACAAAAGAGGTAATTACTGTGCCCAAAGACTTTAACTTCATTTATACTCTGTACACTGTGAGCACCATCACAGTGCCCTAAATCACAGCATTGTTATTCAGTTCTCAGCAAGCTTCCCATTGTAAAATGTTCGGCATCGTCCTTCACTTACAGCTACTTTGGAGCAAAATCCAACATAACAGATTATGTCTGCAAAGTGGACAAAGTTAACAAACTTGCTATTACAGAAGGATCCATTGTTGTTTCAGGCTCAAACAGCAGTTTCCATGACTCTTCCTGTGGTTATAGGACATGAGTTAGTGCAAAGCCTGCTTAAGACATATATTCAATTCTGTATACAATTACCTAGCAATGATCCTGATATTAGCAGCATTTTTTTACTCCTTTCAGCTCTGAAACATCTTGATATGCCTGAAGTGAATATTAAATAATATCTTCTAATAACCTGCATTTGTTTAAATTTTTGTGTCTCAGTTGTCCAAGATGTTTCATTTTACTGTCTGGCACCTTTCCCAAACAAATAGATAAAACATTAATGTGCTGAGGAGCAAAAGACCCAGCAGCAGGGTCTGTTCAGAAAATAGCTGGAGTGATTGCCCATGTGAAAGCAGCTCTTGTTTTTGCCAGGTGTGTGTACATCACTTGCTTGGAGTTTACAACTCTTCAAAATTGATGTGAAAAGACAAAGACCTAAAAGGAAAAGGAAAGTAGTCCTTTTAAGGTGAAGCATAAACATTGTCAGAATCATTAGAGCTAGTGTAATTTGGCTGCCTCTTTCCTGGCTGCTTCTGTAGCAGCTGTAAATCAGCGGAAATCACAGTATGACAGGCTTTGGCACGACGAGGGGATCCTTTCACCACTTCAAGAGCTTAAAAACTAATCCTAAAAGTCTCACTTGAATGAGCATGTTAGTTGGTGCTGCAACTTCCTTAGCTATTTATTATTTATATGACCTTACACAGGTTAACCCCCTTGTGTTAGGCAGGTACAAATATAGAGCTGAAAACTGGTCTTTGTGCTTGCAGTTACATCAGGTAGAACAGAGGGAGTGATTGAAAGCAAATCACATTGTGGCTGACAAGGCTGAGCTTACCACAAACAGCCTCCTTGACTTCTTCCTTCAGGAAAGAGGGAGTTTTTCAGACAACATTTCTCAGCGTCTTGAGGCTGTCCCCTAACATTAAATATTGATTCAATATTATCTGAGTTTCTCAGGGGGGCAAAATGAATATGCATTTTCCTAAGTGCATGTAGTTTTAAATAGCAGGGTAATTGTAATGGTCTGCAGATAAGCCGAATGAACATTCAACAGCTAATACATTGTTTATACAAGCAGTGCATGCATTAAGATATACTGCTTACCATCACCTTGGCCGACCCTCTTTGTTTATTCATCAATAGCAGTCGTTTGGGAGAGTTTCAATCTGGCACAATTCTGCCCTGGACTCAGCAGGTTACCTTCCCATAATGTTAAACATGCTGTAGTGAAGTTAATTAGACATAAGTAGCTTGCTTTTTTTTTCCAGAGAACATAATTTGTTGCTTGGTGAGCTGTGTGCATCATTCTAGATGCAATAAACAGCCAGAGAGGTGTTGAAATCTGATAGAATGAAGGAAATAGATGTAAAACAGAGGGAAAATGAGTGCAAGTTTCAGGAGATTTAAAGATAGGTGGATTCTAAGTTGATAAAGAGTGGGGGATTTTTGCCAAATGGGGCTATATTAACAATTAAAGCATAAGGACATCATAATGTATTTTATTCAGGTTAACCAGGATAGAAATCTATCCTGTTATGTTTTCTATCAGATGCCAGAAATATATCTCAACATAACATTGGCCTCCCATTTTGTCTTTCTTCTCTCCAAAGAATCATAGGATCACAGAATAGTTAGGGTTGAAAAAGACCTTAAGATTGTCTAGTTCCAACCCCCCTGCCATGGGCAGAAACATCTCATACTAGACCATGAATACAAGGGGTAACGGGTTGAAACTTAAACAGCAGAGATTTAGACTTGATATAAGGAAGAAATTCTTTACTGTTAGGGTGGTGAGGTACTGGAATGGGTTGCCCAGGGAGGTTGTGAATGCTCCATCCCTGGCAGTGTTCAAGACCAAGTTGAATGAAGCCTTGGGTGATATGGTTTAGTATGAGGTGTCCCTGCCCATGGCAGGGGGGTTGGAACTAGATGATCTTGAGGTCCTTTCCAATCCTAACTATTCTATGATTCTATGAATCAAAAGAAAGATTTTAATTTTCTGTTTGGGGTTTTAAGTATGTTAGGTGGTCCCCTCAAGCTAACTGCTGTGCTTCAGTTGACCAAAGGCAAACTAAACCATAAATGCAGAAAACACAAGTAAAATAACTCTTTCAACACACTGAAAAGTCTGTGACAGCTCTTTAAGTATTGTAGAACCATGTGATTTCATGCCAGCTGGTGATGTGGTTCATACGCTTCATATCAATAAAGGACTTAAAGACTGTATACTGCTCTGGAAATTCCTCTCTGTACTTCCACTGTGTTTTACTGGCTATTAATTTATTTTCCAATATGAACCCAGTCGTACAAAGCTATATTACAATGTTACTTTGGAGTTGCAAATTGGTTCTATTAATCTTATTTACTATGGCTGTTTTGAATTTGAGATTGTAAAAACTGCATTGTGTTAGAATAGGTCACCTTGACCTAATCAATACTAATCAGCTACCAGACTTTTTGAGAACAGAATGGTTTGCTGTACTCTGACTGAATTCTTACTGTTTTCACTTGCACGTGTCTTTGTTCTCTTTTGCTTTTAACAGGACAAGAATCTGAAAAAAGCAATTAATCTGTAGCTATATGTTAAATTCAAACACTAGTACAAAACAACAGAAAATAAGGGGCTGCATTAGCAAAGGCAGATCAATAATAAGTTTATAGCGAGCAGATGATAGTAAATATTGTGTTAATGAGAAGCAGAACTTCTGCTACCTTGATGTTGCATTTATCAATCCAAGCTGTCCATATAATTGAATTTTTCCTCCTCATCAAACTGCAATCTGTTTGTTTCCTTTTTTTATTATTTCTAGTTGGTGTTAAATTGGGACTGACTAAAACCTTCAGTTGATGGGTTGCCAATATTACTTGATTCAAGAGAAAGCAAAAGTACTGAAGGAATATGTCATGTCCTACATAATCTTGTAGCCAGTATTTACTGTTCAAGGCCTTTGTCTTTTATCCACTCAGAAAATAACATTCCCCAGTGCCCTTCCAAAATTTTGCTCTGCAGCTTTCAGTCATTAAAGCAGTTTTAATGCCTCACACCTCTGCAGATACTGCCCACTTAATTATGCTGCATTGAGAATGACAGGTCCCTGGCATCCTAACAAAGGATTATTAATAATGCTCTCCAGGAAAGCAGAACCAATAGAAAACAATTAAAAAATAACATTTGACAGGTTCCCTTCCTCTCCTCTTCCCTCTCTCCATCAAGGGAATCGGTAACCCTGTTTTACAAAATATGGTTGCATAATAATTCATTCAGGGGTAGAAAAGAGCAAGACTTGCTAACCAGAGATGGGAGGCATGTGGGAACTCAGAGACCTCCTCAGCATCATCTCTGCTGCAGTAGCTTTACTTTCAGTGAATGCAGGGTTTGAAATCCAGGCAGGTACTTCGTTTCCAGGGGACACATGGGCAATGAAAGGGTGACCCATAAGGATCACAGATGCATTTGCAACACTTCATGTACTCTCAAACCCCTTACAGTGTGTTGCCAGCTGTTCATTATGCTCTATCAAGGGTATCTTGATAGAGTGAATCACTTACAATGCCATGTGAATGTGCAGAGAACAGAACTCCTATCCCTTCCCTAAAAGCACCCCAGTGCTGGTGCAAAGGAGGATTTTGCTAACCCAATGTGGAATTCAGCCAGTGTAGCAGGAATAAAACATCACTTTCTTTTCCTTTTATAATTATTTTTGCTCACCTCAGCAAGAATTATGTTTGTTAATAGTACAAACCAAGAAACCAGAGTAGGAAGATGTTCCCAATATGTTTAGGAAATCCAAACCACTCACCATTAATCCAGCAAACCCACAAGGCAAGCTGGCAGTTTTCTGGCTGTAGGAACTTCCCAATTATTTTTGGTTTGTAAGTGGGAAAGACTTATTTGAGGAATATTCGTTGTGAAATCAGGTTCTATCTGTTTGAAGCTGGGGTTTTACTTCTTTACTGTCAATGAAGATTCACTGCTTGAGTTATCAGTTCTAATTTTGGGTTTGGTGCCTGTCGTCTCCCCCACCATGATGTAAGGTCGTCATGTAAAAAAGAAATCATACTTCGTTTCTGTGGCTTGCTAGCAGACAAGTCTGGAAGTGTTTTACTTGGAAGTACTCAGAGAACATATTGGAAAACCAGAAAACATAAGGAAAAGGCTGTTCTTGCCAACAGATTTTCCTTTTCTGTCCCACTTGAGAGCAACAGCTATAAATGGCTGTGGAGAACTCCTGCCTTCAGCATCAATGCAATGGATAAATGAATGGCCTTCAGGTTTTGTATAAGAGTGCTAAGGTAGGTCTTTATTGTGATATGCATAAAGAAACAGCTTCTCTGCTCTAAATCTTTAACACCCATACTAAAAATAAAAAACAAATATTCACTTTTTATGCACTTCTTACAAGTGAAAAAAAAA
This sequence comes from Melopsittacus undulatus, assembly GCF_012275295.1. Classification (NCBI taxonomy): domain Eukaryota; kingdom Metazoa; phylum Chordata; class Aves; order Psittaciformes; family Psittaculidae; genus Melopsittacus; species Melopsittacus undulatus. Next base: position 35,059,882 of record NC_047535.1, on the reverse strand, counting down.
AAAAAAAAAACCAAAACCAGAAACTCTTTCAGCTGCATAAAGATGAAACCTTCTCCAAACTTCAGCTCCCTGCCCCTTGGACTATAGTAATTTAACATAAATATTTTAAAAGAAGAATAGCTATTACTCTTGATCACACAGCTCCTGCAAGTTTTATTCCAAATTGCAAGATGTATTGGCAAGGTTCTTCCCACATTAATGCGTGGTACATTGATGTCTCCTACTCCCTGATAAAGTGTTTCCTTAGCTGATGCACTGGCTTCGTGGGAAGGAAGTGATACCTAAGGACATCTGAGGCAGGGCTATCCTTTTTCCCCAGTTTCTGTACCAAGGCACTACTATTTGCTGATTCTCAGATGAGAATTTGAACTACTCCCTGTGTCTTTTTTTACTGTGTTATTTAGCTGAAGTCTGTAAGAGATTTTGGCATCAACTCACAGTAGCTTTTAGCCAACAGACATTTTTTAGCTAATACATTGGTATGTTTCAACCAGCAGTGGCATCTCTCAAAGTGCACCCATCCTAGTATTAAAGGAATAATCAAGGTTAATTATTCTGTATACACATGGCATTCAAATGTAAGGAAGGCTGATTACCTACAGGTTAGCCTTTTTAACATTTTGGTTTGTCTTGGAGCAGGGAGGGAAAGAGAAGAATAAAAGCCTTGTGATAATTTGTAGAGGAACTCAGTGGCTGAAATCTTGTTCTGTAATTCAAAAGTTTTCATCAAATCCTGCATGAATTTTTGTTTGAGTGATGGCAGAAATACTACTTGTAGGATAGATGTGCCCTTCCATTTTAGGTTTTGAATGTCAAGCTTGTTTCAATTACTGACTTCAGGCAGGTTTTTAGCTCTATTAGATATGTGTCTGTGTGCATGAAGATACTAGTTCTGATGTTCCTTGAATTTTCTAGAGCAAGGTGACTGGTCCATGCTGCCTGGATATCAGCAGGGGAATTCATAACACCCAAAAACCAGCTGTGCAGTGACCCTTCCACTCCCTTGAACCCTCCCGTTTCACATCAGCTCAGGAATGCTTTCCTCCTTTACTCTCCTTTTTGACAATGTAGTTTCAGGGGTAGAGGGAGGTGAACCGCATCCTGCAGGTGAGCAGAATGGATGTGAGCACCATGGCTGGTGCCACATTCCCCTTCAAAGATGCCACAGGGGCTGGAGCAGGGTCTAGCTTCCAGAGAGATCTGGAATTGGCAAGTTGAAACCAATTCTCAGCAAATTACTTTCCATGTTTCAAGCAAAACTGCAGCTGATGTTTCTGTTGTCACATGAAAAACACTTTGAACTTTTTTTCCTTTTTAGCAGAATAATTGGTTTCTTCAAACTTGCAAAGGAAATGGTGTCATGAAGAGATGGGAAGGAACAAATGTGGGAGCTGGGAGAACAGGAAGACAGCATTAATTACACAGAGCCTGACAGGTAGAGGAGAAAATTTTACACGTTTCAAAAGGAAAAGAATTAGCAGATGACTGAGAGCAGGGAAAACTGGTAATTTCTTTGAGCTGTTAAATGATTTGCCAGCCTCTTTATGGAGCTCTGTGTGTTAGAAAGAAACCAAAAACAATCAAAGCAGCAGCCTGTAAATATCTATATTATCATATTTCTGAATGTTTACAAAGTTTTGGGTATGGGAAACATTTGTGCCTTGTGGCTTTGAGTTCTTGTGTTAAAATATAATAAACTGACAAAATCCACAGGCAACTTAGCTGGCCTTGCTGTTTTACCATCCCCATACATCCAACTCTCTCCTGGTAAGAAACACAAGGGTTGTCTCTATGGTAATGTCTATGGAAATTTCTAGCTTTAAAACTACATACTTTTAGTAGTGCAGAGTTTAGTAAGATTCATGTAGTACACATTATATCCCTGAAATATAATAGAGCAAATGAAACATGAAGCTCGGTAGTGTTAAATGATAAGCAGACGCATTTCCACCTCGCTTGGCAGAATCTGACAGCCTTTGGGACACTTCCAAATAGGCACAAACAGACTCAGGCATTAGGTCTCAGTGTGCACCCTCACTAGTATAAGAAAAGATGGTGACTTCTGAAATTCTAATGGTTTAAGATTACCTTTCACCCCAGATATTTCTTCCTTTGTGTAGAAAACGAAGCTGAAAAATAAACCTTTGTTTTGTTTTTATATTACAAGCATGACTTGGCAGAAGCTGTGCTCCAAATTTTGACCAAATGGTCAAAATTGAACATAACAAAACTTATGCTTTTCCCCCTCTTTTTTATTTTTAAGGAAGGTGGAAATGCTCTTTACTCTTTACTTTCTGAAGGTTTAATGTGTATTTCCCAGAAAGAACAGCTCTGAAATACTGTGCCACTGAAGACCCACAAAACTGTATCATGTATGGTTCTTCTCATAACAGCACAGTTTTATGGAAAAAAGTACTGACATAGAGAGAAAAAACAGTTCCTACAGGTCAGGAAAAGAACCCCTCTGACAGTTATTAAAGTTCAGTGTATAAGCAGTTGGGAGCCATTAACTTTTCTTTTTTTAAGGGGGTTGCTTCAAAAAGTCATTAAAAAGCTTCTGAAATTTGACAGTTTTCTTCTGGTATACAGAGAGGAAAATCAAAAGGGCCAGAGTGCCAAAGGACCAAGCAAAGGCTCTGCGAGCCCATTACACAAGGAAGATGGAGGAATTGTTAGATCCTCAACAGAAAAGGAGAGGAAATAACACAAAGAAAACACAAAGAGTAAAGCATCTGTCAGTGCCAAACTTGCTTCTGTCTTTGCACACCAGGATACCTGTGCCCAAGTACCCATTGCTTTAGCATCAGCAGAGGAAAGTCCAGGAAAAAAAATACAGGTCAAAGAACACAGATAAATGAAAAGCATTCAACTCATCAAGGCATAGTAGAATCATTCCTGGTGAACTTACAAGCCATTAGTAATTGTCTTTAATATCCTGTGGAATGGGTGAGAACTCAAAAGACTTAGGATGACAACCAAGGAAAGCTTTGATACTTTGATACAAAGAAAAATACTAGGAGGGATGATTTTAAACTTTCCATTACATGATGAGAAAACAAAACAAGAAAGAAAAAGTAAAAAAACCCAAACCAGACTTTTGGTTAAGATTAAACCAAACAAACCCAACCATTATTCAGTACCCCTGTGAAACCCAGGGTGGCCACACACTGAATGTGAGCAGAACTCAACTGAGAGTGAAATGAGATAAAAAGTGACATTCATAAAATGCCAAAGAGCATCCTGGGAAGAGGAAATAAAAGGCAAAATGAAGACTACCAAGCTAAGAAGTGAGACAGGCTACAGGAAAGGAGACAAATTCACACTGTGAATACCAAGCATTTCCAGGCAGTAAGACCCACAGCATCATCACGTGCAACACTCCAACCTCACAGTACAGGAGGACTGTTTAGTTACAGCCTAACCACAACCTGTGGTACCAGTGTTCCCAGCAATTCCCATGAGACAGGGGCTCTTGGACCACTGCTGCATGTGAGGTGCTCTGCAGGAGACAGGGTTTGGGGTGCTGAAATAATTACAGGTAACTCTTCCATAGTCACAGTCTCTCTGGGAAATTATTATGCAGTTGCTAACTGCATAATCTCTTCAATCAGCTATATCAAAATATATTCTTGAGTAAAACACACACAGCTTTTAATTAAACACAAATAAAACCTCAAAAAAATCCAGTTATAGATCTGCAAAACCAGCTACTGTCCTTTACATTATTTGCCCCAGAGATTTCATGGTTATCAAAAATATCAGATTTACTCATAGCAGCAAGTACACAACTGCCTTCACAAATAGGCTGAAGTTATTAGGATGTTAATAAAGGAGCTAAGCAATGTGTGCTTCACCAGCTGGTTGCAGTTGTGTGTTGAACAACCCCAGAACAGGAAAGGTGCTTAGCTGCACTTCCAGCCTGTGCCTGCTCCAACAGATTACATGGGACAAGGCAAATACAGAAAACGCACAGAAATGGAAAGGGGAGAAGCTGGAAGAGACAAAAGGTAAAAATAAGGGTAAAAAAATTATTTAAAACTTATTTTACATGTCAAAATTATCTGCAAAGATTTGAGATTCAAAGGCAAAGAGCTTCACAGCTGAAGACACTACAGCCCTCATGTATCGGGGCAAGGTGAAGCGCAAGAAATGGCTGCAACTTTTTCAACCACTTTAATTTAAAAATACAGTATGCCCAAACTGATATTGTTTATGTGAAAAGGCTGATGTAAAAAGCTTCCTGAGCTGACAGAACATGAACCAGAAAAATACATTTCATTTTGAAATGTAAAGAAAAAAAGTTAAAATTCAAACTTGATACAAAACAAAGTGCTTTGCGATGACCAGAAGATGCAACACATTACTTTCAGAAAAAGCAACACTAAAGAAACAAAACCACCTCAGCTCAGGAATGGAAAGTTTCTGAAGTATTTTGCAGGACTGGAAAACAATTTCACTCACAGGTTCCTGAGGGAACCTAGAAGAAAACTGGATATTCAATTTATAAAAAGCAGGAAAAGAACCCATTGCAATGTAACCTTTGGCTATGAAAGATATAAATGAAAGTAAGCCAGATTCAGAACAGCAGCAGTCAAACATGCTTCCCCATTTTATGACTGACATGTAAAGTGCTTCATTAAGTTTATCTTGCCATTCAAAGCCTTATGTTGCTAGGGGTCAATAACAAATGTCAAGGTACAAAACAGAAAGCATGGAATGTGAAAAACTATAGTAAATTAAAAACCTGACAGGCTTTAAAACTCACAGCAAGCGATGTAGGAGCTGGGAGATGGAAGAGTGTCTGCAGCTATGGCTAACAGCTAATATTCTGTCTAAAAAAATACAGTTTAGACTACATTTGTACCAAAGCAGTGAGAAAGTGATGAAGGGTTTTACTGTAGTGATTCTGGGGAATGAAAAGATATCACAGCAAACACCCATAAGGGCAAACTGGAGAGAAAGTTACCGCTGGTGTTTCGGGAGAAGGACCATGAAAAACTATAAAGGTGACTGTGCAAGAATGCCAGCATATTTCCCTAAACAGTTTGAAATAAGTATTTTAATTCCACTGTATTTTTAAAGTACTTTAACATCATTTGGGGCAGGGTATTTTCATGGTGAAGGCAATGTCACATCTTGCTAATTCAATATATTTGTAGGCAGACATCCTTAAACATAACACCAGTCTTTCATATTATGAATTTGGGAATGTCCTTTTAGCTCTGTTTTACTTCCTAAATAAAGTTCAGGAGACATTCCCTGTGGTTTAGTTTCCAGCCTTATTCAGACCTCCCAGCCCTGTATTTCAGCCAGACTGGCAGAAAGGTCTACCAGGCATCAGCCTGCGTGCTCTTTAATATTTGATGAAGATTATTCTCATGTTTGAAGAAATCTTTGTCTATAAGGAACCACTTTGCAAATGGTTGACCTCTAAATGTTGACCAAAGGTAAAGCAGAAAAACTCCGAAACAATGAAATTCCAAAGCAACAAAACTACGTACATAACTTCTCCGGATTCTAACGTGGGTGGATGGACCCTCTCCACATGATCTCAGCCTTACATCCAAACATCCAATGGCTGATTTTATTGCTACCCTATGTACCTTCCCATCTGTTTGAATCTTGTTACATATAAATTATCTTCTTGACTGTAGCCTGGTAAATTTGTGTGGCTTGCTAACTCATTTTCCTTTGTCCTTGTTTTGTGGTATCTATCAGACCAATATGCAAGTAACATTTTCTGTCATACTAAAAGATGAGCTGTAAACAGAAGAGAACCAGAAAAGTTCTTTGCTGCAGCACAGATTTCTCATGTACTAGCAGCATATTTGGCATCATAAAAAAAGATTACATGAACTGTGAAAAAAATTGTGATAAAACAGAACATGAAAATGTTACAAAGAATTCTAGTTTTACTGTGGTAAAAAAAAAGGCAAAAATCTAAGCAGAAGGGGGAAAAAAAGTGAAAATTCTGAAAAATTCTGCATAGAAAGCAGGATGTGATCGGAACTAATAATACATATCAGAAAGAGAACAGAAGAATTAAATTAGGCATGTAACTATTAAACGGATAGTATTTTCAGTGCGGCAACTTCAATAATATACAGTGCTGATGAAGATTAAAAGCAGAACCTGTTGAGCAAGACCTCCTTTGGTCTGAGGATGTGACATCTCTGCTCTGTTAATTACCAGCAGCTCACAGGGTGGAGGCTGTTGCTCCAGGAGCAAACCCTTGCCATGGCACATGCTACAACCTTCCCTTCAGCGTAAAACCAGGTGAGTTTGTATTCTGTCTCTTTGAGACTGAGGCCATTAGTACCATTGGTATGCTCTTCCTGCTCACAGGCTTGCTTTCGGCAGGTTCACCAGGACTCAGAAAGCTGTAAGTGAGCTGGGACATGGATACCAAGCAACTTCTGGCTCCTCTGCAGGTAAAGCAGTGGTGATGCTCACACAGGACCTGCTTGGAGTCATAAAGAGGCTGCCAGTCCCCACATGAGCCATGGCCATTGGTGTGGACATCAGAGTGAGGACACTGTGAGGTCTGCTTTCCTCTCAGGTGTTTGAGCAGGACGGATGCTGACAGGTAGAGAGTTATTCTGCATGCTGTCTGAGAGACGCAGTATTTGGAGGTTGGAACTAGGTAATATTTAAGGAACAAGATATTTGGCTATTTTTATTATTTCTTTTTGGCTATTTTTATGATTTTTTTTGTTTGTTTGTCAGAAACTCCATCCTTCAAACTGGAGAGAAGAGGAAGAGAAGTGAGAAGCAAAGTCCTAACTTGGTAGTCCTTGCAGGACAGATGGCCCCAAATACTAGCATGTATCCAAATGCAGAGGAAGCTAGTATTAATGCGATTTTTGAAGAAGGCTTCATGGAGGAACCAGGTATACAGGAAGGGCTGTAGTTAACAGTTTATGGTAAGTAGTACATTTATGGTAAGTAGTACCTCAAGAATCAGTTCTTTCCTTCTTCCACCAATCTCAGGTATTTGGGTCATCTTCTTGGTTAGTGTGTTTTAAGGCAAAACTAAGCACCTTTTCAATATTTTTTTCCATAATAAAGAAATCATTTATTTTTATTCTATGGATAATTAAATTCTCTCCCTCCATTACAGGAACTATGACACAAAGAAGAAACAATTGTAATTCTTATTCTCCCCCATCAGTTAATACGAAAAGATTACCACATTTACAGAAAAAAAAAAACCCTCTGAATCAGTTCAGAAGAAGGAAAAATCAATTAAGTTGATTTTTATATTTCAATGAACGTTCAGAGAGACCTACACTTCTGTAATCTAACCCACATGTATTTTATGAATACAATATATTCAGCACTAGTATTAGAATACTGAATAAAACATTCTTAAAATACAAAAGCTCTGTGAAAAACATTTCAGAGTGCACAACTCTCAGGTACCAGCAGAGATGAATGACAATTCCGTATTTGTCTATTCTGGTCTTAAACAACTGAAACAAACATCGATTTCACAGAAATTTAAGGAAAACTGTCAAATTTACCTACATGACTTGAATTCCATGAATGAATATATCTCTTACAGCATGCACAAAGTGATAAGGCTTACATAAATGCCCTACATCATCCAAGTAGTCACTTTCTGATCTTCAAAATCCAACAGAATTATTTATAGCTTTGTATGAAATATTCATAGAAAAGTGTCCATTGCCTGGGATTTCTGCTAAAGAGTAATTTAACTTGGTTTTTTGCATTTCTTACTATCATGATAATTTAGGTCAGGCAAGAGCCAACAATATCATTTGTCTAAAAAAAAATATATATGTGATCAGTATTACAAAGTCTTGACATTTGTAGTATGTATTTTGTAAAAAGCACAATATACAACAGGCCTAACCCAAGCCAAACAATGTTAATAGTATCTATTAGCATGGATGAAGACTTGTAAGCTATCTTTTTAATTACAACAGCTGACTCAGTAATTCACCCCCAATCCAATGCCACAACATCATATTGTACAGTAGCAAATATGTATTTCCTATTTCCAGTGACAAAGCAAATAAATCTTGCCATATCCCTCTCCTAGTGCCTGCAGCATGCATTGAAAGTCTCTTTTCATTTAACTCCTAGAACAACAAATGCAAAGGCACAGGCGAGACACAACTGGTGCTATTGGGCTGAACGCAGTGAATGCTGTAAGCGAAAATGTGTGGCGTCATCTCAAGCGTTGTTGAACGTGGGCCAAATTATGTAATCATTATGCCAACATATTTTACCATAACTTCAATTATATTTACTTGCTAAATAGATTCCTTTTTCCCCCATCTTTAATATTTTTAGCTATTTTTCTGAATAATATGATCACCTTTAACTCCATGCAATAAATATGCAAAAGACCTAAGCAACAGATAGTACAGAACATTAAAATACAATTTAAAAAAAAGTATAAATATATAGATGCATTTAAGGAATGTATATATATATATATATATATATTTTTTTTTTTTTTTTACAAAGAAGAATTTTCTCCAGAAAGTTTTAAACTGTCATTTTCACTTTAAGTAGCTGTGATTTTATGACCACCAGATGTCATAAAAACATCTACATTCCCACTAACAAGCAGAAGCTGCTTCCATCCCCTCTCCTCATGCAAGCTTTGATTTGCAACTGCTTTCTTTCTGGAGAAGGAAAACTGGAGTTAACTGAGCATCATTCAGTCTGGTGAGGTGTCTGTTAAAGAAACAAGTAAATAGAAATGTCTTAAAACATCCAAAGTTTTCCACAGCTGTGCTGTCCCCACAAAGCCCTAACCTGACATAACAGAGTTGAGATTGACAGCAGAAACCAGAATTCTGATCCACTCCAACATTATTTCATCCAGCAGAGCTCAGTCCCAGTTTTCCTATCTTTGACCCCCCCAGTTTATGGCTGCCCTTGGAATAAAGCTGCTGCCTGCGTGATCCCAGCCACCAAAACCACACTGGGCAGCTCCACTCACCATCCCCCTGACATCTCTCTGTCCTGCTGCTGGTCACTCTCAGCTTGATGGATGGCTACTCCTCTGCCCGACAGAAGCCAGCTTGGTCCTGAGCATCTCCAGGCTGTTCCTACCCTCCATACCAACTAATGATGGTCATTTTGGCAGAATCACTCTGACATGCCCCAACACAGACAGTACTAAAAAAGCTTCAAAGCTAATTTAGGCTCCTGCCTCCTTGGATTGTATTTGCAAAGATGTGTACACAAAGAGTGACAGGGTGCCCCTATTTATGTATTTCAGTTTGCATAGATCAGAATATTGTAAAAGGGATCAGTATTCTCATCCTAAAAAAAAGTTAGTCAACTGTAACTACTAAAACCTACAAGTAAGAATTTTAAAATGCTTTGAATATGATAGTTATGTATCTAAAGAAGTTATATATCTAGACAAACATATGACAGATATAAACATCACATACTAACTATTAGGCAGCCACGCAGAAAAGCACTTCTTAAGAATAGTGCTGACTAACAATCTGAAGTCCCAAAGTTTTCAAGCTATTTAAAATACACCTCTGAAGGTTATCACACTAATTCATTTTCAAAAATTATTACTGCACTTAAAAGCACAGTGGTTTTCAAGACACATATCTCATGTTCCTGTTCTCTTTCTGCTCATGTCTACTTTATCTTTTTGCATCTTTTATATGTATTTATAATTAAAAAGCAGCCTTGGCTGCACAGTAAGTCCTAAAAGGTATTGTATATCATATACTACATGGATGTAATGGATAAAGACTAGGATATATTTATTTCACCTCGAGAAAGCTATTTGCACACAGCAAAATGGGAATCAGAACAATGTACCCTAATGTCAAGCAGTAGAACAAGACGAATCAAAAATCACCTATCTTTTACATCAGGTTGTCATTACTGTTTTAAATAATACATCTCAAAAAAAAATTCTTGCTGGTAATTGAAAGCAAGCAATGTTCTCAGGAAGCTGGTGTTTTTCCCATTGCTACCAAATAATTTAGGATGGCACATAATATTTTGACAGCGCATATATGCAAGTGTGTGTGCGTCTCTGTCAGGCAGATATTCTACTCCAAGACAAAGGCTCTGTGAAAAGTGCAATACACAATGACATCAAAGGCTCCAAACCATGAGGAGGTCAAGCTGAGACCACAGATGTAGTGCTAAGAATCATCTTAGTAAAAGATCACCTTTGTTAATAAAATAGGATAAATTAGGTGTAATTTCAAATTCTGACATCTTAGCCTCAACAAAACAAGCTCAATGGGAATTCTAGGGAGCTGAAATTGTTTTATTAATAAGGATGTTGCTTTTGATTTAGATTGCCAGAAGCTGTAGGCTCCACGTGTTTCAAACCAGACAGTCTGTATAGCACCACTGAAGTCTTCATCACCATTTCATGTTGTTCTCCACCAAAGCCGGGAATGAACTTTGAACTGAGTGCAAAACAAGGTCAACAGTACACTGCTAATAATTTTTGCAAAGATGAGTCAAAAGTTAATAGGAAATCTTCAGATCAGCTCAGGCTTACTTGGTGCAGACCTGTACTGTGAATGTATTTACTAGTTTCAGTTTACACTGCTAACATAAATGGCACTTAGATTAGCCTCCAGGCATTTTGGTTTTCCTTATGCTGGAGGCAGTTAAACATTGCATACACACATACATGCAGAGCTCACATCTGTTCTAACCCCAGTAGGAAATTTTCTTCAAATACTGTTCCCTCCTACAAATGGAATAAAACTTCACTATAGATATTCAGGGAATTATAATTACTTTTGCCCAGTTGATTGCTTAAGGAAAGCAAATGCTCTGCTTTCTGGTTTCAGACGGAAAAATGGTGGCTGAGACCAGCTGATCTCTTGTGGTCTTCTGACACTTTTGGCTGTGCCCAGTCCCCAGTACTCAATTGTTACCTCCCATCTTATCAACATTGTCATTAAAACACTTCAGACTAGGGACTTTGTCCTTCTCCTTCAAGGAGCTGCTTAAGAAAATGTGTCCTAATATGACCTGTATTAATTCCCGTAATGTTGGTAATAAATATTGTGAAACTGCTGCAGAATGTTCCTGTGAGGAGATAAAGGACACAGGGAAGAGGAGGGTTTCTGTACGGGCTTAGCCGTAGCCACCTGGTATCTCTTTTGGCCTCCTTCAGGAGAATCTGGCTGCAGATTTACATAGATATTAATTAAAATTACAGTCCACATATTCTGATTCTCTTCTTTCTCTCTGCCTCTTTCCATCCCCTTTCATAATCACATTTAAACCCTGAAACTAAACAGACCTCTCTCCAACCTCACATAAATGAAAGTTCACATTCTCACGACTTTTTATACCAATTTGTGATAATGAGGTTTGGTGCACAACTATAGCACCACCATATCACTGAATCTGTTTTTATTTCATTAAAAGCTCAAATCAAAAATGTGATTTGGTGGGTTGTAAAAAGACAGATCAAAACTGAAAGACAACCTTTTATCCACCTACCAGAGAAGAAAGGAAGGAAAACAGTTCAGTTTTTGACAAAACCTGCCATGTTAGCAATTATTCACTAGAAGGAACTTTATTTTAATATAAATATATTAAAACTCCTTATATATATGAAACATAAAGTTTCTGCCTCTTCTTCATTTATCATTTTTATGAGAATTAATTGCCTCTATATTATAGAACTCCATCTGTTCAAACAAAAAAAGTTACCATTAAATAAAGAAACAGCATTCAGAAATTAAAAAAAACATGTTAATAGCAATATTATGAATACAAGGAAATTATGCATGAATTTTAAAGTTGTGCATTCTACTCTCATAGAACTGTTACATTTACTTTACATGCTCACTTTTCTTTAAAAAAATAATGATGGTATTTACCTATGTGACAAACCAGAGTGCAGGAACCTCATCTTCATGACCTTGAATGATAAAAATAAAGGCGAAGAATTATAACCTCAAGAGACATAGGTAAAAGAAACAACGAAATTCTTTTGCATAACTTAACAGTTTTTCCTTCTCCTTTCAAAGTTCACCTCCACACAGACACTTTATTTTGTTGGCTTCTTTGCAGTGGGTGGGAAACATCATCTTTAAATTTTTCTTGCAATAGCACAGATTGCAGCCTGAAACACTGACCTGGTGAAGCCAAAAAACAAAAATGTTTGCATTTGGGGGATTTTGCTCCAAACAAAACCTGAAAAACAACTGAAGTCAAGGCTGCTGCATAGCAACACTGGTGCACAGATCAGCACTGCCACAGCAAACACTGTTTTCCAGGAAAAGTAAGAAACCCAAAACAAACCCAGCACAAAAAAAACCCTCAACCTCACCTGGCCTGAGCATTAACTAAAACATAGCAGACTGAATATCCACAGGAAAATATCACCATGCTCAAAAACTCCTCAGCCAAGCAGCACTGGATATAAAATCTATCATTTCAGTACTTTGCAAAAATAGAAGAGCAAAGACGATGCTTCAGGGAATATAGGAAAAACATATAAATTAAGTGTCATGGCAGTATAGGCACAACAACTATTGGAAGGAGCAGTAAAGCAAACTGTAAACAGAACAAAAGAAGCAAATTACAGACCATCTACTAAAGATGGATTTCTAGTTACTTGGATTTAAATGTACTGGTTAGGCTGGGAAGATCAGAATCCAAACAAGTTAAAAAACTTGTGGTGCTTTCTGCCCAAGAGAGGCAAATATTCAGGCCCCAGTTCTGAATTCCAAGTGCAGTTCTGGATACACCTGCAAAACACTTTTCTCCTCCAAAGACATTTCTGTTCAATGGCAAAATATACAGGTAGGTCATATCATGTTAATTTCCTGGATTATTCCTGTCTTCTCTGACTCTCTTCTCCAACTCCAAACCAAGCAGCTAAGAAATCCATACATGAAATCCAGGCAGCAGCAAGCTGGGGCATGCAAGACATGTAGTGCTTGGTGAAAGCAAATGGATGGCTAATGCATCACGGGAAAATACTGCAAAAGGTACTCAAACATCCTGTCATTCACAGTGCAAGGAGATACACCTGAATGCACCTCAGAGAAAACACACCTCTTCACTACAGTAAACTGCCACTCCAAGTCAAGATAAGATTCCATTTTCCTTATTCATAAGCAGCGCAGGACCAAAGCAGCACACAAAATACTCTGTGCTCCATTGGAGAAAGGTCTTCAGCAATAACCACAAGGAAAACAGCCAGTGAAACCCCAAGAAAGCAGCAGACAGTGAGACCCCAAGAAAGCAACAGCCAGTGAGTTGATGGTGAAAATAAGAAAATAATGTATTGTTTACAATCATATAAAAAGGAGCCTCTTTGGTGAGGCTTTTTGCAAAAACAATCACAGCAGAAACTCAGCTTTCGATTCTCTTGCAATCCATGTTTTGGCCACCATCTTTGCCACCACATCTGGCATGCAGATACAGCATTTGGATTAAATAAGTGCTCCTGCTTGTTAAAGCAGAACTTCCTAGAGGTTAACATCAAATTTTAAACTCACCTTCATACTGCTCTGGCGTGAAATTTATCATTGATCTCTATGGAATTATGAGGCAAACTATCAAACTGGGGTTATGAGCCCTATTATTATGGCAGAACAAAAGTGGTACATATGGCAACTCATGTAAAGGGGTCTAGAACTACATGGGACAGAAAATGAAACACGGATCCCAAGACAATTCCCTTGAGAGGGCAGCTACTGTACCGGTATGTTATGCACGGCACGCACTGGAGGAAGCATTACCATTTATGACATTCTTCCCCTCAAGTACTCTTTCTAAAATTTCCCAGAGTCATCAGCTTAGCTTTTTCCCTCCTTCTCCATCAACAGAAGATAAAATCAACAGAATCAGGATCAAAAAAAGCCTCAGCAGAACATGGGTGAAAGCAAAAATAATCCCCTTGTTCTTTCTTACCATTCCAACCAGACACCACATGATGCTGATCCCGTCTCCTGCAGGACACATGTGCGAGAACAGTCCTAAAGATTCAAGAAAAGGTGATGAGTCAGTTCCTCTATCTTGATCAAATTCGTCTGGAACTGCAACAGCAGCAAAATGCAGTTTTATCTCCAAGAGGGGGAGGGAAATAGAGGGCACAGATTAGACACAAAGGACAGAAACAGCACATTCCAAAACCTTAGATTCTCATTAAGCCAGAATGAAAGAAAAACAGTGACAAATGTGCTGTGCTGTGAAGTCTATAATGGAAAAGGTAAAGAAAACGTACGTTATGCACAGGACATGAGGATGTTATAATTCTTCACAGCACAAAGTTTTTAATATTTCAGTTAAAAAAACCCAACCATGCTTTGTTCACAAGGCACAGGGAGAAGGCTGCTTCATGAGCACATACTCCAGGCTCTAGAACTTCAAACTATACAAAATACCATGGGAAGGAAAAAGTGGATTAGACCATGAAATACAAGTATGGCACTATTAAATAATATTATGATACTTCATATTGTACAAAGAATAAAAAAGTAGAATCACTGGGTTGTGAAAGGGCTTCTTTCCCCAGATAAATATAGAGCATAGCATTACCTGATCAAGGGGAGAGAAAAGCTGTTGCTTCAATAGTTTTTCTAATTTACTGAATTTCTTAGAATACACCGGCAAGCTAAAAACCTCTAACCAAAATTTATAGAGGCAGAGGAAAGTCTCAGTGAGATAAAATACCTTGTCAGTAATACAGCCAGGTGGGCATCACCACTCAGTGCATCCCACCAGCACCAGGGATGAGCAGGCTGCAGAGCCCCTGCCTGCACCCATGGGCAGCTGCAGAGCAGTTGTTTTCTCCAGAGCTCTGGCTTAAAAGAGGGGTGAGAGATGCTATGGCATCCAGTGAAATTCAACAACACTGAGCAAGAATCCAATCTTTTCCCATAAATGGGAAAAAGATGCACTGGGCAGAAAAGAAAGGGGATGAACTACAAAATGCCACCTGAGATATAAAGTGGCTGTGTGAATCCCACAAACTATTTGCAAAATATGCTTGTCCAAAAAAACCAAATTCATAATCACAGAAATGTTTTAAGATGTCAAAGCCCTGAGAGCCACCTCAAGTTAGACAGTCAGAAAATAAATGCTTGTTTTGACCTGAAGCATTTTAGAATGACTCTGTCTTATCTTGAGAGAACTTTCCCCCCCTCAGTGTCCATTTTTCCTTTTTTAAAGGTACCTCAAACAAAAAATTTCCAAGAAGATATAAATATTTTCATACCCACATGAGCGTTTTACTGTGGTGAATGGAATAAGGAACACTCATTCAAGGCTGAGATACCATAACCCTCTACTATGCTGCTGTGCAGAGCCTCAGTGGTGCTATAGGACTCTGCAGTGCATGGTACCTGCTGCAGAACGCGGTATAAATATCTACCGCTGCTATGTATAAATCACTTGCTTCTGCAATCAGCAGGAAAAGTTCTGTAGGGCCTGAGCTGAAACTGAAAATTATACTGATGAACCTACATGAAGCTACACGATGTTCTAATGCATTTATAACACTAGAGACAAATATTTACATATAACAGCTCCTTCAATGGCAATGTGATAGCTATTCCATTTCTGAGTGGCAACAATTATCCAGAAAGGCACATTAATGTCAACATAGCTGCATAAAGAGTAGCTTTAACTATGTCAGTATAACCAAAGAAACAGGTTTTTAACTTAAGCAGGACTTTATTTTTACTGTGGCCATATTTAAATAGGAAATAAAAATATTATATACTATCTATATAATAAAACTGTTAGAAAAACTATTATTTTAGGCCATCACTACACTAACAGAAGCTCTAGTGAATCTAGTGAGCCTAAAATTAATGGGATTCTCTGATGAAGTAGGTTATTTTGTCCAGGGAAGAATACTGCTCTGCACATATAGTCTAAAGCCTTACTGCCAGATTCAGAAGTGTCATGGTTTAAAACCCAACCTCAGTATCTCTTTCACCACCCCTCCCCTCCCTTGCTCCCGGAGGGACAGGAAGGAGAACTGTAGAAGTGCAACTCCCACAGGTTGCAACAAGAGCAGTCCCGTATCCAAGGTATAACACAAATCACTACTGCTACCACCAATAAAAACAGTGATAGAGGAAATAAGCAAGGGGAGAGAATACGATAACACCTGCCAAAACGAGCCCGACCCAGAAGAGAGCAAGCCCAAGCCCTTCCAGCCAACTCCCAGTTACCTCCCCGGGCATGACATGCTGTGGTATGGAATACCTCTTTGGCTAGTTTGGATCGGGTGTCCTGTCTCTGCTTCCTCCCAGCCTCCCCTCCTTCCCTGGCAGAGCATGAGACTCACAAAGTACTTGATCAGAGTAAACATTTGAGCAGTAACTAAAAACATAGGTGATATCAGCACCGTTCCCAGCCCGAAAGTCAAAACACAGCACTGCACCAGCTACCAAGAAGGAGAAAAAATGACTGCTACTGCTAAACCCAGGACAGGAAGTTGTCCTAGAGCAGACAGGCCTCCAAAACCCCTATAGACTTCAAGTATGTTCTCAGGGGGCAAGGAAGAAAAGGCTCTGGGGAACCAACAAAGGACATGTATTGAAAATGTTTTGGATTATAAATCTTGCACAAATAGATAAAAGATATTAAAATAATTTGTACATCTACTCACCTGAATAAAAGCCAAGTTAAATAAACAAAATATTTTGTTTTCTAACAGCTTTTGAAATTTACTTGAAGCTCCCAGTTCAAATAAAGCAAGCTCTTATTAGGCTGTAAAAGACTGGAATATTTAAAATTGAAGTGATCTAAACAAGGCAAATAGAAGGCATAAGGGAATGACACAGCAGCTCATTAGGAACGGTTCACAGAACAATCTTATCAGTGAAAAAATATCCCCCTACATTTTAAGAAAGAATGCCTTTAATAGGAAAATTAATTCAGAATGTTGGCTAAATTAAGCCTGGAGAATTTCAGAGGGAATATAACAAACTTGGTGGGTGCTTGACTTCCAATTTATGCCACAGACAAGTCTGAAATAAAGTAACTTTGATTCATATTAAAAATACACTCATGTAATTGCTTACCTAGTCGGATCTGTGTGTACCTAGCATAGCTGCCCTCACCTCTCAGCTCCCCTGGGCATCAGATCAAGAGTCAGACATTGCTAAATTGAGTGGGTTGTGCATAATAGCAGAGCTTGCTCATCTCCCATAACAGCCTTACCCTGACCATTCTGCACTCCCCTCTGCTATGAGCTTGCTGTGAAAAAGTAAGTTGGTGTGCATCTCCAGAGGAAATGAGACAGAATTAACATCTTGGTTGATATTTCTACTGTTTCCTAGAGTGGAAATATCTACAGGTTTGATTGGGTTTATTTACTTTGAGTAAAATATGGAATTCTGTAATAAGTCTTTTTGGACACTGAAATGTTTTTTAATAATCTGCCTTTGGAAGTGAAATACCTGCACTCCGTTTAAATTGAAAACTGAAACATTTAATTTGCTATTTCAAATATAGGCTTTTGCAGTAGTGATAGGAAAAACTCCAAAGTGTTGGAGACTTGGGTTTTCATTTAGATAAGCTGGTCATGGCCAGAGAGGTTATTTAAGCTTATCCCTGCCATCACAGCATCTTGGCTCTGCTGGACAGTGTTGGGACTCTTCACAAGGACAGCTTTTCTTGCAGAGTGTCAGCAAGTCTAAATCTTATGTCTGTTGGGGTATGGGCAGTAGGGGAAAATTATCTGCTATGTCAGAACCTTCAAACATGCAGTAATTCCATACCATTAACAGGTTCTTCCAGAGCATTAATCTTACCAGGTATTAAGGCATTTTGTGTATCACTATCCCACAAAACACATGGAGAAACCAAAACAGGTTTCACAAAGTCCTAAGGACTAGCAAATTCAAAAATAAACATACTAACAAACAAACATCAGCTAATCAAAGCCAATAAATGTTAGTTACATATATTTGAACTTGCAACTAAAAGTACAGTGATCAGGGCTGAGTCTCTAGTAGTAACCCTGACACTCATGGAGGGACATTCAAGGTATGTATTAGCCCTGCTAATACTGCTAATTAGTACTGTAAGAGAACTTCACTGCCCGGACAGACAAGCGCAGCTGGCTGGCTTTATGAATCCTTAAAATGTATAAGCACTCCTTTCAGACACTCTGGTAGATCTTAAAAATCACTTGCAGTTCTCTGGTGTGCTCTAACATGGCAGAGGATGTAGCTGACTTATGAGCTGTGATTCAGAATCATAAAAAGATTCAAAAAGAAGAATCAACATATTTCAAGCCCTCAATTGTCTTTATTTAGATGTGGCCAATAGATAAACACTTCCCAAGAGATATGGCATGATGAGATTGGCATTTTGACATTGAGATGAACACATTATGTTTTTCTGTTGCAAGTTTTAATTCTGTTTTAATCCAAAATTGCTTTAATAATGTTTCCCCAACCTCTTTCCTTAAGTGAAAGCTGCTAAAATTCACAAACATACCAGAATCTGATGCAGAATTAATTAAAGAAAAAGTTATAAGAAACAGTATAATTCAACCACTGCACTTTATGGCAACACATAAAGGAGCCAAAACCTGTAGCTTTATCTGTATTATCATTAAAAAGAAGAATGATACACTTATTGCACCAATTTCTTATTTAACACTTTAACACTCCAGAAGCTCACTCAGCTCTTAAATACAGGCCCTATGTCTGCCTTCACAGTACCTTATGCAAAGGTAATGCTACATTTGATTCTCTGATATCAATGATTATGCTGGTAAATTTTGTTACAGGACAGTATTCAACCCTGGTTTGCAAGGACTGAGCAAGTTATAAAAAAGGGAAAAAAAAAAAGAAGAAAAATAAAACCCTCTAGTTTCTTCTTTCTATGTAGCTGGCTAATGGATATGCTGTTGTTTGCATCCTATGTTATGCCTCACTTTTCCCAGGGCATGAAATTTGGTACAGCTCATTCTAAGAAAACATGGAAGGCAATGGGCTCAAATTATAGAGAAGAAAGGTGTGACAACTTTCTGAGTAGGACTTTCATTAGGGGATTATAGAACTCTTTAAAGAAATAACATCATTACTTATTGCTCTCCTCCCACCGCAGTTGGTCTTGGTAGTGGATAAAGAGTTTTTTTCCATTGCCAGACAAATTTGCTGTTGCTGCATGTGTTGATAACTGAGACATTAAAATGTTATCTACCCTTGTCAGAATTAAATAATATTGATAGCAATTATATATGCTTCTTGTTAGTCTTCAGGTATGCCCTACTCCTTTCTGGATCTGTGTGACCTGACATCCAAATTTTCCTAAGGAAATGTATTTGAGTGACATTGAAGACAAACTGTACAAGAGCACAATGCAGCATCCAACAGGATCCCACCATTGCCTATTTGCAATTAGAATAGCTCAAATGCATTAAAAGTGTCGTGGTTTAAGCTCAGTTGTAAATACAGCCACACAGTCCTCGCTCACTCCCCCCTCTTTCCTCCCCTCCACTCCCTGAGGGATGGGAAGGAGAATCAAAAGAATGTAACTCCCACTGGTTGAGATAAGAGCAGTTCAGTAACTAAGGCTTAACACAAACCACTGCTGCTACCACCAATAATAATGATCAGGGAAATAACAAAGGAAGAGAATACAACTGCTTACCACCTGCCGACCAATACCCAGCCTGACCAAGCAGTGAACTTCCCTTTCCAAGTAACTCTCAGTTTACATCCTGGGCATGACGTGCTGCAGTATGGAATACCTCTTGACTAGTTTGGGCTGGGTGTCCTGTCTCTGCTTCCTCCCAGCTTCCCCTCCTCCCTGGCAGAGCATGAGACTCAAAGTCCTTGATCAGACTAAGCATTTGAGCAGTAACTTAAAACATCGATATTATCAGCGCTGTTCCCAGACCAAAAGTCAAAAACTTAGCACTACACCGGCTACTAAGAAGGAAAAAAATTATTTCTGCTGCTGAACTCAGGGCAAAAAGTGTTCAAGATACTACAAATACAGAAGGGTTTGGCCAGCTGGGGAGGACTATCTACCTACTGGAAAGATATTTAGCAACATTCATTTCTTGTGGCATGCATATGTAGGTCCTAAACAGGCCCATCCTTGTTCCGGGTACCAACATATTTCTTCTTTCTTTGGAAATGGGTGGTTCAAAAAAAACTTAGATATGGCAAAATTTTGTTCCAGGCACAAAAGTAGCCACAACAGATATGAGTTAGTTTGACTGTATAAGTGCCTGGATGTGCCCAATTAAATTGTAATGAATCACTAAAAGTATAAATGCCTTTTTAGTTTATTTTTTGCAAATCCAACATGACAATCAAAAACATTCTGAGCAGCAAGGAGAATGCCTGCCACAAGTTCACAATAAGACCTTTGGGGCAGTCATAACTTCTCTACATATAGTTTCATCCATCAAAAAAAATGTATAGAATAGTTCTTAGTCGCAACTCACTGCAGTGGTTGTTCTTACAAAGCACAACAGGTACAAATTTATGTAGTATATCTAATCACAGGATTAACAGTGGGCACCTAATCAACTGCAGAAGAGGAGGATCAATGCAGTGAGGTAGAATCCAGCTGTGTCCATTCAGGAATCATTTTGCATAAAAATTGCACAGATTTTACTTAAAGAGCCATTAACAGTACTACAGAGCTGAGATGGAAAGTGGTTCTGTTTCATTTCCAGACGTACAGTGTTCAATCAACAGCATTAACTGGGAAAATAGCAAGTAGTAAGGAACAATCCAGGCACCTGGTATATGAATAGTTCATCAAAAAATCAATTCTTCCGTAACCACTGATTAATATAATCTAGTTTAACTTCTGCGATACTTTCAGCCACTCTAATAATCATAGAATCATCACAGAATCAAAGAGTTTGTGTTGGAAGAGACCTTAAAGTTCATAAAGCAAAAAATATATTAATTCTCGCTAGAGTGGAAAACTTTCTTTTAGTGTTAGTTTTTTGTTATCTTGCGTTTTCAATCCTGGCTCCCCCTGTCCCTCCATTCCAAAAATGCACAAATTTTGCAGTCTTGTGGTGCTAAAATCCATTATACCAAATATGCTTCACTAAGCCAAATTCAATGCTCAAAGGTAGAAGGTAAAAATAAATATGCAGTCCCCTAGACAGAGAGAAACTGGTGAGGCATACAATAAACACATAATAAATTCGAAAGCTGTTTGACAAGCTAGAAAAAAGTAAGTTAATGTTGTGTAAAAGGTACGCATTTATTCCTGGATTATCATCAGTCTTCTGGATCATGGTGCAAAGATTATGGAGAATAAATAGATGTAATTTGGGTAGGCATCTTGTGTTTCACTGCCTTTCCCATAGTAGAGTTTATATTGCTCCTAGCTCTTTGGCTGGTTACCAGTGGGCAGCTGGTGAAACTAGATACAGTGTGCAATTGATATAGGTAAAGCAATAAGATTTATTGACAATAGAGTACCATCATTTCTTTTAAAAAAAGGAAAAAAAAACCCCAAACCCATGGAAAGTCAGAGAAATTGAAGGAAATTAAAATTCTTAAATACCTTTTGATTTTTCTGTTTGCATGGAAAAATACCCACTGGTAAAGCCCTTATTAAAAATAAATAAATAAATGTTTGACAGATTATGCTGATTTCTGTTGGCATTTTGTTATAAATCTCTTATTATTGTTTTAATATGAAAGAAGGAACTTTTTTATATTCATGGGGTTTTATTGTTAATTTCTCACTTTAGGAAATCTGGAAGTCAAATTGTCAGTGCCTGCAGCTGAGGCCTTATTCTGTTTTGAAATGTATTTTAGAGAGATCTTTGGTTTCAAACCAAACTGTACATATCAACATTTACATAAATGTCACGTATTACCTACTAAACCAATGAGAATCCTTCTTCAATAGGTTAGGTAGGGATAAGCTCTTTTGACCAAAAAACATTCAAAACACTGCACATTTGTATTTTATCAAGCGCATTAAAAACAAAGATTTTTCTTATTTTTATAACACCTGTTATCAAGGAGGTTTCAGCCAAGACTATTGCTCCACACAGTAGTGTTAAAGAAATACAAACAAAAATACAGAGTTATGGCTTCCCAAAATCTATGCTCTATGAATAGACAAAGCCAGCAAAGGAAGCAAAGTCAACATAGATGCAAAGTCTCTAAAGGACACCTGTCCTTGTGTCATGCCCTGGAAGTCAGGAATATTTCTCAGGAGACCTTTCAGCTCATAAAGATGGAAGAGGAGATGGAGACACAATGAATAAGTACTCACTGCTGTTTTCCTTGTACATCTAGTTGCATCTCCAAACAGGCTGCAGCTGAGACTTCTGCACTTACAGTTGCATGGGAGAAATTTGCATCATTCTGCCAGGGCAACATCAAGATTTCTGGAAAAGCATGGCTGTCAAAGGTGATCATTAAATCTCCCTTAAAATCTTTTTGCATAAGTACAGCACCTAGTGGACCAGTTGTGAATATATCTTCTTAATTTGCTACTGTTGACCTTTTTGTAAGTCTCTAGTGGGGCTCATTTTCTCTGATACTTTTTGAGTTATATAATGTCATCAATAGTTTATGGAAATAGCTCTTGTAGCTACATTGAATAAATGCTTAGAATTTCTGCTAAAGAATCAGCTTGCACGTGAGAGTAAGTTTGCAATAACAGATTATTCTTTCCAAAATTATACAAGGTACAACGGAAATCCACCTCCTTTCAGTACAGTGGAGCTGAATTCTTACTATTCAGTTCTGCCGCAGCTGCATTTATGAATATGAACTTGTCATGCAATCTTCTACCTGGGAATTATGCCCTCATCAACAAGAGCATTAGATTAAACAGTATGTATCTATCTGGAAAGTGAGGCGGGATAAAAACTAGGCAGTGACACTGGCCATAGAAAAAAGAAAAACAAAACCAAAAACAACATGGAAAAAATAACAATTGAAGTATCTTCGGGGTATTTATATCTATCTCCAACATCACTACTACACTCAAAGCCACTAAGAGATTTCCCTTTTGAAAGATAAAAATAACGCTAAAAGTATGGGAAAGGCTTTATTTTGATTCACATTTATTTTCTTGTAGACATAATTGCAAAAAAATAAGATAGCTGAAAATAGTCTTTAATGTATACGAGTACAATGGTGAATTTACAGCATGATGAATGATGTGAACACAACTCCATGCTCAAGTGCAGAGGTGACAACATGACCGCAATTATGAGAGCATTCCCAATGTATCCGTACCTTGACAGGATTTTTAAGGTTACACATTTTCCAAGGTAACCTGCCATCATTTGGAAGCTAGTAAAATTTAATTTGTCTCCAAGAATTAATGTAAAGGCAAATTTTCAATAATACAACCAACATTTATTTCTGCTTTCTCCTCCCAATTTACCCATGTTCTTTCACTTTAGCATTGCTATTGTCGTATATTAAAATTGGAGAACTTTTCAGGCCAGTCTCCATTTTCATTAAAATGTGGCAGCAACAGCTGTTTGTCATTGAGCTGGAGTTCATTTGGTGAAAGAGAATCAGCATGTTCTACACAGCAAGAACAAACCACATTTAAATATGACTCATTCCTATTATATTGACTTTGTCTGCTGCACTGTAAATACTGAGGCACTCAGGTTATGACTGACAACATAAAACACTGGGACTTTGTGACAACTGAGTATGGAAAGCATGACTCATGTCTCTGAGCATCTGTCTTGGACAAGGAATGCAATGCCAAGGAACAGTTTATGAAGCCAGGATAGTAATGGGCTATAATGAAGTCTTCACAATTTAGGATAAGGCAACCTGGTGGGTTTTGTAGAGCAAGATAAGAGAGCATTACATAGGAAGCCTTCACAGCATGGAAGACCTCTTCAGTGCAAGCGCTAAATTGCCCTCAATTTGGTCATCCATTCCCAAATGAACCTCTGTGGTAAAAGACTGCAGCTGGAGGGAAAGTGATCTGCAGCATCTGTGTGACCCAGAAAGTATGCTACAGCAAACCTTCACTGACTTTCCATCATAATCCCAACTACACAGTAGAAGTTGACCCTAAGCCAGGTGCTCCTATTACAGTAATATGTGCAACGAATAGACTGCATAAATCCATGTTCAATTAAAAGGAGGAAGCACATTGTTTGTGGTGTTCATGTAGAGCTTTCTCCAAGTCCCTAGAGAACACCAGGACTTTTACCCATGCCAATGATCATACCTCAACACCCTAAAGAAGCAGATCTGGTGCCATTAGATCAGGATAAGGGTCTGTTCTTCCAGTAACTTAGGACCTGATAGAAGAATTAATTACCTTGGCAACAGTGTCAAAGTAAGAGATTGGCTTCTTTAGCAGCATGGACTAGTTCAACGGCGCATAAGAAACACTGAAAAAATTATGCTCCCTCTGTAAGCATCCAGATCTTGAAGATCCTTCCATCAAGCGTTTCCACATAAATTGTTCACAGCCCAGTAGTTGTAAGGAAGGACTGTGGAAGGATGACCTTCCATATCACTTGCAGTGTTTATGCAGAAAGTTGGCATACAGACACACAGCTAAGGGAGATATTGTAGTTCCAAAACGTCACGGGTCAGTCTGCACTACTTCCTTTCTTTTAAAAATGTTTAGCACTTCTCAACAGCTTTCAACCATGAAGCTCCACATGCATTTGAAAGGTGGCCAGCCCTGCTCCCTCCTTCCTTTAGCAGGTGTGAACTTAAGATAGGACAGATGAAGTGACTTACAGAGTTGCATGGCAACATCAGTAGTTAAGATAAAAACAGTAAAGGTTCCCTGCAAAATGACTAAACAAATAGTAAGCTAAAACTATGCAGCATGTGTACTTTTAATCTTCATATTCCATTTGAAGTAATTACATTCTGCGGGTGTATTAACCTAGTTTTTGAAGGAAGCTAGGGAGAAAATACACCCACAAAAGGATTAAAACCTCCCTAATTCCTGGCTTTTCCTTCAATGTTCAAAACCATATTTCTCTCTTATACAAGATCTCTCTGCTCGACAATTACATTTTATTTTGCAATACATGATTTTGTTTTCATTTTCTAGCTAAAGCCATTATTTTAAACCACTCATTTAAAAAGTCTCAGGTCTGGTTCATGTCCTAAGTAGATACTGGAAAGTTACCTTTTAATGACATTGTTTACCATTTATTTCTATTGGAATTACTTCTTTCCTTGGTTATTTTCATTTTTGCAAGGTGGGCATTCACTGCAAAAAAACCCTACAAATGCAAACCAGACTGACTTAAGAGGGCAAAAATAATCCTTTCCATTACTTTTAATTAAACATCACAGAAGTCAGAAGCAGAGCCCTGGCTGCTGCACCTCGTGGACCGAGTCAGAGATTGCCAACGATATCAAAGTTTCAAAGAAATTATAATTTTTTTAAAAAATGAGAATGTTTCAGGCAACAGAAGTCAGTAGCCTTTATACGGGAAACAAATGCTTTTATTTCTACTGCCTTCCCCAAGGCCTTTGAAGCCAGCATTCCCATATATTACTCCTCTGAAGAATGACTGAACTGTGAAAATAGTTATTTTACTTTTCCCAGCATTCTCCTGCCCCTCTTTTTGAAAATGGTCTGTCTTAAAACAAAACTTTTCAGCAAAAAACCTGAAGGAAGAGAAGGGAGGAAGCGGGTTTTAAATCTTTTGTGAAAGACACTGGTTTTGAAGTACTGATTTTCAATAGTTTTTTCCATCTTACCAGGCTTTTTGTCATGAATATCAAAGAGAATGACTGTTCCTTTTGCTCCTGTTAACTGTAGTCTGGCCAAATTTCTGTCGTCTTCTAAAAGCTGAAGAATGAGAAGAAAAAAATCAAACTAAAAATTTACCCAGGAACCTTGAATCCTGAATTTGTGACTGATGTTATACACAGCTACCTCTGAGGGAGAGTTGTAAGAGTTAATACTGAGAATATTCCTAATATATTACAGCAGGAAGAACTACTTCAATTTGTGAAATACTTGTAAATTAATCAGGAAAAAAGAAAGTCAGTGATATTTTCTGGGCTGTTTCATGAAGGAAAAGTGTCCAAAATAAAATTAATTTTGAAATATTTTCAAAGGGCCTGCAATCCTCTTCCTTTTTGTTGTTTATTTAAGCGTTTTGGTTTTGGTTTGGTTGGGTGGGTAGTTTGGGTTTTGGGTTTTTTTGGGGGGAGGGAGGTAGTTGTTGGTTTTTTCCCCTCCAGCTTTCCTTTCTATTAATTTCTTGATTTGCATTAATTTAAACCTGTTCAGGTGGACACAAGAGCCACACCAAACACTAGAAATAAAATATAAGCTGGCTGAGCACAGGCCATTCTGCCCACAGCCCTTCCCCTGCCCTGGATGTGGAAGAAAGAGTCAGGTATGCCTCTTAAAAGAATCAAAAAACACTTTTCCACGAGCAATGTGTTACAAAGATCTGAACATGCAAGTTAATTGTCATACACTTTAATGAGGAAAACCCCTCCAATTCATCAAAGGTCTTTCTTCTCTACTAGACTACCCTTTAAACACACATACAAACAGCCTAAAAGAGGGAAAATGCTGTTGTTCTACACTGACTTACAGAAAGGTAAAGGCTCTCTTTTGACCAAGACAAAACATTAAATCTTAAATTTAAGTGTCTGATTGAGCATTAAGAGAGTGTTCAGACCTGAATGTAAGTTTCTTAGTCACATTTTGTTTCCATATGTGCATTTAAAAGCCAGTCTGAATTAATATTAATTATAATCAAATTAAAAATTAACAACTTTCATGTGAATGACGGAAATTATTTTATAAAGGAAAGATGTTTCTAATTTATAACCAGAAAACTGAGAAGCAAACTGCTGCTTGTAGTTCCCTGCAAGCTGTATGGAGAGTGGTAACACTGCCCATGGCAGCAGACAGCATAAGCAGTGGGTCTCCCTAAATTCATTCTATGTCCCACAAGCTTTCAGTCTGTCAGGTTTGGGTTTCATGGCATAAACATTTTCCAAACCAATTCAAAATCTGTGCAGCTACCTTCAAGTTATAACCTCCCTGAAGCCAACCAAGCACACATCCATTTTTTCCAAAGCCAGCTGCTCAGAGAGGAAAGCCTACAGATCTCTGCTCCATCCCTGTAAAAGGGATTTTACCAGCAGTAAAATACAAAAGGTGAAGGCAGAATGGAGACTGCAAAAAACTCAACCACCTGCAACTTTTGCTTTTATCTACTTTAAATTTCCACCATTTTCTCTCTACGTTAGTGATTCAGTTTTGCTTGTTAAGGCTCTCTGTTGCTTCCAAGACCAAATACAGAATGAACAAAACCATATCAGAATATTGGCATAGAAACCGATAGTAACTGCATGTCCATGCGGCTGCCAGCACTACAAGCTGCCTTGCATCAGTTCATCAAAAGGATGCTGCTGTATGGTCAACAATTGCTTGAAAAGCTGGCCGGATACACACAAATATCTTGAATCTATCCCCATTAGTACAAATGGAAGTAGCTAGTACAAAACACTAGCCTGATGAAAGTAACACAGGACTGGACTTCAATAAGACAGGAGTCATGATTGCACCACAGAAATAGCCTAGAACTGAACTGGTGATGTTCTTCAAAGCACAGTGTCCAGAGGATGCATTACTCCCCTAAACGAAGCACCAATTTGGAAACATACAGCCTGAAGAAGAGCAAAGCAGTTCTAGAAACTCAGTTTAAACAACCTAAAATCTGTCCTGTGTATAGTGCCAATTTTTCCTTATACATTCCTGTTTTGCACAAAGGCAAATAAGAGCAAAATCTGGCCCCGAAACTGCCAGCTTTTAAAATATGCAAGTATATATAAAAGCACAGCTCAGAACTTAAAGCACAACCAGAACGGGCTTTTAAATGTCTGCACTAATTTTTTTCTAGACCTCCACCAGACAGACCAGAACTGGCATATGGCCAGCGCCCCATCACTAGAGGAATAACTTTTTTACCAGTGTTGGCACCGAGGCTCACACTTGATTGCACTCTTGCACAGCTTGCAGTGTGGAGCATGATATCCTTGATCCAGAAGCTGCTCAGACATTAGCAGAGTCTCCCTGGGATGCGGACCCTGGTTGCAGAAGAAGCTTGGCAAATACTGTAGGCTTTTTTGAGCTTTGATAGGATGGTTAACATAGCCAAAACATTCAGTGACATATTTTCAGAGTTGGAGTTACCAAATGGAAAGGCCAATGACTGGTAAGTTGAAGCAATGCAGATAGTACAATCAGCACACATGTCTGCCAGCTTCAACTAATTCTGCTGTGTTGGTTTCACAATGCCGTCTGTTGCAGTGAGAGTAAGCCATAACAGCTGTATTCAGATGTCAGACCAAAACACCACCAGAATTCCTACATCTTGGTATAAACCATCAAATATTTCCTATTGTACTGTAATGTGTCTTAGGGCTGGAATAGGAATATAGACCTTGAACATCAGTAAATGTGCCCTCTGAGCACCAGCTAGCACCTATGCTATATGGAAGCTTAGGCAGGATATAAATAGTCCAACCAAATAAAGGAAAGCTACAAATGGGTGACATTTTGATAAGTGTAACTGATGGCATCTCAAATGGACTCGGAGTTGTCTGATCACTTATATATCATTTCTACATTCCACGTGTGGCACACAGAAGCCAACAGAGAACTTGGGATCACGGTAAAGTATTTTCCCAGGCCAAAATAGATGCAGTTTCATTCACAGCAAAATGAGTTAAAGAAAAGTGTGATGGGCAAGCCTCATTTTTTCAAAGGCAACTGCTTCAAAGGAAAAATTTGTTTTAAAGACTTCTATTATTTTTTATTGTATGAAGGTCTCATCCTTTAACCCTTTTTATCAAGTTATTTTAATTAAGCTTTCCAAAAACTCATTTCAGGATTTTCATTTGCCCCAGTTCTTTCACTGAATCAGTGCCAGATCATACATCTAAAAAACTTATGAGCACCTCTTCGAGGTTGGTACACTAGGCATAAGCTGTGCAGCTGCCTTAAGATTGCTCAGCCTTAACACAAATAGTTACAAAAATTCATTAGCTTATCACAGCAACTAAAACTTCCAGGAATTTTATTGTGCAGGATAATAAACTGCACGGCAATTAACCAGCAATTAATTACTTCAAAATATATTCCCTTGGTCTTTTGAGAATGGGATGACTACCTATTCTGAATTTCAAACAAAGAACAGTGCATTCAAGCAGCACAAGGCAGCTTCAGCAAACCCTCTCAAACAGATCTTGCGATGCCAGGCCCAGTTCCCCAGTACTGATGCTATTTGGCCTGGGGCCATTTCCTGTATTCATGATAAAAATCAGTCTTACCAGTTTTATTGCAGTGGTGCTTGGGAGCATCAGTGCCTGGTAGCAGTCATCATGTGCATTGTGCTGTACAAATAAACATAACGCCCCTGCAACACTGGTTTTGCAATCAAAATTACAGGATTTATGTGTGGAGCCAGACTTTTATAGATCGGATTAACCTTTTATACCTTATTTTGTATCAGTGGGTTTGCATATGTTGTTATTAGTTATGAATCAAAAAACATTGACTTGAACATTAAGATAAATTTCAGCGAATCATTTGAAAGCTCTGAAAAGTGTGCATGATGTATCTAAAACAAATATGTCCTTTACTTTATTATTACAACTCTCTTCTCCCTGCTTATTTTGCATTAAATTTTCTTCCATGAATCAAACAGGACCAGAATACTCAAACTCTGGGAGTAAACAAGAGTCCTTTCTATCATGTAAACTACGTGCCTTTAGACAAACTTGTTCTCCCTAGAATAGTTCCTACACAGGCAAATAAAACCACATGGAAAGTCATGTTATCAAATAATTATAATAGATATGACAATCTCCTTTTTTTATTCTATCCATTTCTTTTTATCTTGAAATATTTCAAAATAACTTTAGACATAAACTATATCCTTTTAAAATGATGACTTAGATACTGATATTTGCTATTTAGATTCTGAATTTTATGTCCATTTTATTAACTCCAAGCGTTTAAACATCCATGCCCTCAGCTTGTATCCCTTTGTTAAATAATGTAAAAAAGGCAACAGGAGAATGGGAAAGACAGTCTACTGCATGCACATACTCTTTTTCTGCACCAAGTTTTCTCTCCACATCTTGCGGATTGCAAAGTGAGCTCATTATGCTCAGATTTGTATTATCATGTTAAAAACACTTATAAAATACCTGTGTTTATGTTGGAAATTAGAAAATTGCTGTTGAAAACTAGTGATCAAAAATGGGATCAAAGTAATTTTACCTATGCCAAATCAAGGTTAAATTATAAAACAGACACATTTACTCTGCTATTTATAAATGCAGACATACATCTCAGGGGTTTTGTGCATAATATAAGGCATGCTTTAATACCTGGCCACCAAATGACAGTTTTGCTGCTTTTGGGGGGTGATGGGGAGGGGATATGGAATAAAGACACATTTTGTCTTCATATGAGCTGTGAAATGGCTCTGTAATGGCTTTTCACTGAGAAAAAGGGTTAAAGGAACTCTGCTCTTTTAGGTCTACAGTGCATTTTCATTACAGCATGTTTGTGATGCTCTCTGCTCCCTTTTAGCTTCCCCAGTCATAACTCTCCTTTTCCCTCATTACTTCAGAATATATGACCCTTTCTGGTTTCCCAGCCAGGTATTTTTTTGGTAAGGGGTACCTGACTATTGTCAGGGTATTCTCAGGCTACACTCCTGTCTGAATTAAAGGGAAGCTTTGAGCCATGGCTTCAAAGACCAGGCTTATGACGTTTTTATCAGCCAACATAATCTCAATGATTATGCCTGTATTTGCCACATTTTCAGACCTGTCCAAAAAAAAATCTGATTTTTTCACTTTTTAAAAATACATAAATAAATAAATAAGAGAGAGAGAGAGATAGCCAAATGCTCCATCCCTGGCAGTGCACAAGGCGAGGTTGGACAGGGCTTTGAGCAACTTTGTCTAGAGGAAGTTGTCTCTGCCCATGACAGGGGAGTGGAAGTGGATGAGCTTTACGGTCTCTTCCAAGCCAAACCATTCTGTGATTCTGTGAAATATTCAGGGGTTCCACGACAGTCAGCTACAGCTCTGCACTTTAAATCAAACTCAGTTTATGACTGATATCTGAACTTCTGGTGGTTGCTTTGGTCAGCTCTCCATCTCCTCTCCCTTCACATCCCACCCTTCAGTCTCCGGGGCATCCCATGTGTGCCTTGAGGAATCAGTCACCATTACCTGTGCACATTTCATGTTTTTTTGAAGACCCACACTAGCAAATGTAGCACATCATAGATAGAAAAATAAGACCAAGCATCTCTTGATCCTTTCTTGTCCCTCCCCTGCAGTACAGTGGATTTCATTCTGGCTGTGATGTAAAGCCTGTGAAAGGAATGGGAGGATTTTCATTGACCTCTGGAGCCTGTGCAACCTCTAGCTCTGCCAGGCAAGAGGAGGGGAGCTGTAAATTCTCTCTTCAGGCTGAACTTGGCAGAACTAATCTCTTTTAATCTGCTCTCTTTATGGCATCTGTTTGGTCTGACAAAACTCCGATTTACTGACTGTCAGAAAAGACCACGAGGCCTATATCTTTCTTCAGTAGTTCACTTTCTTCAATAGTGTTGAGCAGCGAGGGAGTGGATTTAAAGGAACCATTTCACACACTTAAGCCTGATAAAGTTGCACCAACTTTACACCAACAGTTAGAATTATTATAAAGCAATACAAAATTTACATGTACGTCACAGATTAATGGAAAAATTAGAACTCATTCAATTGATACTCATCCCTATAAGCAAATGAGAGCATGGCATGGAAGAGATCTGCTGGAAGGACATCCTTTTCATAAAAAGCTTATCAGACCTTTGTCTGTCAACATGCCCCACACAGACCTGAGGACAGCACTGTTCTACTGTTCTACCTTTATCACTTCATTTTCCATAAAATTTATAAGAATTATCCTTATGTGCCCTAGGTTTAGCATCCTCCCCTGTTTTCAGGGTGAAAAAAAGATACATCGTCTCAGGGCTTTATGACAGTTCAAGTGATTAGTCCCATGGCTCTGACTTTATTGATTCACTCCCTAGTGTGAGCTCTTGGGAAGAAGTGTATGCATTTTGTGAAGAAGCTAGATTTAAAGACTGGAAAGAGAAGAGGGCTTGAAGATTCATAGGGTAAAAATAACTACCTTTGATTCTGAAAAACCTATATCGTTTTTTACCCAATCTGGCAAGACTACATCAAACCAGTTAAGGAAAATATTATTCGCACTTAAGTAGTACTTAAATGCCTTCAATAAGATATTCATTGGCATAATATTGTGAAGGATACTAGTTAAATATTAACTGCTTAAACACAAACAGAAAAATAACAACAGCTATCTTGACTTTACAGGTCAAAGCTAAGTTTCAACTAGACCAAGCAATTCACCCAAGGTCGCATAGACGGTCTGCAGCAGGAGCACAAACTGAGGACCAGCATTTTGTATACCGATTCAGTGCTTTAACTACCAACTCCTCTCTTAATTGCCCTGAACCTATTCTAGAACAGTCATCACAGGATGGAAGTTGGAATGTAGTTACATACCATGTTTACCATCTCGCTGCAAAGGATTTAACTGAATTAATCTGCACAAAGTTACTCACATGCACACAAGCATTTGAGGAACTGATCCCTGAATGAGAAATATTTTAAAGCATGTGCCCTGCAACGGGAAAAATGTTGGGACCACTCTTTTCCACTACATGTATGTGTTGCATCTGTAAATTGCAAATATAAGGTAAAACTATGGCAAAGCCTCAATGAAGCCTGGAGTTAAAAACTATCTGTTTTGGTCTGCTGCTTTGAAAATGGTTTTCTTGATGAAACTCATGAGTCCACTGGAGACTGAGACACAGATGGATGAGTGGAACATATGATAAACCTGCTGCATGAGTTTGTATTTAATTGCCCATCATCTTTTTTGTCTCGCCATAAAAAATTTCACACCCACCTCGCACAGTAAAGGTAACCCGAGTGTCATAAACCATTTGTCTCCTGTGCTTTCTTTGCTGCATTACCCGATCGGTCTTGTTAGAGTGCTGCTGAGACAAGACAAATTTGCTAAGCCTTTTTACAGCTGAAGTACACTACATCTTTCAGTAAATGATCTCCATTCTCTAATGAGAAGAAACACCTTCCAGAGTCATTTGCATACTAATATCTTTATTTCTAAAACAATAAGCAGGCGTAACTCACAAAGCCCTTAGAATAGAGAGATTTCATTTGCATGAACAAAGTGCAGGGAGCTCACAAAGAAAACATACCTCCATAGCACTGTCACCGAGGGTAGGTACTCTGTGCTCAGCAGAAAGAGGGGCTGAAAGCTCCAAGACAGGAATATTATATGGGTATGAAGCCCACAAGAGAAGCATTCTTGTCCTCCCTCTGCCTTCACCTCTTCTATTGGGAACACATCTCCTACCTTCTCCAGGAAACAGGGAACAAGGCTGGTAGTAAAGCTGCAGGACAAGAGGTCTTGAAAACAGGAGCTGACACTAGAGATACCGTCAGTGCTTCTCAGATGTGTTTATCACTAGTACATTTCCCTCAGTCTACTTTTTTTATTATTACTTGGGGACAAAATATTGCAGAAACAGGTCATTTCAGGGCAGTACAGTAGTCTTAGTCCAAGCAATAAGAAAGACAAAAGACTAACCACAGCACTTCTAAATCTGCTCTCAGAAAAATTTACCTTTTTGCTTGGATACCATGACACAGAAAGGCTGCTCTTCCCTGTAGCAGCTCAAAGGTAAACAGTGTTAGTCTGCATGGCTGTTGAGTCTCTTCCTGCCTTCCAGTATCTTTGTTCTTCAGAGCTGAGTCTGGTGAGCATCACCCATTTAACAAAGAAAAAGAAAATGAAGTCTTCCTTGCACTGAGACTCTTAGAAGAAAATTTAAACCTTTTCTCAGTCCTGGTGGTGTTGCCTAAGGGGCCATCTACAAGCAGCCAAAACGTGTAGAGATGTCAAAGCTTCCCCAGAAAACAGCTTTTCCACTGCAATCACTGACAATTTAAGTAGAAATGAACAGTTTTCTAATGGGCAGTTAAAGGAATTAGCCCCAATTTCCCTGGTGTGCTTTACAGTTCACAGCCCTGATTTACAGAACTTAAATCTTTGGCAAACAGATTTTCCCTGTTCCTTTCACCACACTAACTCCCTTACCCTTTCCATGCCTTCCCTTCCAATAGCAGCAGAAAGCAGAGGAGCTGCCAACACACTACTCCTTGCTCTCAAAGAGCTTCTGGAAAAAAGATGGACTCTGTTAAACACCTGATTTTAGAATCTGCTGAACATAAGCAGAAATGTCTCATAGAAGAGAAATAAACTCTTCCAACAGTCACCATGTGGACCATGATGAGGCATTAAAAACAACATTGATAATTGAAGTGGGATGTGTATTTATTAATCTAAGAGGGTGACAGTTTTAAGCACTTGAGAAGTGATGAAATGAGTGAAAATAGTCCTTCAATGAAATAGGGTCCAGAACTGAAATAAACTCATTAGCATTAGGAAACATTGCTTTCTTACAGGTTCCTATGACAGTGCATTACAGACGACCATTCTTCCCCATCGAAGTAAAAGGAGCCATTCCACATTACATGTGTTTCCTTCTGACTGTATTAAAACAAATATTAAATGGAAGATGTTTTTTTTTCCCATATCTTTCAAAAGGCTGCCACCATATGGGGGATTTGTTTTAATACAAGGCACAGTTTTGGTTTTTGCAAATAGATCTTCCTGTAGCATCAGCTCAGTTTCTAAAAGGAGACATCACTCCAGGTCAGCCAAGGAGCTGTGGTACTGCACGAGGAATAATGACACAGAAATAACTCTGTACCATGAAGGATTTAGGGCTGTAATTACCCTCCTTTTTAAAAATCTGTACTTACTGCAGAACATGTATTTTATCCATTTGCATTATAAACAGTTCTGTGTATTCTGAACTGTATAATTTAAATTCTGCTGCATTGTAGCTAAAATACCAGCTTTACTCCTACATATTTTAGAGGATTATTGTCACTTAGATACGTTTTTTCATCTTGCCACCTGAATGCCTAAGCATCCATAATGCTTTTCATGGTGAAGATCTTTTTTTCTCACCCATCTTTTTAGTACTGATGTTGCAATTAGCATGAAGTATTCTACAGGTATTCATATAGAAGCCAGTAATCTTCACGGCATTAGGAAAAGCAGCCCAGCCCCAGACTCAAGGTTTTGCTACAAGAGAATATGCAGCTCAACAGCCCGTGGTGCTGGATGGGCTCTCCCACATTGGATCCCTGCTGGGATGCTGCCAGGTTCACAGACAAGGTCTGGTGTGCCGCGCTTCTTCAGTAAGCGTAAAACCTCCCGTACTGTTTACATCTTGAATGTGAGGACAGTCCACACTTACTTCAGTTAAAACACTCAGCTTAAAGTTGCATATAGAAATAAGTGGGTTTCTGACTAGTGATGTAGAGCACTTATTTCCAAATGGCAGAAAGAGCCTGATGAAGATAAGACAAGACCAGAGCAGAAATGCAAAATGGATCCTTCAGAAATCTGAAATCATTAAAATAACATTGTTCTGTGTTTTCATTAACTTCCTGACTTCAGCAGTAACCAGGATAATGAAAATACAAAGAGAAACACAGAGCAGTTACCATGCTACGGTATTTTTTACTTGCCTTAAATTGGAATGCATATTTTGGACAGAATATTTCATAAGAAAACCTCCTCTACAGAAGTTTCATTTCACTGAATAACAGATGAGCAATTAGAATAAGGTTTGCATATGCTCATGGGCCAAGTTCTGACCACTAGGTACTTGTAACTAATTCAGTTTCTCAGAAAAAAAAAAAAAGTAAAAAATCCTTCCCACTTCTTTTCTTTAAAAGGTGAATATACAAAGATTTCACTTCTAGATGTTAGGACATATAAGTCAAATGGTCGATTTCAGCAAACTGCTCTCTTATTATCCCTATGCCATAATATGGATTAAACATATATTATCAAAAAAAAGTGTTAGATCTATACAAGGGAATAGGAAACAAGACAGCAAATCATCACCTTTACACTGACAAAGTTGTAAGAAATGTCTAGAGTGACAGCATTGCCTAAATAAAACTGTGGGTTAAAACCATCAATAGTCTACAAAGAAAGCTATTTCATGGGTGCATAAATATTTCTTTGCTGTTCTTATAAAGGCAAGCAAGGAGCATTCCTAAAGGTGTTTTACCACAAAGTTGTGCAGAGAAAATCAGCTGTAAACTGAGAATGAGGTGGAATGTGCTACAAGGTGATATAAAAGCAAGATTATATTGCACAAGTGGCTATCTACTTGCTGCGTGGGAAACACCTCATGCACTATTAACTTACCCATGCAGCTGTTACCAGCATCATAGGAAGTATTTTCCAGAAACCAAGAAGAGGAAGATAGTGGGAATAAAGAAAATAATACAGTTTACTATGCAAATGTCTTATTGCACCTACTTGAGTCATGTGGCTGTGGACACAAAGCAAAGTATATGCTCTCTCCAGCCAAACAGGCTGTCAAGGGTGACCTGAATCTGGACTGCTGGCACTACATTTTCAGTCAGAAGACAAGCAGTGGGCGAGTAGTGAAAGCTCTTACTCTGCAGTCCTGTGGGAATAAGCATAAACCAAAGTAAGACACAATTTTTTTCTGAATTTCTATTAGAATTAAAAATTAAACTGAAGAAAATAAGAGAAGGTGAAATGAGGGAAGCATAAAGCCTTTCCTGAATCAGAATTTCTTCACAAGACTCAACACTATCATACACCTGAGCAGCTATGCTGATAATCCTGCAGCCACATCAAATTACATCAGTTGAAGAACTAACCCCAAAATTGTATTTGAATTTGATAAAGGTATTCTTCATCTTAAAGTAGAACCTATCAAGCCAGAGGTTCTTCTTATCAAGTTGACAAATGTTATCTAAAAATCAAGTTCCAATCTACCACCGAGTGTTTCTTTAGCAGGACTGCAGAACCTGCACGCAAACGTTAAACAGAGTAGGACATTTCAAATAACACTATTCTTAAGCTTCATTCTTCTAGCAGACAAATTTTCAAGGGAGAAATAGAGGCAGATTATGTGCTTTGTGTAGAATATGAAAGCAATGTCCTAACCACTCTGCCGGTTCACCCTCTAATGCACATGTTCCCTTTTCCTAACACAAACATGTAAATAGTCCAACATGGACTTACAGAAGAATGTGCAACTCTGTAGATTCAACCTTCTTTTTCACATTCTGATTTACTCAAGCATTTATCTTACTCTTTGCATGGCTTGAAGATACCAGCTACTGCATTTGAATGAATTTGGACAGCAGGAAGGGCAATACAGTCATGATGTGAAAGCAGGGCTCAGAGGAGGAAACACCTGCCCCAGGCCTGCTGAGCCAGATCCTCAGTTGGATGTGCTATGGAGGAGAGAGGTGGGCAGTGCATGAGCAGGCTTGCTTCATACTGGGCAGTGATGCTCTCTGGCTGGATCTGCAGCCTCCTGACCAGCTGGTGGTCCATCCTTGCTGGCTGAAGTCAAGAAGAGTCAATGAGTCCGCAATGATTTCAGGATTGGGGGCTGTGGCTGCTACTACCTAGAATCTAAAGAGCACATACCCAGTAATACTGGAATTACACTGTATTTAGAGCAAGGCTGAGCACCAAGGTTCAGCACACTCCCTATCTCCAGCAGAAACTAACTTGTCACTTCCAAATGGGATGTAGAAGTATCACAACCTTTCCTATGCCCAGATATCTACAGAGCATTGCTGAAGGCCAAAACTGGAGTTGTCCGCCTGAAACAGGTTGTTTCCAGCCTTATTTGACCTTCAGAGAATACATCTCTATGTCTGTGCAGAAGAAGTATCAGGGTCTGGGGCTCTATGCATCTCTGCTGTTTGCAGAGCATTGCTTTGTAGCAAGAATTGCAGAACTGCATTAAGCCAAAAGTCTAAATAATCCAGTCTCTGGCAGTGTCTAGCCTCTAATACATCTTCAAAGCATGAATCCATAAGTTTTTTTGATACAGACAGCATCCTATGTAGAGGGGAATGCACGGCCTTAGAAAAACAAATTTCCTCTTCTTTGCTGTTGTCCAGAGTCACTGCAATTCTCAGATAATGATTAGGAAGCTGGAATTTGACCCAGGAACATCTAAAGAGAAGAGCATCACCAGAAGAAATATGATGGCTTACTCTGAAAGATTAATTTCTTGTGCCATATATATATTAAAGGGAAAGTATTTTTTTTTTCTAGCTTTTTTCTTTTATTTTCCCAGGAATGCTATTGGAAATAAGGTAATTTTGATCTTACTATGGATTCCTCTAGCCAAAATACTTTAAATACATATAGGACCAGATGTTTACCTTATTATATATCCTGTACACTTCAACAGATCTATACTGATTCACTTTGCCCAGAATCTGTCCCATAGATTGTAAGCTAGTCTTCCTCTGGACCAGAAGGTCCTTTAAATTCATCCTAATAAGCCTTTTAGAAGGGCTTGACTTTTATACCTACCAGTCTTTTCTCCATATATAAGAAAATTAGTATTTCCACACTTTACTGTTTATCATCAGAGGGAAGCACCACTGTTACAGGGGAAGGGGGGTGTGTGTATTTTTAAATTTGTATTATTTTATTTTAAACACTTCATACATTAATAATGGAGAACTTGCATGGAAACCCTTAGGATCAGTAGCCCCCAGGGTGCACAGTGATTCCCCTACTGGATTTACAGCTTCAATGTCAAGATGACATTTGAAGGATGGACTAAATCTTGGTGATATTTTTGCAGAGAAAACAGGTCAAACAACATTGACAAAGACAAAAAAACCTCACAAATTTCAGGGCAAAATAATCACCATTAACACCAGAAATCTTAATTTCTTATTACAGATGAGCTGTCATTAAATTATAAAACAAGATTTCACAAAAATTTGGCCAGTTTTCCTACATTCATAAGATTTCCTTCACTCTGGTACCTGCTATGAAACAGCATATATAAATGTCAGTTCATCACACAACATGTACTGGTGTTAAACAGGTTAAACTCTGCAGCTTTTTTTGTTTGAGTATTGAAATATCAATAGTAGTTAAGGAGAAAGAGAAAACAAGTTTTGGAGATGAACAGTTCATCTGCTTCAGTCAACCAGGGCTACACCACTGCCACCCAAAGCACTCAGCAAAATCCTGCTTCCCATTTTGAATGCCCGATTTGTTAAGTCTTTGTATGCTTTTGTTTAAGAAAAACATACTAATCAAACCAAATGCCTATTAAAACATGCCCAAACTACTTTGGAAGTGTGATTATCTTGTAAAAACTGGCAAGCTTATTTTTAAGACCATACAATAGTCACTGCAGAAGAATGAATACACACACCACCATTTTCAGGCAGCTTCTTTTTGGCAGTCAAGAGCAGTAAGAAAAGTAAGATGAAAACTGTTTTCAGTAAAAGCTTTAGTTTGACATTGATTTAGTGATTTATCCATAAGCACCTTATGTAACAGAATTTTTAAAGATACATTTATCATTATCCCATATATTATCAGCTACAGGTTGGGCAGAGAAGAGATTCAGAGCAGCCCTGTGGAGAAGGACTTTGGGGTGTTGGTTGATGAGAAAATGAACATGAGCCAGCTTCAGTGTGCGCTCGCAGCCCAGAAAGCCAACTGTATTCTGGGCTGCATCAAAAGGAGCGTGACCAGCAGGTCAAAGGAGGTGATCCTGCCCCTCTACTCTGCTCTCGTGAGACCTCACCTGGAGCATTGTGTGCAGTTCTGGTGTCCTCAACATCAAAAGGACATGGAACTGTTGGAACAAGTCCAGAGGAGGCCACAAGGATGATCAGGGGACTGGAGCACCTCCTATATGAAGACAGGCTGAGAAAGTTGGGGCTGTTCAGCCTGGAGAAGAGAAGGCTGCGTGGAGACCTCAGAGCAGCCTTCCAGTATCTGAAGGGGGCCTATAAGGATGCTGGGAGAAACTCTTCATTAGGGACTGTAGTGATAGGACAAGGGGTAACGGGATAAAACTTAAACAGGGGAAGTTTAGATTGGATATAAGGAAGAAGTTCTTTACTGTGAAGGTGGTGAGGCACTGGAATGGGTTGCCCAGGGAAGCTGTGAATGCTCTATCCCTGGTGGTGTTCAAGGCCGGGTTGTACAGAGCCTTGCATGATATGGTTTAGTGTGAGGCGTCTGCCCATGGCAGGGGAGTTGGAACTGGATGATCTTAAGGTCCTTTCCAACCCTAACTATTCTATGATTCTATGATCAAATTAATCCATTAATCAATGATAATGAAATAACTAGACAAGCATCTGGTCCCACTCTGCTTGGGCACTTTCTCTCTTCCTGTAATCCTGCCGCATAAACCTGTACATTTCTGTTTGTAACAGGAGAGCTCTTACTCAGCAAGTAAAGAGGGTAGCTGCTTGGCCCCATCAAATATTAGGCAGGGGTGTGACTGCATAGCTCTGAGGCTAGCATTTTTATTGTGTTTCTATAGTGCCAGTGGATTTTACTAACAATAATATTCCTAGCTGAGATTTTATTTGCCTCATAAATTCAAAGAGTTGCCTTTATTAGCTGCTATGCAGCTTGTGAGGACTCCTACTCTCAAATAGCAAAAGTCAATAAAAGTAATAAATTAAATGTACTCAATGTACTCTGCCCATTTTGCCTTCGTCTGGCTCTATCAGTTCCCTTAAAATCTTGACGCCACTGAGAAGCACTGCTAATGCCCTCCACTACAGTCAGCGAGGTAAAAACCGAAAACAAGTAAAAGAAGTATTACTTAACCACAAGAAACTACTTAAGTGTGCACAGCTCCATCCTTAATTCCAGCAGCTAGAAAACAGAATTGCAAAATACTTTGGCTACAAAATATTATGGTGTATGTTGCCTCATACACATGAAAGAGGATTTTACCTGTCCAGAGACCATATCTCTTGATGCCAAAAGACTGAAAAGATGAACAGTGAAAGTTACACTCAACATTTTATCATTAGCAACAACAGGTTTAAAAAAATGCCTTAAAAAATAGCTTGCCATGTTCCCCTTACACAGCCTTGGGAACCAGCAAAACATTCTGTACTTTGTCAGTTGCTGCAAAGCGACCAGAGCTTAAATGAGGTTTTACCTTTAGCAGTGTTTATTTCACTCCCCATAAAGTAAAATGCACCTCAGTTTAGAAATAATGTATTCATAGCCCTGAGTACTACGGTGAACCCACTATTCTTATTGCTTGCCATGTAAAGAATATTTCATGTTTAGATAACAATGGCGTTATGACATAAATAAGTAGGATGTTGCATAAAAAAAAACCATAGGTGCAAAATACACATACAATTATGTGCCTAAGCAACGTAGAAATACATTGTAACTGCTCACAGTTTTATAACTGTAAGAATTAGCACTTATTTACATGTGCAATTACCCCAATTGCATATGCAGTTATATCAATGGTCCGATTACATCAACTGTTTCCTAAAGACCTAAAAGAAAAAAAAACCACTGAAACAACTCACCCCATTTCTCTTTGCTGCAATAAAAATACAATTTGCATACACAGAAAAAAATGTGTTTTCTGAGGTATGGAATTAGACTACCATGGGGTAGAGTGCTTTTCTTTTCTCGAATGAAGCCTAAGAATTTCTGTGGCATTAAAGAAGGTTGGAGCTGACTTATAGCTTGGGACTTCACAGCAATATGTTCTCTTGAACCACTGTAATTGCTGTACAGTACACCATTGTCATCAGAGAAATTATTTTACAGTTACAATTCAGAAGATATAGTTTTGGCTCCAGGTTTCTTAAACCATTCTTTTCCTTTATAATGACTTAGATCATTAGGATTAATGTTTGTTTTATTTCTCAGAAATGTGGAAGTAAATGAAGAATTATAAATTCCAATCTAGAATTATATTTTCAGAATTACCTAACATCTGCTGTTTCTAATAACAGGTGGTAGGAAATCCCTTAATCTCCCCATCATCAATTTAGACTTGTGAAATGATAGCATCTTAGAGTGCAGCTATAATCAAAAAAAAACTTAAAAATGGCACCCTGGGTTTTTTCAATGTATGCAGCATTTCCAGGATTTTCAGATCTTATTTCCTCAGTTATAAAGTTTTGCTTATTTGCTTCACTGCTACCACAAAAATACTGTGTACTTTCCCTGTGCAGCATAAGCAGAAGTGGAAATTTGGCCTCCAATAGAGAAATATTGCAGTGAAATATTTACAAACCCCTCTCCATCCTCATATTTAGGCTGTTCCATCATCCAGCCTTCCCTCTGGCTCAGGCCCTACAGCTCTGCACAAGGCAAAGGCACAAGCATGCTGCAGAGCCACCAAAGCTCTCAGAAACTCCTATATTTGGTGCTAAAACTACAGACTAATTATGCCAAAGAGGCAGCATGCCACCCAGCCAGTGTGTTCAGACACAGCCCAGCCACCGTACAAGTGCAACTGAATATAAATGTCCAGTAAAGGGTTTTCACCCATGGATGTTGTAATTTCTACAGCACTAGAGAGATGATATTCTATCTCTAACCCTATACTATATTCTAAATGTTAAAAGAGAAAATTAATTTTGTCTGCTCTGATAGATGAATATTTCACTTGGAGGAGCTGGAGTCTGTTCTTCCTTGAGTCAAACAGTGACAAAAACAAACCAGCACCCTCTCTGCCTTTCCCTTCTTATAAAGCAGATGGAGAAAAGTGCTGTATAAGGTAAGAGCTGGGGGCAGATGTAAGCTGTTAGTGAAACTCAAATTCCTCTTGGCTTACATTGTCCTAACAAGAAAAGACAAGTTCTCTCTCTCATATACATCTCTATCTAAGAAAATAGGAAAGGCAGTTTAGCATTCATGACAGACACTTCAAAGGCTTTTACACTTTTTAGGAAAATACCCAATGTTATTTAAAATGTCGTAAAAGTACAGGATCTGTTTTTGCATCAACAGCTGACTCCTGCAAAGATTAGAAAAGCTTATGTAGTTTCTACTCAAAGTCGAGAATTAAACACCCACAAATACATCTGCCAGTGAAGAATAAAATCTGAAAGCATTTAGCTCATGTTGGTTGTTCGTTTTCGACCTCTTCAAAAATAACTCATCCCCTGGCTGAGGGGTCCCCTCTCCCTGCCAGCCTGCTCCTGGGCATATACCACACAGCACTTTTGATCCCTATTATCTTCAACACAATATTACCTTTAATATTTGTTAGTTTTGGATGTATTTCCTGTTTCCGGTGATCTTCCAAATCTGGCCATTATGGATAATCTTTAGTCTTATCCTCAACTGCATTTTGTTTCCATGTGTAAGTATGTGTGTAATTGTATATAAGACTGAGCTTTCAAACATAAACGGAAAACTTTATAAATAAATGCCTTAACAAAATAAACAAATGCAGAAACAAAATCCTTTCATTTGTATTTGCTGGTTCTTGGAACAATTGCTTTGGGATGAATGCCTGACTCTTCTGTCAGTGAAAGGTTGCTATTAATTTCTCCGCCTCGGAACCATTCTCCACTCAGCAGACATCTTTGGGGTATTAAATGTGCAACTGCACATCAGTTTTATAGTTAAACATTTATGCAGACAAATCTTGCAGGATTATTGGATGTTTGCTTGGAAGCAGCCAGCAACACGGAGCAGCTGAGCACACAGGGTAAACCTGTCCAAGTGCCAGCAACCAATATTTATAAACATTCAAGCACCTGAAATGAAGTAAGGCCTTAAGGCACAATATGATCTTCATTTCTTTTTACTTGCCCAACTGCCTCTTCCCTTTTTTTCCTTGAAATCACCAGCTGTTCTCATCCAAGCTTATTTGAGTCCTACACCAGATCTGTGTTTGAATCATTCAAACAGATAAGTTAATTGTGTTTAATTCTGACACTTTAAAGTCAGAAGCTCCAGAAACCATTTAGAGCTCTGGGACAGAAATAAGGTGCTTGTTATTTTCATTTTAAATTCATTTTATGAGCATAAATGTAAAAAGGAAGTATTTGATTAAATAACAGTGCTTTTCTAGACTTTAAGCCATTTGCTTTGAGCAAATTAACCAGATAAATTTGTGATTGAAACTTCTTCAAACAGAGCATTTGATCTTTTCACTGTCCACAGAGCAGCTAAAAGTATGTAACTCTGTGGTTTCAAACAGCACTATTCTTTCTTATCCAACCTATGCTTCTATTTTTAATGCTTCTTTCCTGGAACAAGTATCAGTATTTGTTCCCCTTTAAAAGCGCTAATCTTCAAGGCCCTGATTTAAATGATAAATT
Source organism: Melopsittacus undulatus (assembly GCF_012275295.1). Taxonomy (NCBI): domain Eukaryota; kingdom Metazoa; phylum Chordata; class Aves; order Psittaciformes; family Psittaculidae; genus Melopsittacus; species Melopsittacus undulatus. The sequence continues at coordinate 35,015,582 of NC_047535.1, read as the reverse complement.
TAAAGACGTATTTAAATATACTCTTAAGTAAATACATGTTTCCAATGAAATCTGCATTATTTGTCAAAATTTCAAAACACATTCATGCACTGATCATCCAATTCATGGACCATATTCAAAGACTGTGTATATTCAATACATTTATCTCATATTTGTGTTATATCTGACAAAAAATACATGCACCAAAAATACATCTTCCTGATTAGAAATCCAGAAAGAAGGAAAGTAGTTACAGAAACTGCAGCATCTGAAATACATGGTTTGTTCAACTGGTGTACTACGGACTGTGGCACCTTGTTACTGACCAGTATTTTCTGCAATGAGGCTGAAGATATCTTCAGTCTTATAAAATTTCCTAGTGCATAAAGAAAAGTGAAAAACTACTATTCCATGCAAAAGTGAAAAGGGTAATAAAGTCCATCTCTGCCCATTTGCAGGATTTAAGGAGCACATACTGTCTTGACCAGGAAAGAGGAATAAAAGAGCATGTTCAAAATCAGGCACACAGTTTTATTTGGTATCTGCTTTTATAGCAGCAAAAACCTAACAAGTGAGTATTACTTGCAACTAGAACTAAACTGGAATAGCTACCTTACATGAAGTACAACCACCCTTAATAAAGACAGCTGAGCTGTCTGGATAAACCAGTGCTGCAACACCTGTATGAAAAACAGTTTCTGTATTCAGCCCAAAGAAGCAGGCTCTTGCTCTGTGCCATTTTCATTTGCACATCAGGTGGCAATGGCATAAGAAAGTTCAGCTCTAAAAATGGTTGATAAAGGTGACAGAAAGCTGTACACTTAATGCTGTTGAGTATTGGTGTGGTAAACAGCACAAAATAACTACTCATTCCTACAAAATACTGTGTTTCACATATGCATGGGGAAGGTGTCCCCTGCCCATGGCAGGAGGATGGGAACTGAATGACCTTTAAGGTCCTCTCCAACCCAAACCATTCTATGATTCTCTGACATACAAGACTTCTTAGAGGACAAGCTAAAGTCCAGTTAAACTTCAAAACCAACTTGTTCTGGGTGGGGAAGGCACTCACTATCACTTTAGAGTTCTAAATTATTAATTAGGGCTGAAACTTTGGGAACTCCTGGGAAAGTTCTAGAGAAGGCAGGAAGTCAGAACAGACTGCAGCACTGTCAGTGAAACCTAACAGTGCAGAGCAGGTTGCAGCAGGGAAGCCACTGGAGAAATGTACTGGCACCGGGACAGGTAACAGGTGCTGTTAAAGACAGACTTATTCAGCAAATGCACATTTTGCCTTCAAGGCTGTTCCCAAAGAAAGTATCCAGCAAAACACAGGCTTTGATGCCACCTGTCTTTCCCACAGAGAACATGTGCTGGTGATTAGCCAAACACTGGGCTACCTGCATCATTTGGGGCATCTGCTCCTCACTGCAACTATGAGGTACCAGACAAGGGCAGGCAGTTGATGCTAATCATTAACACTGCTCTTTGCATGCTTCCCAGTGCCTTACCACATCCATTTCTGTTGAAAGCAAATCCAGTCACCTCACTGTGGACTCTGACCCAGTATGGTAGAACTGGACTGATACAATAACACAGACTTTCCTAAGAATGAGTTCTTGCTCCATTACCTTCATTATAGTAGTAGCTGATAATGAGAAGAAACATAAGTTTAAAATCAGCATTATTGTATTACCTCATTTCATGCCTGAGATTCTAAGAAGAGTACTGCACTAAAATGTATCCTGGAGATAACCACGGTATTGTCATCCCAGTATATACAGGGGAGTTCACGTAACACAACTGGTGTGAAAAATGTCCAGTGAAAAATTACATTCATATTTACCTTGCAGGAACTAAAAACACTCAGAAGGTTACCCAGCATCATAATGACACTGAAACAAACACCAGTGATGATTATTCTGAGCACTACTGCAAGTTATCTAGCAATGACTTGCCATCCTTGCTGGGATCTTATCTGTACTCCTAATCTACCCAGAGAAAGACTCCAGATGCTGCTCCCCCCTTGCCATGGCTGAGCCATTCTCATCTGCTGATTCTGCAGGTAAAAGGAAGAGTTATTGGATATTTGTACTGAACTGCCCACAGAGTTGAAGATAAATCAAAGTGGGAACAATGAGTAGAGAAAACAGGTCATTGCAGAGAGTCCATGATGTACTAGGAGAGAGAAGAGTTGGGCTTGAAACACTAGAGGTCTTGCAGAAAGGGAATATGCAGAGAGAATATTCCCAGCCACCAGGGATCTCCGCATAACCCTGGACCAGGGTTCCAGCAGGGTGTTTTTCCACCAGTTTCAAGGCAGAGACATAAATAATCCCTAATATTGGAAAGGGACTTTCCCAAGGGCTAGCCCTCTTGTAGTTCTTGCACTGTGGAGATGGATGCAGATAGCCTGAGTAAAAAGAACTCTTTTTAAGCAGAAAACACACATGAACTTGGCAAATTTCCTTGCTCCACTGCATTTGTAGCGGGATTTCACTTTGTGCCACCTTAATCTTGTTCTCTCTACAAGCATCCCATATCACACTAGGTTGCCAATTAGGATAGATTTTTGTATTGCTGCATTTTTATTAACTTACTTGTAAAATATCCCAGTTATGGTTAGTGTGGCATATCTAGGTCAAAGCCATCTTCCAGGCAACTGCAATTCTTAGTTTTCATCTATATTGTTCCTTTTTGGCACAGAAAGGAAGAAAAAAAAGTCAGAAAGATCAAAGTTGTCCTATTGCACCTGACCCAATTCCTGACCCATTTGTCTTTCTTCGCACAGAGTTAGTGTGAGAGGAGGTAACCACACTTTTGTACATAGCCACAAAAATAACAGAAAAGTTGTGATGTGCACAGCACAGCTAATTTGAGATGGGAGGAAGCAGAACAAGGACAGCTATTGCCCATTCCTGTCCTTAATCCCTTAAAGGCCTGATAGATACTATCATCAGTCCAGTGCCTTAGGAGTGATGGAGTTGAAGGAGATTCTGCTCATTGCTACAGATTTCATAAACCTCTGTGTCCCCATGACAACTCTCCCGCATCCTCAAATCCAATACATTTTTAATGGCAATCCTTTCCCCTTCTCCAGCTGAGCAGGCTCTAGCTGAGCTGCTGACAGAGCTAGAAGAAATACAAAGAACCCTGCAATCGCTAGTCCACAGAAATTCAGAACCACTTGGCTGGTGGACGGGAGAGAATACATGAAAACACCACCGTGTTCTTCCCCACTTCCCAGGACAACTGCTGCTGGCCACTGGGCCAAGGGGGTGCATGCCTTCAGTATGAATCATCTGTTGCCATCTTCACAGAACCAGCATCTCCAGAAACAGTTTGCTGTTCGTTGTTTCTTCTCAGGATAAGGATGCCTTTCCTGCCCTTGTGAAAATTATCTCTTCTTTGGTACTAATTACAAAGAATACAAAGTTTTGGAAATCTTGCATCATCTCTACACTCATTTTCACATTCCACCATTCACCACACCACAAAATAAACTAGGATTCAATTGCATATTCAAGTTTAAATACACTCTGCTTTGTCTTTTTCATATATCTGCAGTCCCTATATATAGGGGTAAAAAAAGCTATTGAGGTCTTTCAGATACTTTCAGAGAAAAATGTTATTAAAAGGGTAAATTTCAGATCTCACATCCTGTGACAGTCAGTACATGTACACACATACCTACAGGTGACATCTGACATCTGTAATTTCATGTATTCTCCACTCTTTATAGTCAAATTGCTCATAAGATGTCCTTTCTAACTTTTTCTCTGCCAAGCTACAGAGCACTGTTCTGAAATATCTAGTTATAAAAACCTTCAAAGCCAAGTTCTTTATTTTCCTTCTTTTTTATCTCTTGATATAAGATTACATTGATGCCTATGTTTTTAATAGTTGCTCTGCACTTCCTATTCTAGCCCAAGGTCAATCTGAAACATGGGATTTTACAGAAAGTGCAAATATGACAAGGGAGCACCGGAATTTTTTTTCTTTATACCCTTTGCATTAAAAATTAAATTATATTCTCAGTTGCAGCTTTTGGTGGTTATGGTTTTTGGGTTTGTGGGGGTTTTTTGAGGGAAACGGAAAGAAACACCACATACAAGTTCAATGTTTTCAGTAACTTCAGGAAAGCTAACTAAAGAAGGTAGATCTTGCTCAGAAAAAACCTGGAAAAATCAAGAGTTCAATATTAAATGTAGAAAGTTGTACAGCACTGAGGAAGAGCTCAGATTTTGACACAAAACAGGTGGATCATTGATGACCACATGAAGCAAGCTTTCGGAGGTTGAAACTTATTTCTGACTCAGTTTCAGCAACACTAAGTTTTACAAAAACCAAAATGAAGTAACAAGGAATGAGTTTAAAATGCTATGCATTCAGAAATTACCTTGACCATTCCCTTTTCTTGTCCCTGCCTTCTGAACTCTCTTACTGAAAAAAAAAACAGGCTTCCATTAATGAAACAAATGTCTTTCACCCTGCCCATTGAACAAGGGAAAAGCTTTGTAAAACTCCCAGCTGTGGCTTTGAGATACTGCTGCTTCCCAGTTCTCCTCCCCATTTCTTGGCAACTTCTCCCTTATTTACATGCATATTTCAGTAATTTTTTAACAGCAAAGTGTCACAGTGCTACATGGCTGCTTTGCAGAGGTTTTGTGAGCAGTGTCACAATAGTGAGCCGCAGCCGTATCTTCTTTTCAGCACATGACAGTTTTTTATTCTTAGAACTACCCTGGCCAGACACTGAGCAAAGCAAACTGAGGTGAGTGCCAAAACTGATTGTCAAAACTAAAGATCATCAGGTAAAAACTGAAGAGGCATCCATATGAGTCCCAGTGGTCCTTGGAAAGGAACGGAAAAGCCCTTCCAATTCTCATACTTCTGAGGCTGCTACCTTCACTTGCATATGGAAAGTACTACTCTAATGATCCCAGCCAATCTTGTCACAGATATCTCACCACCAGGATAGTGTGCTCTTAATATGCATGTACAATCAGAAAAGGATGCAGTAGGAGTGAGGGAGAAAATTAGAAGTTTCTCATTATTTTGGATTATTTCTACTACGCAGAGCAGCAGAAGTGAAACCACAGAATCACAAATCCCAAGGGTTAGAAGGGGCCTTGAAAGATCATCTAGTCCAACCAATTATCTGTTGTACAGCCCCCTTTGCAGCACTGCTTGGCAAAGGTAAACAGACAGTATCAGCCCAGCTCCTTCTCAAACTGTTCATCATCAGTCGCATAGTAATTCTTTAGGCAAATCCCAACAAAAACGATGAAATTGCTTCTTCTACTACAGCATAAGGAAAATTCAAAGCCTGCATTCTCCCATTCAACAGCCAGCAAATATGCAAGTAGTAGTGACAATTTTAACATCTGAAACTAAGTAATGAAAAAAAAGCAGTGAAAGGAAGAACCATCTGAGTTTCCTTACATTAAAACTTTATTTTTTGGCTTACAACATAATTATTAGTAATTAAAAAATATGCAGTGTCAGCCAAGTCCATAACAATAATTTGCAATACAAAGCAGACACATAAAATGAAGTTTTCTAAAATATTGTAATGGAAAACTGCATCCCATCCACCAGCCCAAATGAGAACCTTGCTCATACTTACTGTCCAGCAGTCATGTGGCTTATACCTGCACAGAGCAGTGAGCACGGTCAATGCGAGGCAAAGTTGTTTCAAACTTATTTTCTATCTGCAACTAAAAAGCAGATGAAAAGCAAAACCAGCCCTCCTAGAGTCACATACAGCCCAAGGCATGTCTAAAAAAATATTATGATGAATTAATTAGGGGTTTTTTTAATAATCAAAACCTACCAGGATTGAATTGGTATCATAAATTCCAGCTCTGGATCTTACAAACTGAATATTCTGAAGAATAGTAATTGAAAGTTTATTAAATTATTCAATGCTTTAAAATAAAGCTCTCAGGAAAAAAAATAAAAAAGAAGGAAAGTCAGGTCAGTATTTTGATAAAACAAAAACTTGATTATACCTTCATAGGAAAAAAAAAGAAAACACCTCAGTAATTTTCATTAAATTGGAAAACCCTTTCTTCAGCCACCTCCTCTTTAGTAAAACACTGTTGAATGAAAATTCAGTTAGCCTGTTTGGAAGTCTGGTTTTAAGCCCTGTATATTTGTAACTTTATTTCATATCTTTTCTCAGTAAATCAGAAGGGCCACTCAAGTATCCAAAATGAGTTGCAATGACTTTCCAACACTGGTGGCTGCAAGTTAAATCTGAAAAAGAATACATTACCTAGCTTCAAGGTAAACTGATAGCATTCTTCAGCTGGTGTAAAAATGAACCCAGTTTCACATTCTCAGTCAACACCTTGCCCTCATTTAATAAAAGAAATGCCACCCTTGAAATGCCACAAAAGTAATTCTTGTATCATTGGAAACTAACCAAGAATATCTTCCTGCTGTTTTGCACTGAAACTTCTTCCACCTTTTATTCACTAGAAAGTACTTGAGCAGAAGCAAATAAATTGAACATCAGGTGAAATGTGGCGCAGCTGAACAAACGTACTTGCTGTTCATTTATACCTCTTACATATACTGCACCTCAAGTCTGTAAAAGAGCAGATCGTGCTTCAGGGAAGCCATTAACAATTTTGACTACTATTTTTTAGTTCTAATAATGCAAAATGGATTTGGAGAGAACTCAGTTCATCCCAGTATTTGAAAGCTGTGTAAAAGGAATGTGCAATAACACCCTGACAAGCAACACTAACGAGCTGCTTCTCTGAGGTGTTTTTCCCAGGGTGGCTTTAGAGTGATTTAAACCCCGAGTCTTGACTGCAGCAAATGGACCTCCATAAGTGTGCTGAACCACAGACTTCCACCAAATGAGCACAGCAAAGGAACAAAACTAAACTGTCTTGTCTGCTTTGCAGACTTTCTAATTCTGTTTCTCCTGTATTGATTCCAGCTACTCACATTTGTGAAATAAGTGCAGTCATGAATGAGCTATTTCTGCAATGAGAATCCCCAAATCTGTGCTCATGCAGACTAATTAATGTTAACCTGACTACTTGGTCATCTCCAGAAAGCAATAAATTTTTCATTGGTATTTCTCAACTTCAGTAGAGAGAGGAAAAAGAAATAAAATACAAAAATAAAATCACAAATGCTTGGTGGTTATTTTTCCTGGCTTTGAAAACATATACTGAGCTGCATTCATTCAGCCACCTTGTGATCTTCACTGTCAAACCCAGTAGTTTATGACCTTTCTAGGACAACCACCTCTCCCAGGAATCTTCTGGCAAATAACAGAAAGATCAGAAAACATTCAAAGTTGTTAATTTGCTTTTTATGTAAGTGTGCTGCTACTTTCCCCCCTCCTCCCACCCTTTAAATTGGCACTTTAGTTACCAGAGTCAATGTGCTTAAGCAGCACTGTTTAATTCAGCTAAACATACAGAAACTCTTCCTGGTTCACTCTGATTTGCAATTGAACAATACATATGCAAATGAAATTAGTGCTGGCAAAAATAATTATAGTTGTTCATGGGAGGATTAATAACTGAAGTCTGCCCTGCTTATGTTGAAGTTTAATTTAATTCTGTTCCATGTATTAAATGAAGAAACTAATTCTGCGTCCAGCGTTGTGCTTGGTAGTTGATATGTTCTCACATGGATGCATGCTTATTTAGATGGAGTGAGAAGAACCATGTGCAGAGATACACCAGCACATCTCGTAAAGATACAAATAGTGGTAATTAGCTGGTAGATGAACAGCATAATGGTTTTTTCTGGATATGCCAAGAAAACTGCCATTCATCATTTGAAAGCGATTAGGACTGAATTATTACAATAAGGTGTAATAAAGTTGTATAAACTGTCCCCTAAGGCTACGAGTATTTAATAAAAGAACAGCCACCTATCTATACAACATTCATGCAAACAAATCAAATTTAGAGCACTGCTGTAAACATCTCTCGTCATCACAGGCTGGCTTTCTCAATGTTGACTGGGCTGAGCTGTGGCAGTCCACAGGCCATGCCCCTGCTGACACCATCTCAGCTGTAACACCAAAGGGGAAAGCTGGGCAGGGGGGTAATGCCACAATTTGTACAGAAATGCATTAACTTGATGGTAATGTCAGCCAGCAGCTGTGGAGCCAAAGCGATAGGAGATGTCCCACCAACCCCATCAGGAAACTCGTCCTTTGGAAGAGCCTGGGGTAGAAAAGCCCTCCCATCCCATCACTCATATGGCATATAACTGCACACTTCACCAGCAGCATGAAATTAGGCAGGATCTCCATCCCATCCCTCACTGCAGTGATGCAAACCCCCAGTAATGTTGGTCTGAAGGTGTTCAGAAACGTAAAAACAAAACAAAACAAAAGTATTTCAGGCTTGTAAGCACCTTACAAGATGAATTCCCTTCCAAATTGTAACGTAATTATGTGGCTGTTTACAAGCCTTTTATGAGCTAGATTAACTTTATTGAAGCCAGTGGGTACAACAGCTGTCTTTCATTTCAGATTAGCATAAAAATCAATCAAGCCCCCTTACAGAGCTAGCAAGATGAAACTGCAAGAGTTCCAATAAAAACAAAATACCACTGAAAAATATGGAAATCTTATGAAGGCAGAGAATACAGATCAGAGTTGGATGGTACCTGTTGGAGATGTGTTCAAAAATCGACAGTTTTACTATTTAGCACTTGTTTTAGAGCTTAAGTAAAGTGAAGGTAATGTTATCTAATTAACTTGCAAGTGTTTTATCCATTTAAAGCTTTCCAGTCTTTCACAAGAGATCATACATTGCCACACCAAGATAGCTTTCTACTGCCAATATTTATGTGAATTCTTCTGGCAAAACACTTATTAGTGTTTAGGATATCTAATTAAGCCCTCAAAAAGGGGTCCTGGAAAGATCCCAAACAAATGCAACAAGTACATACTGAGCATTTTGGAGTAGTTTCAAGTTATTGATTTGGGCTTTTCTCTGTGGTCAACATCACGGTCGAAATAAAAGGAAAAATATCACCAATACTCTAGTAGTAACTAAATTTACCAGTAAGTGAAGCAGCCAGCTGGATGTTAATTGACAAGACAAATTTATACAGCCAGACTCCAGTGTAAAAGTATTGCATTAAAAGCACTGAAAATAATTATCAAGATCTCTAAATGGCTCTGATGGGATTTGTGCTAACTTATTGTAAAGCTACAGAAACCAGAACATTTTATTTGGAATGGAAGGAAACCCCTTAGGTGAAGTTCACAAAATCATAACCAACGTGACACTTCTCTAAAATTGTATTAAACTTGCACATAGGTTGCTACAGGTTACCCAAGGTTTCTATGCTTACAGCTACCAAAAACTACATGAGTATTTGCTAAGATGTTCAGACCAATCAATATTTCATACTAACTCCCTTTCCTGCTTTAAACATTTTTTAAACTGGATAACAATTAATGTTTTTCTATGATTTCTCTTTCTACCTTTTCATTTAAAAACTTCCTGAAATATCACTTCTTTTTTATAATGGCCAGTACTATGAACTTACTTCAGTTACACACACCACCATTAGTAAAGTTACTTGTTTACAATAAACATATTCTTACATCAGGATCAAACTTTCATTCAAAAAACAGTATCAAACTATGACAGAACTACGCACACATAATAGCCTAAAGAGAAAAAACAAAGGTTCACTATGCAATTCTAAATTAAGCAGTTCAGTATTAAACTGCATCATCTTCAGAAGTGTGGGTAAGTCTCCCTAGGATCATCACTTAAAGATTGCTTAAAATTCAGGTGGTGTAGAAATACCACTCCTGCATGATAATGTGTTAAGTGATCAGGCTTTGAAGAGAAAACCAATTTGAATAAGGGACAAGTGTTTAAAAGTACATGGGTGGCATGGATGCAAGCTCATTAAATTTTAAAAGTTACTGGAATCAGACACTAGAACTCCTGTGTGCAGTTAATTCCACTTACTTATATGTGGGCATAGAAACTGTGAAACAGTATTTGATTTTTACTTTTTTCTATGCAGGCTGACTAATTGCACTAAGGAGAGTACATCCAGTACAATGGTAATTATCCATGTGCAAAATTAGTTTTTGTAGGAACTAGACTTGTGCTCTTTGCTGTCTAATTGGTGCATGTCACCAATCAGTGTTTAATATAATATATCTAGGCAAAAGAAAGCATGCAAAGATCTACAGCTGAATGCTAAAAAGAGGGTTCTGGTTGTTATTCTCACTTCTGCTTCTTGCCCAGGGCTCCAAGCAGGGACAAGCATCCCGTTGTACTGAGCAGTACAGTAGCTCATACCAAAGGAAGGCTTCCTGCTTCAGAGATTAAAATGTCATTAAAAATAGTGGTAAGTCCCTTTCAGATATGTAGGTAATTTGTGCTGCAGTTTCTGAGAGGTATTTTTCAAACCACATGGGGGTCAATGGGAGGAGCAGAGAAAACTACATCCACCTCCTGTATCCACTTAATCAGATTTCCTTATAGAGATGGATAAAACCGATGGCACTGACGATGCTCTTGTAATTAAGTCATGTGGAAGCACTAGAATTATATCTCTGCTGTATGCCCCACTATCTCCCTGCTCTGCACTGATGACTAGGGAAAGAACAACTCAAGTGAAAGCCAGGACCCAGCACTACATCTGCTGTAATGTTTGAGATGATCTTTTCCCTTGCTCCCATTGATAGTGAGCCCTTGCCATTCCCAGAGAGTCACTTATGACATCAGCCTCATGGCAGGACCTTTGCTTCTGCTCTGGCAGATCAGAGAAATGACATATCTCATCCTGATTCTATGCTGTTGTCTGGCAGACAGTAAGAGTTCTCTCTTCCTTCTTTTTTCCTCACTCTGTCCTTCCTAAACTTAATACAAATCCTGCCTGGTAATGGTTACCAGTAGGTTAACACCAAAGGCAAAAGAGAAAAAGCCAATGAACAGCATTGCAGTTGCTTTGTTCATAGACAATTTGTTCTGACAACGCAAAAGGAGACACCTTTCACAGCTAATTTAGCTGTGGGTGTTCAATTTACTTTGCCTTTATCAGCAATATAAAACTACTTCAGTTTTCACTGATACTCATTAATGAGAATAACATTATAGTTAAGACCTCTTTTGTCTTAGATTTACAGACTGATTACCGAAAACTAACCTAGTATCTTTTTAACTTAACAATACTACTTAATAGCTATTTCTATTTTTTCCCCCCACTATTTTTTTTTTCTCCCACTTTACTGTTTAAAGCTGGAACTTAAAGGAGTCAATTTCCAGACATGATTTCAAAATCATTTCATTGTCATTGCGCCAAATATCTGAATTTATCTCTACTGGACAGAGTGAAGGTGCTTATCTCACTACAAATAAAATAAACAAAAATGCCCATTTCTCTGTGGGGAAAGATATTAATTATACATATATATATATATATATATACCACTTCTCAGAGGTATTAGCGTATGGAGAAATACCTGGATATGGAGCATGGAGCTCCATATGGAGCATATGGAGCACATCCCTGTCATTTGCTGTTATGTCAGTATAGATCATATTGTGAGAGAGTGGGTGTTAAAAAAAAATCATATGTGATTTAATGTAAATGTTTAATTGCATTGAGATTACTTGTTTAAAGCTTTAAAAAAATGATTTAATGAAGATGTTAAAGTAAACAGTAGTATGGATGTAATTGTGGACTGTTACCAAGAAAAGCATTAACATCAGGGTATTACAGTATTGTTTAGTACCTTATTAAAACAGTCAGCATGGATATGAAAATTTTCAGGGATGTCTTGCCACATAAATAATTGGACCATTACTTCATACATTGTACACTACATAAAATGTTAATAAGCCTTTTAAAATAGCTCTATATTATAAAAACGTATTTTTATATTCCATAAAACTCTTGGAACTAAATTATTCACCACATTTTGGATATTTTTTTCTAAAGGCTCACATAATGCAAAAGGGACACAAAATCATCAAAATGAAAACCAAGACATTTTAGATGAGGTTTCAAATATAGAAGGGAAAAGATTTGTGGTTGCATGCAGCATAGGAAAGGTCATCCAGGACTGGGTAGAAGGGCTTAGTGGCCTTCTCTGAAGAGAGTAAATCACACCTTGCTGATCTTGCAGCACATGTGGGAGTTAACCAGGTGGAGGAAAGTACTTCCTCCTTTCCAGTCAAAGCTCACCTCATAGTTTACCAAGAGCAGAAACAGAGACATAGACAATTCTTTACTATATTTTTTGCAAGCTGATGGATTTCATATGAATATTAATAATTTTATCTACATATAAAATCGTTTAACAAGGGACACAGATATTTCAACAAAAAGACTAAAAAACCTCAGCAACATGTTGCAAAATTCATTAGACTGACAATGTTTTATGTTAGCCTACCAAATAATAAAGAACAGACTGCCACGCAAAAGCCAGGCAGTTATTACTCCTTTCCTTTAACAAACAGAAAAGCCAGAGATCAAGTGCCTAAGCCAACTTGGAAAGGAGTCAGAGGCAGCATCTTTAATAGCATTCAGGGCTTTTTAAAACTTCTTCCTGAAAACCTGAAATTATGATGCTCCTTTCACAAGCATTCCACTGCTAGTGACAGATTAATTATTCCAGACCATGGGTCTACACAGAAATGCCCTGACTGTCCATTAAGGATGTTAGTCAATGCTGTTTAAAAGAGACAGAGCAGCATCATAAGAGCCAATTTCGCAACCCACAAAAGTCAGTCTCAACAGCAGAACCAATTGCTGATTTCAGTGTCCAGAGGGCCCATGCAGAAGGTCAAGGGAACAGTAGGAGAAACACTTGCTCCACCGCTACTGCTGACACCAGGAGTGGACATAACTGTGATCAACTTCAGCATTATTAAGAAAATCAAAAATATGACCATAGCTGTGCTACACAGAGCAGCGACTCAGAAGTGGACTCAAGCCCAAAGTTTCCCATAAAATGAAATCTGTCTCAGATCATTGCTTCACATCTGATAACGTTTATCAGAGAAAATGTATGAGCCCAACACAGATTCAGATTATCAGAAACAGCCAAAGAACAAAACAACTCAAAGTTTGGGATATTTCTTGTTTGACTCAGCAAATGAAAGTCATTCTACTTATCTGACTCTCCTGAGAAGGTAAATAAATCAGATATAAAACCCTACAGTAAAAGTGTTTCCTCCCTATGATGCTATAATTTAAAGAAACCTTTCAAGGTTGTGTATGTCACTGTGGTTTGATTTAAGAGAACCTATAACCTGTTGAAACCAATGAAAAACTCTAGATGAACTCAGCAACCTTTGGAATATCGCTTTCTAAACTGCTCAAAACCAAACTTTTGAATTCTAATGCCACTGAAACAAAATCCAAAGAACATTTGACTCTTTGAGGGCTCTCTTATGGTATCAAGGAACACGTATTTTATCTTGCACCACTGAGCAAAAAAACCCCTCACTGTTATAACCATGAAGTTACTGTGTATTCGCTTATTAACAACGACACTTCATGAACACCATCACTGATGTGCCACATGCTTGACATCTGCACAGGTTCAGGGCAGAAAAATAAAACTACTATACAACTGTAAATGATTATTGGAATTTAATGTGATATATATTGATCTACCTTAAGAAGGGAAGGTGGGAACAGCAAACAGGAAATGTATACCATATTACTAGAAAAACACCCCCAGCTAACACCCAAGCATCACTTACTCATCCAAATTGCCTCACTCTTTTGCCAAGAAGGCTGAGAAAAGACTCACTGTGGCCCAATAAAGGGCTATTTATCATGGGGTACTTACTCAGATTTACTGTAGATCAGAAATTCTTCCTTCCTGTTACCACATCTTTGAAAAAGAAGGGTCCACTCAAGTGTAAAATCCTCATCTAAAGAAATGCTCTAGGAAGGCACAAAAATCCATAGGGTTTTGGGTTTTTTCCTTTAAAAAATTAAGACTAACATGGTCCACTCAAAGGCAATAAAGAGAGTAGATTTCTCCATTCAATGTCCTGGTCTGTACCTGTAAAAGAATAAATACTTATCTTCATTAATGAATATAGTAAATATGGGAGGACAACAGGGAGACAGGGGTATCTCTGTGAAAAACAGTCTCATCTGACTTAATGTTATTTAAGCACAATTTTCTCCTGCTCTTGCTGGCTGCAACAAAACTCAGGCTTTTATGAGGAGCAGAGGGGAAAGCATATAGCACGAAGCCCAAATGTTGCTTCAAAGAAAGAAATATCTTTTAATTACTTTTGAGTGCATTGTCTATTTATTTTCCAACAAACATTTGATGGAGACATAATCGTTCGTGCTTGATGTCAGGCAACCTAAGTAGCCAGGACTCACAGCCCCGGTATTGTTTAGCTGGGTACAGAAAGTGTTTGTGATGTGCTTCCAAGCAGCTAAGTGAAGCTGGTGGCACTTTAGCTGTGTGAAGAGACAGAAAGCTTTTCAGCTCTTCCTTTCATAAGGCACAAAGTTTTGTATCTTCTTTTTTAATAAAGTATATTCAAAAATGCTTTTTTTGACATCTGGTTTTATGGTACTTAAAAACTCTCCATCAGCTCAATGAAAATGCCTTGCATGGATCTGGAAGCACACCCAGGAGACAGGCACTGATATCACTTCTGCTGTTATATACTCTCTGACTCACTGGTAGAAGTTGCTTATTAGAGAAGGTAATAAGAGCCAAACAGCTAATAACTATACAGCAGTGAAAATGTTCAGCAATCAAATTAAAATGAAAGACCTCTTGCATGTGTCACATTTGCATCCTCTTACCAGGCAGCTCAAAAAATAGAAAACTAAAGAAAATATTTAAATTTTACTTTTAAAAGTCACAATGCTAATAAAAAGGAAGTTTTTGATATATGGCTTTATTTATGGAACAGGAGAAACAAAATGTGTTTTTGGATAGGATTCTTGAAAGTGTTAAAATTAGGTATTTAGACATTGAGAAAAGTGTTACACTGCAACAAGCTTGTCTGCTTAATGAAGTTTAAAAATAAATTGCATTAAGGTTTTAAGTAAAATGCATTACATACTTGTAACTTAACATGCAAGTTAAACAATTCAGCCTTAAAAACAAATATAACACAAGGAAACATCACCTAAAATGGACAAAATTCAAAAGCACCTTGAAAGATCCTCACATCTCCAGTTCACACTGCAGTATCAGGAAGAATCTTTTCTGCAGCATATTGTTACTGCAGGCATTAAAATGTATAACTATTACAAAGAGAAAATGTTATGAAAAGGGAATCTGTATTAGTCTTCATGAGAACTGTTTTAACTAGATAATCTTGACAACAAACAATTTCAAACTTAAGTCATAAGAAACCAAGACCGGCAGGAAGCTGTTTTGCAGCTAAGTGCTTTTTTGGATAACTAATGATACCAGCCTGACATTACCTTTCCTAAATCCCATTCAGAAACACACAACTGCATGCACTGGAAAAGTCCATTTTTTAGCGTGTGCAATCTCATGGAGTTCTACTTCACACTTGCCTTGAACTGTGCAGATGAAAGAAGAATAAAGCTGCAGAGGTGAGACGTTATTAACACAGAAGTCAGTTATAGATAAATCAGAGCTGGAAAATGATTTATTTAGCCACTGTTAGAGGCTTGGGACACAGATTTTATTCATTTATTTTTACAGACAAGCTTGAAAGCCGGTTCAAAACAGCATCACATCCTACTATTCTCATAGCCTCAAAGGCAAATGTCACCATTCCTTTTTCATTGGTGTCCTTTATCTTGAAAATGAGAAAGCCTGAAGGCAGAGCTATACTTACAGTCTCACGTCTCATCCCCACAGCTCCTGTGCACGGCTCACGCACCTCCAAGCTCACACATCTCCAGGCACAGGCTTTCCTTCAGCTCCTGCATTTCCCACAAAAACACTCGTCCTGACAAGAAACAATGGATCTCATGCAAAAATCAGCAGGCATGGACATGGCTCTGCTGGTACAAAAGAGGCTGTGACATTAATAATTAAATGCACTTTACTGTTTCTTTGGAGGCAGTGGGTGTCAGTGTGCAGAGCCAGTGTGAGCTCTGCTCTGCCTTGCCACAGTGTGCAGGGCCTAAAAAGCAGCTATATGACTGCAGACACTGTTACAAGGAAAAGGATGCTGTGCAAGAAAATGAAGAGAAAAAGATCGTACCTTGGATTTTTTTATTATTATTACTTTGTTTTAAGACAAGTGAGAGGTCCTGATCTGGTATCTACAAGAGCATCTCAGCATTTAAGAGTCGCTTCTCAATTTCAACCCAAGTAAGTCAGAACTGTAGATTTATTTGATGTCCTGCAGAAGTTAAAAAACGTCTTTCAAGCACACGGCTTGCTGTTTGTTTATTCAAAACAGCTACACTTGGCAGCGCAGGGGTTCAGAGGTAAGGATTAGCAACAGCAACAAGCAATGGTGAAAGACAAGGACAAAGGATTTGGGCTGACATCTGGAATAAACAAGGCCATTATTGGCCTCAGGGGAAAAAAATCCCAAAACATACCAATAAGCAGCTTTGTATCTAAATATTTGCGTTGAAAACAAACGCTCATTCACATGCAGATTACCAGGGCATTGGCAAGGGCAGTATTCCTGGAAACTCCAGCTACCAACTAAAGGAAACAAAGACACTCAAAACAGGTTAAAACGTACAGCATGCACTTTCAAAGCTGTCTAAACGTTGTGTGAGATACCAAGGCTCACAAGCATTAAAAAAAGCTGAGGTCTAGCTGTCCTAGGTTGAGGCTCCAATTTGTTGTTGTTGTTTCTGACAGTAATAATGAGAAAGATTGCAATGGTTTCTACCATGTGTGACTGCTCTGACACCGGACAGGGTCCTTGGTGGGCACCAACACATAAACAGGGTGTACATCAAATAATACATATTGCATCAAGTTGGTAAAATGCTCCACACATTTATGGGTAGGTATCAAACAATAGGTATTGCTCTAGGTATCCCAATGTAACATTTTGGTAAGGTTAAAATTATAGACTGCTAAGGTAAGGGTTCTGTTTTGCTGGTAATAAGCCTTACTTGCTGCTACTTCCCTCATAACTCTTGCAAAATGCTTATTGATTTTAGAGAGAGTTTTGTTGAAATAGGGGCTAATCAGGGAATGCTGCATGAAGCCCTTCCTTGTCTTTGTGATGGAGTTCGCTCATAACATGAAGTACCTGAAGCTGTTGTACTCATCACATCCTGAGAAAAGAATAATCAGGATGGTGAACACTGGGAGTATTCCAGTATTTTAAGACACCAGGAAGGCTGTTAAAGAAAGAGCTGATGACTCTTCCCTGTTTAAGCATGAAAGAGGAGTAGACTATTTGTTGTCTTTTTTTAGGTTTGTGATTTGCATGCACTAAATTATTAGCTCCAATAAAACACAAGAATATTTCTAAGCTAGCAGCATGTGTGGCTTCTAGGGAAGTCATTATATTTTGAGAGTCTCATTATCCCTGACAATAATACTGCAATCAGTAACCATTAATAAATATTATGTATTATTTATATAATCCAGTCCTTCTATATTGGCAGAAATAAGTTTTCAAAAAAATCTATTCATTATTGATATATGGCACTTCAGTGTTGTTAAGTAAATTTTGCTGTTAGCCACAGGGTGGAATTAGGGACTCATTACTATATAATAGGTTGCCAACCCACATCTCCAACAGACACTGCATGGCATTTACCCTTCAACACTGGCAGAATTTAAAAGTCCATTTGGAGGATGCTTTGCACTGTTTTCAAGGCTACTGTTTTGCCTTTAGCCAGGGTCAGTCTTGAAGGCCATGCACCTCAATGAGATCTTGGCTAACAACAGAGAAATAAGGGATTACCTCAAAAACCTTAGGGTTTGTGAAGAACATTCTTGAAGTTGTTCTGGTTTTCTAGTCCCAAAACACAGTGAGAGCACATGCAGGGGCAGGAATATTCCTCACTTCTCAGCATACATATGGTGAGTGTATACAGTCCCTTCTAAGACTGCACAGGGCAGAGGGACACTCATACAGTGACAGAATCTGTATCTACATCTACACATATATACACATATATATCTATGTCACAGGAGTGTATTTCTCATTTTACAGAAATTCCCAAGTGACTAACTGGATACCATCTAGTAAAATAAGGAAGTTATTTATCAGTAACATCTCAGAATTTAACTTCATAAAATCTTTTATCCTTTTCACTATGGAAATTGTTTAAGATGTTTGGCACCTCACATGTGAATCCTTTTCTCTCCTCAGGAATTGCTTAAGACATTTTATTGATGACACTTTTGCAACTGTAGAGCTCTATAAACCAGAAGAACAACAAGCCTGCTGAAGGGGTATTTATTCAGGGAAATGTATTAACACAGGATTATAGGACATCCTAGTATAAGGCTTTAACCCTTCAAATTACTAGTTCATGCAATGCACTGCTGGGGATTTTTTGATTTTTCCTCAAAAATATGCTTTGACACAGCACCAGAGTAGAAGCTTCCCCAGCGATCTATGAAAATCACTCAGTGTAGTTTAAATAGAGAGGTCCAACAGTTCTGAAGCTCATACACTGGGTCAAACTGAATTTATAGCTACACATGCAAGAAGTACACTGGTAAACAAAAATGGGTTTTGCCTTTTGAATTCAAAATGAAATGTGCCCAATGTGAAGAATACACATAAGAACTTCAGAACTGCTGCAACAGTTACATAGCCTGTCCTTTTTAAAATGATTTGGACATTCATGAGAGAAAGTTCCATCTGACTTTGCAGATATTTGGGCACATTTGAAATGATGCTATTGTATTGTTCTTATTCTTCAGTCTTCCACTATCTCACCAAACCTGATATTGGACATCAGTGGCTCTAGAAATAATTTTCTAAAGCATACAACCTAAGCAAACAAAACCAAATGAAACCAAATTTTTTTGTTTGCTTCTTTGAAAAGGAGTATTAAGTTTTTTCTATTCTTACTTAGATTGGTGCATAGGGAGAAATAGCACAAGTCAATTCATTCTCCCAGCAACAGACTGACAGAGACAGCAGCAGCAAACCTGGCAGGTTTTACCAGGTGTGGAAGCAATAGTACTGCATTCACACTCAGGGAATGGCACATGGAAATTGAATGACTAGTACCCATGGACTAGCCTTAAAGATTTCACAATAGTTTTTAACATGGTTCACTGCATACATAATGTCTTATGGATGTGAACTCTTTTTCTAGCTGACGACGTAAAGACACAAAACCACACATAGAATCACAGAATCATAGAATAGTTAGGGTTGGAAAGGACCTTAAGATCATCCAGTTCCAACTCCCCTGCCATGGGCAGGGACACCTCACACTAAACCATGTCACCCAAGGCTCTGTCCAACCCGGCCTTGAACACCACCAGGGATAGAGCATTCACAACCTCCCTGGGCAACCCATTCCAGTACCTCACCACCTTCACAGTAAAGAACTTCTTCCTTATATCCAATCTAAACTTCCACTGTTTAAGTTTTAACCCCTTACCCCTTGTCCTATCACTACAGTCCCTAATGGAGAGTTCCTCCCAGCATCCTTATAGGCCCCCCTCAGATACTGGAAGGCTGCTCTGAGGTTTCCATGCAGCCTTCTCTTGTCCAGGCTGAACAGCCCCAACTTTCTCAGCCTGTCTTCATACGGGAGGTGCTCCAGTCCCCTGATCATCCTCATGGCCCTCCTATGGACTTGTTCCAGCAGTTCCATGTCCTTTTGATGTTGAGGACACCAGAACTGTACACAATACTCCAAGTGAGGTCTCCATGCACAGAGTCAGGTTACATCAAAGCCCTCTACAAACAGAAATAAAATTACACTGGGATTTCAATAAAAAGATGAAAAGGTAAATGAGATGCAGCTCCTCCACAGAGAAAAATGAGTGCACTGCACTGTGTTCTACAGCTTTTAAAGGCAATACAATCTGGCATAAAACTCACGTATCTATCACTAACCTAAGCAAAAAAAAACCTGTCCACATGCTCCAAGCCATGTGTGTAACTATAGTTAGGAATCTCATTAAAAGTAGGCAAGACCTCAGTTTTGCACACTACCTCTCAAAGGTGGTCTGTTTGAAAAAATGCTGCCAAGCTACACAAGAGCATTTCAGAGCTCTGCTTTCTCTGCGTATCCCACTACACCCAAAGTAACTTTTTTCAAGAGAAGGAAAAGGAAGGGGGAAAAAAGAAAAAGAAAAAAAGAAAAAGAAAAACAAGCATCATTGTTGTTCTCTGTCCTTGTGATCTAGAGCTTCCACTTCAATTTGGGATGCTCAAGCAGCAATCAGCTGCCAGTATCAGCCAAAATCAAGGCCTGGAGATGGGTAAGAGGGCAAGGCAATGTTAACACCAGTGATGTTCCATGAAGCCACAACAGAATGGGTACATGGAGGAGACTCTAGGGGAGGGAGGCAAGCTGCAGTCATATGGCCAAGCTGAGGATTAGAGGCAGAAGAACCACTTTCCTCTGAGCATGCCTGAGGCCAGAGGCACTGCCCCTGCACTCATGGCTCAGGAAACTCCTCAGGGATAGAGCCTGCGAGCTGCACAGCACAAATCTGCTGGTAAGACAGACATCCCTGTGAGGTGCTGACATTACCTAAACTACACATATTACAAATTACCTGTTTTCAGTTATGAGTTCCTCAGGGGAAAAAAAAAATTGAGTTTTAACACTAATGGAGTAACATGCCAAATAGATCCTTGAATCAACATATAAAATATTATTTTAAAGGAGCTGTTATTATATATACAGGGCTTATAAATTAACACATTTCTTTTCCATTAAAAGTTCCAACTGAGAGATTTGGGTTTTTTTCAGGCTCATTCTTAAGTGAATCCAAAGAAAATAATTCTTTCCAGAAGTAAAGAATGCAGGAAGAAAGCTTTTAGCAGTCTGAGTTTCTCCATCCAAAGGTATGGATTCATATGCCAAACAATGGTAATTTATGAGCCATCACTACTGTGGCCTCATCATTAACAGTCACATAAATATTGAACAAGAAAACTGCAAATATGTAGTTTCTGTGAGCATGTTCACAGCATGGGTAGCACTGAACCCTCTCCAATCCCAAAGCAAAAGTGGGATCAGTCTACACAAACCCAGAAAAGCCCTGAAAGTACTGCAGAGGCAGAACAAGTGGAGACCTGGAAATCCTGTCCAGCTGTATCTCTGATCTCCTGTAAGCAGTGTCTTGTTTTGGCAGCTCAGGCTGGAGCCAACTAATTCTCCCTGCCCTGCCACAGACTGATTCTCATATGCACTAAATCTTCTGTACATGGTTTAACTCTGTTAACAAATGAGGCAAATTTCTGAAGACACTGGCTGAGTTGCCCACAGGATACTCAGGAATAGCATAAGCTTCTGGTTTCCAAAGAAATTCAAGTCACAGAAGTACATGGAGTAGTTGTATGCCTCCTACGGCACTGCTTCCTCTCTGCAAGCAACCACTGCACTTCTTTTTGTAAGAGCCACTTCCTTGCAAGGAAATTACAATTGATTAATAATAATCAAGTTATAAATATAGGAATGCCTCTTCATTTGACCGTATGCTATACTTCATAGCATTATACAGTACATCTACATTTCTATATAGTACTACTTCCCTTTCTTTTCAGCCTTTTCTGACAGAGCATTAGTCAGAGCACTTATGGTTCATAAGAATGGAAATTTCTTGCACATCTGTATTCTGGGTTGCTCAGTATCCACTATATCTTTTGCTGCCTGCATCAGAACATGATCAGTGCACTTGATCCTTTCTTTTAGTGCATAATAAAGGAACTACCTTGCAACACTGGACTTTAGCAGAACAATTTAGGAAGTCACTGGAAGCACGCACTTAATTTTGGCATTCAAGAGAATGGTTTAACCTAAGTACTGCCTTTATCTTCCTTACTTAAGATTTCAAATAATTTGAGATTTCTGACAGTTTGACAGGATATCAGGAGCTAAATTATCCAGCACTGTCCTGAGAAGTACTGGGACTGGAAAGAGTAAAAAAATAGCAGTCGTGTCTTTAATGGGAACACTTCTGAAACAGAAACACATCAGGACAGCACAAATCCAACTGGTTTTGCTTTTCCCCTTCACTGATCAGCACTAAAACAGCAGTGTTTTGAATTATGGATTTCCACAGCTTCAGGCTGGCTGAACTGCAGCCACCCCAGGCAGTGCTGGACAGTTACCCACCTCCTCCCACCAGCACTTGCTTCTGCCATGCTGGTGGCTCTGACAGCATACACTTCCATGGTCTAAAAGCACCCTTACCCATTTATATTGCTATAGTTATTCAGGAAATCTTTGCCCTATCCTTTTCTTTCTTCTTGTTGTTTATTGTTTCAAAACTTCCACACCTTTGTGGTCAGCTGGGCAGATCCCAGCTCTACCTCCATCATCTTCTTAACAGCTTCTTCATGGCTTGTGACAGCTCTGAACCTTCTTCCTCCCACCTTTGTGGTATTTGGCCCACAGCAATGATCCACAGGTTCACTACCCTCAGGCTGTGTCTCACCCAAACCCACATCAGATAATAGAATGTGCATATAATATTAAGAATTAAGTAAAGTTCAATATTTACCTTTTTTGCCCTCTGCTGCTTTGTAGATCCAATAACAATTATCTAAGTTCCAGATATCATGTGAAGAGTAACCAAAGTCTACAAGGCATTTTCAAATTACAAACATTATATAAGTGTAAGGTAAGCTATTATTCTTACTGTTCCTTTAAGCTGATAATGCCATTAATTTCCCAGGGATGTTAGTCATCCTTTTGTAATGAGGCATTCAGCACAATGAATAATGGAATTATGTTGAAGCAACAGTTTACTCTTCTCCACAGACTAACTGCACTTAAAGTGTGTGCTGAGCACAGCACTGCAAAACTGAACAGCTTCTTTTGCAAATCCTTCCTCTTCATAGGACACAGCAGTGAGTATTTCTCTGTTCATTTCTAAAATATGCATGCAGTGAACTCTATCTAGGAAATGGTGGAGGGGTGATATATGCGGCTTTTATAAACTAAAGGCACAGAAGGATGTTCATAACAAATTTTAAAATATAAATTAAAAAAGGAAAGAATGAAGAATCCAAGAAAAAACTAAAGCACTGGACTGCAACAAAACTACAACAGCCTCGCCTAAGTATCCACAGAACCAAGTCTTCCAACTTGGAAACCGTCAGCTCCTTATAAAATAGAAGCCACTGAGGATCCATCAGTAACACCAAAAATTAATAAGCTTGCTTTGAGGCATTCCTGGCATCATCTTCCAGGCATGAGAACTGCAAACTTCTGCTTCTAGATTACTGATACGAATAGCTTCTCCCCAGGATCTATCTAAACCTGAAAGTACTTAACAGAAGTTGATGAAAAAGAAAGCAATGAGGATGCTGGCATCTGACCTGCTGGCTAGAAAGGCTGATTGAAAGCCAAGCTGTTGCTCACTCTCAGAATCACCAGCTGGAACCTGCCTCTGTTGGCTGCTGCATGTTGCAACCACACAATTGATTTCCTATCATTTATTTCAAATGGTCGGTGGGTTGGGTAGTGTTGCTGGAAGAAGTGTATACGTGTCACTTAGTGACCACCACAGGTCACATCTTTGAGGAAGAGCATTGGATAAACACACAGATCAGAATTCATCCCCACAAGCATTGTCCTGTCTCTGCTCAGGGACACAGTGTTGGTGGGCTAAAACTCATACTGATACTGTCAGATTTATGGCAGGTAAAGCCACTGACTTTCTATTAATTGACAGGGGAAACTCATAAGCAGTAATCAGATGTGTTGTTTCCCTGGAGTATGTTGTTAGGGGAATTCTGGGTGATGTGTAAATAGGTAAGAGTATTTCCTACCCAGTTTTCATTCATTAAAGCAGCTGGTAAGCAGGTGCAACACACCTGGAGGAGGCAGAAAATGTCCTTGCTTGCATAGGAGCTCAATGGGTGAAGTTTCAAAGTAAAAGTTACTGTAGTACAAACACTGTGCTGTGCTAGGCCTTTTAGAGACAGCAAACACCAATTGATCCTAAGCCATACTTCCCTACAAAAGCCAAAATTACTAACAATGAGAAATTAAAGTAGAACCACAGTCAGCCCATGATGAATATCAAGCCATGAGAGGTCAGACACTCTGCTTTCCTGCTGTCATTTCCAGTGACGTCTTGTATTTGATCCTATATAAGTATGCTGAGCTTTTTCCCAGCTGGAAGTAAGAGACTTTTAAATTGAGTACATCTCCACAGAGATCTATGGGCTTCTCACTCCTCTCAGGATTCAGCAAGACTAACACCACCTCGTAGGACCTCCACACCAAAATCAGAACAGTCAGCTGAGAAGTGATGATGACAACATTTTTACCGTGGAGGCTAAAAGCTGCCTCCTCCAAGAGACAGAAATTAGAGATCTATGAGACTATTTGGTCCATCTTTCTGCCATGCTGTTCCTCAACCCTGCCTTCCCAAGACACAGACATGATTTAGCACCTCTGAATCCAGCACTGTGTGCACTCGAGAGGAGTGCAACAGTTGAGACTTAGTCCTTTTCTAATAGCCTTCACAGTGAGAACAGTCTGAAATTGATTTGTTCCTCCAATTCCAATATTCTTAATTACATCCTCTGCAGTCATATACTGCACATTTAACAATGCCTCAACAGTGTAAGGAACTAAAGCTTTCTTTCACTGACCAGGCAGGGAGGGGAAGAAATTAAAAGCAAAACAAACATTACTAAAAATACATTTATGACAAATGCACTGGATGAGTTTTCTAAGGATGTGAAATTTTGGACTTCATAATATTGCCAAGGTCAGAGGCAGAAGGTTACACTGGATTAAGGACACCAATAAATTCTTTTTCTACATTGAAGTCATTGAAACTTGCGCATACACAAACACTTCTCTAAGTAAATGCTTTGTTAACTTTGTCTCCAATTTTGTTTTCCTTTGCCCTTTTGGGTGCATGAAACAACTTTCATATCATTAGATACAAAAAAAAATCTTCTAGATGTTTACCGCATCCTTAGGAAGGGAGAAAATTTATGCATTCTTTCACTAAATGAAAGAAATATTTTCCTTCACAATTGTCCATTATTCAATCCGAAACCTAAATTAGAAAAATAATAATAACAAACAGCATTAAAACCTCATTGTCTTCTCTGCGAAATCCATGGTATTTGTTTTATTTCTCTGTGACTACCTGCTGTACATATTCCCCACAGAGAAATTACTAAGTTATAAGGATTTTGGTGTTTGCAATAGCAGAAATGCAGAGTAAGAGAGCTACAGAAAGAATTATGCCCCTGAGACCAGTCTAATCCCTGAAGCAGCTCAGCTATAAGCTGTATCATCATAGTACCTGCCCTGTTCAAATGAGACCTTCATCCTGCCGGAAACATGAGATGGAAATTGTGCCCAAGTGGACAATATGCATATGGTGCCATGCCAGCTTACAGCATGACAGATCTCAGAGAAAAATGGCCAAGAGACTGATAGCTCCCTCTCATTAAAATGACTTTTTTAAAACCCTATGAAATTACTTGGGGGGAGTGAAAGTTAAGCTGGATCTTCAGCTATGGCAGGCAGGGAGTTTTGATCCATTAACCTCACATAATAAACATGATATAAGGGATGTCAGAAAGAAAAACACAAAGGAATTCTTTTATAATTCACAAAGCCAATTTGAGACCAGGCTAAAGACCATCCAGACAGTACGTATGAGTGCTGTGGTTTAAACCCAGCCAGTAACTAAGTACCACGCAGCTGCTGGCTCACTCCCCATTTTCCTTTTCCCTGGGTGGGATGAGGAGGAGAATCAAAAGACTGAAAACCCCACAGGTTTGCATAAGAACAGTTTAATGACTAAAGTACAATATACCATTACTACTACTGATGAAGATAAAGGAAATAATAAGGGAAGAAAATATAAAACCAAAGGCGGACAGAAAGAGAAACAATAAGCAACAGTGATGCACAATACAATTGCTCACCCCCCC
The DNA here is from genome assembly GCF_012275295.1 of Melopsittacus undulatus. Classification (NCBI taxonomy): domain Eukaryota; kingdom Metazoa; phylum Chordata; class Aves; order Psittaciformes; family Psittaculidae; genus Melopsittacus; species Melopsittacus undulatus. The sequence continues at coordinate 34,989,576 of NC_047535.1, read as the reverse complement.
TGAACAATGGCCTCCTAACATAAGCAGCAACCAGCCAATTCCAGGCATGATATGCTGTGGTATGGAATACCCCTTTGGCTACTTTGGGTCAGGTGTCCTGTCTCTGGTCCCTCCTGGTTTCTTGTGCCCCTCCTCACTGACAGAGCACAAGAGACTGAGAAGTCCTCTCTCAGGGTAAGGGCTACTCAGCAACAACTAAAACATCTGTGTGTTATCAGCATTGTTCTCAAACTGAAGCCAAAGCACAGCACTGCACCAGCTACTAGGAAGAAAGTTAACTCTATCCCAGATGAAATCAGGACAATGTGGTCACTCACAACCACTTCTGGAAAGTCCATTTCATAGGATCACTGAGTCACAGTTACACCAGTGAGCACAGAATGATTTCTTTTTGTCCTTTTGCTTTTGCAGCACTCTGCATTCCTTTATGCGATTGGAGAACCATAAAAAAGAAGAGCTGCCTGACATTAATAGCTTTATGATGTAGCTTTTTGGTGGGGCAAGCATTGGAAGTCAACAAGCATAAATCACAGAAGCAGAAATCCAAAGTACTCAGGAGCAGAAACTGCTGCTACATTGTTTGCATATCTCAAGTCTCCAAAGGATTACACACATAAAGACTGTGTAAGGAGCTATAACAAGTAGGAGGTATTTCAGGTATGTTAAAGAATACCTGCGAAAAGCCAAATGACACCCCTCCACAGCCATTATAATTTTGATAAGGAATGGCAACTACCATTTAAATCATGAGAGAAGTGCTGAAACCAGACACAACAAGCCCTAGCCCTCTACTGATTACGGTATTTACTGGCTACAATGAACACATGATTGCAAGCAAACAAAACAAGAATTAGGCTTGTAAAGGAAGGGGGATTGTATTTCTCAGTATAAGTTTCTCATTTCATGCAAATTCCATTCTTTTTTACTGAATTAATCTCACAACCACAAAGATGTACCATCTCTAAAAGCATGAATGTCGGTATGCAATTGAATTAATTTTGAATATGGATGAAATCAGAGACTCTACACTGCAGATTCCACAGCCAGACGTGGTTCTGAGGTGCATAATAAGCTTAGCAGCACTACTATAATAACATAGATAAAACATTTATTGCATATGTATTGTAGGCCATTAAAACATTCTAGTATACAAGCTCCATTTGCACCTGCACTCCCTCTATCTGGCTCTAACACCTTTCCATTTTGCTGCTGTGGGAGTAAAGTATTCATTTATTTTAAATACGTTTATCCTACCTTGCTGCAGGCCAGCACTGTTCAGGATTCCCTTTTTCCTTATGGTATCCTGACAGAATTTGAGAGGTGTTATCTCAAAATTCGCCTCCTGTGGATGCTCTCCAGTAGCTCAGCAAAGCTCCTTAGGGCAGGTCTTCCTCTGCCAGCATTACAGATGTCATCTACCATTACGAAGCCATATGCTAGCTCTGCTCATTGTTTGCAGCTGCTTCATAGGTACCCACTGGTGATGAGAACCTGGACAAATCAAGAAGCAACACCTCATGATAACTGGTGGACTGCAATTTGCAAATTACCAATGAAGGCGGCTAATGAAGTTGGCAAAGCACGAGTTCGAAAGCAGAAAAGTCTTCATTACATGAAGTGCTTAGTATTAGAAAGAAAGAAAAAAGCAAATTGGAGGCCAAATCATAGTCTTTTTAAGTGCCAAAAAAAGGTTGGTATCAGCATCTAATCTGCCTTCCAGACAGACAATCTCAGGAAAAAGCAAAAGTTCTCACCTTAAAGTGAGGTCAGCAAACACTTTTCTTTAACCTTTTACAACAGATCACAAGCTAGGCTTATTACAGACCTCAGATGAATACACAACAATAAGATCCATTAAGGGAAACGCGCCATGAAACGTCTGCTGCACAGCTTGGCACAGCACTTGGTAGTTGCTACAGAGGATAGCATCGTGTTTTGTAGGACTGATGGTCAAATTCAAACTACATTTAACCAGGTTACATCTTCCCTTGCAATCTATCATGAAAAATGTGAATCTGATAATTACAGAAAAAGCTATACATCACCTCTGATGCTCTACTTTAGCTGCAGATGTTTCCATTTCTCAATGTTTATTTAATGTAGTTAATAAGAAACATTTTATACTCAAATACTTCCATTCTGTCTCAAAGGATTGTGTCAAAGAGGCATTAAAGAGCTTTTGTGCGCCCTTGAAATAGCCATTCCTTTACCTTGCTCTGTCCTCATGGGGAGCAATTTTTTAATCTGAATTATTTAGCAGCTATAGCACCAGATACTTTTTTCCAAGAAAAAAAAAGAAGAAAAAAAATAAAAAGGAGGGAAGGGGAAAACAGAATTCCTACTCTCGGTCATTACATGCCAAATTTCTACTCAGAATAAATTTACACAATGGATCATATTGAAAATGCCAACAGATTCTTAATTGGTGTTTCACAGAGCGCCATACACAGCTACACTGCCATAATTTGGAAATGTCTTGTTTAAAATACATTTAGGCTATTCAAAGCAGATATTGATATTCACTTGTAGTATGAGCATGCCAACAACGCCTTGAAGGCATCTCTCAGCAACAGAATCTTTTTCAGCAGCAGGTGGGATGAAATGGTGACAAATGGGATGGAAGGCAGCACATATGAATAAACTATATAATATCCTATTTGTTTTCCCCAGCTTGGCTGCTTGCTTTGTTATTTTCCATGAGCTGGCAGTGTGAAAGCAGCCAGACCCATTCCCGCATCTCAGTCCTACAGAAGATTGGAAGTAATTTCTGCTCAATATGCTATCCCCAGGAAAGCACAAAGTGTCTGTGGGGACACTAAGAGAAAGCGGCACTGCCTTAAGCAGTAAGCACTGATAAATGAAACTCCGTCCTTCTTTCAGAGTACATTTGCAAGGAGGGTTTATTAGCAATAACAAAATTGCAATCTCAGAGAGGAAAATCCTGCAACCTGAGAGCTCCCTCCAAGATATCTCACGGCTGCTCCCCCCGTGGGTGCATCATGTTTGTTCTCACATAAAATACAAACAGCCTCCTGTTGAGCCCAGAACCCCACCGCTCTGATGGGGAATAAAAATGTCTCCTCTAAGGATCGTTTCAAACTGTATCATGTGCAGCCACATCTGCTAAGGGGCCAACATTCAAAATGCTTTCCAAAACAGAAAAAAGGAAGTAAAAATGGGGTTTCAGAATCCTGTAATTTTAAGTAATAATAAAGAAAGTTTATTACATTACACATATTTTATTTGTGACAGATGTAAAAAGGACTCTAAACAATATCTGATTAGGAGAATAAGTTCTTTACAAAGATATGATCCTGCTCTCTTCAGACCCAGTAGGAGCTTTGCCAGTCTCTTTCCTTGGCCTTACTTTTAGTCAGGCACTACAGCAGGTTTTGGGCATCATTTATCATCATGTTGTCTAATCTCATGTTGCCTTAACTGTTAAATGAGACAACAAATGTTTACCTTCCTTCCGCAAATGAGGGATGGTTTAATAAGTACATGTGTGCTCACTGCTTGTGGGAATGCTATGTACCAGTATTAACTTTGACTACAGAAGCAGCATAGCAGCAAATGCAAAGCCTGGTCTAATGTGCCCATGTTCAGCCCCACAAGTAATTCCCCCTTGTTCTTCTTGTCACAAACGCTGCTCTCTGCCAACAGAGAGAAACAGTTACACCAGAATCCTTTCTACTTTTATGTTAACTTTTCCTTTTCCATTTCTTCTCTAATCTGCCTAAGTCTACACCATATCTCCACTACCTGAACAGGGAAGAGCCGCAACACTTTTTCATAAAGGTGATCAACAAAGAGAACCCTGTTGTGGATTTGCTCAATAGGAGTTAATGACATCATTTGTTATAGCTCCTGGGGGAAGGAGGGGAGGCAGGCAGCAGGACATGATGAACATTGAGCATCCTAGCTATTTTTGTTATTACAATGAAAAAAAATTAAGCTGAAAAATAAGCTAAGCATTTTCTGAATTTCCAAAAGGGGGGCTATAAATAATGCTCTTTGAATTTCAAGATGAAAAGTGACTGAGAACAAGAAGCAGGATTTTTCTGTCAAGCTGATTCTTTTAGGAAAAAAAACAGGGAACGTTAATTTGCACTGCATTGGATGCACTGAACATCTCATCTTTGAGGAAAACACAAATATATTTTCACCTTGCTAGAAAATATTAGGGTGAAAATACCCTCTATAGTCCTCATCAAAAAATCATGAGCTGACAACAGAATTTTATAGGTGCTGCAGACAACAGGTATCCAGGTACCCATCCAGCTCTCCTGTAGCCACTTAAGTGCCTCACCACCGCTTCTATTTCCAGAGTAATTAAATTGGAATTTATGACCCAAATAATCCAAAAAGCTATTTCACAGATGATTTGAAACCACATTTTACACAAACATTCATAACGTCTACAGATCCTTTGTATTTAGCATGCCACAGTAACAGACATAAAATCCAGAGTAAAATATTTAATGTATGTAGTGCCAAGACTCTCAGTTTATTGATTGAAGGGTTAAAATGTGTATAAGTACTGTAATGGTTGCAGACAAGAATATTAATATTGCCTAAGAGCAGCATCACTGATATTGTCTTTTGCTATCGTAGTTTTTAAGTATTGCCATAAGCATGATTACCATATGAGCGTATATTGTTCAATAGAACCTATAGTTTTCTAAAATATATATATTTTACAAAATAGAACCTATTTATATTTTCCAAAATTAAACTACATTTTACTTCAGTTGTTACATATATAAAGCATTCTTTATTGTTGCTGTGGTAGACATACTACTCACTCAAAGGAACTTTGCCTTTGATGGGAGCAAGAACAGATTATTCTCAAATGACAGTATTCCTTCATGCAGAACTCAGTTAACCTTTTACCAATATACTTATGGTCAACTTCAGAGAAGCATTTTGCACTTTACATGATAATGAAGTTCTTTGCATCAGCAAACATGGGTCTGAGTGACAAATACCACCTAATCAAGTGAAAATCTATTTCAAACAGAAGATAAATTGCCTCAAACCTTGGTAATTATCTCTCTGCAATTAATAAGTAACACTAATATAGTAATTGGCTTAATATTTCCTTTTTGAAATTTAAAATAATTCATGTGCAATCTCTTAAAAAATAATGTTCCCAGAATTATATTATTTGATGAAAACAAAGTTAGATAAACTGTCATTGGAAAAAATAAAACAAAATATCAAAGCACAACTTATAATCCTTAGGAGGCTTTCCCAATGCAAAATAACCTTTGACAAGACAGCATCGTGAGATCTGTCATTTAATGTGCATGATCTGCCCTAAGATCTCAAGACCCCAAAGCATTTGTCACTGGAGTGCCAACTACAAGGCCTCAGCCTTACCGACCCTCTCTCTATCAGAGTTGAGTTTTAGACACACACATGCAGTGGTAACGTATATGACTGACATTGATTATTAGATGTGCAGATACAGCAGATTCCAGATTAACTTCAAGAAGCACTGAGGGTCAGCAAAGAAAAGTGCAGTTCCACACTCCCAGGAACTAGAGCACTGTTGTTGTAAGTCTAGAGTCAAAGCTCCCCAAACCCTACTCCCTCCAAAGTGCAGATTGGGCTGCTTTGCATGCATTCAGTATTTTGTCTTCCCTGAGAAACTATTTGTGTTTTCTCTTGATCCACTAATGCAGTACATGAAGCACTCTATAAATATTTGTATGTAAAAATAACAATGAAGAGATGGTGCTTTGAGCCATTTTAAATAAATTTGTGGCTGGACTACTTAAGGTCATTAGAGTAAACTTCAGTCTTTTTGCTTTCTTATAAATGGCGTATGACCTCATAAATGACCTACAGAAATCAATACAATATCTTCTTTTTAAAATTAAATTTAATAAAGTATTTAAAGATTTTTAGCTTAAGGCAAGGCCTGAACAGAGGCAGCTGAGGCAAAAATCTGCATCATCTGGGGCTGACCAACTGCAGAGGCTCGGAGTGTTCTCTGAAATTTTCTAGATATGCCTGATGATTACTCTGATGTGTAGAGACTCCCACCTGAAGGGCTTTTGCTCTACAGGTTTTTCATCTACTGGTTTTTATTAGAAATTCACTTGGCCTGGAAGCAAACTTCAATGCAAAACTTCACTGTGTGTTTTCTGGTGTCAGAGATTAATTATAATTCTGCTGAGAAATGGGTTTTCCCTTCATAAAATAACAATCCTTTCTACCAGCATGACATGAAGTGTTTTGATTTCCCATAGCCCTGAAAATACTTTTCATTCCTATTGCGCAGAAAGCTTCCATGCTGTTCCTAGGAGATTGCAAGCTGAAGTTCAGCATTTCTCATTGTGTCAAAGTGATGCAAAAGGTGTATTGGGGTCAGATGGGGTTAAGTTGCAACAACTGTGTTTCTCTCATACTGTGAAAAAATAATTACAAATACCAAAACCTGAAGTTGGACATAACATGCTGAAACATCACTGAAGTCTCTGTCCAAAATCACCTGTAGGAACAAATTATTCCCTTCCTCAGTTTGGCAAAACCAGACCAAAACTATGTATGTCATGAGATTGGCTTTATCATAACAACTTTTTTCCCTGGGTTATTTCAAAGAAGTTGTGCCCCTAATGTCAATCGAAATATGATTTAGCATTACCTGCAAAATTAAAACATACTGGATAGAGAAAGCTTGTTCATCTATTTTCTAATACCACTATGAAATCTGTTATCAATCCAGAAATCAGTTAGCAGGAATTTTATAAATAGATAAACTTGAGAAGAGCTGTTTACCTTCTCACACATCGACAGTGGAAACTTGATCCTTCATTTTGCCTGTTCATTACTTTATTAATTTTATAAACTTTATTAAAGTTGACTTTAATTAAAGTTTCCTAATTTATTCTTGCCTGATTTAAAGAAGAGTTGATCAGAAGCTGTGAAATCAGGTCTGGTTTATCTGGGGGCAGGTGCAGCAATTCATTGAAATCAGACATGTAACCGTCAATGCATCTAATCCTATAGAAAACCTCCACCCAGCAGCTCGAACTGGCTAACCACTTCCATTAGTGAACAAACACCACACACACGGTACTTGTAGTAATATTTCCTAGCACAACAATTTTCTTTTGTTTTTTTTCCAATGGATTTGCCTTCTTTTAGTGTTAAATTTTCCTTTCCCTCCTATTTAAAGACAGTGTCACAGGCTAGAGAGCATGACTTATAACTCCACTCAGCTGCTTTTTTTAACTCTCCAGCCCAAAACACTAATGCTGTTCTCATTTTCCTTGCTGTGACACACACAAACATCTTCACCTTTTGTGTTTCACAGGTCAACTCCCACTCTCACTTACAATAGGAAAGAGCAGAGAACAAATCTGTTGCCCAAGTTAACAAAAAAGAGTTTGTCAGTGGAGAGCAGCCTCAGGTTTTCTGGGGAAAGGTGAGCAGGATCACAAACCATGCTGCCAGGGCATGTACAAAGGACTGTGCTCCAACAGTGCAATGGAGGTAAACACCACCAAGTTCCTCCAGCATCACTAACTCCAGTCCCTGCATGAGCACCATCAGGAAAGATCTTGCTTTGGTCTTTAATGAAATCACCTTTTTTCTGTAGATGTAGGGCTTAAATTCTCAGTTATTTTCATCCTTACATCATCCAGTGTCACCCCATAGACACTAGCCTAGTTTCTGTCAGCACAAGAACCAGGTCAAACAGGACAAATGTAATCTATTACAAATGGAAGTAATTCCTATGTGAATGTTCACCAGTTATTCCTGTCTCTAAGTCTGCTTTAAACTCCACTTTCCAGTTGAGGTCATCATATTACATGATACTCACTTCAACCAAACACATCTAATTTTTCAGGATTCCCCATGGAACTACAGTTGTTTTTTCACAATTTTTTTCCTCTTCATGTTAATTTTCCTCTTCACATGCATTTGCAGTCTCTGGAAGGAAAAGGGATGGAAAAGAAAGGCAAATTTTTAGACCTAGACCAATCAATAAAAACAATGCTACAGAAATCAGAATGTTCCCTACTGCATTGCCTGCCCTTGAAATATTGATACTGTTGTGGTAGATCTTTTTTCCTTTCTCTTGCTTTTTGAAAATACAGATAATATAAATGTTCCCATTAGCAAGAAATATGTCACATCAAAATTAATGGTATTCAGCCAATAACAATACAACTCTCTGGCTGTCAAGTTAACTCAATTTCAGATTAGCAGAGCAATTCTGCCATCCAAATCTCATTCAGAGACAGAGATGAATTAAAGCAATTGTCACAAGCTATACACACATGAAAAGTGTGCCCTAGATCTGAGTGATTACCTGGGAGCCTTTTGATTGCACAATACTCTTATTCCAGTGCTGGGCAAGACTCTGGTCCCAGTAAGAGATCTGCAAGTCTGCAGTAGCTCCAACTTCTGGACAAATCTGGAGAAACTGGAACAAAATAACTTCACCTTTTCACTGGTTAGAAGGGTCAGAATCTGCTCCGTATATGTTCGATGATGACATCTTGCTTTACTTAGTTACTCTTAAAAGGAGACCAGTGTCTTCAAAAATAGTCTTAGACCCCTGTGCAAGAAGCCTCTTTCTATTGAAATATTCAATAGCAAGTAAAATAATTGTTAAGACAATTCAGATAAGATATTTTTGCTTGCCTTTTTTAAAAAGTGCTATCAAGATAAAAACGTGTTAGCAGTTTTACTAAGCTGAAGCAAACCAGAATGCAGGTACCTGTTACAACCTCCAAGAATTACATTAAATCTTTATTATAAAAAAAGGTTATAGACAGATCAATGCTCAAGGGTGATTAAGTGACTAAAGTACTTAATATGAGCAGCATATGTTCCACTGACTAGCAATGGACAGAGGGAGTATGAAATTAGGTTGCAAACTGAAATGCCCAAAATGACAGTGGCATAAATCTATTTTAAATACTCTGGGTACAACAGTATGAGTATGACAGTTCATATGCGGTCAAATCAAATTAGTAATGCCAAAAGCTCCTGTAATACAAAGATCCAACATTAATGATCATAAAACACAGCTATCCTCACTTGGAGTATTGTGTGCAGTTCTGGTGTTCTCAACATAAAAAGGACATGGAACTGTTGGAACAAGTCCAGAGGAGGCCACGAGGATGATCAGGGGACTGGAGCATCTCCCATATGAAGATAGGTTGAGAAAGTTGGGGCTGTTCAACCTGGAGAAGGGAAGGCTGCATGGAGACCTCATAGCAGCCTTCCAGTATCTGAAGGGGGCCTACAGGAATGCTAGGGAGGGTCTCTTCATTAGGGACTGTAGTGATAGGACAAGGGGTAATGGGTTAAAACTTAAACAGCAGAGGTTTAGATTGGATATAAGGAAGAAATTCTTTACTGTGAGGGGGGTGAGGTACTGGAATGGGTTGCCCAGGGAGGTTGTGAATGCTCCATCCCTGGCAGTGTTCAAGGCTAGGCTGGATGAAGCCTTGAGTGACATGGTTTAGTGTGAGGTGTCCCTGCCCATGGCAGGGGGTTGGAACTGGATGATCTTAAGGTCTTTTCCAACCCTAACTATTCTATGATTCTATGAAATCACTTTAAATGTTTCATAAAGCTCCCAGTGGCATTTTGAAAAGCACTTAGGCACTTACCTCCTGTTGATATGATTAAAAGAACACTTCTGGAAATTACACAGGGTGCCTACATGCCTTTCAAAACTTTGCTGGAGCTGACTATGTGAAGAATTTGATCAATGCAATAACTTTTAGCTCAATCTAAATTTCCTTCCAGAATAAATTTCTTCTCACCAGAGCTACCCTTTAATATTTTAAAGTTTAAATATTAAATTTAAGTTTAAATATTACAGTTTAAATTCACTACAGAATTTATACCAGGAAAAAAAAAAGAAAAAGAAAAACAACAACTTTTGCTTGCTTAGGAAAGTTCTGGTTTCAACTCTATTGGCATCCTCGCTTAATTGTGGTAATTTTCCTGCAGGTCTCGAATTGTACTGGGAATTCTCTTGATGATTTATTTTAAATTTCACTTAGCAGCTTTATGTATTCATCTTTGAGTCGCATCAAGGAAAGATATTTTCTGATTCACTCATGTTGACCAGAAAGTAGTTTCCATTATCTTAGCAGAAAATGGAAACCTGTTTTCATAGTTCAAGTACAATGATTAAAAACTCAGAAAGGAGACAGCCTGATAGAGCAAATATGTTTAAGAATTACAGTACATTTGCTTTCTCTTGCATACATTTTGGATGAAGATTACTGGAGTTCTGCTGGTGTTAAATCAGCATCTTGAATCTGTAAGATATTTGGTACTGTAGGTTTGGGTTTGGTTTTTTTTTCCTTCTGTGGGAAAGAACTTTGTTACTTCTTCATTTCCACTGGAACTCCAAAAAAAAAATCCTGTTCTGTGTTACAGAGTTGGAACTCTGCAGTAATTCCTAGAAGATCATCAGCATCACTCCAGATTTAGGTAGTGTAACTAAAACTAGTATCCAGGCATATAATAATTAGCTTACAGTCACAGCAAAAACTGGAAAACCATGCAACTTTTCCACTTGCTTTCCTTCAACAACTACTGATGTTCAGCACTGTAAAGACAGAGAATTATTCTTACAAGATTATTACGAGTTCTATGACGCATGTGAAACTAAATGGAACATGAAATGCTTTATTTTCTTATCTAATATTTCATATTAGAAAATGAAATATGAAATATTATATTTCATATAATGAAATACACATAATGCATATTAAAGCAACAGAGTTCATTAAATCACTGTATATCACAGCTTAATGGCAGGAAAAAAAAACAGTATTCCATTGGTATTATTCTGTGACAAACCAAATTTTCCTATCATACTCAGTGTGGAGAATGTAACATGCATCATATTCAGACCTAAATTCAGTAAACAGCTTATTTAGAATCCCACTGCCTAGATGCATGAATGGGAATTACAGGTCTACTAATGAGCAAGCAAAGGAGAATGTGGTGAAACTTGCTTGTTATTTGTTAAGTTACTGAGCAGTGAAGAGAATTAGACAAAATCTGCTTTTCCTTTCTCAAACACTTCTTATTAAGCCACCCATGAATAAAACAACAGGACATAAGTCTTTAGGAATCAGATCCATGCACAGACTGGAAAGCAAAATCACAGAAACCAATCTGAATTGTGTCAGACAACAGAACTATAGTCACAGAGAACCTACCTCCTTTTTTTACATTAACTGAAGTGATGTCATGTGGGCAGGAATTCAGGAAAAGCATGGAAAAACAAGTCGTGTCTTTGGACTGCCACTACTGCCAGGTCCTGGGACACCCATGGTCTATCATTATTTACCATAGAGCCAACTTTTCTCCTTTACTACATCACTCACTGTACTGATTTTTCACATTAATAAAACCAGACAAAACCAAAACCAACACAAACAAACCAAAACCGACACAAGCAACACCAGGGAACATGGTGAGTTTGCAGTTTGGGGGTTTTTTCCCCTCTAGATTGGCAGGACTGATTGTGGAGAGAAAACAAAACTGAGGAATATAAAAAGTCCCCAAAAAAGGAAAGCCCAATATCTTCACATAAATAGAAAAGCCATGTTAGATAAGTAGACATTAATACATAATAATGCATGCAGTACTGGAATTGGGGCAGAGGAAGGAAAGAATGCCTTCAGCAACGAATTGCTTCTCTGTATATTTTCCCAGGGAGGTACAACATGAAAGTCTCAATGCCACCAAACAGCTGTGGGAATTCTTCACTGTCAGTAAATCTAGCAGCTCCTCTGTTTTCTGCTATGGAAAATAGCTTGTAGCTATACAGGTATGGTGAGCCTATGCATTTGGTCACAAGCCCAGTATTTTCTTATGCTTTCTGTCCCCAAAGGAAAGTAAAGAAGTTCCTAACTTCTCAGCAGTTTATTACATCTGTCATTTTATACAGAGATGACAGTTCCAGTTCAGGAAACTGTCCTTTGAAGCCCATTAAGAAGTCTGAGAGATTGTTAAGTCCCCAAGACACATTAAGACAATCTTTTTACAGACATTGGTTGAAGTCTCTTAGCAATATACATGAATTGAAATTGAACAGAAACTATTACCATGAGAAATTGTGCTTGTTTCTATATTTAGTATTTGGCTATATCCCTTCTAATATATTTTTTCATTTAAGGTATATTTTACAACTACTTTCAGCTCTGTAGGTAGATGCATCTGTTCATACATATACACAAGAATGGTGGAACTGGTCCTTGTTAATGTCATGATAGTTTCCTATGAGAAACCAAGAAACTCTGGCAGATGATATCAACTGCACAACCTCACAGCTGTTCAAATACCTGCAGAACTCCTGCAAAAGTCCAACTTACCTTCCTTTTCCTGTCACTCTTTTTAAGTTAAATAATAAAGTGAAACGAAGTTGCTCCACTGTGCTTGGTTCTGACAGCCACCACCATGCTGAGACCCAACACAGTTAAGCCCAGTGATCACAGAGCATCTGATTCTCACTCTTGCAGAGACGGCACTAACACAGCTGACTCTCTCCACCTACAAAAACCTTGTAGATTGCTCTTTATTAGTTACACAAAAAGAAATGTTCTGGCCTGGCAAGATTTCAGGGGGATAACAAGACCAGACAATGAGGAAAAAGACCACTATCTGCCTCCACAAAAGTATTCACCTTGGTTAAGCATAAAGGTATTCTATACACTCCTCACTGAAATCTCACTTTTACATCCACACTGCTTTGGGGAAGAGAAAATACTGACTCCCAAGATTTTGCAGCAAACATAGGAGGTTATCAATAACAACCAGTTCTGCAAGAAGACTCATGATCCACTACCACATAATAAGCACCTTCCATCCATCTTCCAATAGAAGATGACATTATTATTAATATAATGAATTAATAAAATAAAATCTGGGAATAATGGGTTCAAAGTAAAGGCTCAGAGCATCTCTCCTTGATGTTCTTGGATTCTGCTTGTCTTAAAATAACTCCTTACCATAAATGTTCTCAGGTTATATCAGAGCCATGTCTCCTGTGCACAAGAGATACATGCCAGGAGGTAGGTAACCCCTGTGAGTGAAACCAACACTTGAGATCAGCTTTCCCTATAGCTCTCATTTTTCTTTGACATAAACCACATCATAGCCAATTCCACTATTGTTTGTGAGAAAATTGCTCCACCATGCCTTGCAAGTGAGAGGGAAAATATGGAGAAATTAAACAGTAAATTGTGATGAAGAAAAAATGAAATTACATGTAGAATTGCTGTGTGATCACTATACTCTTAGAAATTTATTTGACAGCTACCACAAGGGAGTGATATTCTGAGACAGGGGAAATATTGGAACATGCAGAGTTTCTGTTTTGCTGTATTTCTGCAAAAAGAAGATTACTTCTAATTATACACTCTATGGGAATCTATTTTTTAATCTATTTTCTTCTTATTCCCACCCCTCCTTTTTGAAGTTTAAATATACTCCATTCAAAGACTGACAGTTAAATCAGGAACTGATTGGATCAATTCTGAATAACACATCCTGATAAAATAGTTCCAGAAGACAGACAAGCAATGTAAGAGGTACAAATGTAAACTAAGTAGCTTCTAGTTTTAAACCTATAGTACAACATATATAAAGTCTAAGATAAATTGAATTATAATTCCATTCTTGCCAAGTTGTGAGGAACATGTATTTTATACAAAGTGGGAAAATAAAATGAGCTTTTTTATATGAGACATGGAACAAAGAAGAGCTGTTTTCTACCTTAGTCCAAGATCAAAATAACAAGTTCTGTGCAGGGTTTTTTTATCATTATTTTATTGTTTAATCATAACTATATTTTGTGTAATTGTTCACCATTTATGACATATTTGATTGTCAATCTTCGACTCCCACATTTAAGTATAAACTGAACTTCATAAATAAATGTCAATGGGATTGTTCTTGGAATGGAGTTAAGCAAGCAGGTTGATGCTTTCAAAGACCAGTGCCCTTTGTGTCAAAACAGCAGCAGATATCAAACAGCTGAGCAGTCCTCCCAGCTGAACATGGGACAACATTTTCACAGTAGCTCCTCCTGATTTTAAAAATGAAGAGATGATAAAGTGGTACTTGAAGACATACTGACATTTCAGAAGGACCATAAAACCTTACAAGGTGTCATATATATCCACTTCCAGAATGACACAGTAAGTATTAAAACAATATCTAAGTTTTAATATGCAAGAACTATTTACGGATGTTGCATCAGTAATATTTTATGTTAAGATTATAAGCAGCAAGGTGCAGAGCACCTCTTCCTAAGACCAGCTCTTCTTAAATGCCAACATCAAGACTGGTTAAAAACACCATGACATCTGTTAAAACTGAAATACCATCCTCTGTAAATAAAGTAAAAATTTTGCCAGTGGTTTCTTCTCAATCAGAATTGTACCGAACTCTTATAGCAAAAAATCCTTACGGTTTACATTAAAATTTACTCTTGAAACTTTGCTGACATAAAACCGGAGACTTTATTTTTTTGTTAATGAGACAAATGGAATTAAGACACCATAATAGACAGTACATATTGCAAAGGATTTTTTCATTGTGATATTAAAGCTTTGAATGAACTGGTAAAGGAGCTCTACTTACTCTTAAGCACGATAGCCAAAATCCTTGCAATGGTCAGTGAGCAGGAACTCTTCGCAGCAGCTTTCAGGATACCACTTGCCATGCTACTGCTTTTAAAAGTTACCTCCAGGCATTTTCATGTGAAATATTCACAAACAGACAATTCATACTTGTTCTGTTTAAAATTGCATGGTCTTATGAATGTCCTCTAATGTCAGGGTGGTTAGGTTTACAAGAAAAAAAGTCTTAAATACTTACTTTGAAGCTTTTGAAAGAGAAGCAGGAGGTTGTCAGATGGATCTGAGTTACACACATTTCTGAACGAATCCATTTCCCTAGTTAAATATTAGTTTAACAGACTGATAAATTTCCCTGAGGTTAATACATCTTTTATTTCAGTTAAAGCCTGAGTATATTCTATCACTATGGTGACTTACAAACCTTTCTCCATATCCTGCAGTTCTAGGTTTTCATTGTGTAATAGTGTGTTTGGATACAGCTCCTGGTTGATGGCAACCATACTGAGCTTAATTTCCAGGCCTAGTACGAACAGTAAAAATCTACTGCTTTCACACAAACCAAAGAAGCATCAGAAAACTTCTTTTCATTTTGTCTTTTCAGAAGACAGTAGCTGACAATGTTAATCCAGAAAGTCACAAATGCATTGAACTGCATACAAAAATGGAATAATTGGATATGGTATTTCTTTATATGTTATTTTACCTATTTTGTGTCAAAAAAAACCTACCTTCTCTCTATCATTATATCAGTTAGAATTGCTTTCTTGAAGATCTGATCAGGGATACAAAGAAAATAAAGCAGCCGTCAGTTAGCCTTCCTGGAGAATCATTAAGAAACAGATGTCTTCAGGTTTACATATGCACATTAAACAAACTTGATACATGGTTACACCTGTGTATTCTACCTGCTGTTACCATATACCAAATATTTCAAGTAGCACACTTCATCACATACTGCAGTTTTAGGATCAACCCATACAAAAAGAAATTGAAAAGAAATTGTAGGAAAAAGAAATTGTGGGAAAACTAGTTATAGGATTTGCTTGGATTTCTAGTTTTAACTTCAACAACTGTATTAATATAACAGTAGTCGTGACAGACTTAGAGATAACAACACGTGACAGATAAGGTAACTCTTGTTCATCTCTGCCAAAATCAAGCAAGCTGGAAGTAGCTTGACCTAGGTTTCTTATATGAAGGACAAGCATCCACATGAGCCAGTTTATTTCTCTATATGTCCATATGGCTCAGGTACCTACAGTTAAGTTGTTTGAAAATATCCCAAGTACCACTGGAAATTTTACTGCAGGTTTTAGTGGACAAACTCTGCTCTCAAGTGGACAATTACAAGCACACTGCTCCCCACTCACCTTTTCTTTGGTATTTAGATAGAGACATAATATTTAAAATACTTTCATAGAGACATGTTAAAACATTTCATTTTCATTTCAAGTACATTTCTTTCCTTGCAAGATTACTTTCAGCCAACATTAAAATGTAAAATGGTTTGACAGTACATGCCTGGATATGCATTTTGATCCTTTTTGAACAGTTGCGGTAAACAGCAGAGCTCCACAGTGGCTAATGAACCAAAGATAACGACTGGTGCTCTTATGATTTACTGTGTACAAAAAGCCAAAAAAGAATCCTCCGCTTTGGTTAGTGGACCATACAAGGAACTGTGGTTTTGCCTAAAGGTGAAGCAGCAGCCACAATTCTGCAGCCAGAGAAAATCTTACACCTTTTCAGATGTACAACAGGTTAGAGTACAAGTGCTGCACGGGAGTCAAAGAGCTTGCTTTAGTACAAAGCTGTGCACTCTGAATCGAGCTCACAATCTTTAGATAACTTCCCTGGGAACTGCTTCAAGTTTCTGTAGCAGCAAGTTTATCATCACTGCATTTTATAAAGCAACCAAACAGAATTTGATCCAAGTGATTGGCTCGCAGGGGCTTCAGCCTATTTAGCAAGCTCATTAGGGACGGCACTGGAACTAAGCAGAAGTTTGACATTTTTTTCACTTGGTGAAACACTCTGAATGGGATAAAAGATGCTATGTGTCTTGCTGAGCTTTGTGAGTAGGAGTTTTAATGCTTTTATGTACTGCTGCTCTCCATCTTAACCGCATCTTTTATCCTGAAGGTATTCAGCAGTAGGCAGGAGAGCCTAAGGAAAAAAGACAGAAGGCTAACAGTGATTCATTCTTACCAGGCAGGATTCTTTTTTTAAGGATAAGCAGCTTACACTGACTTTTCTGCAGTGAATCCTCTCCAGCACAGCTCTCCAAAGAGCAGCATAAA
Source organism: Melopsittacus undulatus (assembly GCF_012275295.1). Lineage (NCBI taxonomy): Eukaryota > Metazoa > Chordata > Aves > Psittaciformes > Psittaculidae > Melopsittacus > Melopsittacus undulatus. Next base: position 34,972,637 of record NC_047535.1, on the reverse strand, counting down.
AACCAGTTCTTCGATGGACTTGTGTATGCACCTGTATGTGTGAGTGTGGGACAGTGCTGCTCAGAGACACACAATGCTTCTGTCTCTTCAACACCCTTCCAGACTGCATTTACTCTCTGAACCAGTGGTTGGTTTTGTTAGAAATAACTTAATGAACACAATAGAAATGTCCTTGCTGTATTGTCTTTTTTGTATTGCTTTCTTTGTTTGTTTGTGGGTTTTGTTGTTGCTGTTGTTGTTTTGAGTTTTGGTTTGGGCTTTTTTTACATGTTTTATTCTTATTTATTTGTTGAATTTGTTCAATTTGTTGAATTGTAAGGCAGAAAAAGCAAAGGCCATTCATAATTCAGAGCTGCTGAAAAAAAAACCCAACATCCTAAGGGCTGTAAAGTCTGGACAAATAACAAAGTTTGGACACACCCTTCTTCTCCTGTGGCTGTGTTTAAGGACTCAAACTTTTTCAACTTCCACTTTTTCACCAAAACCCCTTTGACCCTTGGTTTGTTCATTTTTACCCCTATTTCTAGGAACTTTTCCATAACTATTCCAATCTCAGGAGTGAGATAAGTCTCAGAGTTATGCTGGCATGGTACTGGAAAAGTTTAGAATGCAAAAGTTCAAGGAAAGAAATATGGCCAGTTTAAGAGGCACCAGGGCTTAACTTCCCTACCTGGCTTGGGTTCTTCACTCAGCCACAGACCCATCAGTATCTGATCCTGCCTAGATAGGAAATTCAGCAAAGTATACCAACAGGTTGGAAGCACACTAGGTATAGGCTGGAAGTACAGTTGGTATAACCAAGAAGCACTATAACCTTCACTTGTAGCCATTCAAAACTGGATATAACTGTAGGGTTTGTCTGTTGGGTTGGGTTTTTTTTTAATTATCTTTAGATGCTTTTCAAAAAAATCTAACTTAAACTGAAAAGACATTTTTGCTGCAAACTGAGAAAGCTTATGGAGAAGGTTATGTTTCTATATCAGCTGCAATTTATGTCTTGAGGCTATACCAAAAATATTTTCTGAACAAAAAAGGTTTTAGTGCAGTACATAAATGGTTGAAATACAGTAGCTATTACAGAAATGGGAAGAGGACTACAAATGCCTATGTAAATTGATAGGTCCCTTTCTCTGTGAGATACACAGGCTGATGAAGTAAACCATGTATTACAGTAAAGGGAGTGCGTAGGAGTACCTGGATATATCCCTCCATACATAAGAAATGTATATGAACATGTGTCTCCCATTTCCCAAAGCACAAATAATGATTGACTGTTGAGTTTCAAAAGACATATCCTCACAAATATGAACCATTAGGGAAGGTTTTTTTGTTAATTCATCAGGAGCACTTCGGTTTGTACCGAGCAACAAGATAACACTTCAGAAGAGCTCAGCTACTCCACATACTTCCAAATAAAAGAGATAGATGGCAGGCAGGAAACATGCAGGGGTAAAGGTTTTGTCTGATTCTTTCAACCCACGTAATAATCATCATTACATTGAGCTACCAAGTAAGAATGTTCACCTCTAAGATTCTATGTTTCAGACATAAAATTTCTGTGGTTCACACACTCTTCCTTGGGCTTTTATCCCCTTACAGGATTTCATTTTCTGGATTATATTAGCTATACAAGAATAAAAATGCAATATTTAACAAGTTACTCAGGACTTTCTCTAAAATGTTGGATGTGATGACTGTAGAATACAGCTGCACTGACATGCCTCTAGCACACATGCTGTTAATTCCTCCTGTCTTATTGACTGCAGATTCACTTGTAGACCACTATATTTGGGAACTGTCAACATTCCTCAATGATTTGATAAGCAAATGTTACAGCCAACCTAATAATAAAAACAAAAAACTATCTGCTCTTGCATTGCTACTCATTTGCACTATAGCACTGCTCAGAAATTTGACCTGAGATCAAAGACCTACTTACACCTCCATTTTTAAATGGAAAGCCACTGCTTTTCTGGGAAATAGACCTTAGCTGCACATAATTTACAGCACATAGTGCAAACATAAGGGGACTGTCTGCCATGGCTTGGGTTAACCTTCTGCCAGCAGCCAAGGGCCAGACTCACACTTTAACTGGGTTGGAAACCAGTATCCAGGCCTGGAAGGGGCCAAGCAGGGAGCCATGCAAGGGGACAGGCTCAAAGACACAATTACTCCAGCCTTCTATTTAACACGGGATGGGATGGCTCAAATTTAGCAGCCCCACAGGGTGGATCTGGGGTTTGACACCACACTGGGCATCCCTCAATGGGGAGCAACCCACCTCCATCCCTGCAGCAGCAGCTTCACCTATACCAACAGCTCCTTTACTCCCAAATCCCTGCAAAGGCAAGAGCTGCTGCAGCAACATGTTATCAGCATCTCACAGCAGTGCTCACATCAGGGAATGGAGCACAGGAAAGAAGGCAAACACTGCTTGTGTGAGGACAGGAAGGTCTGTTCCAAAACTGGACCTGAATCCCATGAGCATGAAAATCTGACTTACCTTGGTCTGAGCTATGCAGCAGGACCAAGCAAATAAAGTTATGCCTCTAAATTCTTCCCATATTGCAGGATCTATTTCAGTTTAATCACCATCAGGTCCTCTGGGAGTCAGCAAGAACAAGGCTAATTCTTGTTTCATCCAAGCTGATTTATCCTGCAAAAAAAGTGGGGGCTGTTACAAATAAAAAGGTAAAATGCATTGTAATTTTCTGAAATACCCAGAAATGTGAATGCTGCTTTGGTTTTTTTTTTTTTGTTTTTTTTCAGTCTGTTAAAGAATCTAAAAACTATAAACCGTGTTATTTGAATACAATCTTTTTTATTCTAAATGCTGTTTTGCTTCTACCACCAAATGTCTGCTGTTCCGCATACAGGATATTGTTATGCCCCAGTGCTATCTATCTGAAAACTGTCTGTATTTCTTGGCAGTAAGGAACAGAGTTACATATAACACAAAGGCAGTGGTAAAGAGGGACTTGGCTTGTTCTGGCAGATCTATCAGTAATCCTTTACAGAGCTGCTAACATCATCTGCTAAACTGTGTACCCAAACGAGCTCACCACAGTGCTCAGGGCTGGCACAACCTGCTGTGCGGGTTTCCCTTCACACCTGCCCATTTTACCTGCTCTAACCCCACCACCACAGGGACATGGGCTGAAGAAAAGCATGAAAAGCTTTTCAGTGCCGGAGAAACAGGCTTCTGTCATCAGAGGAGAAAGAACTACAGACACTACTCTTATTTTCCCTTTTTTCTCTCAGTTTTGATGCTGTTTCAGATGTTGGAGTGACTCAGAACTGGCTGAAAGCACAGGAAAATTAAGCTGGAGGCTGCCATGGAGAGCAGGCTGCCAAGTTTCTCCTTGTCAGGAGATAGTGGTGGGCTGGAAGCCACCCCTACTTCAGGCTCCAGCAGCCCCAGCATACCTGGAGGTACCAGCGAGAAGATATCATCAATGAGAAGATCCTGTGCTGTGCCTTTCTCCCCAGGAGGATGGAAAGAGGATGCATGAGCCTCTGGAGCACTTCAACTCCCTGTCCTGCATCTACCTTTCTCTCATTGGATCCCATTTCTTCCTGATGGCTCAAAAAATATTTGTTTTATCTCTTTCTAAAGTTGTGTCTATTTTTAGAATGTTTTTGTTACTAATCCAAATTTACAAAACCAGTTGTTTCATAACAAAACTCCCCAATTCGCCCAGCACTAGCAAAACTTTAAAATAAACTGATCAAAAAATAATCATAAATGACTGGAACCACTTTGGCTTTATCAAAGTGACATTTTCATGCTCAGGAATGATTTCTGTATTGCAAACCATGCATTATTCATCTCTGTTCAGAACTCAGCCATAAAAAATGCAAAAAATCTCAGAAATCCAGGCCCTTTTATTTCTAAGCCTTGGAAAATTCAATAAGGGTCATTTAAAACATTATTCAGAGGACCCAATGATAATCCATTATGGGCACCACCCAGGGAGACAACTACAGCAGGAAAGATATTTTACCAGAGCGTTGGCCAATAACAAATTGCAAAGCACAGAGGCACAGTATTTCTCCTTTGCTATATTTTCAGTCACTGTTTTACTGATTATTTTTCCCTCCACAATATCTTATTTATCATTTTTAATCACGTCCTAGTGACCTCCACAGTTTGTAATTGAAGGACCAGCATAAACATGATTAAAGTACTAGAAAAAAATAAATAAAAACAGGAGAAGTATGGGTGTGTGGAAGCATTCAGAATAATTCGAAGTGTGTGTTCTCATAGGGCTCCAGGACTATGTGGGGAGATGGTTTTACGTTATGAAGACACCATAAGATACATATTTAATATGAGGGCTGAGTTGTTCCATACCTTCCTTTCACACCGCCCTGTCCCTGCAATCACTGCAGTTACACGGGGGAGGCAGAGCTCCAGCCCCAGCGTGCCCACATGGCATTCACAAAATCCTATGCTTTATTTTTTAGACTAGATGCTCCTAAATGCTGCTACCAGGTCTGCTGAAGGCTTACATTCAACTGACACCTGCAAAAGAAGGTTGCCTGCCACAGATCAGGACAAGGTAGCATTTACTTCTGCCTCAAGCTTCTACTAAAGGCGGAACCACTGTCATTTTTGTACTCTGACATGCTAGAGCACTCAGTTAATCCTGTCTTCCTCTTCTGGCAATCAGCAAGTGGTGCTTGCAGTGTACACTATCTCAGAGCAGCTCAGGCTGCCCGGAGGTCCCAGCCCCACCTGTGTGGTCCAATAACCCTGCCAATAAATGTGACAGCAGCTCTGTGGCTTTGATATAAACGATCACCCCTGCCCATTTGGCATCAAGTGGTGTCAAATAACCACCAATAAATCTGAGGTATAACTCACCATCAATTTTTATCTTGTCCGTGGAATGACTGACACTGATTTGTTCCTACGCCAAAATAGAACTGGCCCACTATTCCCAGTGGTAGCATCAGACCTCTCGCACCTAACCTCAGGAATTCAGTTATGAAATGAGGGTGGCAAAGGATGACCAGTGCTCTGCTATGAGACATAAAATGGACAGTAAAACGATTGGAAGGAGGGAAGTTCAGACAGATACAAGAATGCCCAAGTTCTATAAGACTTTGTTTCTAAAACAAAAAATAATTTAGGAGAGGAAGAAAGAAGCAAACAGGCTTCTTAAAATATATACTTCTTCAAATAAAATATAATCCTGTCAGCTGTTGTCTTACTGTGAGCTCAACTGCTGTACTAAAGCTGCAAGTTGTATTGAGTTGCAGAAACCATAAACTCTAACATAACTCTCTTTAATTTATAGATGCCTGACAGTTTTGTTCTACTAAGCTATTTACTTGATGTATACCTAACATCACTTCAAATGAACAGTTCAAAATAGAAATACAATGTATATGGGATAAATGATTTTGTCTAGAAGTCTTTTTCAAAGTTAGCATGTAAAATACACCAGTCACAAAACTTGCTTACTCCCACCTGCATACACTGCTGTTCAGAGCCACCACCCATTTCACCATCCACAACTATCCTCCCACACAGACAGAGGTCCTGCTTCGTCAGAACGCAAAATCGCATCTTTAGGTGAGTTATACCACCTTTACTCTGTGTGTAGGCACCTGTCCACTGATAAAAATCCCAAAAACAGGTTAGAAACTGCACTGTATCTCCCACCACTTGTGAGCTATTGCTCAATGCTGGCAATTGTACTTGGAAACTGCACAACAAATACGATGTAGAAGCATACAGGACATGGACCAAGAAAGACCTTGGTATAAGTATGGATTACATTTCAAAGACTTTTGTGGAATTCAGCAGCCAGCTCTGGAAGGACACAGTCTTTCACCTTCTTTAACAGTTTCGTTGAGGACTTTGGCTACATTTTCATAGTATTGCCAAAGCTGCTCTTATGCAGACTCGTTTATCCAGCAGAAACCTAGCAGAAGGACAGCGAAGTGTGATTAGGCTGACCCCATTCTAGGAACTGCACAGACGCCACACACAAGTAATTACACATGTAAAAGTACATAGGTAAGCAACATACACAGAAAGGGATGTGGAAAACAAATCTTAAAGTTACAGCAAAAATCCACTCCTACGGAATTCATTACAACCTTGGGGAACAAAGAAGAGCACCTCAAATAAGGCTTTTAAATGAACATCCCAGAAACATTCTAAGGAACACTGGATAAACACGTTTGTGCTAGCCAAGGAAGATTCGAGAGATTTTCACAGATATTCACTTTGGAAGCTGATAAAAACAACATAAAAGGTGCTACAAAAATGGAGATTTATCCTGTCAAGGTTATGTTGGCCTTAGTCTAGCAAAACACTAAAGCACATGTATAGTTTTCAGCACAAAACCAATTTCAGTGTAAACAGCATTAAAGCAGCTTATAAGATCAAGGCTAAAATACCTACACCTTTTCTTACAAAGCCTTATAAGTACAAGAAAGTCTTAAAAGCAGTTTATTAAATATAACATCTCCCTGAAGTTCTGACCTTGACCTCTTTCATTCTGAAGAGTAAATATGTTTATCAAAATATTCAACAATTAGTCACAGCAAGATAAAAAAACTTAAGTCCCATCATATTACAAAGAAAATAGTCCTTGTGCTAATCAGCTGTTACATAACCCTTTTGCAAGCGGTAATGCTGTGATTATCCCATTCAAGGCTCCACATCTTCAAACTTCAGTCTGAGCATGGAAGTTTGATTTATTTATCCAGCATGCCTGCTCCTCCTGCTCTGCAGCACCACCTGTGAAGGATCTGTACTATAAAGCAAGACCACATCCAGCCAGAAGCAACGACAAAGACAATACCTAACTGCTGCTGCTGCAAAATAGTTTTCACCAAGAGCACAGTAGCCCATTATTAGATTGTCAGGAATCTTTGATTTAAAGGCCATAAAAACTATATTTTATCCTGGATTTTGCTATATCGAGGGTTTTCTAGCCTGCAAGATTAAATTCCTTAAGAACTGAGAGCTTTCCAATCTTAATTGCCTTTTTTATTTGTTTACGCTGTTGGCATATGACTCCAGACTCTGTGCACAGTCACTGAATAAAAGAAACAAGGTGGATAACACTCAGATCAAACAAATCAGAACAAGCATTGTACCACACATGTGGATTCATTGACAAAGCAAAAGTACAAGTCTGAGGTATGCCCATACACCCAAGACAAAAGCAAGACTTGGTGCTTTACTAGGTACAACATTCACACGGTGTCTGGCTCAATATCTGCAGATATTTAGAGAAACATCACCTCACCTAAAATCAGGGTGATCTTTCACTCTGTTATAGAGAATCTCTGAAGGGGGGGAGAGCTGGAAAAGGCTTCCATCTCAGGAAGCCTGTCTGAGAACATTATTAAGAGCCCAGTGACAGAGACACAAGCAGAAGCTGAACTCCTTCATTTCACAATAGCTCTCACAATGGCTTGGTCCGTGTTGTGAATAGAGCCTATAAAAAAATAACATAGAAGGCTCCAATAAGCTCTCTTTTTGTATTTCCTCCATAAAAATACTGATACAGTCAAGCTAAGAAAATAGAAAATCTGAGAGGTGTGTTGCTTAGCAGAAGCTTCATGCAGAGCCAATGCTCTTGTTTGTACAAGACAGAGCTGTCTTGTATCACTCTGTAGGCTGGGCTCTTACAATGCCAATGGACCTTGATCTGCCTTTGGAACTGCATGTAACAGGGGATAGTTTCTTCAAGGGAGTAGACAAACAGACTGGAAAGAGACACTGAGATAAACAGATTAAAAATCCCATTAAGCAGTGAGTCAGTGTAGATGAATCAAACTATTTAAATATTTTGGGTTGGAAAGAAAAAGAATGATGGCATATGAGGCTGAGGGAGGAGGTGGGTATCCCCCCTGGGTATCAGTTTACACACAAACTGGAAAGTTTCACTGAATACTTTTAGTTACCAAGCAAGTTTCTTCCTGAAGCAAGCATAGCAGGGAATTTTTCTATATCACAACAGAAGCTAGCAACATTTGGAATACCATTCAACCTGCAAACTGGCAATAAGCACTGTGATTGGTGTAGCCAGTGGAAGCAGAGCAGTTCTTAAAAGCAGCCCCACACACTCCCTGCCATCTCCTTTATCCCCCAGCAGCAGGCTGCCCAGGGCTCTACCCCTGCACCAGCCCTCTGTCTCCCCCTTACCCAGCTGTGCAAAGCTGGGTCTGCACTACAAGAAATGTGAAATGAAAGACAGTCTTTTTGTCTGAGACAGCAAAAGCTTTTGAGAATCGTAAATCAGATGGTGCCTATGCTTTGCATACCTTGGGGAAAGAACAGTCCACCTGTTCTTTGTATGTTTGGTAATCATTTCCCTGAAAGCAATCCATTGATAAAATAGAAAACAAACAAAAACCACCAAAGAAAACAAAAACAAAGCAGAGAGTAAACCAAGTAGATCAGGGATACTTCAAGGAAACTGAACAGCATTACTGCAATGCACCCTGCTGGAAGAAAAGAAGAAATCCTGGCAAGGGGTTAGGGATGCTGGAATGACTACAGAAGATGATCCCTGCATACAACAGGAGCAAGTCTGCAGTCTGAGCAACACACAACATTTGATGAGCCCTCCTGGGGCTGGAGCAAGTTTGTTTCATTCTTTTAAGCTGAAGTGATGAATTCATAAAGTATTCATATAAAATTTCCTACAAGCACATACATACTTTATAAAATACACAGTGAAAGGCAGAATTTGACCAGAAAGTTCATTACTGATGAAAACTGGAAAAAAGATGCAAATGTAGAAAACAGCTTTATACCTAGTATATAGATACAAATATCAACATTGATGTAGTGAGGTTTATCTTGGTAGCTTCCAGCCTTGCCAAAATCAAGGAAAGTGCAGAAAAATTAAAACTAATAAATTATTTTAGAGCCATAGCCTCACAAACATGAAGTTTAATCAATATTTTTCAGAGAATGTCAAAAAATTCTAAGCTTAGGATAAAGGAAAAATCTGAGTTACCCACTCATCTATCAAAAGGAAACCCACACACACATACTGATTACAAACATCAGGTAGCATGTTGCTGTCCTCAGTTTACAAACACGTGTAGGGTTTTAATGCAGAATAAAAAGTGAAATACAGTCTGCCTGCCACATGTATGGTTCCCCATTTTATTTTTCTTTAAGCCATAATTTATTCTGCAGGTTCAAAAATTCCAAAGAAAGTCTTCCTTCTGAACTTGAAGCACAGTGTTCACCTGGCCCACCTAGACATTTTTTCTGAAATTCCACATTTGTTAGCATTAAGCAGAGAGCCCTTCAAAGGAAGACTTCTCCATAAGAAAGATGGGAATAGTAAGTTATTATTAACCAGGAATAAAGGAATTTTCCATGGTCTCAGATGCTACCCAATACTGGAAGGCATTCCAGACATCATCTCATCAACAAATTGTGCCAGTTGCTCCCTGAAATAATTTGGATGTCTTGGTTTTAAAAACATTGCACTGTAGGTTATGACTATCACAAATCTCAGTTTCATCTCCAGGAGAAATTAGCAAATTTAAAACAAAAGAGAAAAACACATTCAAATGATATCACATCAATAAATTCACTCAATACAGGTCATTACTCACGGGATTCACCAATGCACATCACAAAGTCAGAATACCCATTTATTCCACAGAATGAACAATTTTGAAGGGACAGGTGAATAAATCATAAATTAATGATTTTTAATATAGGAATAAGTACAAGAAATGTCTAGAAGGTCCACAAATAATGAAGAGCTCTATTGCTTTACAAAGTTCCTTAGTGATCTTTATAGCTAACAATCATTTTGCCATATTTCAGAACTTCCAGTCTGCCCACAAAAAAAACCATAATAATAATAATTCCTTTTTCCTGAAATATCCATGACAGTTGTTTCAGGTTTGTACTGTCATCACTTACTATGAACAGCAGTTCTTTTGGTTACCGGATATGCTTATTTGCTAGTTAATAAATGGCATTTATATTTTGCCATTACTTTCCTTCTAATTGCTACACCACAGACAGACTGCCTTTTAAATATATAGTTTGGTGAAAAATTATAAACAATAATCAATCAGATCAAAATAAATTCAAGTCATCACTGACAGCTATATGTTATGTAAGTGATCTTTTATTTTATAGTCCAGTTAATTTTATCTCTATTTATGTCTTTGTAATAAATATCAGCAAATTATGCACTATTTATCATTTCAAATTATGGCTGTGCATATATAATATAATATTTGTGCTCGGAACAGTTGGTAGGAATGAATGAAAATTTGTAAGAAGAGGGTCTGCTTGGCCTTTCCTTTTAAGCATAACCCCTTTGTAACCCCCAATACTAAGACATATGAAATTCCAGATGAAGAGCAAGTACTATAAAATCTCCAGTATCTAGACTCCCATACAGTAAACTTCTTTAAACTATGGATCGAGTTGCTACAAACTCCATTGCTAGGAAAAAAGCTTTAGAAGGCCTTTTTAAGCAACTATTTCCCAAAGTAATCCTCTATTGGCACCAGGAAAAAAATTAAAGGACTATACCACTCTGTAACTCAAAATGTATATCTATTAAAAGAACATAATAAATCATAAAAGTCTGTCACAACCAAAATAATGAGTTAAAAAGCAAAGATTAAATAAAGTTTAATAAAAAAATATTATGAAACAGTGGTAAATATGAATTAATACTTATTCTGTAGTTCTACCATATTTCTTTGACATGAAATAGCCCAAAATGGCTGTTAATTCCAGCATTATCTGTTTTTCGGCTCAGAAAGAATTTTAGAGAGATTGCTTCGAATCAAAAACTCTTATAGGGGATAGCAGTAAATATTACTTGCTACATAAACAACTGACATGCCATCACTCATCTTGTCTAAAATGACAAAAAAAAACCCCAAACCTCCAGAGAAATTATATTTACAGTAATCAAGAGAACCCATGAAACAAACAGAGGATGGGGTTTCTGGGAATTAAGCAGCCAAGAAAGGGTGTGCTCACCCCAAGGTAAGTGTACCTGGTGGAGAAAATCAGGCAGTCTTCATTCATAGATGTCACAGACCAGCATCTCTCTGATGAGCTTACCCTCAGCATCTCCCACCTGCTCCTTTCCTAAGGTGGTGTTTGGAAATGAGAAGGATACAAATCTGTAACAAGGAGCTAGATCTAGTTTACATTCTCAATTCTCCGTTGTCCCCCAGTCTCACTAGGAAGTGAAAACACAAACATTCAAATTTGAACACAAATTATTTTAGGTGATACTTGTTCAAGCACTGTCATGAGGTCCTGTATCATAATTTCACACTAGTAAATAACTGCTAATTTAGATAAGATAAACAAATGAGAACTGAGAAGAGTGTCTTTTAAAAACACCCTGTATCCTCTTCTTGTTTTACAATTCCATTATATTGGAAAAGGAGCTGGAATGGTTTGTCTTTTTTCCCCGCTTATCAGCAAAGCAGTTTTGCAGTAGTCAGGGCTAAGAGTGGTATTGAGAAACAATATCTTCTGGGGAATGTTTTGCTGGAATGGATGGCTCATGTTTAAAGCTTAATAGAGCTCAGGCAATTTCACCTTACTCTCCATCCAGATGAGGAAGATATCATAAATAGATGAACTTCAAGATGAAATGAGACTTTCTCCTACATGCAATGAGATTGCTATACTTCAAGTGTGGGTGATAGGGATATTTCCTGTTTGTAAGGAGCTATTCCGAATGATCACTGCTACATTCAGTAGAAAAATGTCTTCAATTTTCACGTAGAGAATATACGAAGTGGTTTTGCCAGCTCATATTCTTCTTTGTCAGACATTTAATTTATCTTGCAGTTGGCAGAAGACACAAGAGTTGTGTCTGCTGCCAACATCAGTGTAGCTGAAATGGTGGCCCCTTTGTTTTCAGACATGGTTGAGATTTTTCTTCTGGGGAAAGACATGGATGTGGTAACTGATTGCACAATCTCACCATGCATCCCCACTGTGTCTGTTCAATGTTGCTATCTCAAGTGCAAGAAAGAAGAAAGAGATAAACCAATCTGACAACCAAGCAGGGATCAGTGAGGCCACAGAGCATCAGCTGCCTGCATATCAGCAATCCTGCAGCATCACACCAACCAGCTTCAGCGCTGCTTTAAGACTTTCCTTCAGCAAAGCAATTAAAGCTTCCAGAAAGTGACTAATGTTGCTTTAAGTGTTGGTTACTCAGTCTGAGTATACATGTAGTATAATTCAGCATTTCTCTGTTCCTGGCAGATTAGATAACATGGTCAGTGAATTTGAAAAGCATAAATGCAGAACTCATTTGCATCAGTGCTTTCACTTTGCTCAGAATGTTTTCTCATTTAATTATTAGCCCACGGTAAACTAGTTATCAATTAATTGCTAGAAAATGGAAGTAAGTGTGTGTTATTGCTTAGATCTCTAATTGGCTCTACTGTTGCTTTCTTGTTAAATGCTAATTAAAGTTTTGAAGCAGCCAAACATTAGTTAACTTTAAATGGTTTAACACGATACACTAGGGTATAAACACATTTATATTACATGTTATATTTATGCCAGATTATGGAAACCCCAAAGCAAAGATGACAGATTTTTTTCCTTTTCACTAATACATGCCACTATTTATATGGCTCTTAATTAAATGAGCAATGTCTTTTCCTTAATTTCATTTGTCAACTATCTATTCAATATTACAAACAACACATAAGTCAAGACAAAACTGACTGCAACATCTTTCCTAATTCTAGTTTGTAGGTCATGCAAAGTCTCGATCTGGGGAAATGAAAAAAAGTCCAAACTCAGATTAAGCATTACAACCCAGGACTCTGCCTGCTAACACAACACATCCTGCCTTCCTCTTCTGCAATTCTGACTTATCTCCAAGAAATACAGCTCCCTGTCCCAGACACTGTATTTGCACTCAGCTCTCCTGGGGTCTGCATTCCAGGTAAGCAGCAAAAGAGGTTTCTTCCAATCAATGTTTGCATGTACTTTTATTTCTTCAAGATCTTCTTGATATATCACTGTGAAATGTAGCTGAGCTGTGACTCCCTGCTTGACTGCTGGATGCACAGCATAAACCCTCTGTACATGTATCTGTTTACCAGCTAAAGATCATTATTCCCTATACCACTTTTCAGTTACACACCCTGGTATTTCTCAACTGTCATAATATGTCATTTCCCTTATCATCATTCTTTCTTAAAATACAGGAGAACTTGCTCATTGGATCACTAAGTGATCTCATTACCATGACAATAGATAGTCATTTGTGCACAGGTTTCATTTCACCACATTCTTCTCATCAGCTTTTTGGAGGGAAGAATCTCATTTATGGCTTCCACACACATTCTAAACATAAGGAGCAATTGAAAAAATTTCCTGAAAGGAAAGGCATCAACCTAGATACTAATGTTAAACCAAATGTATGGAATTCATTCAAAAGTTGAAACTATAGGCAAGAAAACTCCTGTAGCAACCCCAAATGTTGTTTTTAGTATGGCATTTCAAGCTTCAGATGGAGTTTAGCTACTGGAACTAGAAATGTGATAGATTAAATCTCAGCTTCTCCCTTCGGCATTGCACTCCATTAAAAGTTATAGTCATCAAATAAGAAAAAAATATCTTAGAAAGCAAACATCATCATCTCAGAGCTGTTTTCCACAAAATAAGGAAGGTGTTTGCATAAAAAACATGAGCAGTTTGTAGCAATCACCAGTACAAACACTGACTTTCACTAATGCTTCCAATTTAAAAGTAATAAATAATTTCATTATAAGACCAGATCTCAACGAAAATATATGAAGCATTAATTTTTTTTCATTATGAGTCCATCTGTAGTCTTCATATTTTATTAGACATTGGGTAAGACAGGCAAAGACACTGACATGTTTAGATTCTGTAGATCAAACAGAGCATTCACAACTTGACAAAGACAGGTGCAGGAGTAATACAAAGCTTCATATCTATACTATAGTTTTCCAGAAAGTGTTTTAAAGATTTGATTCAAAAAGCCATCAAAGGTGTGTCCTAGTTCCAGGCATTCTAAGCACAGGTTCCACACAACTCTCATCACTATTAAGTGAGGAGATTTAGAAAGGCCCAAGTGGTAGGTAGCATCAGTAAAACCCAGTCAAAGCTGCCAAGTATTTCTGAAAATGAGACAGTAATTTAGACTCCTAAAGATGGTATTTCTGAAGGTGTTATGGTTGTTAGAAGTGTAAAAGTCCCATTGATTTTTAGTGGAACTTTATCCCTCTAGACAGCTGAAAATCCCATTCCAAATGGCAATTAAAGAACCCAAAAAGTTAGAACTTTCAGCTGCAATTTGATTGCCACTGAATTATACCTGAATATGGCTCTTTAGCTCCTCCAGGGCCTTTCAAACATTCCAGCTCATGAACTAATTTTAAAATGTTCTTTGATATAGAAATATATGCCTGTAGATTTATTAATCTACCTGCGAGAGACTAAACAGATGCTTTAAACCACACAGCTATAGCTCCAGATTCCATTCTCTGGGTCTCAGCAGGATGAGCCCAGAGACAGAGTGAGGAGTGATGGCTGGAATACAGAACAGATCCCACAGCTGGAATGCTGCATCCTGCAGCAGCAGCATCTGCCCCAGCCACAGAGCAGGGAGAGCAGACCAGGAGAGCTGTAAGGCAGGTGAAGGCCAGCATGGACTCCACATGTTCCATACACTGCATCCAGAGAATTAAAAAACATTCCCTACTTACAGCCAATTATCATCATCACTGAATATATCCTTCATTATTTTAAAATAACAGAAATAGAAAATTCCTTTTTCATGCAATATTTTTCTCCAGACCAGCAGTCTATGCTAACAGGAGACAGATGCCAGGATTTGCTGCGTGACAATGAGACTTGCCAAGGTTCATTTGAAAAGTCAGCCCTCAAGACTATGTTTTCCAAGAGTTCAGACATACAAACAGGTTACTGCACAGAGCAACTTCTCATAAAGAAGCTGTATTTCTATATTTACACATGCACTGGGTCTATAACTAATGCAAGGTAAGTCCAGTTAATTTAGAACTTCTTTCATTAAGCTGATACATGGTAGCAAATTAAAACTTAAACTATCTGCATGTCTGAGGTGGAAGAAGTTACAGAGAATGAAAAGATGCAGAGAAGCATTTAGTTAGTTTCCTAAAGTGACAACACTTTTTTCAACTTAAATTGATTTCCTAATTTCAGTCCATTTCCATTGCTGGTAGGTACTTCACTTGTCCACTTACCCATCTGTTTGTCCCTCTAGTTGCATGAGGACCTGTGAACACCTTGTTCAGGAGGAACAGTTTTATCAAACACCATAGCAGGCTATGTGCAGAATGACTGTTGAATAACAATAAAATGATGCACAAAACCACATCCTCCTTGTGAGATTGTGCTCTTAAACTGAATATATGGCAGTGTAGGTACAAAGCAAGGTTTTGAAGACATCGCTGAGAGGGTAGGAGGGAGATGTAAAGGCTTTACAATTCCAAAACACCTAGCCAGTGCATGCATGTTCTCTGCCTTACTGAGAGGCAGCAGCAACAGAGCTGCTTCAGGCTGAGCTCCTGGACAGACCAAATCACCTTGCCTGGCACCACGGCTTTTCCAGCTCAATATTTAAGAGCATAACTGCATCAAAACTGCTCTGTCTGAGCTCCTGTAGAGTGAAAGAGAAAGCAGAAAATCGAGGGGGAAACTGCCTAATAGGAAGAATTAAAATGAGAAAAAAGTAAAGAAAGAGCTGCCACTTAGGGATATTAGGTTGAGTTTGAGAAAAGATTGTATCTGATCAAAAGCTTATAATACTAAGGCCTGTACTGGAAATTTAACGAGAGTCAGAGGCTTCCCTGACTATTTTGTGTACACAGCTGCATAGCTTTCACTAGAACAAATTGATGGTCTGTATACATATCTTCTGAGAGATACAGGGAAATCTCTTGTATACAGGTTAATTAGAAATTAAGCTTTGCTGATGCTATTTAACAGTAAGCAGCTACCACATCAAATAAAATTCACTTCAATGTATATTTTAAGTGGAATAAGGACCTTTGGAAGGCTATTTTCATGTACCCTTTGTTAATATTAGGTAGTGATCAAAATACCTCTTTGAGGACAGCACATAACTTCTCAGAGGGAGGTGTCCTGCTGAAGATGATGCTGGCAACACTAATACTTAAATGCAAGAGTTCAGCCCCAATTCTTGTGCTCATCCTTCAGGTGAAGCTTATTTATCATCTCCATGCAACTCCACAAAGAAGAAGACTTGGAAGAACAGTCTGCAGATATTTCAGTGGAGGATGACTTTGTAACAGGAGAATTACCACCAGCATACAATGAATATTTTATATACCAAAGTTGGGAAGGGAGAGCTTGTCACTACAGTCGATACACACTGGGCTGGAGCCAAGGTGAACAAGAATTTCTCAGAGTTTGGCTGGTTAAGATGTAGCTCAAGGATAACAGTCTTGTAAAACATGTAATAATAAAGCATGTAAATAAGCTATTTCTAGTGGAAAAAATAAGCTCCCCAGCACATTATGAGATAATTACCCAAATTGTCTCCAATATCCCCCTAGAATGTGATCACCAAAGGCAGTAGAAAAAGCCAGTTGTGAAGCTGACAATGGATGTTTGTATTGTCATCTTTGCGTAAAAACTTTTCAGAAATTAAGTCCTTGACATCAAGAATTTTTTCTCCTCATAGTGGAGTAAAACACAGAAAGAAAGTGCACCACGCAGCTGTTTATACATAAAATACAAAGCAAATACGTTTGATCACACTTTAAAAGTTTGCAGAAACACTGTCTAGGAAACCAATTTGTCGAATCCAAATATTCCATCACTGAGGCTAAAGAAAATTGTTTGGACATTAAAAATCTCTGAATTTCACTTGAAGTTATTCTCAAAGTTATCTGAAACAATTTTTAACACATTTAGACTGACTTGAGAAAATGCAACAAAGAAACATTTGGATCTCTGGCAATGGGTTCCTGCAAAAAGAATCAAACAGAGAATGACGCTCTCCATTGCAAATTATATACACCATGAAAACACACTATATATAAAAGTAATTGTCATATATTCTGACCTCATGGCCCAGTTCTGCCAAAGGTATTGGGCTCCAGGATATCCTCCAGGAAAGCAGTTTCTTCTGTACACTAAATCCTCTCATTTAACTGCATAACTGGACAGACCGAGCTGTCAAGCAGTCATTAATTCTGAAGTTATCTGCTTCTCAAGTCACAAGTTATCTGCCTCTGCAACCACAGAATTAGAATATACTTCCTGTCCTAAAAAGCATAAAATAGGAACCCACAGATGATGGCCAAGAGAAGGGGAAGCATCAGAAAACATTAGGTTGCACTACACAGTACCTCTAGGAGAGGTTCAGCATATCCCTGCCCAAACTCATCTCAGTTTGAGTGGGTATATATGCTTGTGTATGGATTTATATACATCACATGGGAAGTAAGATTACATACCTGCAAAGAAAAAAACAAGAATCCATGTGACAGTGCTTATTTGAGCAAAGCACTGTTTAAGCAAATTAAATTTTAGTAAGATGCTGATAGTTCGGAAAAGAAAGTTTTTGTCCTGCATTGCCTCTTCCAAGAAGAGAAAATGCTTTTCTTTCACCTTTCAATTCCTTTAATTCTGCTGATTTCAGGAGAAATATTCCTGATATGTGCTAAAAGTACAGACACCAACATATAAAATACGTGTCTGACTCCTAGGTACAGTTTGTAATATGTCCATAGCCCCACCATGATGGCAGTACTGTCTTCATTCTTTACATATATTTTAGTAATAGGAATATAATTTTTAGTGGTTATTAGACATGTAATTTCATTACAGCTAACCCTGTTAGCACACTTTCTCTTCAACCTGTATGTATTCTATTTCATCCCTCTTTGAAATACATAAACATCTCAGATCTTCTACACCCAAACAAGCCTAGTTCCTGCCTTTGTAAGAGTTTTCATGGCTTGCCAGGAAGACACAATGGCCTGAATTGCTTTTAATATATTTAATTTGCCACTTTTGAAACACAGCCAGAAAGGGAGGGGTTTAATGACACACTGCATTTGCACTTGCATTTCTGACACTCAGAGAATACGGACAAAAGAGAGCGTAGTATCCGATGGTCCATCGCTGTGTAAAGATGAGAGATGGTAAGTGAAATGAAGGTTGCCTGTGAGCCAAGCCTAGAGATATGGGTTGCAGCAGAGCCAAAAGCTGGTGCTAGCTAACACCATTCAGCTTCTGTGTGGACTTTTTCCTACTTGATACACTATCATTTCCAGAAGACTTCACCATTGGACACGAGACATACACCAGGTAAAGGTTCCAAAACCTGATGGACTAAATCAGTATTCCCCTAATTCTATTCCCCTTAATCATAGACATAGACATGCATAAAAGTATAAATATCTGACTTGAGGTAGAGATGTCAACTTCCAAACTGGTGAGTGCGGCACTGAAGCCAAAAATGACCTCATGACACATCTACAACTGTAACATTTTAGCTGATTTAAATTTACAGCTTTAACAAGACAAAAGAAGTGCTGTGCTGCAGAGGGAGGTTCTCAAACTCCTGTTTAAAGATATGATAACATTCAAGAATATGAGCTCAAGTTTTAACTTGAGTCATGAGATCAGAATAAGCCCTCAAACCTCAGTACAGCTTTGAAAAAAAAGTAAATGACCTTGCCACCAAGTTAATCTGGTCCATAATTTAGTTACTCAATGCTCAAAATACTCATAGGCAAATGAGAAATCAGTTGCTGATTTTGCCTGATGTGCCCTTTATGATCAACATTCACCTATAAATATTTGATTATTGTACATACAATGTTATAAATACAGCTGTGGTGTCTGCTAAGGATGCAGAGGCAGGAGTATGGGCATGCTGTTTACAGAGATACAGCTTAGATATGGTTGTGATGGGCTCCACAGGATTCTCTGAACTAGATGTAATCACATCTAGATGTGTAATCACATCTAGAAGGTGATCACACATTAACCACAAGCCTAAAAGTCTAGAAGGGGCTGTGGTTTGTAACAACAAAAATATGTATATGTCTTAAAAGCCTTATTCTTCCCGACCTTTTGTTACATGCATATAATATAGTGGCACGGTTAAAATGGCACAACTTTATTAATGTGATAAGTTGGAAAGGCTTTTGGAAGAAGCTGTTAAGGTTCAATGAATAAATTCATCTTTAATATAAAGATCACTTATGCGGTAGCCCAGAATGATTCATTCCACCATCTATCATTTCAATCCCACTGCCCCACTTAAGTCTTCAACTTCTTTATTTAAAATATAAATCAACTAAAGAAAGCTTCAGGAAATGTTTACTGAAAAGTGCCAGTGCATGTTTAAATATTGTTAACAGCTCAGTGACTAACCAGTCATTGTACCCTCTCCATAGAGTATTCAGATTGAAATAGCTTAGTTTATGTTATTATACTTCACTGTTATAAATAAAAATTCTCCAATATTGCCTTACATTAAGACGAGCTATAAACAAACCAATATTTTAATGAATCATTAAAACAAACTTGCAAATTCTTCTAAAATTAAACTTCTTGTGCATACAGCAGCCTAATTATTTTTTCCATTCAAGTAACAAACCTGAGAAAACACTAGGAACAAAAATACCTCACATTGATATGACATAATCCCCCACCTACCTAAACAGATGAACAACATACAGGGTATTATTGTTCATATGATTTGACATAGATGCACTATTAAAAGCCACGCTGTTAATGACAGAAATGTAGAAATAAATTTTCTCTTGGTATTTAGATTAAAAGTGTGGTGTAATAGCAACAACCTCACAACTGTACCTTACGCAATGTGCGTTCTGACTGAAATACAAAAAAATAGTTATGATATTTTTAATTAAACCCCCTCATTTTCATGTGCATTTTTATACACTGAAAATATAACCTTAGGTGGTTAGATTTAATTCATTAGCTACATTATGCATTGACACCACAGAATAATCTTCTCTTTAGGCTAGCTGACTTCTTGCAACACTCCTAAAGGTACTTTGAAATCCAATTTTCATGTTGAATATAAATCAGTCAGTTCTGATTTGGCCAATGATGCACAAAATTGAATATTTAAAGCTTTACCTCTGCTGTCAGGCCAGGTGTCAGGCTGAAAAGCAGATGAGCCTTGTTTTTCAACATCTAATAAGCTGTAACATCTCCTGCTCCTCTTTTCTTGGGATGTTCTGTATCATCCTCAAAAGAACAAAAGTCTTGATAAAAAGCTGTTCTGAGACTTTCCAACACCAGCACATCTCAAAGGCAATAGGCAGAAGTGACTTGCTCATGGTCATGGAGAAAACTACAGTAAAATAGTGCAAGGACCAGGCTCTTCAACATGAGACTACCTCATCTTTTCCACTTCTTATTCCCCAGTGCAAAGATAACAGAACATCAAGGAGTTTGCAGATACAAATAGTTGCAGTGAACATGTAGACTGGCCATTAGGCAGACTGCCTGCCCTCCAGTTCCTCTTATGAAGGAGGACATCACCAGACCATCCGTATGATCCTATGATCCGCCATTTCATTTTACTTTCAAACATTTTAGAGAGGGAAAAAAAAAGAAAAGAAAACCCACAAAACTTTTATAAGTGTATCCTCAGTACAAAGAAATATTTCATAAGCTTCAGAAGATTAACTTTCCTAAGAGTTATTTCAATGCATATTGCTACAATCAAAAGACAATTTTGTTTTATGACAGTTATGATATTTCTAAGTCAAAACCAGAAATAATTTGGTATGGTATATCACTTTCATTTCCTCATTCATAAATCAGATTATTGTGTTTTGCAATACTACTTCAAAGTACTTTCATGTACTTTGGATCTACCCTGACTAACCCTTCCAGAAGAGTCTTTC
This sequence comes from Melopsittacus undulatus, assembly GCF_012275295.1. NCBI lineage: Eukaryota > Metazoa > Chordata > Aves > Psittaciformes > Psittaculidae > Melopsittacus > Melopsittacus undulatus. The sequence continues at coordinate 34,951,694 of NC_047535.1, read as the reverse complement.
AGCGTTCCTGCCATCATCAGGATTCGTAGAACAGTGTGGTAACAATTCTTTATCATATTGTGTTTAAAGGTATGTACTTTTAAGGATGTTTGGCAATTCAGCCTTTATTTTCCATCAGTATATTGCACTGATATATTATGAATGCTCTGTGACCTTCCCAAAAATGTATCTTATCCATAATACACTAATAGTAGGAATTACAGCCCCCAGATAAGCAGCATGAGAAAAGGTGCGTCCTGAATTCTGGGACAGAAGAGCTGAGACTTTCAACATTAAGTGCTCAGACTAAGAGAAGAGAAAGCATTGGGGTCACAACAGCAAGAAGCCCAAGTCTCTGAAGGACCACAGTATTGCAAGCAGCCACTGTACTGCAACATACTAGTTGCCTTGAATCCTAAGTCTCAATGACTACTTTTACACCCCCATGCAAGGCCATTCTTCTAAAGCATAGCCAATAAAACATTTCTCTTCTGGTATTGCTGTGGCTTGCAAGTAAGAACTGAAACAATGCTGACAAGACAGCATTTCAAAGAAAATAAATAAAGCCTAGTTTCTAAACCAGCTTATAAAACAGTGCATTTCCACATTTCCAACAACTTCTGAAAAGAGCCTTGGATATCCCAGCTGATGAGCTGTCCCAGTGCCAGGGGGTCTAGAAATAACAGGAGGTATTCTAAGACTCAAATCCAGGCAGTTCCAGAAGTTCCAAACATTAGGACACCAAAGAACTGAAGCTCTGGTTAATGCCAGCCTCTCACCTGAGCTGCCAAATAACAACTCAATCAAAGGCAATATACAACAATGACCTCATTTTGACAATGGCAAATCCTACCAGAACAAATGTTTGCTGAACAGTTTCAATCATCCCTAGCTTTAAGTCACTTGAACTTGAGTGTTTAATGTACAGGTTCAGCACCCAATGCAGCTGCAGATCACAGAAAGGTGAAGTTTGTGGGGTATCTTTTGTGTAGTTTCTTTGCTAACAGCTTCGCTAAATTGTTAAATCCACATCCAGCTTCGGAAGTCCTTGAGTTGAAAATGGTTCACAGCAGAGAGTGCAGAAAGAGGAATTTTCCTCTTCTTCACTGGCTCTATAAACTTTCACTGCTGGCTACTGCCACAGCCAAGCCATGGGTCAGAACCAGCCTTGCTCTGACCCAGTCCAAGCACTTCCATGATTTCAACAAGTGACAGAAGCCATTCTTCCATTTATTACCTCTCTCTACAGCCTCGCCTCATTTACCATCAGACCATCATAGTTACTGCAAAATACCAATATTGAGCAGTAAGAGTAATTGAAGCCCCTATCTTAGGAGATATTGGCAAGTACAATCCAGTTTTATTAAGAGTACTGATAGTGATTTATTTGTGCCTGGGAGAGATTACAGTTCCATCCACACAGTGTTATGTGACCACTGTATATACACACTGATTTTTGAGAAATGATTGATTATATCTTCAGAAGTGATTCATTAAGAGATCCTTTCACACAAAAACTTCAGAAAACATGCTTTGAATACTTTAATAAAACACAAAGAAAATGTTTTGGCAGCTTATATTACTATTACAGTAATAAGTGTAAATTCACCCTCATGTTTTTATTATTCAGATGAACATGAACCAGAACAAGAAATAAGGTACTTTGTCCAGTTATTGCACAATTTGTCAGGATCCATGAACTAGTTCTATTACAGTAATGGACACCTTTGCAATCTGTATTCATTTTACCATACTGTATGGCAGTCATGATAACTGGCCCTGGTGCATTTATCCAAGATCAGGGCTTCTCATATATTACTGAAGACCACACCGTTGAAGCTTCCAAGTAGTTATCCAGTAAATGTACTTCTCTAAAGGTAATAATTTCCACACCACTGCAGAATGCGTTTACAAAACTAATCTTCTAAGGATGAGGAGCCACTGAATTGAATACCAAAAAGATTTATTCATATAGTTGCATGTTATGTATTATTGATGCTGAAGTTGCTATATCCTTGAGCAGCACAGTCAGTTTCATCCTGACACTCTTTTGATCCAAAAAGCAATTATTTGTTCTATGTCATTCTTTCAATTGATCTCAAAAATCAGTCAAGTGTTAAGTGGCTCACGTGTGTTCTGCAGCTCAAATGATAATATACCCTCTAAATTATATTATGTACAGCATAATATAAATCCAGGATGCAAAAGTAATGCTGGATCTTGTATTTGCCTCTTCAGTAGACTGTTATTGCTACTGCTATCTACACCTAGAACTGTAATTTGGAATAAAGCTGCTGGTTCAAAGCAATGTATGGTGTTTAGTCTCTCTCACTAACTCTAAAGAAAAAGCCTTGATAAAAGGGTTTGGATCAGCTTTATCCAATCAGTTAAAATTAGGAATAGATGAAGACAGACAACTGTCTCTCAGTTAAATGATCACTTAACAATGACAGATATAGTAACATCCTGAAATAATCAGAAACTGGTTTCCAATATCAGAACAAAAGCACTTGTCTGATATATATGTAGAACTCTATCTACCTCCATATGTTTCAATCTTCACCTTGAAATAAAATTCATTATGGATTATTTAGCTTGTGTATTTACTGCTGTTTTCTATTATTTTAGATTTAAATTTTGATGTTTTCTTACATTAAATAAACCATCTGAATAAAAAAGTTATCTAATACCAGATCTGTTTTAAATTAGGTAAGGTTTATACGTAACTCTTCTCTATAAACTCTGCTAGTAAGGACTGAAAGGGTTTTGGCATTTGGGAATCAAGGCGCATCATACTGACCTGCTAATAAACACTCACCAAATAAAGCACCTTATATTTCAGCAGAAACAGGCTATAGTGACAGAGTTCAGAGCTTCAATTGCCACAGGAGTAGGAGTATCTGAAGCATCCCATTGGTGAGTATACAAACAATAATGATATGTTGCAATTTAAAACCAGCAGAAATGGTGGAAAGAAACAAGAGTGATGGACTATTTCCTATAATAAAACAAAGTCACTCGAGGCACATCTACATAGCAATTCACAAAGGACAACACATCCGTAGGGCACAAAAGAGATCCTCAGCATAGACAGTTCTAATAACATTAAGTCCAGTGGGATTTGAATAAGTTATAAAATATCTGAAGCAACACCAGTTTTCTTCTTTTTAAATACAATTCCTTAGTCCTTCAGTTTTAAATGGCCCACTTACGTGATAATTTGCACCAGCAAATACTGCATAACTGCATTTCTATCACCACTTGAAATTACAGCAAAGCTACTAGTATCCTTCTGTTTTTGTGCTCATTCAACAGCATACATATGTGCATGTGTGCGCGTGTGTCTGTATCTATAGCTATAAGAACTTATCCCATTTCATTTCACACAAGAGGACAACTGCTAGGACAGTTCTTTCTTTCAACAATAACTTCCTATCAGTGTTCAAGCAGTTCAAGCAGTGACTGCCTAGAAAAAGCCAAGCTCTTGCATTAAATATTTTTTTATAAATAAAATAAAAAGAATAAATAAGAAAAAAAAATGAAAAAAATGCCTTTTTGTGTTTTCACCCTTTGGTTATTTTCTTTTTAAAAATTATGCCTGCAAAATGCAGGCAGGCAGCATGATGAAAAGCAAGCAGGCTTTATAGACTGTAAAACGACAGTAAAGTTGTATGAAGACAATAATTTCCAGTGACTTTCATAGATCAGGTCAAGGGAACAGGCCTTTCTACAAAGTCATAATCTCTACAGAGACTATTCCCTGTAGTTTAATTAGGGAGTTTTTTTCATCTGAAGCAAATAACTTTCCAGTTGTGCACTCCACACAGTTGATGGTTAGAATTATGACAGTAATTCAGAGTTACCGTTTGCATGTATATAGGGGGAAATGTATTTTGTTTGAGTTTGCAACAGAGAAAATTAAAATGATTGATGTATTTCCAAAAATACACTGGTTTTTAGTCTGCCCAACTCATTGTTATGGATAATAAATCTGACATCATTCAAAAAAATATTCAGAGAAATTAGCAGAAGTTCATGAAGGGCATTAAACACAAAGTTGCCATTTCTAGCTCGGGAAATCTCCAAGCAATAAATCACTGGAAAAATGGGAGGAAATACCAACAAAGTACTAATGTGTGAGTGCACCATGCTTACACTTCCCCATCCACCATTACCATTGGAGTTAAAGAACCTTTGGTCTGAGCTAGTTCTCAAACTCTTTCTTTTCTCAGGTCCTGATTCACAAAACTCTTGTCCTTCAGATACAGATATCAGGTACATGTTATTGTGATGGCCATAACTGCTCACTCCCTGTATTGCATGATCACTGAGAAGAGCTGTGTAGCAGAACAGATCCATGCAAGTCACTCACAAAAACCTAGCAAAGTTTATGATCCCTACCAAAATGTTTGTAGTTCAAACTATGGATATAAAATTAAGAACATACTGGGACTGTTCCCTCCTGTGCTGAAAAACAATGCTGCAATGTAGCAGCAGAATAAAACAAAATGTTTCTCATTACCTTACAATCTTGGTAGCACAAGGAATGAACAGTGAATGCTCTACCAGAAATGCTTTCCAGAGACCCTTGTGCACCATTACACAAATGCAACCAAAACTGGAAAAAGCATTCCTTATTTTAGAAGTTTCTGTGTTGACAGACTTGCTTCTTTAAATGATTTCACTGGAGGCAGTGGGTTTGTCCTAAGGGTCTCTGCCTGTATCATTCTTGGCTGCTAAATTCCCTGAGAAAACAAATGATGCGGTAACATTTTAGTCAGCCCTCTTCTGTGCCTCCAAGAATTCTAAGCTATGTCCTGATCTTTGAATGTGGCCCGTAAAGAAAGAAATCTTCTGACTTGCAAAGTGCATGAGAATTAATATCTATTCACAGACTTTTTAATTTCTTCGCTGAGACATTCATCAGTTTGGCACATCATCTGATGGAGTGAACATCACTAATCTGGGACAAAGAAAATCAAATCTTTGCTTCCAATTGCTACATTTTCAGGCCCAAACACAGCTCACTGCATCCTTCTCTATACACCCTCATCCAAAGGCATGGATAGTGGTGCAGAAGGCACCAAAATTTTGATATCATGTGACATTTTACATCATTATGCTCCTGATAAACCACAGGCATTTCTGAGAGTTAGCATTTTCATTAGTAATAAATTGTTCATCTCCAATGTAAATATTAAGTAATCATTCATGCAGAGGATCCCATACAGAATTTCAGATACAGAGATGCCCTTTGCAAATGCTAATTTAACAAGTTCCCAGCCCATGAGGGAGATGACAAGCACTCTCACCATACTGACAAATAACCTGCAAAACCAGCAAAAGAAGATCACATCCTGTGAAGTTGTGGCAATTGTATAGGAGTTTTGGTTTGGGTTTTTGTAAGTTTTATATCAGGAAATACAATACCCATGGTAAAAAATACAGATATCAGCGTGTTAGACCTCTCCAGGGAAGAAGAGTAGTTAGGGAAGAAGTCAGATAGCTGGTGGCTTGTCATAAAAGCCAAAACACAATAACTGCATTTAAAACCTATGATTAAATCTTACACAGCTACACATATCAACTTTACCAGAAAAACATTGATCCATTTAATGACTATAATTCACAATACTGTCCTGCATTCAGCAGCAGCAGTCATTTTTTCTCCTTCTTAGTAGCTAGTGCAGCACTGTGTTTTTGACTTTCGGCCTGGGAACAGCGCTGATAACACCAATGCTTTTAGTTACTGCTCAATGGTTGAGTCTGACCAAGGACTTTCTGAGTCTCATGCTCTGCCAGGGAGGAGGGGAAGCCAGGAGGAAGCAGAGACAGGACACCTGACCCAAACTGACCAAAGAAGTATTCCATACCACAGCACAACATGCCCAGGATGTAACTAGGAGCTATCAGGAAGGGCTAGGGCACAGCAGGGTTGGACTAGGTATCGGTTGGTGCTTGGTCAGGTGGAGCGGGGTGAGTTATCGGTTGGTGGGTGGTGAGCGGTTGTATCCTCTTCCCTTTTTATTTCCTTTATCATTATTATTATTGGTGGTAGCAGTAGTGATTTGTGTTATAACTTAGTTACTAAACTGTTCTTATCTCATCCAGTGGGAGTTGCATTCTTTTGATTCTCCTCTCCATCTTGCCAGGAGTTGGAGGAGGAAGGGGGGGGAGGGAGTGAACGAGCTGCATGGCTGGGTTTAAACCACGACAAATATGAAGAAAAAAAAGGTAAAACAAATCATTAAGCTCTGATGTTACATAATAACTTCAACAGCACTGTCAGCACACCTTGCTGTTTTGATGAGGTATTTTCAATCAAGCACCTCCGGGTAGTCTGTGCGCGCCACATGAATCAGCCCAAAACAAAGCACTACCTGCGCCTCACACAGTAAAAGAATAACTTGTACTATGCCAACAAATTTAATGAGCTATGACTCCAAATCCCCGACAGGGAATAACTCTACTTTATTGTTTATCCACAGCACTGTCTAAGCCTCTCCACGAATGCTTTACACAAACACCATTGCTCAGGTGGAAGAACCACACAGGGCTGAGCCGCTAACTGTGCCTCCCTCACAAAATCACAGGCTTCTGGCCAAATGCAATTATTCAAATATTTGCCCTGCCTTAGGCCTTGTGTAAGCAAATTATCAGCTTATATATGCACTTGACTTTATGCAATTAAGCTTCCTTTGAATGCCTAATTTTTGTGAAAGCTGATTACCATACTCATTGCTTCTTGAGATTAGAAAAGGGAATATATAGAAAAGTTCAATGTTGCTGTACCTCTATAACTAAAATATCTTCCAGAAATAAATTAACAGAACAGTTTCTAGCTCAAACATAATCACCTTGTGTACACAAATATGTGTATTATTCAGCCTGAAACATCTCAAGGTTGGTTTTGTTATTCACACCATGACATCAAGTCATTGGTGGAGTGGAGCACTCTAAGCCATGTGCTAAGAGAACACAGAGCAAGAACTACATAAGCTTTGTAGCATGACAGTTTGTCATATATCCTGACGAGAACACTGCATGGAGACTTCATAACAGCCTTCCAGTATCTGAAGGGGGGCTTATAAGGATGCTGGGTAGGGACTCTTCATTAGGCACTGTAGTGATAGGACAAGGGGTAAAGGGTTAAAATCTACACATGGGAAATTTAGACTGGCTATAAGGAAGAAATTCTTTACTGTAAGGGTGGTGAGGCACTGGAATGGGTTGCCCAGGGAAGTTGTGAATGCTCCATCCCTGGTGGTGTTCAAGGCCAGGTTGGACAGAGCCTTGGAGACATGGTTTAGTGTGAGGTGTCCCTGTCTGTGGCAGCGGGGCTAGAACCAGATTATTTTAATGTCCTTTCCAACCCTAACTAATCTATGATTCTATGACATTCTTTTAAATGCCAATTATTTTGCTGGCATAAGTTATATTAACTCAAATGAAGAGTACCAGCATCATTTGTTACCCATACACTGCCACTTTTTATTGTAAATACACAGCTGCTTCTTAATTCCCAGCATTTTACACTGGGAGAGGTTTTAAGCCTTGACCAAATTTAGGCAATTTTCTATTTATCAATTATTATAATCACAACACATTAACATGTAACCATTTCAGAAACATGGACATTTTTATGCTTACAGATTGCTTCTGAGAAACAGGCTATATCTCTACTTCTTGCTTGGGAAAAAGGGCAGAGGAATAAATAGGAGCACATACAAAAAGCAGTAAATATATACATCAAAAGTAGCAAAATCCAGCAATGCAACTGCATGATCAGTGTTTGCCCAAAAATGCAACCATAAACTGCAACAGTTGGGATGTCTTCAGAAACAGACCATCTAAAGAGGATGACATTACATCAAGAGGTGTTTAAAGAGAGAAGCTCAGATGCTTTTCACAGGAAAGAGAGGATGTCTGAGAGCAGAGTGACTTCAGCAATTTGCAGCTCTTCAAAAATTTACAATGTGGATTTCAACAGGAATTGATGTACGATTGCAAATAGTAAAATGAAGCATATTTAGCTGTAAATAAGTTTTCAGTATTTATGTTGTACTATCCCCCTAGATATGTTATTACTAAGCATATAACAGATTTAACACTGGGGGATTTTGGCAGAGAATGCACCTCAGCTCACACCAAAAAAAGTACTGGAGCACCCAACAACATAAAGCCTGATGCCACACTCCAAACATTGAATACTCACTGCAGATGCAAGGAGATGTGCCCATCTGCTCTGCATCCACAGACAGAAATTACTTTGAAGTGGGACAAGCACTTTCCTCTGAAATAAGTGAGCAGTATCTATCCAGTTCATCAGAAACAGGCAGAGAAGACAGTGATGGTGCAAATGTCAAAGTACCAGAAGCACGCATATTCTCCCAAATGCCTATCTCAAGAGTGTTAGCATCCTACTGGATCCTATTCTTAACCATGCATACATAAACCTCTACTTCCAGGCAGTAAGCCCTTGCAGGATAAAGACTTCATGTGTTTTCTTGTCGGATTCTGAACTGCAGGAGGCTGCCTTTTGAAATGAAGCATGAATCATTTCTAGGGTCATTTGAAATGAAGCATGAATCTTTTGTAGGGGAAATTCCTCTCACTGTGTGCTTTGGTGCAGGGTTAAAATAAAAAGTATTTGTTGCATACTCTCTGCCAAATGTTACTTAAAATTAATTAGCAGCCAGGTCACTCTGATTTTTCTCCCTAGTAACAATCCAAGGCAGAGATGATTAATGAAACAGGGCATCATGTTAATTATACATTGTTTTAACTACAAAGGAGATAAACTTGAGAAAAAGATACCAAATTACATTCTCTTTAGACCAACACGGACTGAAACCTTATGGGATCCCTCCTCATATACTGTAGGTAGGTTTCAGAAAAAGCATCCCTTCTTGTTTGATATTCAAGCTTTGTCTTTTGTAAGTTTAGAAAGACTTCAGAGAATCTACATACCATCACTTCTTATTACATTTTAATATTTAAGCAGCCTTGATGCAATAAAATGCAATAAAAATTAAAGCTCAGAGCATTCCAGAGGGAAAAAAAACTGTTTGTACACATATAGGTAGTCCAAAGTTTAAATATTAATATAATAAATAATAATAAAGATATATTAAATATTATAGAGTTAAGGATAGGAGAGAACTGAAAAAAAACCCCAACAAAAAAACTCCAAGAAATTTAATACTAGATTTAGAATTTGATTTTTAAATGATTACCGAGTAATGGAATATTTCTACTTAATTACCTTTATGTCTACAAAGATTTTTGTGGACTTCCCACGTCTAATTCATTTTAGCAGTGTTATTTTTATAGTAAGTCATTTGTCTCAGTAAATGAATCTCAAGCTATGTGAAAACAGTGCTTTCCTTAACCTCCGACCTATACAGGTAGGGAAGCCTGTTTTAAGGGAAACTGAGGCACGGGAGGGATCCAAGAGCTTTGTGATTCAAGATTTAAGCTGTCCATACAGACAGAAGTCTGAACTTTGAGATTTACTATCAAGTTACTTACATAGTTCATGCCTCTGCAGACCTGGAATTAAAACTTGTTGTTTACTAGACAAAAACCCATAAAAAGCAACAAAACAGCACAAGTTGAAAATTCTCAAATTGCCTCCAACCTGCAACCTAGGAACCAGGAACTCTTTGGAGAATATCCCATCTAACAAGGTGCACAATCAGAAACAGGGACAAAATATCTGAGCAAGGTTTTGTGCAAATGATTTCTCTATTTTACCTGTGCAAACGCCACTGACTGTAGATCTCAATTTCTGTAAACGGTGATATGAAAACAATTGAGATGCAAACACCTTTGCTGCTGGCCACGTACATTGGTCAAAACCAGCAGTTACTTCTCTGCTTCCTTCTTTTCACCCCATTAGTCTTATGATGACAGCTTTGTGAAGCCTTTCCTTTACCTTTCCTGAACGAAGTCTGAAAATCAGCAAAAAATTCTAATAAAGGTAACATGAATGACTAGAGTTCCCAAACAGATTTCAGGGAGGTTGTATGTGTGTGTTTGTGTGTATACATGTCTTTTTTTTTTTTTGTTCTTTTGCTTAAAAAGCAGCTAACTCAACACTGTCTGATCTGGCACATATCTGTTCTGGGTTGTTTCTCTTCAAACAAGATCATTGGTGATAAAGGCTGGTTTAGGCTATGCCTCAACATAGAGAAAACACAGAGAAAATGTTTACACAGAGGGGCACTGGGCTTTGTACAGTGATGAACACCAGTCAGGTATACAGCCCCAAACCTCCTCCTATAAAAGAAAACCAGCCCTGAAACTTCCTGCTGCCCCATTCCAAGGGGGATGTAGGGGGCTGAAGCCTCTATCTTCCACAAAACCATTACTGCCTTCATAGAGAGCTCTTGCTGTAGCCCACCACAAGAATACCAAAGCCAAGATCTTACTCTATAGCTCCAGGACACTGATCATTCTAACTTACATGTTTTTTAATTAATTTTCCAAATGTCAGCTTGGTCCAGGATAAGAAATTCAGCATCTCAGCATTCTTCTGTGTAATATTTATCATAAAAGTGCTTGCAGCACTCAAACAGGGCAAGATTTATAACCAGCACAAAGGACCTGGTGAAGGAGCACATTTGAAATTCCTGTATGGACCCCCCTACACATCCATTCTTACACACACATTGCACTCATCCATGCACACCTCTGCTACTGCATCCACTGCCAGAAGATAGCAATCTGTCTGTACCTGAAGGATCCATTTGCATCCTGGCACTGGCACTTGATCAGTTTCTCAATATATGTTTCTGCAGGTCCAATGGCACAAAACAACCACTTCCCCACTGCCCTCAATCAGGCTTTCTGGGAGATGTTTAGACCCCTTTTGCTGTACAAGCAGAGTAGTTTAACTTACTGCTAACTTCCTTGAGAACAATTCCCTGACAAAAAAAAGAAGTTCTGGAAATTATTTTATGAGACATCTCATAAAATATGAGGCATTTTAACCAGTTCTAGCAGGGGTCCTTTCCTCTTACTGTGCAGATGTTTCAGGAAAGTGTATTTCATATCAAACCATAAGAGATACAATTTCTAGTATTTCCCTGAAGAAAGAGCAGGCACTAATCTAAGAATGGATATTATACCAAGGCAGGAGAATTCACATCCATTCATGAATTTGCGTAGGATAACTGTGAGTATTGGTGAATAACAATGAGAAAATTTGTTTCTAAAAAGTACAATTAAAATGACTCAAATGTTGTCTCAGTAAGCATCAGCCTCGTGCATTCTGTAGCACAGCTAATTTGAAGTAATGTGAATAGCATTGAACTGTCTTTTGTAATTATGGGCAAACAGAATTTGTAATTGCTCTTCAATGCCAGCAATATGCACAACTGCCTCCGTATTGGTTCAAGACTAAGTAACACAAGCGTTGTTAACATTATTTTTATGTAATGCAACAGTTCAATCTTCTAGATATCAAATATTCACCTATTTCAGGTACATCTTTGGCTCAGTTTTGCCCTTGCAAGAACTTGACTCCAGATTCCCATCTCATCAAAAGGCACATGCATGCACACAAACAAGACAGTACCACAGGTGGCACTGGTTTATTGCAAAGGAGCTAGAAAACTAGAGGAAAAAAAAGTTCCCAAACAACATGAGTTATGTTCTTTAGGCTTACACGACACACCACGAATTTTATAGACATGTGTCTCAAGCAATCTAATATAGGATATCCATAAAGATGACAAATTCAGTTCCACTGACACATCACATCAGGTACAGAGGAGAATTAAAAAGAGAAAGCTCCTTTATGATACCTATAGAATCTTCCCTCTCATTTCAATTACTTTTCAAATAAAACCTCTTGTAAGAGATAGGACTAGTTAATTTCTCTTTTACTTTTCCAAGATTTTACATTCTTTAGCTTATTTACAATTAAAAGATATTCCACATGCCAAGAGACAATCTGTTCTTTCACAAGGGATTTAAAGAACTGCCACAATAAATCAATGCAAGGGTTAGTATATATACAGGGAGAGAAAGAGATGCTCTCTATATGAAACAGCAATGAACTGTAAAAATCAGAATTAGGGGCTGAGCTGCTTGTCAAGCATGTCAACACAATGGCAGGTCAAACAAGAAATCCTATACATGCACAGCAATTCAAAGCACCCACATAGCACACTTCATCTTGGAACAGAAGTTGCAGAAAACACATCCCCTATGCCTTTAACAGCAGATTTAAGCCAGAATTCTTAGATTACACCAGCACAGAATATGGGCAGCAGCTGATACCCTTTTTTTTTTTCCTCCAAGCTCCCAGTTGAAACCTACAACATGGATTCACATGTAAGTAGAAAGCTGACTAACATAGTAAACTGACTGTATGGAAGATTTTCTTTTGGAAAGATTTATCCTTTGCTTTTACCACAACCTGTGCAGGAATTCACTTACCAAATTTCTTGATGTCACAAGAATTACAGGACTAAAGACCCTGTACAAGTGGGAGCCTCACAGCTTGTGAGGCTGCGTAGCCTCCGTAATCAGCTTCCACAAAGTAATAAAAGGTATATCCGCATGTGGTGCTATTGTCATCCATATTGCATCAGTGCTAAGAGACCACAATTAAAATCAAAGATCCATTGTTGGAGACTTAATAGGTATCTATGTATTCATATTACAAAGAAAAAGCCCTATTTCAGAGACTTTACAAGCTAGATGTATAAATAAAGAAAATAGCAGTAACCATTTCACAAAGAATTGAAAGGAGGAAAAAGTACAGGAAGATTAAGATCTAAGTACATAGTTTGCTGGGTTTCACCTTAATTGCTCCAAGCAGTTCACAAGAAAAGACTGACACACAGCCGGGAACTAAACATCACTCTTCCCAATCTAATACTACAGATGCAGACCAACAGATGATGTTTTACTGGAGAATATGGAAAGCCCAAAGATTCATGAACATGAGAAGTTTCAGTTCCCTTCCTAACTCGCAATCTGCAATATTTTGTTGAGTGAAAATTAAGAAAAATAGTTCCTATCCTTTTTTCACTGTATTTTCTGCAATAGTCATGAAAAGCAAATAATTCCCATCTCCAGGGAGCGGCACAAACTACACTTTCTCCAGAGCACACAACTGCTTTATTTCTATCTCTATTTTTAATTTTTTGGACAACCTTTAAAAGTCTACAGCCAACCTATAAATAAAAGGAGAGAGTTCAGAGAAGCAAGGATTGACTTGTGCCAGTCATGACATAAACACTCACTTCAAGACAATTCCCCATGAGGGTCACTCCAAAAGGCCACCAAAACAGCAAACCCACATGCTGACAGGCTGGTACAGGGAAGGGCTAAGGGAGTTAATGCATTCAGAGCCATGCACTGCTAGTGTATCTGCTGCTTTCAGACTCGTTGCAAGATCTTGCTTAATAATACTCTGTATTCAGAGAGAATTATTCAGCCAAGAACCTTGAAGTGCTGCCATCTCACAGACAGGAGTTAGCTGTAGCTCTTAACACCCCTGTAAGACTGCTATATGCTATTTTACTTCTCTTTTCAGATTAATTACCCTGAGAGGGTAAAAACAAACAGCAAGGCTGACTGTAATGAGTATTTAAACCAGATAAACTGTGCCTTCAGTTCATATTTATACAGTAGGCTTGGTCATTGACAGGCAATCTTTAAAGTGACTTGTTTCAGTGACTGAGCAGTTCCGAGTAGAGCATCACAAGCGCCAGAGCAGCTGGATATGCAGGTCCCTCTTGTCTTGAGGGGTTTGCATGCCAGCTTGTCAGGCTCATCTCTTGGTGCATGGGTTGGCAGGAGTTGTGATGCCAACATTAGACAACCGAGAGAAGAGCAGACTGTATGAAATCACTACAGTAATCTAGGAAACCAGTTCTATCCATTACAGCCATACATAGAAGGATGCATAACTCCACACTGAGTGGTTTCTAGGGGTCATATGTCTACCAAAGGAGAATGCACCCACCGGCTCACACTTGGACCATGTTCACAAATCACATTTGAATAGCAGATCTTACTGATCACAAAATCTAAAAAGCTGAAGAAAATGCATTCAATACACATTAGAAGCATTCATCATTTACCAAAGACATTTCACACCACATAAGATAGAATCACAATTACTCCTTTGTTAGTCCTTCCTAAATGATTTTTTCATCATCTCAATAAAAGCTGTCATTTTTTCCTCTAAGTTAATCCAGAGGCTAGTATATTATTTTATTTTGATCTACTTGCAAACATAGAAAGCCAGTGGAACTAGAAACATGGTAAGAATTTATTACCTTAAAAAAGTATGTAAATGAGCACACTCATATGCATATATACAATATTTAAATTATTCTCCCCACCATCTGTGGCAATGACTTTATGATGGTGCATTTTGAACAGGTATAGATTTATATGGACTTTCTGCTTAACATTTCAGATCTATTCTCTAAACAGAGTTTTCCTTCTCCTGTGACAGCAATACCACATTTTGCTCTTGGCATTTATCACTTTCCACATCCCTTGATGCAAATCAGAAAGAAGTAGAAAGAATGATGGAGGGTTCACAGGCATTTGCTACTGTCAAAAAAAGGCTTATTTTATTGCCACAGGGCCCTCCACCCTCAAATCTTGGAGATCATAGGGGATGTCAGATTGCTTTACATTGTACCACATAGAATGTCAAACCAGCCCACACTCAGAATAAAAGATTATGCCAGGCAAGAGTACCAGGAAGCTTCCCAGAAAGGATGCTCTGAAGAAATATGAGAAGATTCATGGGCATGTACAAAGCATATGGGCATTTCAGGAAAGTCACAGTTCTCAATTTAGGCAATAACAAAGAGATGCCTTTCCATATGAAGAAAGCTTCCATTTGTTTTTAAGCAACTGAAAAAGATTTCATTAGCTCAGAGCACAGGAAATTTGCAGTAAGATATTTTATTCAAATTTCTTTATGCATGTACAAGCAAAAAGCATTTTGTCTTTTCTGGGAACAATACACAAATATAAATCATTCCAGAAAAATTAATTCCATTTCTCCATAGTTTACAGATTATCACATATTATTTCTTTTTAAAGTCCTTGAAAGTACATGGATTATTTAAACACGCATAATTCAACAATAGCTCTAATGTTTAACAGAGTCTTTCATTTCATTCTTGACTCACAATTAGACTTTATACTTATTACTGTAGCCCACAATTATGAACATTTTGACTACATACCTGAAAGAATGCAGAAGGAATTTTGTCTCCTGAAAAAAATTCATAATTGCTTGTCATTCAAAGAAAATTAAAAATCATTTGGGGAAAAATATGAATTGAACTGTAATTAGCCTCAATAACTTTAACATTGCAAGGAGGGTCCCCATGTATATCAGGAGCCTTTACCAGACAGATGAAGGACAGCAACCACCTTGTGTATTAGTCTCACAGTGATAGAACAGAGATTGAACTCAGCTCTTTGGGAGCACGCAGCCTTGGGGTCTGTCAGCAGGTGTTTGACTTTACTGCAACCCACAGCATGCCATGAATTTTGTCTCACCTTGGGTTGGTTTCATGACTTCAGAAGTTAAATGTTACCCTCATATGGATCCTATATGACTGGTATCAAATCATGCTGCAATTTCCCCATGTGCCTTGTTCTTCAGTTTGGTGGTTTAGGGTATTTTTGGGGTGAAAGGTGGGGGACACGGCAGTGATTTTGCTGTTTGGGGGTTTTTTTTCCTTGTTTAGTTTGGGGTGGTGTTTGTTTGGGGGGGTGCTGTTTTTGGAGTTTTTTTGTTAGTTTGTTTTGGTTTTTATTGCTACTATTAGTATTCTCCTCTTCACACTGTAGGAACAGCACCTCCAAGCACTGGTTGCTTGGCCAGCTCAGCATTATAGAAATGCTTGGACAAAGCTGCTTTTAGCCCAGAGCTCCTACAGAAGCCTGAGTTATCAATAGATCACAGACAACAGGTGCGATTTCAGACCAAAAAAATGAGTGTTGAACGATGCTGACAAGGCACAGGGGACATAGATGCTGTATGTAATGACACTATTACTATTTTACATACAAACTGAAGAAAGTATCTCTCTCATACTTTGATTCATCCTACATCTTTAAGATCTCCACAGTGAAGGGGAGATTATCCTGCTGTGATAACAATGCAGAGGTCAAAGGGGGTTAGACATCCAAATTCAGCAAAGGACAAGTATGGTCTTTTTGAATTGTAACAAAACTCCCAGCATCTTCCTCAGCGGAAGATATAACATTATGAAGGGCACCAATATGTCTCAGTAAGGAATCTTAAACACATATGAAGACCTTTCTACTAGAAAGTGGTGTGAGGAAAAGAAAGATACTTGAAAGGAATTTGCAGAAATGAAACAGACATGTCAAGGCAATGGTGGTCCCTTCACGCTCAGCTTCTTGTCTTGAGAGCTGCCTAAGGAAACCCACCGAATAGCACAGCAGCTGTCCAAAGGACAAACAGTGTTTGAGCCTGGTGTATTTCTATTCAAAAGCCTTCCATAATACACAACTACATTGTGTAGTCTCTTGAAAAGTTGCAGATTTCACTAAACTGACATTTTGTCTGGCTTTGGACTATATAGCAATGTAGCTATTATCTTGACTACCAATAGGGAACTTTCTAATCCAATTCATTCTAGTTTATTGCTTAGGAAATCACCCATTCATGAACTCCCTGCTCTCATGAAGCATGCAGTTGGATTGGGTTAACACAGCCAAATGTGTAAACAGATAGCTGCAGACTTTCTGTGCAGAGAACATTGCTGAAACCTGACCCAAAAAGCTCCCTCTAAAGCACAGAACTACTCAAACATGCACTTGGTACATTTCCTTAAATGAGCTTCATTCGCTTCAAGCTTCCTTTCAGTCTCAGCAAGCCAATAGATGAGATTTCTCACAGTAAAATCTAAATGAAGTTATCTGCTTGTAGATGCTCTAGCAGCCAATAAAGTAATGAATTAATATATGTGGTAGCCACTCATCCCATCACCTCCCAGCTGCTGATATCCTTCTGGAAGCCCCAGAGCATCGAGTATCTTTCCCCCAGTGTCACTGACACAAAAGTGTATGCAAAGCAAAACTAATTCATCCTGAAGCACGAAGCTTTTCAAGCGTATCAGGGAAACCTTCCTGTGTTAATAAAAAACCAACACTTCAAACCCCCAGCTTTAAAGCCTGTCTACATTTCTTTTTTCTTTAAAGGTTAAATCAAGAAGAAACTACTTGCTTTTCTCATGATATATCTGGCCCTGCAATCTATACCATATTTTCCTATCAGAAGTTACTCAGAAGTATTAAGAAAATATATTGATTTTCACACGGAAATATTTTTCTAATTGAAGCAGCCAATGTTTCAAAGTCATTTTAACACACATACAGAAAAACAATAACGAATACCTCGTTTAAAGCACACAGGTTACAGAAATGCATGACATAACATTGCCTTTGCAATCACAGCTCCACCATCCTGCTCATCATCTTTATTTACATGTTTTTAATTGCATCATCAGCATTTCCCCACATGCTTTCTGCTTCCCTGAACACATAAGATGAACTGGTTTTACTTAATGAGCATGTATTTAATATTTCTGGTTTGCCTCATTTTTCACTGTATGTCTGAGGCCTTATCTCTTGCTACTGTCCAAACACTGCTCTGAATAAAGAATTTTTCATTTCCTTTGGCTTTTCTCTGCTGTTTGTCACTATCTGAATGCTTCACAACATTAATTAAACTGACAAGGT
Organism: Melopsittacus undulatus; assembly: GCF_012275295.1. NCBI lineage: Eukaryota > Metazoa > Chordata > Aves > Psittaciformes > Psittaculidae > Melopsittacus > Melopsittacus undulatus. The sequence continues at coordinate 34,933,952 of NC_047535.1, read as the reverse complement.
AAGGCAGTAGTATTATCTCCATTTTACACATGGGGTACTGAGGCACAAAAAAGTTAAAGTCAAAAGTAAAAGTAGCCATAAATGTCACAAAAAGTATTGTAGGTGAAATACAAACTACAAAAAAGAGAGCATTGCCTTTAAGTGAAGGCATTGAATGAAGACCTGAAAAAGAGCCTCTGGTTTTGGGTGAATGAAGTGCAGAGAGTTAAATCCCAGTCATTCCAAATTTGACAACAGAGAATGGCATTTCCATTTAGCAAACATCTTTGAATGTTTCAGGAAGTTCCAGCCTAAAAACTTTGAGAGTTATGAGTTTGTTAGTTTTTTTGGTTCACCTGCAGCTAAAAAATGCCACTAAGATTGGATGTTCTATGAAGGTCTCAGCTGCACAAATCTATTAAAGGGATTTGAAGCAAACTAGCCCAAAAGCAGCACTGGAGGATATAAAGCAAAGGTTTCTAAACCCCAGTGTTGATAAAGAAGCCAGCTTCACTCTCTAATTCAGATAACTAAAGAACTGATTTAGCATACACGTTTCTGTATGTGCCTCTGGAACAGTGCAAACAGCTCCGTTTCAAAGCACTGATGCTTTGCCAGGATTTCCACTCTTCCTTCATTCAGCTGTTCAGTTTTCCAATATTTTTTATTGCCAGACTAAAAGTCTGATATAACCTTCATAGCCCCGGGGCAACTGAAAGGACGGCAGATTTATCATCTGACAGATCTGTGACAGATCCCAATGTTATTGTCAAAATAAAACTAATTTTACGTACAAATTGCAAATTCTTAGCAGCCTGCACCCTCAGCTGACATGAGCAAGAACCACTAAGAGAATTACCTGTAAAGCCTCAAAAATCAAGGCTAATATGACTACTGGTGTAAGGGGGATGTTGTCTTCATTTCTTTTTTAGCTATAAACAGCCACTGAGTATTAGTGCAATTTATCCAAGTCTGTTACCAAATATGATTCTGTTCTTGAAGTGGTGAGTGTCTACTCACATAAAAATTCATTGAAACAAATGCATCTAATCAAAGTCACACAAATGAGGGGCAAATGTAGGTGTCTGTGTTTATACAAGTAACAGAGATACCTCTGCTTGCTCCGATAGCTGCTTACTCCTCTTGACAAGACAGAGCTACTTGACATTGCCTCAGTACACACCTGGGTCTAATCTTTTGAAAATACAGGTTCCCAAAGTAATTTATAGACTTGAAAAGCCAACATTTTAAAAAATAAATTACAATATAACAGCAAAATCCTTAAAGTACTCGCAGAAAGTGATAGTTTAAGGACCCAAATTGCCAAAGAAATGTCATAACAATTTGACTGAAAGCATTTTCACCTTGTTATCCATTTCCTTCTAATCAGTTCCAGCATCTGCTATTTCTTTCCCTCTCTACAAACTGCTATTAAAAAGTAGGAAGTTACTGATTACAAGAAAGCGCCTCAACTAAATACCTTCACAACATGTCAAGTGCACAAATATTTCAACAGCTAATGGCAAATTCCGTGGCACTACGTATATATTTATTCATTTAAATCATTCAGGCCAAGAAGGTATGAATAAGGGCACTGTCATTTAGGGCTGTAATTAATCATCCTGGACACTTCATTGTCAGCGAGCATAAATCAAGCAGCAAGTGTTTCTCCTAAGTGATATGTAACCAGCACGAACTAACACAGTGACAAAATCTAACACTTGTCAGTTACTGATATATATATTCTATCTGTCTTTGACACCTAAGATGCAGGGCTGTTTCACACAAGTGCCCTCCACCTCTGAATTTATTTTCTGGATGTAGAGAACATACTTTAAAAATATTAAACTCAAGGCTGAAGAAAGAAGTTGACAAACACCAAGATAAAGGTTTCTTAAGAAAAGAAACTTATACATTAATACAAGCCATAGCAAATACAGGTTAAAAAATTAGATGGTGCAAATGACCATTTGCAGGACACTGTAAGGCAATTCTGATAGTGTAAAACAGTTGTAAACTAGTTTAGCTCCACGTATGCATTTGTTCGATATCCACTAGGTCATTAAGAGAAACGTGCAAGTACAAACTACACTTGAAGCACCCTTAAAAAAGGAAGAAAACATGAAGAAATAAAGCTCATTTTTAAAAAAGTTTCTATGGATCCATAGAAAATCCCCATGGTCTGGATATTCCAAGTGCCGGTGTAACTGGACACCTGAATCTGGAAGCATAGAAGTCAAAGTTTTTATGTTCATATTGTGTGTGACCAGGGTTTTCCAGCCCCTGTGATTCTTAAAGGTGTATGTATTATCCTCCTTTCAAAAATTAGGTTTCATGGAGACAGTTAACTCAAAGAAAGCCAGTGGCATGGTTTAAACTACTGACTACAGTTTACCACAGGAAAAAATAGAAGGTTTTATTTAACTGCACAATTCCATCAGCAATACATGGAGCAGAAAAATGTATGTACAGCTGTATTACTGTCTGTACTCTGAGTGCTAAGGCAGAATTCTGCCCACAGGCAATAACCATAAACCCACATCTGAGACAATCCATTTGTAAAACACTAAGGATACAAAACAGACTTTCAATCTTTGATATAAGCATTCTTCTCCAAAGCACAAATTTACATTTAAATTCATATTACAGGGAATCAAATACTAAAAATAAGTATCAAGGTTTTCTTCTTCACTGAATTGTTCCTTAATTAGATTCAAGTGTTCTGTCTCACCATTACATACTGTTACTGCTTTCTGAAAATAACAGAACTTCTTCAATTATTCACAATATCTAATTACTGGGAAGTGCTTCTGATTGCTTTTGTTAAGAAAACAACAACATTTAGCTGCTGGGACACAGAAAATAAAAGGAAAGAAATTCCTGCTCTATCAGGTAGGGCTGATGAATGGCAGCAATAACATACACATTGGGCTCACGTCATAGAATGGTTAGGGTTGGAAGGGACCTTAAAAATCATCAGGTTCCAACACCCTGCCATAGGCACGGACACATGGGGGTACCCAGAGATGGAAGTGTCCCATCATTCACATCATGGATCACTCTCCTGAACTTCTCCCCACTCCAGAGGGAGCAAAGCACTCAGGAACCTCTGCCATGGAAACATGGTGCTGGAGGCAGCAACCCACTTGCCTTTGGCTCGTCATATTTCTCTTAACATCAACCCTAATAATTTGACTCACAAACCCAAACTCTATGGACTCCTTACAGAGGATAACTATAACATTTAAGAAACTTCTGGCCACCTAAATGAAAAATGCTTTCTCAGCAAGAAAGTATTGCTTCCCAGAAGGGAATACCTTCCTGCAACTAAAGAGTCTGAAGAATGCCAATAACCCAGATAAACCTCACAGCTGAAAAGAGCAGTGGGCAAAGTGTGCAATGCTGACAGGGAGGACCCTGACCATAACTTGCACAGGGAGAAGCACCTGAAATGCTACTCATAGTGCCTTTACAAGATAAGTCCCAACAGACAGAAAACACATTCAGAGCACTAATGACCTTGAAGAATCACTGCATCATTAGAGTCACCAGGCTTCAAAGCATTTTACCCAGGGTGGGTAGAGAACAGGTATCTGTTTTATTCTTTCCTTCCATGGCTGCTAGACAAAGGATGGTTATTGCCATGGGCTGTTACATACACACACCAAACAAACAAATATTTTAAGCAGTACAGCAAACTGTTCAGTGGTTCCCTAAAAATATTTTGCTTTGTTCTGGCAAAAGACTTAATAAGAACAAAGTTAAAGTGGCTAACTTCTTCATAGGTAATGTAGAAAAAGAATTAACCAATAAGGTTTCACACAGGAGCCATACAAGGTCCCTGATGGCTGCACTCGAAAATTGCTCATGTTAACAAAGCACTTTATACCACAAACCAAATTCTTCCATTACTGTCCCAAGTACCACAAAATAAAAGGAATCAAAGTCTGTTTGCAGTCACCAAGCTCAGCAGCAGCTCCAAGACATTTCAAAACCAGATGTGTTAAGATCCCCCAGATTGATCAGGATAATTTTTAATTCAGAAAAATCTGTTTCTGCACCTGGGTTTTATATCCTATTATGCTTCTAAAAGAACTTAAGATCGCTTAGTTTCAGCCAACTTATTCAACCAAGTGCGTGCTGGTGCACTGCTGATAGCATTACACAGAGAAACTTGACTGACTCATCACATCTTGTTAAAGTTATATGTGCTGCTAATTTGTGAAATATTTGGCCTGACCCATCAAATCAACCGAATTATTTCATGCCCTTTGTTCTTTTTAACATGATAACTAATCCCAAGTCATTCAATGCACTTCATTAAAACCAAAAGTTGATATGAAGAACAATAGCTGTTAGAGCTTATATTGGATCAAGCAGCACCTCCTCAATGAAACAGCCAAATGACAGCAAAAGTCAGAACGTCATTTACTACTAAATTATCACCTCATTCACAGCAGTTGATTTTTCAGATATTTTTCACATCTTTCCATATTTTTACATTTGATCTAAACTTCCCCTCTAAGCAGCCCAATGCAATGGCACCGAGTCTCCAGCAGACACTCCACTGAATGTGGGACATGCTCAGCAGAAAAGCTGGCGGGGAAAGGGATATCCCATCTCTCCCTGCAGAGCATATGGAGAAGCCTTATGACCGGGATCATCAGCTACAAATGTAGAGCTCAATTCAAATTTAGCACATCTTAAAAGCAACCATAAATCTCACAACCACATTTCCTCCTTCACCCACTGGTTCAGGTTCACCCATTTTAGTCCAAAAGCACAGTTATCTTCCTAAAATTTCTAACTCTCAGGAAAGAAAAAGAGCAGTAAAATAATGATGACAGATTTCAAGACAACTCAACAAGATACTAAATGCAGTTCCTAAATTAAAAAAACATGAAAGGAATGAAAAAACATTGACTTTTCTTGCCACAAACAAAACCTTTCCCCTTAACAAAAAGGATAATGGCTGGTTGAAGGATTTTAGTTTTTCCCTTGTATTCAGTAGTAAAGCTTTAATTTGGGTGACATCCATGTTTTCAACACAGATTCTTACCTACCAGATTTTTATCAAATTATTAAAAACCTGTTAAATAGGTAACATCAAGAAAGTAGAAGAGTTTAGGACCTCTTTTACTTTGTCTTCACTGAAAAGTGAGATACAACCACACAACTGCTAGCAGAGCATTTAAGCCTTAAAACAGAATAGAGAATGGAAGATTCAAACAGTAGCTAAGTTAAACACTGTTATTCATTTTGGGTCAGATAAAATTCATCTCTGGCACCTGGGGAACAGGCAGGTACAATCCAAGCCCTCAGCAGTTACCTTTGAAATTTGTGAAGACTGATCAAGGTCCTTGGTTACAGAGAAAATGCAAACTGTCCAGAAAGGAAGATGGCAGTAGGAGGCAGGAAGCTTTATGCTAGTTAGCTCTACCTCCAGCCCTAGAAACACATGGGAGCAATCAGCTAGTGAGCAAAAAAACAAAGCAATGTGTAACAGCTGGCACAGTTTTGTCAAGTGTGAATCACATCAAGCCCATCTAGCTTCCTTCTGCAGCAAGGTAATGGGATGAGTCAATAGAGCAGCCTTAGGTACAAGAAGGATTTTGACCCTGACCCACATGATGTTGTCACAAGCCACTAATAGAAACCCGTCTCTTCAGGATGCTGAACTGCTTGTGTAACCCACCGGGAAACACAAGGAGCAATTACAGATGCTCACTGTCAAGGCGAGCCCACAGGGATTTGCCCAGTGTCCAGTACAACTCAAAATCTTCGCTAATGATTTGGGTGGTGGACTAGAGAGTGTGCTGACTAAATCTCCCAATGCCAGCAAGCTCAGAGTAACAATAAACGCATGGGAAAACAAGAGCAGAATTTGAAATGACCTTACCAAACCTTGCAAAACAGCTGGGGGGAGAGGACCCAGCACCCAAAAGAACACAATTCAAGCAAAACAAGTGCAAAAGTGCAAAATCTGGGGCTCAGAGGCACAGTGCCCCCATGCTTTCCAGAGCAACCCCAAAGAGCTGATCACACATCTGCTGACTTTGGTAGCCTTGAGGTTGTCACCAGCAATGTTCATCTTTCCAGGTGGACTCATTTCCCACGTGATATATCAGAAGCCATGCAGGAGCCTGAAGCAGTAAAAATTTTCCCAGTCTTCACCTCTATCTCTAAAGCTGTTGGTTCAGATAACTTTACCTCACAGGAAATAAGCTGTGCAGCCACTGTCATTAACGTTAATGCAATCTTGATTACCAAGCCCTGCCCTGTGGGATGCCTGCTGTTTCTCATATTTCTGTCTCATAATGTCATCGCAGGAAAAGTTTGCCTTAATAAATGCTTTCTATGACAGCTAGGAATAAGAAATCGTACATCTCTTCTCCCTCAGCCTCACACATGTGCTGATTATAACCTAATGAAGTTTATAAAAATCAAGCAATGTGGTTAGAAATACCAACTAGGAAAACTCTCTGGAGTAATGATAAATCCTGCCTCTAATGTCCTCATTTGTCTGCAAAAAAGAAATTATGCCATTAGTTGGGTAGTTCAATCCTGAGCAGTCAAAGCATCGGTAACAAAATCTGAAACTTTTAAAGGCAATAAAATTCTCTACTTCTTAACAGTTATGCTGGTAAAACTGAGCTTAACCTTAGGAGAGAAACAACAAAGATGTTCTCTATTTTTCCACAGATATTTGCCAAATCGTTTCTCCAACCTTTAATTCCTATGTCACAAAGCTAAGAAATAGAATATTTAATTAAAGCTATATTAGGAAGGGAAGACCTGCTTCCAAATTAAAACTGATGTATGCACGAGTAACTAGTATACATATCCTGAAGTGGATATACAGCTGGCTCAGGGTTTGCTTGAACAACTTATGTTGGTGACATGATGCTTTTCAATTGCAGGTGGAATCAGAATAGAAAGAGATAAGCATGAATTAAAAACCATCATTGCTTCAATCCTTGCTGAAGCACAGGGAGCACTAACATGTTCTCAGCCACTGTCCCCCAGCATGCTTTCTCTGTGAACCTTGTGCACTCATCACATATCACGCAGACAGAAATAGCCACAGTATATACATCACCAGGAGCCTCTGCCAGAAAATGCCACTCTATAACAGAGCTGAAAAACAGAAATCTGCGAAACACTGCAAAGTGTTGCTGAGAATCAGTGGAAATGAAGGAAGGTTTGCAAAGGACAAACAGTGATTTCTGAAGTGCTAGTGAGGGAGATGTTGGGAGACATGAACTAATTGAATATTTTACCTGGAAAAATATGAGAATAAATAATAAAACAGTGATAGAGACATGTTCGCAGTCAGCGAAGAGATAATAACTTTCTCACTTAAAATGTTTAAAATCAAATTAGAGAGCATAATCACAAATGTATTTAACATTAGGAATAGGAAAACACATGGATTATTGAGGATGGCATAGCTAACTATGTGTGTGTATGACATGTGATTTTATAATATTAGGTTTATAAAATATTTCCGTTAGGAATATATGTATTGCATCAAATGATTGCTAATTTCTAACACCAATGACAGCCAAAAGGGTATATTCAGAGGGGAAAAAAAAAAAAAAACAAAAAAAACCCAAACCTTTTTTAAAAAAGAAAAGCAAATATAGCATATGGTGGTACCAGTTTAACCTTTGGTGTTTAGCCAAAAAGGAATCCCAGGACTAAGCATTATCTTAGGAAGATGGAGGACTCCCTTCTCTCTGCCATTTCTCAGCTGAACTGGTCTTGCTAGGGAGCCAGGACCTGCACCCAGCATCCTTCCCTGTGGTAGAGGGTGCCTGATGCACAGAGTGATGGAGCATTCTCAAGTCCCTCCTTCCTGCAGTGGCTCCCTTTTTGCCAGACAACGTGTATGCATGTGCTTTTGGCATTTGTCTGAGGAAGAAAAAGGGCAAGAACGTGCCCCATCCGCCTCCTAGACCATGAAAGAGAAAATTACACCAGCCCAGTGCTAAACTATGACAATGGGAGAGCCAAATCCCCTTCTGCTGAAGACACCTACCAATCCAAACCAAAATGTCAGAGACAATAAGAGGGCCGGCTGCCACAAAAGGTAGTTCAGCTGACACAAATAAAGGTTCCAAGCAATAAAATCTTTAAGGAACACTGAAATACCACTCAAGTTTTTCCTCCTCTAGGTATGACAAAGACATCCCATGAATATGGTAGGATTTGCTTCCCACTTTGAAGTTACATCAGTGTGGGGGATTTTCATTCACATTTACTCAGACAACTTCACATCACAAAGATCTTGGTTGCTTTCTCCAGTGCTTTTTCTGAAATCATCTCCTGCTGTACTCATCACAACCAATTGTATGTCATTTCCCCATGAGTAATACAAGCAATTCGCTTCAGCCAGGCTTCCAAATTATGTAGGAATCATGTTTATAACAAGCTCCTATTATTTGCATGCTTTTATTAGAACAAGAATATCACCAATGAAGAACACAGTGTTCCTTTAAAGTCCTGCTTTCAGAGCAGCAAACTTTAAAGGCAATCATTGAAATATATAATTTACAAAATTACTGTAATTGATGTAACTGTTATATTGAGAGGTGTATAAGTTCAGAAGCTTCCGATACAGTGCATTCTGTTTTTAAAATTATATCTTCTCTTGAATAATGGAACATAACATAGCTAATAACCTGTCTTTCAGCAACAACCCAAGTCAAGCAAGTGGCAGGGCTAAGCTGCAGAGCTTGCTGAACTTGTCATTTTCTCATATGACAAGTAAATAGATGAATTAGAATTAAATGAAAACCAAACCAAACCTTTATGCAGTCACCAACTTTTTGGAGGTGTGAAATTCCACTTGCCTCAGGGTAAAATGTTGTTTCACCTACCTGAAAGACCAAATACGTGTGAAAAATGGGTAGAGATTTTCTGTGGTCAGGTGATATAAATTTATTTCTTTTAATGATAAACTCAGTATTCTTTCCATTACACCTCTGTGAAGTGTGAAGATCAAAGAGGTCTCACTTGCTACTACATTACTCCTCAGTGGTTAAGAATTAACAAATGTTAGTATGTATCAGTAAAGAAGTAGTCACCATTATAAAAAAAACTACCAGGTATGTGGCATACACAGGCAACAAACATTGTATTCCGTTTTATTGCAAATTACAGTCATATCTTTAAAACACCTAGTGAACTGGCATATTTATACTGTCAGCGCTGTCCTAAATATTGTTCAGAAAGCTCTCCTGTTTGAGATGTCTATTGTTCATTGACTTACATAAAATAACAGGCGCTATAATTTTATACCTGTCAAAAATCCAATATACAGCACTGACTAATTGCTATTTTGTGTGCTCAGAGAGGTATAAAATCAATTTTACCACTCTGCAAATCAACAAATTCTTTTGTGAAACCTCAGAACAGTAAACATAGTTATGGTTGCTACCACCAGTCTTCATTTTCAGTCTTTGGGGGAGGCGGATTTGCTTATATGATGTATACTCTTATAACAGTTCTGAGACCAATCTTGTGAAGTGCTTAAACCACTCTTACACTGGTAAGAACCCTAGAAATCTCTTAGCTTTTAAGTGAGTTTTTGGTTTGCATGACTTCCCAAATGATGTAACACGTCTGAATGCCCAGTGATTTACACTTCCTCTGCTGCTCTTTGTATCTATGTCAATAGCAAAGAACTTAAAAAAAAATGTAAGCTTTTTAGGCTTTGTATATGTGAGTACGTGGCAAGGTGTATACAAAGCCAATGATTTGATAGGCAAAAAAAGAGATGCAAAAAATACTGAAAAATACTCTTTATTTCTCATCTCAATCCCATTAAACAGTCTCATTCAGACACATCCGTTGCCATGTACAGAGCACAAAATAATGTTATTTTCTTCTTGTGCCTCATCTTACCATGCTCTAATGCTGTTCCCACTGAAACAAGTAACAAAATTTCTCCTCTGAAAACATTTTCCATTAAGCCACTTTTATCAGACCCTAGAAAGAAATGAATGAATCTTCAAGTGGTACCATCAAATTTCATGTCTGTGTATGTCAAAAAACAATGTATCTGTCTTAATTTTACAAGTTTGGGCAAAATATTTTCTTCTGTGAAAATAACATTTCTAGTGTTATGTGGATTTTATTGGCAATTGAAGAGTATTCTTGTAGATGCAAGAAATAAAGGCAAAGAAAAAATAGTCGCAAACTGAAATAAAAAGGTTATTATCAACAGGCAAAAAGGGGAAGGATGCCATTCATGACAGAAAATGGTTGAACAGAGCAACTGTGGAGGCACAGATTTCCACAGGTGGCAATAATAGTTTTGCAATAAAACAAACAAACAAGGGCACTAATGATCCAAGAGCCAATGAAAAGAAATAAAAATACATTCTTAAATAAGTTGCTATTTCTGATATATCAGTATTCTATCACCTGTCCAGCAGAAGTTCAAGTCAGCATCAACTGAAATGAACTTGAATTACAATTGCATGAACATACCTTGATTAACAGAGGCCAAATGATGCAACATGTAATTGGTTTTGCCTAGACATAACATCTACCTTCATCAGTGGTCCCATTTTCTAAGAGACATTACCTGTTCCAGGGGGATTGGTCTTTAAGTGGAAAGCTTCATCCTCTTCTCTCTTTGATATAACACGAAGCAATTTATTCTCTTTGTATTTGTTGTCTTAATGCATTTAAGCAATTAATCCATAACTTGACAGAGGCAGCATGAAAACAGACTTACAGCTTAGTTACAGACTTACAGCATTAATACATTTATGCTGGTTATGGCAGACCAGCCTTCCACTAATACTTGACTTTCCAGATTACATCCATGCAAACTAATGATCTGTCACCGGATTTGCCTATGTTCTTGTGAAGCAGATAGTCAAGTATGAGTAAAGTCAGGTGTAAGAAGCTGCCTCTTCCCATTTGCAATAAAGCCTTTCTTCTAATTTTGCTAAGAAATTAAATCAGTTGAGAGTAAAAAATTAATTACTGTCATTCACTATCTTTGTATTTGTGATCAAATAAAGCATGTTTCTGTGAGCTTTGTAGTCCCTTACTCTACTGAAATGGGAGAGAAGTAAGGTAAACCTAGCTGAATATCGGAATAGATTTGTAATTATTGTTTGCTTAGAGAAATAAAATTTGGGGAAAAAGTTTTAGTTCTTTCATTTAAATAAAAAAAATAATTTTAGCAGTGTGGTGGCAGCATTGCCATTTCATGTCTAAATTGGAGGAACACAGTTATATCTGCCTAATATACTGTACTTGAGTCAGAGGGATAATGATTCATAACAGACATCATCTTTCTGCAGAAGTCCATACTTTGAGGACTATGCTGTAGGACAGCATGGAGGATCACAAGGGCAGTAACCTGCTGGTTAAAACAGGCATCATGCAACACCTACAGCACAGACAAGATGACAGGCTGTAAACATGTCAAACAAAGCAATCTTCAAAATATGTCTGCTCAGCTGTGTCACCACAAATTTGCTTTATCTACTACCAGTTTCAGTCCAAGTCTGGGTTTGTTTAGGGATTATTATAGGACATCTTTTCACTCACCAGCTGTTTGTGTCTGAGACTTGCACTCTCTTTTCCCCCAGCTGAGTTAGGGCTCTTTTTTCTGATACCCTTCCAGTGGCTGGATGAGAGCTCCAGACCCTGAAACTGCAGTAGTTCACATGAAGTAAGCAAGAATACGGGATGGAGCCTGTGAGAAGGGCTTGCATCTTCCAAGTGCATGACATATAATGGAGATTATGAATTATGCAGAAAAAGACTGAGTCTTGTTTATGCAGGTATGACTGAGGGAAGTATGTTGGTTTTAGACTTAACTATGTTTCAGAGTAAGAGATCTTCACAATATGACACATGCCTCTGGAGTTTTTCTGAGACCTGTTAAAGCACAGAAGAGGGCTTTCGGAGCACATCTGCTCAGGGCTAACACATTTGGTAACAGCCCTGAGGCAGAAATGGTGCAGTGAGCCTGTCATCTGCACCACACAATCCAGCTGTTGAGGACACTGCTGCCTGCACACTGACAGTGTCCTAACTGTTCAGTATTTTGATGTCAGAGACAAGAAAATAGATCATGATTAGCATCATGAAAGAGCAAATAATGTTCAGTCCAGTGCTAGGAAAAGAAAAACAGGTCTGAAAATGGTCTGAAGAGGCCATCCTGCCCATGGTGGTCTTGCTTGGTTTATGTCAACAGGCAAGAAGCTCCAGAGACTAAAAACTGGGCTTCCCCAGGACACACAATCCAATCTCCTCTTGCAGAATGACATCAGCTGCATTATACAGTGTCACTGTTGGATTCAACCTGCCTACTGCCAAGGTATGTAATTAGAAAGACTGGGAACTAAAACAGAAGTGAAGCATTTACTGCCTAAACACAGTACTCAAGAAAAAGCTTCTAAAAATAAATTCATGGAAATATAAATGCTCCAAACTTCTCAACAGCTTTAATACAATCACATATAACACTAAAAGGCCAGGTGACTAGCACTCTAGTGTAACACTCATTGTAGCAGAAAGTCTGAATAACCTGAATATTCTCTACTTATTGTACTTCAAAATACATTATACTTTTCTTCATAATGAAGGGAGCATTTTCACTCCTTTGTGCCATTTTCTTAGCAATGTCACTTAAAAAAAAAAATCCAAGCAATTCTAAAATCTGCAACTTCTTAGTCCATAATTCTGTGAAAATATTTTCCTTAAATTTGGTTTTCAGTCATATCTCTTAAACTGAAATCTCAATCAGGACTTGTTTCCTGCACTACAGGGAAATATATGTAGCGTAAATATATCCATGCCTTGAAGACCTCGTAGTTTAGACAGATGTGACAATCTATTATTAACTTCCCTGCAACTGAAATCAGAACTGTGTTGAAATGTGCTAGAGCTAATAACAGCACTTTGCTGTCAGACAGCATCCACAAATCAGCTAATCATGTAAACACTTAGCTTCCTAATTGTTTATGGGTGATAATACTTCTGCATACACATACAAATTTTCACGTATTAACCATGATTCAAGAAGCTTTCTGTCGTGGTTTAAACCAAGTCCGCACAGCTTGTTCACTCACTCCCCCCCTCGTTCCCCCAACTCCCAGAGAGTTAGGAAGGAGAATCCAAAGAATGTAGCCCCCACGGGTTGAGACAAGAACGGTTTAATAACTAAGGCATAACACAAATCACTACTGTTACCACTAAAAATAATCATAAAGCAAATAACAAGTGAAGAGAATACAACACCTCACCAGCCACCGACCCATAACTCACCCGACCCTGCCCAACCGAGCACTGATCGATACCTCCTCCATCCCCCCAGAGCACCAGCCCTTCTGGGTCTCTCCCGGTTACCTCCTGGGTATGACGTGCTATGGTATGGAATACCTCTTTGGCTAGCCTGGGTCAGGTGTCCTGTCTCTCCTTCCTCCCGGCCTCCCCTCCTCCCTGGCAGAGCATGAGCTCAGAAAAGGTCTTGGACAAACCAAATATTTGAGCAGTAACTCAAAACATACTTGCTATCAGCAACCATTCTCAGCCTGAAAGTCAAAACACAGCACTGCACCAGCTACCAAGAAGGAGAAAAATTACTGTTACTGCTCAAACTAGGACACTTTCTTACAAGTTTGATGAATAAGTCTAAGGGCAATACCAAGCTAAACTGACTTGTTACACTAGCACAGAGAACTACAGAGATGGGCTATGTCTTTCTTCTGCAGGAAGCGAGATGGCCATGCGTCTCTGCAGGGTTTGCATCCCGTCACATTGGTCCCAGTGGGATCTGGGGTGTTCTGGGTACCTTATCCTCAGCTGTCTGCCAGCTTCATGTAGCAGTATGAGACCCCTCAAGTCTTTGTGGCCAAGTATGGTGATAAACTCTATCTGTTCAGCTTGTTTTATTTAGGTAATCAATTTTTCAACCTATAATATGGCAGCAAATCTTCATGGCCCATGTACAGCTTTCAGGAAAAGTAAGGAGAACAAAAGGAATATTGTGTTACAGGTCCTGATAATTGATATTGAATCTGCCAAGCTACAGTGAATCAAGTAACACAGAGTTTCTGCCTCCTTTTGCTGTTGACATGAGCTCATCAACCCTATGCAGCATGGGCACAGCCACAGAAAGGACTCGTGCAGTGTCACCATAAGTTGACCATGAAATGCTGGCCAAGTGCAACCACTCTTGGGAAGCAGCCAAGCCACAAGGAGAAAGGTGAGAAGGGCATTCTGCAGACCACAGACCTCTTCCAGTGACAGAGGGAATGATGATCTGATGGGCAGCACAGGGATGCTTCATGTTTATAGAAACAACATGCAGGACCCACAGAATTCCCATCGCATCCTGCTCCTGCAACTTCCCAGCTCCCACTACAGTTAATCTTCTCTGAATTATTTGGCTATGGTCCACTGTGCTCAAAATCTAAAGCATTTCTCTCTACCTGACTACTCCCAGTTAGATCATACATCAAATAGATCCCTGGGGACAAACAAACCCCATCAGCCTCCAAGAAGATCTTTTCTTTCCAACTCTAGCAGTAAGACATTTCTGAAAGCTGGAAAAAGTTACACAGTTTTCTCTACTTTTCTCACTCTGGTGTGATGGTTTTCATTATGTTAACTATTTCTTTGCTTCCCCCCACCACCAGTATTGATATGTTTAGCATTTCTCAAATCCTCTCTGCAGGAGGAGGTGCCATTTGGGATGACAGAGCTGAACTAAAGTACAGCAGAGGAGACACTTGGCACATTCCCTTCTGAAGCCTGGCGCTTGCTTTCTTTGCTGTCTTCATTATTTTTACTGGAAATTGAAAGGGTGGAGATTTGTGGGCTCTTCACATCAGAAGAAAGCAACACAGATATTGCCATCCATGTCTCTTGACAACTAAAATAAACAGCAAATGGGGGCTTTCCCCCTACTAGGCTGTTGGAAGTTAGGTGCAAAGTGTTTCTGTTCCCTTAAACCCTGGATATTTTCAATACTTAAAGTGTTAATAAAGAACCTCTTTTTCTAAATCTGATATGTCTACTTACCTCCTGATAACTGCAAGAAGCACCTAATGACTTCAATGGGCAGCTGGATGCACACCAGAGACAGGGCTCCAAAGCTTCTCCTCTGAGCTATATGGTGAGTCAAATACTAAGTTTTTGGGCACTAAAATTCAAAACGTGCTCTTTACTCACTGACTGCAGACTGGAAAATCCTGTTATCATTTATATCTGCAGTAATCAGCTCACCTTGAGACTGAAAAATAAGACAGGTGACTGCAGCAGAATAAGCAGATATACAAAGTCCTGCTCCATCCCTATGGCTCAGCACCTGCTCCACATCTTTCCTTATGGTACATGTTGTTCTGTCCATGCTCTGAATTAGCAGTTTCCTTGTGGACATTTTTCTATGGCGCTGATCACAATGTTACCAGAGTGTTTCATTCACCTCCAGTACATTAATTTGCACAACTACTCTGCATGGTAGGGTAGTAATATCCCCACCAAAGCCGAGAATGAAAATCAAAAACACCCTCTAAAGTTGGGCGATGAGCCTAAGATCTTAACATAGGATTTTCCAGAGTATTTATTATTTTATACTCCAGCACAAGCAGGGTACAGCATGCAGGTTTTTAACTGAAGCTGTCATGTGGTGGAGATGACCAAGGTAAATGAGTACCTGTGGCACAGACTCTCCGCATTGGGGTATTTGTCATTAGAGCCAATAGTTAAAATTACAGAGGACAATTCTAAATCATGTTCCATTTCACCAGTTGCTGGGGGGACACAAACAGTCCAAAAACGTCTCTTTTCTAAAAACACCTCTCCCACCTAGAACAAACATCAGCTAATCCCAACAGGACAGCAAACATTTGGTGTTTACACAACAGCAGAAGTGAAGCACTAGGGAAAATGGGATTTTTAATATTCTCCTTTACCTCCAGAAGCAAAAGCACAGCAGTGTATTTTCCAAAACTGCTGCTTTGTGAATATGCATGAAACACATGTAGCTGTGTGGAATGAGATCTTCTTTCAACAGGCAACTCATTTTTCACACACATCAGAAAAGAAATAGCATTATTTGTTTTCAAATAGTCATAGCGCTTGCCATTGTCTTAAATTCAAGCAGAGTGTATTGCCAAATGCTAAACTTTGAAATCCTTAAATTCAGATGACCCTATCAAAAGTTATAGTTTCCACAAAGCCAAACAGAAATCCAGTAAACCAAAAAGTAATCCAGATCTGAAAGTTAGGGCTAAGTAATGGTATAGACTACACAATTTCAGAAGTGGGAAATTTTATCCCCAAATGTCCACGTCAGGTCTCACATGCCAGCATCACATGCCCTCAGGGATGCAGGCACTGACCTGCCTCATCTCCATCTGGACCAGGCACTGACCCTGGGTCTGTTGTCTTCTTGGGAGGAATAGTAGCCCAAACCAAAACAGTGGGAGAGAGAATAGCCAGTTCAGATCATTGTACTGCAAATCTGAGTGTGCCATTCAGAAATTCACAGGTTAGATGACATAATTCATTTGTAAGATATCATACGGTTCCTTCTTGCTTTTTGCTCTTCATAGGAAGAGAGCTATAGCCGCTCATTAACACTGTCCTAAATGATACCATGCATAAGCTGCAATAATGTCACCAGGGTGAGTGATACAATGATAGATAACCTGTTGTTGCTCAAGAAATACGCTTGCCTAGCTGGATGGCATCAACAGCTCTGTTCCAGGCATGCGTTGGGGTTAGAAACTTCATTCTGTGATTTATAACAGTCATTATATCTAAAGCAAATACTTGCCTGGATACATAAGAAATCACATATCCATCACAGTTCAATTATCTGGTTTGCCTAAAGGACTCTTACTACTCACCTGTTTTCTTGCCCCTCCCCAAGAGTTCTCCATTTAAGTTTCCATAAATTGCTTATTCCTTGTACATTATCATCCTGGACCACAGCTGGCTACATGACTTGGGGTTTCCCTGATGCTGCAAGATGGGGGCAGGTGGAGGCTGTGTGTGTAAAATTAATTTAAAGTAAATGTCCCTTAAAAATTGCAGGTCACCAGAACTCAGAAACTCAGATCTAAACACTTTCACCTATCCTAGTGCTGGACTGCCTGAAGCTTTCTTGTTCCCCTTGCATCTGTGGTTCCAGGCAAATCCTTACTCCAAAAGCTCCTAAATCCTGCACCACTGAAGTCCCAGAGAATGGCATCTGATGTTTTAACAAGCTTTTAGCCCAAACTGTAGAGCAAACAGTATGGAAGAGGAGGGGGAAAACCAGAGTAAGCTAACAGAGTCTTGTAGGTGTAAGCACAAGACCCAGCTGTGATGCTCTGTCACACCACTGCACATGATCCACTTTATTAGTCATGAAGACCATTCTAAATGTGATACATACTGGCCCATGCAACCATGAGGCAAAGACAAAACTTGGCCTGGTTAGAAATTCAAGCTTGTCCATAACCCTGCCACCCTCCCACAGTGCTGGGGAAGGTCCACATCCCAGTCTGGCAGGCAGCACCTGAAATGGAGTCCTCGCACCTGAAGACAACTCAGGTATGTTTATCAGCAAAGTGATAGATTTGTAATCACTCAGAACTGCCTTTTCTGTAATACATGCTCACCGGCATGACCAGTAGAGACCAGATTTTGCTGAGGTAAAAGGTTTCAGGATGAGCTCTTGGCTGGTGACAATAAACCTCCTAGATTGTCTTTATAAGAAAACTTCCACATCTGCAGAAATCAGGTCATGCCTTTGGAATCTTCTCTGGCCTCCCAAATAACACAGGTTCTCAGAAGGAATTTACACTAAATTACAATGATAAGGCAACCAAATCAGAAATTATTCAAAGAAATATTTTGGCATGGTTATTTAAACTTTGTTATTCATTTGTTGAGAAAGATGTTCAGATACTTCCTATTTTGTAAAGAACAAATATTCTGTCACTGTTTCTTCTACTCAATTGGTGAAATGACATGTGACAGTTTTAGAGGTTTATTTGCACTATATCTCTACTGTTGACTGCTCCTTAGGGAAGAGTGGGGGGAGAAAGGGATGCGATTGTGGGAAAACATCCTGAAACATTTCAGTATCTTAATTAAAAACTGAATGCTAAAATGAAATTAAGAAACCATTAGCTCCAAATCTCATTTGTACTAATATTTACTTCCAGTATATTAAGATATCTAAAATGGATGGTGCCATTCGGGATCACGCCCATAGCATGTCCTCTCATTTAATGACACACTTTTAGGTTGCTGGTCCAGCCTACTATCACATCCTGTTGTTCTAAACTCTGACCTACCCCTCACAAGGCTCATCTCTCACAACAAGTATTAAGAACAGGAAAAAATAAATGTAATTACTGCTAAGCTGGGTGAATATTGAATTTTCAGGCTGAAGATGTTGAAATGAAAATAAGCCACTTTTCAGAGCACAGATCCATGTGCTGTCAAGCTCTGGGAGGTGAACTGGGCATCATAGCTGAATGGTACCCAAAACCATATCGTGGGTGACATCACCGCATTGATGGCCATGAAGCAGCCAGTCCACTGCATCACACAGCCCTGCAGCCCTAAGCACAGGGAGAAGGGAAAAGGTTTCTTTTCTGTTTGCACACACATACCCACAGGGTTTGGATGTCTGCAGGCAGCAACCTGGTGATCCAAAACTAGCACCATCCTGGAACCTGCTCACGACTTACAATGAATTCTGATATGCCCAATGTCCCTCCCGATTTACAGCAGAATATGCAAACAAGGATCAAGTTCAGCAACACATATTCAAACCAGGCAAGGGAGAGATGCATAGGGATATACACACATGCTTTAACTGGGTTCAGCAAATCCAGAAATCCCCATGCCAAGCTATAGAAAAACCTTTCACTGCTTCTTCTGCTCCCCATAGCTGCATTACACTCTTTCCTCCGGTACTGATGCTTTTTATCATGCATTCCTGTCTTACACTCACTGGATTAACCTGCTCCCATTCTTAAACACTAGACAGATTGTTGACAATATGTATTAAATGTCTGCAAGTACTTCTTCTGTATTAATAATCTTCAGCTCGCTAACACAAAAAACATTTTTAAAATCCTCTTCAGTAAATCTTAAATCTCAAATCTCATCAAAGAGACCAGAAGTATTTACTGCCCCTGGTTTCAGCACTCAGTTCCTCTGGTGCCAGTCTCAAATCTCCCAAGCCTTTTCAGTCTCATTCTCCTTCTTTCCAAGCATCGTAATTCCTTGCACTCTCTCTCTCTCCCTGTTCCTAACGCCAGAGGGAGGAAAGCAAAGCAATGCAGCAGCTGTTTTTGCAAGAGAATGTTACAACAGCTTAGGCCAAAAGCTCCAGAGGTTTCTCTGCAACATTAACACAGTGTGGCTCATTTGGAGGAGCATTATTCAGCTTTTAGAGGTGGTGACTCTACCCAGCTGGGGAGCCCCTGGACAGAGATTCACTGCTGCTCTGTGGATGATGCTTCTATCATGAAGCTTGCAGGGGAACTTGTTCGCCCATTTGCTTAAGCTATCTGCAAAACTAGAGACTGATGTTTGGTAATACTTATATGCAACTGGGAATGGCTGCAGGCAGAAGTATTAATAGAATAGATAACAAACAACTGAGAAGCACATACACACCACTGCTCCTGTGACAGCAGCCCCCTAGATAGGGAAGCAGAGGATAACTAGAAATGGTGAAAGCTTCATGCCAATGCAGTTTGGGAAGCAGATTCATGATTAAACTCTCTTTTTAAGAGTAGAGCATCACTGAGCCATTAGTGTGAAATCCATCCCTCCTCACATGAAATTCTCTACACATGCATCTGGCACCCACCAGTCCTAGCACATCCCCAGCAGGGCTCCCTGCAGCATTCCTGGCTCCATGATCCAAGAGATGCTTTTGAGCTTGATCGTGTCTCTCATTAAAACACTGATGCAAAAAATTACTGGTGGAATATTTTCATACAAGGAACAGAAAAGTTGATTCATGCCTTTAACTAAAAATTACATGAAATCCAAGACAGCCTTAAGCACATATTGTAGTCACCAGCTTTTTTCCAGTAAATAAGCTGACAAAATGCTGCTGAATTTGAAGTGTACAAATTGGTTGCAAGTTCCATGGAAATGCACAGAATAAGCATCACATTTAAAAGCATACCAAAATTGGACATGACCTTCAGCCACACTTGTACTAGCAGCAGTTGGACAAGACACACAAACTGGCATTTTGCACTCAAAAACTACTCAAAACATGGGTGCAAATACAGAAGAAAATACTACACCCCTATGTCAACACTCCTGCTGGGAATGAATTAAGTTATTTAAGGCACTTCCTGACACCCCACTGCAAATCCATGACCTATATAAGATGTAGTTGCAGAGATGGGTTGCAGACCTGTGTGAATGCATACATGAATCACAGCAATTAAGTAAATGAAATACGAATGTTGCCTTTTTACAATCAGAAGCCATGGCTAGTTAGGTACTGTCAACTTCACTTCAATAAGAAGTATATGGTTTTTAATTGAAATGTTCATGCCTAAGTGGTCAAGTGTTACTATTTTAGTAATCTTACATATGTTTTTACTTCCTCCTTGCCTTTTTAAGTCCACATTACTGTACATTTGGCCTTTTATTTTTTCTATTACTTATCCTAAACACAAGTTCTTCTGAAAGATCACCAGTAATTCACATAAATTATAGAGTTGTTATTCCTTCTTTTCTTAAAAGAAGCATAATAATTGCAAACTGCAACTACTGGAGCTGAAAACAACTCTCCAGACAGTTGCACATGCAGAATTAGATTAAAATGAGCTCATTTTTTAAAATGACCTGATAATTTGTAGGAGGGAAATAAAAAATAAATCTAACTACTTTCATCAGTAGAGAATGCTACAGTCTTTAGAGCAGTAGAGGAGTGCCTTACTGCATGCAGATGAGGCCAACATGACCTAGAGAGGCCAGGTTAACTCAACAGAGGGTTGTAGACCACGTTGAAATAGCCATAATTCCATTGTCCTGCAAAGGACAGCAAAGGGGCAGAGGGTGAGGTGTCTTATATCACTTACTGGAGAAGAAGTTCAAAACAACCTGGCACAAAATGTCAGGAGAAAAAGATAAGTACTTGAGGTTGCAAACCAAGATGAGTCTTTTGTTCTCTCTTATCTTGCAAGAGCCTCGTGCCTGGAAAGAGCAGAAGACTGAAAAGTTTTCAAGTCAATGGTTTTCTCTGACCAGCAGAGCAATTATGACAAAATTTGAATTTCTTGGTCAACTCCATTGAATTTCCATTCACTGGAATCCTCAGAGCTCCTGCAGGTGCCATGAGAAATACTTGGCCAGCTGAAGGACAGAGTCCTCACTTTCAGAGCCAGTGTAAAGCATGAACAAGATCACATAGGATCACCATTATGTATATGAGAGTCCTGATTACATGAAAAATATCAAATCACTAGGCCCTCAGAAGACCTAGCTGGGACATAGCAGTCCCTAGGAACTTGGTTTCATGACTTATTAGCAACTTGACTGTTATGGAGTGCCTGTTAAACCACACCACTAGTTTGACTAAACCTCCGAATAAAGTACTTTTAACTGGTGAGAAGCCCTGACTTTATTGAAGCCCTTCCTGATTTCTGGGTGACAATTTAGAAGCCAAATCCAAAATGAGAAAGACAGACTGTTAAAGGTTCAGCTTCCAGGGATTACTATAATGAATTACCATTGCAGCCAGCTACTGACTAGTTTTATGGTTAACCTGTAGTATTGACAATATTACTAAAATCTCTTTGAGTAGGCTTTGCAGGTTTATAAATATAACCAATTATCATGTATTTGATGAGATTTAATTTAAATCTAGCAAAAAATATTCCCAAGTGAGTCATCTATTATTCATAACTTAAGATGAATTCAGCCTCCATGTCACAACTTTCCTCCTCCTCCTTTTTCAGACCCATTGCTTCTACATAAATTAAATCATTCACTACATACATCCAAGTCAGATTTCCTTTTAGAAAGGCATATTTTAGAAAAAGCAATTACATTTGGTCATTGATATATCACCCAAGCTTTCAAAGCTCCCCAAAATGGAAGAGGGTTTCAGATGTTAATTTGAACCAGGTTTACACTTTGATAATAACTTGCTGTAGAAAAGAGGTTGCAATATCAGATGAGAAAATGAAGATCATCATCTGATGTAACATAATCCTTTCAAGACACAGCAATGGGGGTTTGGAGCTATTTATTGAACAGGGCTGAGCTACAGACAGTGCCATCTGCCACCACTCCCCCTGACTGTAATGAATCATGACAACTTGTGTCAGCAAAAGTTCCAACCCGAATCATGAGCAACTCATTGCCTAACCTCCACAGCACCCAGCTACATCAGTGTAAATGGGCATAGCTCAGAGGTCTGCTGACATTGAGGATCCTCCATGCCCTGAACTCAGAGGTATTATGAAAGGTGCAGCTAGAGAAGCCTTTGTTCCTCTGTAGAATTCCATATTTCACTTTACAGCAGTAGCTCTTTTAGACAAAACTGCAACATGTACAAATAACTTACAAGAAGCATCGTTACAGTACATTCGCTGCAATGCTGTGAATTAAACTGTAACGCTACAAGAAAACACAACCACATTTAATTGAGTTAGGGAAGAACGATTTATCAACTTGCTTAGAGGATATGCGCACCCAAATGAAAAGGAAAACATGACTCATTCGAGAAGCTGCACAAAGCACAAAATGCTTGATCTATAGCCTACAGGCTGATTACATTAAATACACATTTTGCTGCACATATTTTGGGATGAAGAGACCTATCATAGACACAGGCTGCTTGTCTGCAATCAGGCCAGAGGCAGGGGGAGGAGGTCTGTGCCCAGCAGTCCCACAGTATCCTGAAGATCTGGTCTTTACTTATGGAAGGGAGGGGAACAAATAGCAAAAAATTGCTAGCTTTCAGTTAAACCCTGCAACACAGCCCTGTCTTCCTCCCTAGACCTTTTCTTCCTCTTTTCCCCTTCATTTGTTTGTGCTTTGTACATGCATTTCTCATTTTGCTGTTTCTGTGCCTTACGTGACCTTGTGGATGCCTATATAGCTTCCACAGAGACTGCAACACTTCTAATTTCCTTACATTTGCCTGTGGGGTTTTCTTGACTGAAGCTCCCATCTGACCCAAGCACCAGCCTGGAGCAAGTTAATTAACCCCAGTGACCCTGATTTTGTCTCTGTGATGATGCTCATCTAAACTATGGGAGATTGCCAGGTTGAAAGAATTTATTATTATTATTATTATCATCATCATCATCATTATTATTAATTAAACATTGCCACAGATGCCTGCCCTCAAGGAAAAGAACTGCTGTTGCATTCCTGCAGCCTGTGGTCACTCTGAATTTCATGCAGACTCGAGGGGGAAGAAAGGGAGGAGAAAGGCAGAGAACAGCTTCTCCTGGCCCCCAAGAAAGCAGTGGGGTCAGCAGGAGAAGCTCTGTAGTGGGGCTGAGGGCAACAGTTCACATAT
This sequence comes from Melopsittacus undulatus, assembly GCF_012275295.1. Taxonomy (NCBI): domain Eukaryota; kingdom Metazoa; phylum Chordata; class Aves; order Psittaciformes; family Psittaculidae; genus Melopsittacus; species Melopsittacus undulatus. The sequence continues at coordinate 34,910,428 of NC_047535.1, read as the reverse complement.
GTGAGATGGGGCAAATAAACACCTTGCTATTAGGTTGTATTACATTGTTTACTACTTCATTTTTTCTGAGCTGGGAATCATTTTCTTCCTTCCAGATATCAAAATTCTGTTCTCCAAAGGTTCATGCCAAATTCTCCATTGTCTCTCTGCGACAGAAGACTTCTCATGACTCACCATCTGGCTGTTCCACCATCATAAAGGCCCCCACATAACCACTGTATGGACATTCAGAGCAAGGTATCATTTGAAAGTTTTATCCATCCAGACATATAGAGGCAGTAGAGGGTTGTTCAACATATGAAAATCATATTTCTAACAACATAACACAGTGTTTCTTCCTTTAGTTGATTATCTAAACCCAGTATAGGTTTTAAACACTAATAGCTGAAATGATGTAGGGTTTTCAGATGAATGTCTGCACTTGGATGATCTTATCTTGCATCCTGTGGTGGCCAGACCACAATAAACTGCTCTCAGTAGACTTAATCACTCTGGGATCTGCATGGGACACCACCGTCAGCAGAGACACACGATCACAGTGCACTACAACCAGAGTCCAGTGGCTTCGTTATAACCCAGACAAGTTCCATTTTAAAACAAAAGAGCAGAGATACATAGATTTCATTAACATTAAATCACGAGTTAATTAAATAAAGGCAGAAACTATGTGCTTTTTGATGATGCTAAACCACAAGCAGTGATTCATTCTCAAGACTCTTAAATTAAGATGTCTAATGACATGATGGAAAATTAAGCCTTTTTTGTACCAGAAGTGGAAACATTGCATTTTTTAGCAGTAGTTACTGAATAATTAACTTGCACCCCTGCTAAGAGTATTTGCCATTAACTCCAATAAAAGACACCATATGAGGCATGGATGTGAAGAATAATAACGAAAAAAAATGTATTGCTTAGAGACCACATTACTGGTATAACACACAAGTTTCTGTCTGAGCCTAATATAGGGTACATTGTTTAAATCATTTAACATAAACAGACAAAACTGCTTTATTGGTTATTTCACTCATAATTCTAGAGTTGAGAAGCTTGACATGCTAGTGCCACCACTAAGAATCATCTAAAACAGGTGGCCTTCTACTTTTTGACAACCAGGTTCATCTCATTTGCACCTCGCTTGACCAGACATATATTTTTCATATGCTGCCAAGATTAAAACCTTTTCACAGGCAGGAAAGCAGAAGTTAGGCAGAGAATGTCAAAGCAGCCAGCGATCAGTGGTGACATATTGTAATAATGGACCTTTGGAAGCAATCTGCTAAGGTCTGTAATTCACAAAATAAATACTCTTTCATAGCTCACTGCAACAAAGGTGTCCTTTTCTCTTTTCTATAGATAAAGGAGTATTTTACAATTATACCTGAGAGGACTTTGGCACTCACGGCTCCACCAGAGCCTACAAACCTTCACAAGAAGTCTTTTTGTCACTGGACTCATTAATCTTTACTTTCTTGATTAAAAATACCTGAACATCTTTGTGCCTCAGTTTCTAACAGTTTCAGGCTAAGACTTGGAGCTCAGCACCACAGAACCTGCTAAGAGGCAATCATTTTTAGAGGTTTGCAAACTAAAGTCAGTTATTCTATAAAAACAGGCATGTGATTATTCAAACCAAAAACTAATGAATCCCACTGGTAATTATACTTTGAAATTTATGCCAGGTATACCTGACTGTACCATGCCCGTCTGTGCAGTTAAGTGACCTTCAATATTGCTATTTAAGGTGGCCTGATAATTATTTGATTATTATTTCATGCAAATTAAGAGTTACCTTTCCTAAAATAGCTTATTTTCAATTTCATCCTTGTTTTCACACTGCATGAAACCCTGACATTTCAGAGCTCTCCAGAGTCTTTCAGACTGCTTGGCACTATTATATGTTGTTATCCAACTTTTTTTTTCTTCTTAATTTATTTCCTAAATCATTCTTTGTTATTACCACAGCTGGATAGGTACGCCACCTAAATGCACACTATCTCATGCAACACAGAGTTACAAAGTGAATAGTGAAATGGCCTGGTTGCAGCAGACTCCTGGCCATCCCCTTTTTCCAACAGCAGCTACAGGAGGGGAAATAAAAGTGTTCTTGTAGAAGTAACAAAACACCTTGAATAAATCACAGCCAGGAACTGATCAGCACAAATACATAAGCACACAGACATAGTTCTCACCCTCTTATCTTAGAGGGGTATGCACAACCTGGCACATTACCCTTTACATTTAATTTATTATTACTTTATTAGCTGTCTGTCCAGACCTCTCATGTTGACTGCAGAGCCTTCAAACACTCTTCTTACTGGGCAAGATGAATACACTATCAAGGAAATACATGAATTTCAATAATTTGAGTGACTTCATGAGATCCTCCAGAAAAATCACAATTACTGTGTGCAGTAGGCTCCTGCACGTGAGAGCAAATCAGTGAACATACAAATTCTCATGTTTAAGACTTCTGTCAATTCTTATAATTGCAATGTAAATAAAAGCTTTTCTCTAGTAATCCAGCCATTCCTCCTTAAGTGTATATTCACCAATGCCTCTCACCTGCCTTCATGGCATTATCAATTTCCATATAGGAGAGTGGTACGTCTCTGCAGAAAACCCCAGAGCTGCTCTTGGGGGCAGACACACAGTCTTTGTACCAACCTCCTTGGACTTGTCCTTACAGAAATTGCCCATTTGGAAGTTCAGGATCCACAAAATTGCAATTGAGTAAAACAGAAAACAAAGTGAACTAAATCTTTCTCCTCCTGAACAGCCAGATCCACATGCAAACCTTCCTTGCAAAACTACTGCTTCTGCCCCTGAAAGCCAGCAGTGCCAAGTGCTGAGCAGGTTTCTGGGTAGCATCAGGAGGACTTGAAGCTGCAGCAGGACCTGGAAATATTCAGTATTTCAGTAAGACTCTAAAGAGCGAGGCAGTTAAACACACAGTTACCACAAGCACAGTACACACTGCTTTGTCAGCAAGACAGAAATCACTCCACAGAGAACGTTAGTGCTGTAACCTCCATGCAGATGGAGAAAGGAACCCTCAGAGAGTTAGATGTAACCTGCCAAAACTTACCCAGCAAGGCCGTAAGAAAGCAGGGAAATCTCAGGCTCTGCTTTGATGCTCTAGCTTACTGCTAAATTGTCTCAAAAGCTCAGAAATCTCATCTTTGAGAGAGCTAGTTAGGTAAAACCAAGGCTCACATTTGCTTATGACAATTTTGAGAATATTGCACTTGAAGAAACACCAGAAAATGCCCACACTTATTGTTCACCAAATAAATGTAACAGAAAAAACTTATTGTAAGGACTACATAGGCACCTCTAGTAGTGAAAGAGCTGAAAAACTGCAGAAAGAAAAAGCTATGCAGGAGGTACACAGTAGCCCTTGATAATACCCTTTCCTGCACTTGATAATCCAAAGAAAACAACACAAATGCCAAAAGTTTCATCAAACACAGTGGGGTTTCTCAGCAAAGCATTAAAGGCCATCAACATCCATCTATGAAAAAGAAAGCCTTACCTTCCTACTCCTTAAAAAAAAGAAGGAAATGATTAAAAGAAAGACTGGGGATCTCTCACAAAGCAAACCAAAGCTGGCTTTTCTGTCCAAAGCCCCCAGAACTCAAAAGGAACATCTACTTTGGATGCTACATCTTTTTTATTAAATTGTTAGTATTTTAATTTGAATAAGAATTCAAAATCAAGTAAAAGCTTCAAGGTCAACAATCTTTTTATAGTAGCAAAAGCCCATGAGAGGAATTTAAGCAATTATTCTTAGCCAAAGGAGCAGTCAGTTCAAAGAAATGTATCAAAGTCTTCAAATTATCAGCAATAAAATCTTATGTCATCTAATAATGACAATGATGACAATAATTACTAGGACAATGATTTAAAGCTCAGCATTTTTACACTGCCTAATTTAACAAGAACAGGTTGCTTATTTATGCCTTTCCAGACTGAAAAAGCATTTGCCTGGGTTTGTTTATTGTCTAAGATTAGACTTCTGGAACACAAAGAATAGCTTCAGAAATTACCACACAAAGTTACTGCAGAAGATGTGCTGTATGGATGGAAGGCAGAAGTTTATGGATGACAGTCTCTATTCACAAAGATAATGGAAGAAATAAGAGCAGAGGAATATCAGACTTATGGAAAGCAAAGACAGAGTTTAGAAAGCAGCTTTGTTTTCAGATCAACAGCCTTCCAAGTGGATTTCTCATGTGGAAATCATTCAAATAGTCTCTCTGTGTGTCTCAGGCAGCAAAATCTCTGCCTTGGAGGTATGAGCCGGGAAGCCTATTTACATGTGAGTAATACTAATAAATATCTCTTGCATCAAAAGAAATTCAGTGCTACAGCCTTTTGTGGCTCTGAATGCACAAGTAAAATTCCTGAGGGGAAACAGAGGAGGAACCATGGCTTCAAACACAGCTCAGTTCTCCTGACTGTGAGCGTTCCCAGAGGACAGGATGTTTCATTGGGTTACTTCAGCATCTGAGACATCAGCGCAGAGGAGAGAAACACAATCCCATCTGCCTGTAGCACCTGGACAGACTTGCAGTGCCCAGCCAGCTTGGGCACGAGCACCTTCTTACAACTGGTTTATAGCTATGCAGTCACTGAAGACAACATCAACAAAATGCAACATCCCTCATTTGTTTGTTGGATCCAAACTGAAGCTTCAGAGGAACACACAGATCCCTGATTTTGGCCCCTGATGCCATATGGCACAGGAGCTACAGCAGCAGGCATGGGGCTGCAACTAGTGCAGCAATCACTCTTTCTAATCGATCATCTGCCAACACCCTAACCCCATTATTTTTACTCCCAATATGGATAAGAAGTCTTTGAGATGTGGTCTGAGGCAGCAAGTTCATGCCTTGATGGCAGTAGGCATTGCAGCAAGCCTGCAAAAGCATGCCCAGGAAGTTTTTTTCCTCTGTTTTAATCTCAGACCCTTTTTAAATGAGCCTCACTCCTTAAACACGGTGCTGAAGAAGCTTCCTTTTTGGTTTGAGGGACTTTTATTTAAGCATGAGAAATAAACCACATTAAAAGCTGCAAAAATGACCTCATATTATAGACAAGTAGAGAACAAAGGCAGAATATTACTTTAGACCTATCCCAAAAGGTCAACTTTTGAAAGATGTGGAAAACATCATACCCTCTGCATTAATCTGTAGCCACCAAAGCTTCTGGCACAAACCAATGTTGTGTAACCCATTAGCCTATCTCAAGCAAATTATTCCACCAACCTTTTGCAGTCAAAGGATGAATTGAGCAACTGTTAACTTCACTTGTCTTATCCACAGAAGAGACACAACAGGGGAGCCTGTGCTCAGCTTTCCTCCAACAGTTCAGGGAAGGGAGAGGATGTAGGCAGCTCTTATGCAATGTCCTAAAATATAAAACAAAATTGCCTTAGATTAATGAAGTCTTCATATTCACTTTGTTAAGTTCTAGAGGACACAGCTTTTTCCCCTGTGAAATGTAAAATAACAAAAGGAACGAATGATACTGCACTTGTTGTTTCTTTTAAGTTTGTGCACAGTGAGTCATGCCAAAGCTGCTAAAATCTAGCTCTGATGTCATTTAATTATGATGACTTTCAAATTGTCTGCTTCACCCATCTATAAGTGGGCTAATTAAAGCAAAATGTAACTGCACACACTCCTCCCTTGGTCTCACAGCTTGTGATGTAAATTGACATAGTAAACAAAAATACAAGGATCTATAACAAGAGCTAGAGAAAGTCTCCATGATCAGCAGGAAAACTTCTGGGAGCTTGGCCCTGTGTTCTACTGTTGCCAGCATGTCACATCACTGGGAGAAAAACTCACTTCTCCATGTACACAAATGCACTGTGATTTGCTTATGAGGACCAGATCCTCATAATGGCATACTGCCATTTGCCTACTCCACAAAGTACAGTGATTATTTATTGATCATTTATGTTCCATAGAACACAAAGTTCAAGATGCACTTCCTGATATTTCAGCTGAACTGCAGGCTCCTGTCATCCTAAGGAGTTCATAACAACAAGGACATCTCGTTCATGCCATAGATAACTTGTTTCTATGAATAATATTCACATCATAACAATTTGAAGGACAAGAGCTAACCCAGCCAATATTTCAAAATGCCAAGGCTGGAAAATGGAGCACGGCTCTAGCAGGAGATGTGAGTCCTCTTGTCTAAATCAGGACTGGATTCAAACTGTACTGATGCAGGACAGCATCTCATTTTATGATTTACTAAACCAAAGGTTTACTTCTCCCTGTAAAGCTGGAGTACCATATAGGCTGCAGTACACACACAGGCAGACTTCTCTAACAAACTCTGTATGAATACTTGATACAATTTTTATATAAATCCATGGCACGTATCTGCAGGAAAGAGCAGATCAGCACACTGTAGTACAGCCTGGGCATTTTCATTGATACCAGTATATATGTATTCACTAAGGCAGCAGGACAGCTACAGCTATTTTTCTAACCAAGGAACTTAATAATCTGAAATTCTTGTATAGGTACCAAAATAAGGGGCTGACAAAAGTTAAACATTGTTATTAATAAAAAGGTTTAATAAAAAAAATACAGCAGAAACTAGTTATGAGTTTCTGTAACAGTAAAAAAGGGTTTTATAGCTAATTTTTCTCAAGCCCAAAACCTGTTTTTCATAGAGCCATTACCCACCAAGCTGAACCAGACATCTTTGTAGGAAAACAAAATCCAGTACCATTTCTTACAAAGTACAGTGTTAATGCAGTAAGTCCATGTGACTGTCGACTCCAGAGACTTCTCAAAGCAGTTACTGGTAGTGATGAAAAATGATCTCGTAAGTTCTGTCAAAACAAAAGCACAGTTTATGCAGTTTGTGTAAGAATCAGCACTCATGACACCAACAAATCTGGCTGTGGCCAACGCACTGTTTTCAAACACTGAATTGAATCAGGATGTTTATTGACACCAGATCAGTGTGTTTGCCTTGAGTGCAAACAAATATTTGGCATGTCCTGAAAACGAGCTGGCTGCAGCTTGGCAAAATCACGCTGTTTCTGTGAGAAGTTTTCCTGCTTCTTTCGAAGGGAGTTTTCTCAGCGAACACGTTTGTGAGTTGTTTGGCTGCACCATCCAGCCCAGCTGGCAGGATCACATCACCCTTTCATGTGACATTATTCTTCAAGCAAACACTCCTGCTGATGAATACATGCCTGCTTTTCTGTGGAACCACAAGAGAAGTTCTCATCAGCAGCTGATAAACTACAGCTCTGATGATGATGCCCTTAGAAGCAGTGCAGGTGGCTGCCAGGAGAGCCACAGCTTCCAACCAGTGACATCTATAGGGATGCTGGTGACGGACTCTTCATTAGGGAGTGTAGTGACAGGACAAGGGGTAATGGGTTCAAACTTAAACAGCAGAGGTTTAGATTGGATATAAGGAAGAAATTCTTTACTGTAAGGGTGCTGAGGCACTGGAATGGGTTGCCCAGGGAGGTTGTGAATGCTCCATCCCTGGCAGTGTTCAAGGACAGATTGGATGAAGCCTTGTGTGGCATGCTTTGGTGTGAGGTGTCCCTGTCTATGGCAGGGGGGCTGGAACTAGATGATCTTAAGGTCCTTTCCAACCCTAACTATCCTATGATTCTATACAATGGAGTTTGTTCTGCTTGCAGTTTCCACTGACAGAAAGCACTCTCAGGAGGTTTGCTCCATCTTCCTCTTCAGTTGACACCCACTGCATACCTACCCCACAGAGAATATTACACCACCACCTCCATTGCGAGCACATGCCCTGTTTCATCTGAATGTTCTATTGCCACCTTGAGGCATCATTTTCATCTCAGCAGTATTTCTGCATTTCCTTGCCCCATTTCTGGTCTGAGTGTGCCACATACCCAGTCACTGCTCCCTGAGCTTCGGCTGGTCATCAGTAACCTCATGAGCAAGAGACCTGTTGGCTCCATCTGGCATCAAGAACTCTTCCATACCCATTTCTGAACCAATGAAACATCATGATTCTCACAAGCTCTCTGCAAACTGTAGCTTTAGTCATGGAATATATGCTACATTTCAAGCTTTTATTTTAGGATATAAATGACTGCAGCAGGAGTGGCTCAGAAAAGCAGTAGGTCCAGCAGAAGAGACACCATTCTCAACAGCATTTCCTGATCCAGAGACCTCTGCAGGGAAGCAGCCTAAGGACTCAACTGCCCTGATTCCTCCTGGGAAGAAAACTACACAATTTAACAATGGCCATTGTGCTCTGTAGTTAATCATTTGTCTGAGGCTTAGCCAGCACTATCTGGGAAGCAGAAAACCTGCATACAGGAGCATCAGTGCTGGTCTTGCAAAGGGGGATAGATGGCAGTGCAAAGCTCCCTTGGGCAGGAGGAACAGCACGGCTCACTTTGTGCGCTTCTGTGCCAACACACGTATCGCTCTCCAGAGTCACTTTCTGAGCATGGAGTGACTGCAGACTAATAAATTATTAACTTCTTACACTTAGGAGATAGCATCGGCATTAATCCTGGAGTGCATTTTCCATACCTTTGGCACAACATGACCAGGAGAGTCAGTATAAGTGGTGTCAGTCACTTTTACAGCCTCTTTCCTGGGCATCATGGCACAAGCATGGCTGTGGGCAGACCCACAGAGCATCCTTACCTGATGCAAGGGCTGAGATACCTGTTCTGTATCCCTCTGATACCCATAGCTGGATAACCTCTCAGACGTGGCACAGAGATTCCTTTGTTTGGGGCACATATTTATTTTCTTTCTTAATAAGTTTTTGCTTCTCTGTAGGTTAGAATTTTTCCAAATGCTCAATTTACTACTCATTAACATGAAAAAATACATTTCCTTTTGGCAGCATTACAATGAATAAAACATCCTGGGATAAAAATCTGCTTGAGGCTATAGATGCAGACCCTCCAAAATGAGGACAGAAGAACTTGAATGGTATTCAGGACTGAAAAAAAAGTCAGTGACTTCCAACATTCTTAAGCTTGGAGGAGATAAGGGAAAATTTTCCATTGCCAAATATCCACATTACAGGCATTTTTGAGCTAATTTGGTTTCAGAATTTTGGCACACTGTCTGTGAAAATGGGATGCTGTATAGGTACGAGCTGGTGTACCTTTGCATGTTTTGGAGGTCACTGCAGGTAAAGGAAAACACAAGCAGCCAGCTCAGGCAAGGCTAACCCTAACCCATCAACCTCTACTTATGGAAGGCATCCAACATGTGGAAAGGAGGAGCAAGAATCTCGCAGCAGATGAGAAGGGCAGGGGATTATCCAACCATTTAGAGGTTTCACTTTCATTTTTCACAGACTGCTTGAAGTATGGAGATCAATATCCTCTCTGAAATCTTTATTTCTCTAGTTTCTCATACCATATAATTGAGTCCTGCATATTAGGATCTTGGACTGGTAGAAAATTCAGCTATTCGATTACAGGCTGCTTCCAATTAACATGATATTCTGGTATTCTCCATGTGATAGCAGTCTCAGGTCCATATTGGAAAAAGCTCAATCTCTTCACTTTAAATATAGCTTTGGTAGTGACTTTCATATTGCCTATTCAAGTAGGCACACACAATTGCATTTGCAATTTCAGACAATTTACACAGAAGTTCACACTCTGCTCCTGGCCTTTTGCCATGTTTCCCTACAGCTAATAACATTCTGTCTAGAAACAACCAAGCCAATAATTTGTACCCATCAACCTCATGTAACATAATGTGCCAGCTATTTAGTACTGGCAAATTTATCACTCAGCAAGAGTCAAGGATCTTGTACCAAGCAATACTCCCACTTACCAATTCCTGTCATTTCACTTCCTCTACACAATTTGCCAAAACATATCATTCCCTAGTCTCCCCACAGATTTAAGACCAGCACTTATATGTATTAGACTGGTCATAGAAAGCCAGTTATGAATTTATCTATAAAAGCTAACCACACAATGTGTAACAGAATAGTCAGGTGTAATACGTACACATATAAATACTGAACAGAGCAATTAGATACTGCCACATTAACAACACTGTCACCTCCATGCAGGGAAGGAAAGGGGAGGGTTCTCTCTCTGTATGGGACTCTGGACTTCTGTCATATGAGTGGTGCAGATGACCAGTATTAACATGTGGGAAATTTGTCATCATAATGAATGACCATGAATGCAACTCCTTTTCATAAAACATCATAGTTGCAGTAATTAACTACCTGGTTGTTCAGTTGCATACCATTGCTGTTGCACGTAATCCACCACAGTTTCCAGTGGTAACAGCACATTAAACACATCCTTAGTTACAAAATCCAGTAGCCTTCGCATGGTACTGGGTTGCCAACCTCACTGATTAAACTCATCTCTGAGGGAAATCTGAGGTGGAGACAAAGGCTGTGACCTGAGACCCCCAGTGTCTGAAAGCAGCAACAGTGACAGCAAAACACTGACAAATTTGCAAAAGGAAGAGTTAGGGCTACTCACAGCTGTGTGCCGTGTGTCTGCCGAGGACTGGTGATTTCCAAGAGAGAGGGAGTCATTGCTGCAGCTGTTATGGCACACGGATGGAGCTGTGGTGTGCACGCTGAACTTGGGGACTGGTGCTAGAAAGTTCAAATTTGCATTATATATATATAATTTTTATATATTGTTATATATTATATAATATATATTATTATATATAATTTATAATATAAATTATATATTATATATATTAGACAAAGGGAGTTGCCAGCCTTCTGGCATGGCAGGGTTAAATCCAGGCAGACCATGCCCTCCCAGGGACTACAGCCAAACCAGGGCAGTGAGAGGAGCCAGGCTGGGAGGCTGCAGCAGGCACAGGTTTGTTTAGGTGAGCCCCAGCAGCAATAGGACACCAGTGTACTTTTATATCCCCAGCACCTCTCTGCACAAGGACAGCCCATGTTTATGTCCTTCAATTATGCTACGTAAGTCCCTGTTTGAGCACTGCCAGTGGTGTGCACAGAGCTGCCTCAGCATGAGCTACTGCTGGGAGCTGGAGGATGCCCTGCCTTGCACGACTACAAATAAGTGTAAATATTAAATAATAAACCTTTCCATTATAACAGAAGACTAATAGGTTTGCTATAACCGATAGCACATTTCTGTGCTGCTCTGTGTCAATGCAGATGTATTGCTACAGGCAACACAAACAATTAACTTGTAATGATATCTTCCTCTGCACGCTCAAACCTGATCCTGAATTTCCTAAATTAAACTGTAATGAATGATCCAAAGCAAGATGGAACAACAGGGGACAGCACAGCACTGCAGCCATGAAACAGCTTCATACTCATTCTTTGCCCTAATCTTATACATAACTTCAATCTCTAAGAGAACCTCATCTCTATTCTGATGGAAGGATTAACTTTGGAGAGGGTATAAAATATCACAGGCTTATACACATCTGGTTTATTTTCCACAGGACATCTTTCCACTTCAACAGGAGCACAACCCAGAGAAATATCCAAGAGGCAGACAATAAAAAAGTAGGGATGAGAAGAAGGTTGTATAAAAGTGCTCACAATACAGCTGCATGATCACAGGCAATAAGGGTTGGTCATTGCAGACTAATAAGATAAACACAGCAAGATGCTGGTTGATTAAAACAGTTGTCCTTATGCAAAATTCAGCAGAAATTCCCAAATGTCAATGCCAGACAAATTGCACCATCTGGTCAGCGAGATAAAGTCTTTTAGCAAGAAACTATAAACTGAAGGTTCTCATCCATAAAAGCAGGTCATGCTGGTACACTGTGATTTTCCAGATTTACAGCAATCTATTCTTCTTCTACTCTCCTACTTCATTCCAACTTTAAAAAGCACATATGGTGCATCTCCCAGGTGATACTGTCCAAATAAAATAAACAAATAAATAAGGACCTGATCTTAACTCTCTCTTTTGTTTTGGTGATAATTCCCTATTTTGCCTGTTTCCAAATGCCAACATTATTGTTGAAAGACAATTCATCCTACTAGAAAGCTATCTGAGAAATATAATAAATATGTAACAAATATACAATACATGCGGTACAGCTAAATATTTACAATTTACTAATACATTGTTACATGATATTTTAAAATTATTATATATTTTATGAGTAAATGTAATATAATAAATAATTCAAATTTATCTTGCTTTACAAAACACAACAATGTCTAAACTATCCATGTAAACTGGACCAGAGCATTCTTGTTATCTGTTTGGAGTATTTGATACTCTGAAGTCCATATTTCTTATGCCCATTCAAAACTGTTCTCTGAATTGCCTTTGACTAACACAATTTTCCCGATCCTTAGCAAAAGTGCCTTGCACAGGGTTGCTGCCTTCTGAGGCTCAGTCCTGCAACACAGGATCAAGTCCTGTTTCACTGAGGTTGCTGAAGAGTTTTGTTCTCAATAACATCGTGATGTCCAAAAAGGATTTCAGGGTGTCTCCAGCGCTTCTGGAGAAGACCTGGTGAGTTCTGCTTAGGAAACATCTTACCCTTTTGTATATTTATCCTTGGTTTAGCAAGGGATATGTTCAACTGTCAGAGTCACTGGATGCACACCTGCACCCTCTCAGTGGACCCAACAGGTCTGGTCATCTACTGCACCCAACCCCCTGCAGAGTCACCACACACTTGTGAGAGGCACATAAAACTGCCTTCCCTGAGCTGGTAACACCATCCAACAGCTCTGCTCAGCCTTCAGGATACAAAGCATCAGGGAGGCAAACCACAGGCACATGAGGGATTTTTCCAAACCCACCATCTACCTTAGCACTTCCTACATGTAACAGTGTTATCAGGGGGACCTCTGCACATCCAGATCTGCTGGGCACTCCCAGACCTTTGGCAGCAGGTTCTGAATCCCTTTCAGCTTTAGCTGTATAACTATTCATGCCATGTCTGCAAGTAGGAATACCCTCCCATAAGACCTGATAGGAAAAGGCAGACATAATCTTGCCATTTACCTCAGCACAGCTGGATCAGCCACTGATGCAAGAATCTACTGGTCTTCCTACATAAAACATCTGTAATTTGGCCATTATTATGGCGTGTCTAGACATAGTTCATAAAAGTTAGCCAATAAGTTGAAAACGTGAAGCCTTTACCTAATGTGCTGATAATGTCAGAGTATCTGGCAACAGTTGTTCGTAAATGGTTAAACCTCCCAAATTCATTTTGAAGAGATGATGAACTAGCACTGCACAGTAATCTCAAAGGATGGATATCAGAAGTATTGCAAGAAAAAGAAACAGCTTTATATGGTGGGGGAAGTTCTTCTGTGTCAGTATGGGTTCGGAAATGTAGCAGCATTAATTACTGTTTTATACGTAGCAGTGGTTTCCTTGCTTGTGCTGTGAAACCAAAGCACCTCCTGAGGACCTTTTTCCCCTTGAAAAAAAAAGCCTACAAATAAATATTCATACACATCTGCACATTTGAATTGAAAGGAGAATGATTCAATAATTTTCATAGCTTAGTAACCTCCAGGCCACTGCCCTGTTATTTTGAGATTTTTATGTGGAGTTTGGTGTTATGAAATTCTGTTTAATACAAGTTTAAAAGTCAGACAATCATGGTGCACTAAATCAAAGCTGTTTTCTAGGCTACATCACATGGCAAAATATCCATCTGTTCCCTTAACACACATTGCAAGCTGGTATTTTAACATTCATAGCAGACAGTTATTTTCAGACATTCAGAGTACAGCTACAGCAGTGCTGTATCCATTGGGACACCTGCATATATCCTCATTCCTATATGCTAAGCTACTATGCATTGAAGGCCAACCCTGTCCACCAGCACTGGGTTTGTTACGCTGTTAGAAGTACAATGGGAAAGATAATCAGATGACCTACTTCAGATAATGTGGGTGGCCTGATTCTTACTGGTGCACCTTACGACTCAGGGTGTAGAGAAGTGACATGTAAAAAGGCATTTGGAAAGAGAAGAGAAAACACAGGTGGTGCCCATATTTCCGAGCACTGGAGTGTTAACAGATCGTGGTACATCAGGAGAGTGTAAGCACTCCTGAAAAGGCTCTGTGAGGACATGAGTATGTTTACTGATTAATACGTAGTACAAATCTAGCTACTCTTTGTCACACACAGTCTTGTAATGGAAATGTACACACAGCGCTGGGGATGAGAAGGAATAATCACAAAGGTAAATGCCACTTGTGTCTTTTTTTTTTGTATCTCATTATATTTACAGTGACTCGTGCTCTTCCTCCAGCTCAAATGTCCTGCTAGGGCAGGAGAAGCAGCTGGATATTCTGCTTATCCAACCTGCTGGATCCTCCCAGGAATTCAGGAGGAAAGGAGGTGCGGGGGCCACTGCAGATAAGCACAACATTAATGAAGTAAAAGACAAAGCCCAGGACCTGCAGATTCCCACGGGAAGCCAACTCCATGGTACCATGTGAGTCAGATGACCTGGCAACTCATCACTCCAAAACCTCGCTATAAAACCAGCAACCCTGCCAGCACCTCCAGCTCTGAGCCAGGATGATGAGTTCAGGCAGTCATCAGTGAAAAGAATAGTAAATGTAAAACCCAGGAGCAGAAACTCCATCTTGACCCTGAGTTTGCAACCAGATACATTGCAGTTTCACAGTAGAGCTTATTAAAGTAATGCTACGAGGAATATATATATATATATACATATTCTTACTCATATATATCTCAAGGAAAGGAAAATCAGTCTCATTCTAAACCAGATGCTGGACATAAATTTATTAAGATGAATGAAGCTCCTTCATTCAGCTTTAATGCCTGGAGGTTGAAGATACAGGCAATCTTACTTCCCCCTGGCATCAAAGTGCTCTATTTCCCCCTTGCTAAGTTCTCAACAATAATTAATGTCTCTGTGTCGCATTGATCAAACCAGTCTTCGAGATCCTATTCTTTTGTCTACATTTCTCTTACCAGCTCCTAAGACCATGGGGAGGTGAGGTTTCTGGCAGAAAAGATAAAAATATTTCTTGTACTGACCTTTGTGATTAATAGGTGCAGTTGGGTATAAAATCATTTCTATCCTGTGAAAATAATGACTTGCAAGACAACAAAAGGGCATTTCAATTTTTTATCAAAACCTTTAGTGAAAGCATAATTCCCCAAGGTGGACTTCTTCTGGGACAGCCCAAGTAGCCAGGAGTGAATAAATGTCTTATAACTTTGGTATTAACCGAGAACTGATTCACAAATCAGCAGGGATCATTTGAAGGGGCAGGTCGTTTTTTATCCCTGACTATGGAGAGCAGTGGTGGGCATGAACCTGTGCTGCAAGTAGGCATTAATTAGTGTCTGACTGTGCAATAGACTCTAAAATACGGTACTGCATGAAACATGTCCCAAAGTTTATCAGGTACACAAATTCCCAGCAAAATCATGGAACTGTTCCCATCAACTTCTGTGGAAACCAAATTAAATACAGGCACAGTCATACTGGGCATTCAAACTGTCCACTACACATAAAAGTTTGTATAAGTTAAAAAATACCTTTTAAGTCACTGAATTAATGAGTAGCCAGCATCTATTAACAGTTCCCTGCTGTACTCACCATAAGGAGAGAAAGCAGACCACAGGAAGAGACATAACATAGAGCAGAGGCAGGGAAGGCAGTACGGGCCATGAGTGCCTTGTGTTATGACATACAGACCACAAAGCTCTGTGCCAGCACAGTATGTATTTTGAACTGTAAAATATAGGTACAGAAAAGGCTTGTATTGCATTAGCAAGTTACAATCCTTCTGCTGACTTAAGTGCATCTTTCACAGCATTTCCCTTCCACAGGCAGATTGCAGAGGCTGGGGCTGGACCAAAACCCTGGGAAAGGACTGATCTGTGATGCCTTTTTCACTCTGGGAGATATTGGGCAATTATTCAGAGGCAGGTACAGTGTCATGGTCCCCAAATGCAGTGCTGTTCTGTGCAACAATAATGATTCTTTTAAAAAAATGGAGCAATCTTGAAAGTACCCAATCCTGCACATCTTCTATCACATTGGCTGCTATTACAGTAAATTGAAAAGGACAAAAGAAAACATCCAAAGCACTTCTGCTGCCAATGTCTCCTGATACAGCCATCCCCACACAAGGGAGCTGAAGATAAATTCCCCAACAGCAAAACCAGGAGCTGTTTTTCTGTAGAGCTTCCCAGGCTATGGAGGAGATCCGTGCAACAGGGGA
Organism: Melopsittacus undulatus; assembly: GCF_012275295.1. Taxonomy (NCBI): domain Eukaryota; kingdom Metazoa; phylum Chordata; class Aves; order Psittaciformes; family Psittaculidae; genus Melopsittacus; species Melopsittacus undulatus. The sequence goes on along the minus strand of NC_047535.1, from coordinate 34,894,210 downwards.
GAGGAATCAACTCGTACATTTAACCAAATGTTAATTTCTGAGCTGCCACTGTGAAATATACAGGAATGATTCTGTCAGGAATTTAGGCGTCCTTGTCGCCATTGCACTTTGTGTGAAACCAGCCCTCCTTTGTGACCGTGATTACCATAAGTGCTCCTGTCAATAAGGAGAAACAAAGGGGATAATCTCTCCTAATCAACAGCTTTGTTTTTCAAAGGGGGGTTCCCTTAACGGTTTGACTGGCCTAAGGAGGTTAGATAACCAAGAGATACATTTTGTTACAGGATGTTGCAAACTTGGGTACAAGGCAAATAACCATATAAGGTATAGAACAAAATGTTAAGACTACGGTGAAGCTTATAAGCGTTTTTCTATTAATATATTACTAAGAAAATTCAGCAACGTCTTCACAGGAGAAAGACCCCAGCAAACAAGAAAAGAACAAAGGAAAGGGGCCACGTCGACATTCGGGTAAAGAAGACAACAGGATTGGCTAAAACCCAAGACTGAGAAGTATAAGAGACTGTACTCCAAAGATCCCGGTGTGTGTCCTTGATGGAGTGGAGACTCCCAGGCACACCCAGCGCTGCTTGCTTATTGCCTCTCGATATTAATCAATTGTAAATAAAATTAATTGGATTAGATCATGGCTAAGACAAAGTTTTGATTCCACCAAGCCACATGAAGGCTCTCATTCGTACTCATTGAACTGAAATGCTTCATCTGATACACGGGTAACCAATGTACAGGGGGGTAATACAGAGAAATTGTACAAGGGAGTTAAAGGAATTCCTTTGCTTAAACAAAAGTATTGTCTGTCCTAAGTACCTGCCATTGCCATCTTGCCAAGGCATTGATTACTGCTGGAGGGGGAGAAACAGATGCTAATTCTACTGACAAAAGCAGATGAAAGGTCCTGCTGATAGGCGGCAGGAGAGGCAGACTGGGTGACCAAGCCTTAAGACCATGACAAAAACACAGATGTTTGTTCCTACTGATAAGCGGCAGGAGAAGCAGACTGGGCGCCGACTAACCCTAAATCCATGTCTGAAGATTAAAAGGTGTAAAGGTTAAGAAGAGGAAGACTCATTTACTTCATCTTGAAGACCCCTGCCCACAGGAGGAAGACTCATTTACTTCATCCTGAGACCCCTGCCCATGACCAGAAGGGGCACTGCGCAAGTGCAAAGGACCTTCCGGCTCATTATAATACGAAGCGGGGATAGATAATAAATATGTATAGGCGGATTGAGCAACCTCATGTCTATGTATACCTTAAGAGAATAAGTGTAAAGGGAGAACAACCCTGAGGTGTGCATGCTTTGCAGGAGCTATCCCCATGCACCTCAGCGCTGAATAAAAGCATACCTACTTTACAACTTTAACTAGTTGTGGAGTCTATCCGCGCATCACATCAACAAACCCCACGAGTTAGGAGCATGATCTCATCAGAAACACAGTGATTTGCACATGAGGACTGAGCTCCTTGGAGCTGATCCTCCGCATCAACCTGAAGAGCAATGCTTTCTCTTTGCTGCTTTGTATCACACAGCAGACACTTGTCACTATTTAAAAGTTGTTCAGAATCAACAACTCTGACCCCAGACCCATCAGATGAATATTTCTGTCTGTGTGTACTGAGGCACTGAATTCTCCCAGACACTGGGAAAGTGTCTGAGACTTGATTACCTTCTATTTCAATGCACCATGATTACATGAAAAAAAAAAAAAAACCCTGCACAGACGTAGCTATGTAAGGCTTTTAAAAGTGACAATATTTTAAATTAAAAGGGCCTTTTAATGATACTTTTAAATACAGCATGGCTGAGATTCCAGGCTGTCATAAGAAAGCAAAGCTCCTCTTTCAGCAGAGTGCTGTTAAGGACACACTGACAGACAGTATTTTGTTTCCTTGTACACATCAGCCTTCTAAAATCAGTGAGAGCAGATGACGTGGAAAGCAGACATAAAACAAGAGCTTGCTACATGGTCTGTAGGTGGAGGGAGTGGGAAGAGGCCTCAGAGTATTTGGGCCACCCCTGGGGGTTTGGTCCCAGGGGGGTTTCTCTGGTTAGAGGGTGCTGGGTGTGCTGGAGCTCAGAACTGCTGCTCGTCCTAAATGCCTCCTGCGCTCTGAGCGGTTTCCAAGTCTCGCCCACCCAGGGACATAATTATGACGACTTTGGAAATCATTCCTCTCTGCCCATCTCCATGCATAATTTCAAATAAGCCTCCCAGGCAACCAGCAAGAGCTCCACGGAAAACAGTGACAGGCTTTGAAGTTTGAGCCTCTGTTCTGTTTCCAGAAAGGTTTTGATTTAATGATAGATGCATACTCTGCCAAGAAGGAAATTCTTGTAATGGAAAGCAAGTTATCTGGGTATAAATATAACCCTACTGCTGAGCTGCAGCATGGAGCAGTCCCTAGAGAGCAAGCAGGTCTCTGGGTCAATCTCAGGTGAGCTCAAGTCTGGGCTCAGTCACTCCTGGGGCTAGGAAGCCTACATCTGTCTCATTTTACATAGCTAGAAGGGTGGTTATGATAGCAATAACCCAAGCACAGTTGTGAACCAAAATGTTTATCTGGAAGCATTAACTTGCACCAGTTTTATTCCTTTCTGAGGACTGCATGTATGTCTCAGCTATTCAGAATGCCTGTGAGATGTCAGAAACTCATTTAATGGTTATTATAAGTTACTTTTAATTACTGTTTCATAACTATATATTGTTTGGTAACATCTGTTATTTAACACAAGCATCATCAGTGTACTGGTTATAATTAAAGCAACTACCTTAAGAAGAAAATGCCTTTATCCCAAGTAAAGCAGAGCTTGTTTTTTTTCCTCTCCCTAGGTACTCAGACACTTTATTAAGCCGTAACAAAGTACACAAAGCTAATGACAAAAGCAGCAGCTCTGAGAGGCACAGCCTTCCACTAATTTAAAACACACTGAGCAATCAGAGGCAATTCAGATTTAGCCTTTTGTAAAGCCATTTTGCAGCCTCCACCAGCTATATCACATCTAAAGGTGTTAAATGGGCGATTTAGGTAGTCCCTGGCTACTGATGGCTTTAATTAAGAACAGGGTTTTACCCCAGGATAATTTAGATTGGGGCTCATGTTAAAGGAGCCTTTCCATTCTCTTTCTATGGGGCAGTTTGGGACGATTATCTTTTTTAAAGAACTATTATGAATGAAACAGAAAGTGCTGATGGAGGTTGCAATGTCCAAAACAAAGAAGAGTCAGCCAGGTTTGGAGTACACTGTTTTTAGCTGTCACTAATTCTTCAGCTGATCTCAGTCCTGTTTCACCCTACCCTGAGGCTGGAACTGGGCTTGTCGACTCTTTTAAACTGCTTTTGCAGAGGTGAGATCACCAGTTCATTTTGCTTCTGAAGCCAGACATGAATTGCAGAGTCCAGAGACAAAAGGCTGGTGCTTCGCACTGAGTGCACAGTGTCCTCTCAAAAGGATTTACACTCCCTTTTCCCTACACACACACACACAAAAAGCATTTTTCACTCCATGACTTCTGGCTAGGCTAGTCTTGCCTCTTGCATGGGTTTCCAAAACCTTTGCCCTACCCAAAGACCCAGGTACAACAGGCTTGCTGCAGAGGTGCTCACAGTGCAACTGAACACAAACAAAGCTAGAAAATGAAGCCATATTTTTCCTTCCACTTTCACGGATTTGGACATTATTAGAGCAAATCCCCAGATGATGCAGGGGAAAAGAAATTAATATCAGTATTCTTCACCTGAGCATCAGTACCTCTTAATTTTAACAGCAATAGGTGAAGCTGTCATGAGATCATTCCTTTATAAATAAGTTTATTAATATGGACTCTGAAGAATGGGGTTGATTGAAGAATGGGATTGTAAATAAGTAACTTCAAGGACTTTAGGCTTTGTTAGCAACTATAGAGATAAGGAAATGGCTAAAATAAACATTGCCCAAGAACTGGCCTGGTGATTACTGACATGACAACAATGATGAAGAGGAAGAGGACGAGCAAATAACCACCAGGGGCCCCAAAATCCACTACCACATTTTAGTGCCCATGAGGGAGGGATTCGCTATAGAAGTATGATGGAATGTATAAGTAACTCAATGAATATGTATGTAACCTAATGAATATGTATGCTCAAGGACAATATAATCAGAGCCTGGTTGATACTTGAATGAGACACACTAGGAGGAGGTATCCCCCGTGTCTCCCAGTGCCACAATAAAGAATACCTGCTTGTCAACTTAAACTTTAGAATCATAGAATAGTTAGTGTTAGAAAGGCTCTTAAAATCACCCAGTTCCAACCCCCCTGCCATAGGCAGGGACACCTCACACTAAAACAACACTTTGTTGGTGAGTTCCTGGAGATTTCTCCTAATCAACTCTTACAGCACTTGTGCAGAGCCCAACAGCTGGGAGGAACAGGAACAGCTAGAGAAGACACAAAGCTGCACAGGACCTGTACATCAAGACATACAGCTGAGGCACCCATGGGCAGAAGCATTGGCCTTGGTGCCTTGGAAGATCCCTGTCAGTCCCTCCATACCTCTCACTATTGCCTCTCCCTTCATAAGCTAGCCATGGCCTTTTCTTGAAGACTTTGAGAAATGGAGATCTCACCAGGTTAGTTGCAACGATGAGCCCCATCGCCTTTCCATCGCCTTTCGGGCTGCATGCCTGCTTTCCTCTTCACATAGCTCTGATTTACATTGCAACCTTGGTTTCTGTCAGAGGGGTGGAGCAGCATCCCATCTTTCACATGCAGCTTTAATCACCTCTGATCAGCTGAGCCTAGAAAGCTCCTTTAACCCCTTCAAATAGCTAGGGAAACTAAGGAGCTACTGCATATGGGCACCATGCAGCTGGTTTGTATGAGCTGCCAGAAACTGGGTGGGAAGGAAACTCCTCTCCCAATTCCCCACTTTTTCCCCCTGCACAATTGTGTGAAGCTGCAATTACACTTGAGATGGGCCAGTGTAAAACCCATTTTCCTTATCTTTAAAGATCTATCTTCTTGTTCATGCTTGTAGCACTGATATTTATCTTAAATAATGTCAGCAAAATGAACCCACCATCACTTAATTTTCAGAACAGTATTCTTGTCAGCAGCAGAGAGCTCAAGTGTTCCTTTCTTTCACACCTATTAGGTTGGAACAAGTTTTAAAAGCATAAATAACCTTCCCCACAGCGTAATGAAAAACCCTATTACAGCCAGGGATTAATTTTTCTAATCTATTTACAACCAAAAAGGTCAAACTCGAAATTGACACTGAGGAAGGGAGGCAGGACTCATTATCTACATAAAGACTCAAGAAAATGGATAAACATAAACATAGGATAGTTTTGGAAGTTGAATCCTTGTCCTAGCTTCTAATTAAAATTAGCCAGCAAAGCACTGCATTGCAAACTTCATTAGCTACAGGAAAAATTAAATTTCTAATTACTGAGCAAAAATATTTTGATCTCAAAGATTTGTTTATTTTTAAAAGTCATTTTAGCTGCCTGAAACTGTGTTCCATTGCTTTTCCTTCTCTGTGTGATCCTTTTATTACTGAAGGACCAGCAGGAGATAACTACACACAGAGCACAGTTTTTCCCGGAGCCCTCACAAACCCCATCTCACTGCCCATGAATCCCATCTAATTCCCTCATGCTGAAGGACAGCTGTGGGCACTACAGGCACAGAAGGCATGCTCCAGCATGGCTGCTGGGACAGTCAGCCCGGGACCAGGAGGAGAGAGCTGGTCAGGCTGGGTATCGGTCAGTGGGTGGTGAGCGGTTGTATTCTCTTCCCTTGTTATTTCCCTTATTATTATTATTGGTGGCAGTAGCAGTGGTTTGAGTTATACCTTAGTTACTGGAGTTACTGGACTGTTCTTATCTCAGCCATGGGAGTTACATTCTTTCAATTCTCCTCCCGATTCAAACCAGAGCTTTGAAGGCCAAAGTGGAGCAGAGCAACTGGCAATGCAGGGGTAAACCCATCTGGGCTACTGCACTGCAAGATAATTGCTGCCCAGGTGCATAATCTGATGCATAATGCCTTGTAGATGTCCATGTACTCAAGAGTTGGGCCACTGAGGAACATGAGAACAGCCAACAAGTGGATAAAGCTACTAAGATTGAAGTGGCTCAGATGGACATAGATTGGCAACATAAAGGTGGATTATTTTGGGGCCAGTGGGCTCATGACACTTCAGCCTCTCAGGGAAGAGATGCAACGCATAGACAGGCTCATGATCAAGTGGTGGACTTAACAATGGACACTATTGCCCAAGTTATTCACGAGTGTGAAACATGTGCTGCAATTAAGCAAGCCAAGCAATTAAAGCCTCTTTGGTATGGAGGACAATGGCTGAAGTACAAATATGGGTAGTGGGACTTTCAAACATTGGAATACACATTTACCAAAATCAAACAAATCTCACCCCAGAGATTTAGGAAAGGGCTCATTTTCTGCCTCCACATGCAGCCCATGGCTCCCTTCCCATGCAGGCCAGGAGCTGTAATTGCTGCTGGTTGTCAGTTCATCAAACCTTGCTCTAAGCAAAAGTTAATTGACGAGGGCTTAAGGTAGCCGGCACTATCAGCTGGACAGCCTGCACCGCGGCTGCAAACACTGCTTGTTTCTGTTGTAGGTAACGATGCGGACAGCCTGCCAAATGCCTCTGACAGAAACCATCACATGGAGCATGAGAGGTGTCACGCTGAGCTCCAGCTCCGGCTGTGAAGCTGCAGAATACAAAATACAAGACCACTACCAGTGTTTTTGTAACTGGGTATTTCTGTCCTGTGTTCATGTCAGCTTTGCTCAAATCCTTGGGATTGCATCTTGCAATGTCTCAATCCACTGCATTTCCACACTGTGTTCCCCAGCCCAAACTCGGGAGGGTGCAGAACTGAGGCACAGCACCCTCACTCACCCTCCAGTAGCCCTCCCAAGGCTGGGGCATGAATCCTGCCAGCATCCCACCCCCCTAGTATCAGAATTTCTTCTATATCTCCATCCCAAAGAATTCACAGTGCCCCTGTGATCAGGATATTAGCACTCCTTTTCCCCTTGTGTGTATTAGGTATCTTGCTCACGGACACCCACAGGGTTTTTCCCACTCACTGCTCTGAACTTTAGCACTTATAGGACTTTAATCCTAACTGTATTTTTGTGGGAAAGCCCAGCAGGGACTTGCATTTCTAGCTGCATGGCCTTGGGGCAAACCCGGACCCAACAAGGTCTCTGCCCCTTGACAGGGTGAGCAGAGCTGGCACTGCCAAGCATGTCAGTGGAAAAGCAACCCTAACTGAGTCCTGGTCATGTCTGAAGGGAAGTGCTCTGCAAACACACCCATGAATAACACTAAAGAGATACTGAAATATTCTATGAACAGGGGAAGATAAAATTGGTTTTGTAAATATTATTTATTTTCCTCACCTGCTGGTTAATAATACTGACTTTTGTCCTGCATGCCGTCCTCCCTGCTATGCAAGAACAACACACATTCCTAAATACAGGAGAAAGTGATTGACACTTTGCCCACTAATAGCCAAGGACTTCAATAACCCTGGGATAATACAGCAACCAAATAAACCAAAGCCCCCTTGTGATAATCCCCCTCCCAAAGAGCACTCGGGGCTATGTTCACAGACAGAGCTGAGCTGCACCACTTTATGCAAGTATGTGTGTTTATGCAAGTATGTGTGTTAATGGAGTAGGTGACTACACTTCTTGGACATCAGAGGGAGTCACTTTACAGAGACCGTATATCTCAGTATATACAGTGTGCTAACTGGATTTGTGTCTGTTGCATTTATAATAAGAACTTATGTACTTATTTAACTCGAAAAATGTGCTAGGAGATTTTTCAGTCTGTATCCATCTTCACCAAAAGTAAACAGAACCAACCTCATCATGAACCCTGCATAGAGAACTCTTTCTGTTCATACTGAAAAATTGATGCTGCCAAAATTGATATTACTTTGTTCCTGCACAAGAATCATGACATCCTGTTGCCTAACAAAGCAAGAAATGAATGTAGTAGGAAAACAGTGTCCAGAATTCCTGGAGCTAGCAGTACAGCCTGTGCAGAACCCAATACACCGTTGTGTACAATTCCTACCATAAGAAATATGCCACTCATTTTTATGAGCTATTTCTTGCCAGCGTCAGGCAGAAGGATGTGGCTACTGGGAGCACAGAGTATGCAAGTGCATCTCATAGCAAGCTGCATTCTGCAAGCAGTCTAGGGAATCAGATATTAACATAAACCTATTGCTTTTTATTATTCTTCTTTTTAATACAAAGAATCCCTTTTTATGCATTCGAAGGCTGATCTTTGGAAAGGATGGGAGAGGATGGCTGAGTCTCAACTGCCTCTTGCCTAGGAAGTGGAAATGAGGATGATGAAGAAAGAAATCCTACAGCTCCAGATGTAAGAGTTTCTTTGCTCTGTCACTCAGGGGAAATCAATACCAGTCTCAGCTGCAAAACGCAGCCCATACACAGCAAATTGCTTATCTCTCCACTTTCTTCTGAAATCCATATTGCTGTAGATAGTGAGCATTTTGGAGGAGCTCAACCACACAGAATAGACTAAAATGCACTAATCTACTAAGATAAGCAAAATTTTACAGACTATGGTTATGTGCTTACATGGGATGTCTCCCTCCTCCTGCATTCCTTGGGCTCTTATTCCCAGAGAATTCAAGTCCCTGGAGAAAGAATGAGGAGTTCAGTAATTAGTCCTCTAGCAGTTGTGCTGGGTTTTTTATTCTAAATAGCTCTTGGGATTCCTTAATGCTCATGAAAGGAAGAGGTGTGAAGGGGGAAGCCAAGCAGGCATCATGAGGACATTTATGTCCCAGACTAAATGAACACACAGGATTACAAACACTGCCTGAACCAAACAGGTTTCCTGCCTGCAGCAGCGAAGCAAAGGGAGGTGAAAAAGACTTTCCTACAGAACATCCCATGGTGTAAATCAGGGCAGATTTTAGGTACAATCTTTTTTCAGGCACCACACATCTCTGGAGCATTGGGTCTGGCCCTGCCACCTACAAATGGGACTATTGAACTATTGGATTTACTACAGACCCCATACTTTTGAGAACTTCATCCCTGCTGCACACATAATCAGGAGATAATTAGGACTTAGTGAAGCCTACAACCTTTCTGCTCTTTCTCTCCTTTCCGTGAAAGGGAGCAGATAAGAGCTTGCATAGCATGCCTAACTCTTTTCCTCTGTTTTTGTTATCACTTTATTAACTACTTTGTGATTTCCAAATCAGGCTACAGAAAAAAGCTCCATTTCCACCTTTGCCTCACACCCTTCCCGGAGCACAGGAAAACTGCAGCAGGTTTCTTATGATTATTACTATATTGCTTTTGAACACGATTATCAGTAAACGATTCTCAGTAACTACTTGAAAGTATTTTCAAAATTTGCTTTCAGATAAGATTTATAAAGCCCATAAAATTCCTTTCCAAAATCCCAGGCTTCCATTTATGAAAATGAGCCACTTCTGAAATAGTCTCTTTTCAGTATTTATATCATCACTTTTTGACTTCACGGCACACTTTTTGACTACACAGCACACTTTTTGACTTGTCACCTATGCCAGCCAAGAACCCCAGCAAGCAGGGCTGAATGCTATAGGACCAAAGGAAGCAAGAGGACACAGAACTTTAGCCCTGAACATGTTGATCAGATTATCAGGGAATCATTACCTCTGGAGCAATATAGCTTTCCTCTCTGTTGGGCTCACTAGATCTGTTCAGTGACTGAACACACACGCTGGTGATAAAGAAGTGGTGTTGTGGTGCAGAGGGTAGCCAAGATGTGGGGTCCCCAGCATGAATCTCCAAAGCCTGCAGCCCAGCCACAGGCCAGCACAGATGCTGCAGCTCGCAGGAGTGCAGAGGCATCCTGGAGCAAAGGTGATGCGCGGATAGACTCCACAACTCGTTAAACCTGTGAAGTAGGTATGCTTTTATCCAGCGCTGAGGTGCATGGGGATAGCTCCTCCAAAGCATGCACACCTCAGGGTTGTTCTCCCTTTACATTTATTCTCTTAAGTTATACATAGACATGAGGTTGCTCAATTCGCCTATACATATTTATTATCTATCCTCGCTTCGTATTATAATTAGCCGGAAGGTCCTTTGCACCTGCGCAGTGCCCCTTCTGATCATGGGCAGGGGTCTCAGGATGAAGTAAATAAGTCTTCCTCTTGTGGGTAGGGGTCTTCAAGATGAAGTAAATGGGTCTTCCTCTTCTTAAACTTTTCACCCTTTAATCTTCACACATGGCCTTAGGGTTTGGTCGGTGCCCAGTCTGCTTCTCCCCCGCTTATCAGTAGAACCAAACATCTGCTTTTGTCCCTTACCAGTAGAGCTAAGCATCTAGCTAAGCATCTGCTTCTCCCCCTCCGGCAGTAATCCATACCTTGGCATGTTAGGTACTTAGGACAGACAATACTTTTGTTTAAGCAAAGGAATTCCTTTAACCCCCTTGTACAATTTCTCTGGTTTTTCACCCCACCCCCCCACCCCCCGTACATTGGTTACCCCTGTATCAAAGGCAGAGCTGTTACCCAAACAGATTGTGTTGCTTTTAGCCATGTCCTTTCCAGCAATCCTCTCAGCTATTCCAAGCAGTTAGGATAGTTCACAGGGTGTTTAAACAGTTTGGCTGTGTCCTCTGGTTAATTATAATGAGCTACAGCCTATCAAAATTCCCCACAAAATGCGATTCTACTCCTGCTGACTTATCTGACTGCAGCACGCATCCTGTCCCCTGGGAACGCTTATGAGAAGTAGAAGACTTCTTGCCAAAACAAGGTAAAGAAGGAAAAGGGAGCCTGTCGTCATTGTTCAGCCACCTTTCCATATGCCTGTCTATTGCCTACATCACCTACAGCAGGGAGAAAAGCCACTCCAAGTTATCCAAGTCGCAGCAGTGCTCCCTGCAGCAACACATCTGCCGTTTATTACCAATTAATTTACTGTAAAGATCCTTTTAGGCTTGCAAATACTGAGTGTAAAGTGACCATAAATGTGAATTATTCGCCTTTTATAAGCCTGTGCTCTCTGTATCTGCAAGTCAGTCCTCTGACAGATGCTGCCATAGGCAGATCAGCGTGGGAGTCAGGGAGGGTATGCATTCATTTTGCCCCACTGTGCTTTGCCTGCTCCTTCAAGGCAGGGCTGGATTTCTGTTCAGCTTTGCCTATGATAGCTGCTCCATCTGCCAGCTCCAGAGATGGGATTGCCTCCATCCCTTCAGCAGGGCGGCTTGGAGGCAGCCAGTGGCCACCAGCCACAGCACTCTGCCCGCTTGCTAAGCCCACTGCTGCAGTATCTCTCCAACCAAGAAGAAATGCACATCTTCCTCGCATCACAGGGATAAAACAGACTTTAAAAATCCACCTGGGTGGGTGGCTATGCTGCAGGAATGGGGCTCTGGAGGTGCTAGAAACAGTGTGATCCCCTGCAGGGATGCGATTTCATCAGAGCTTTGCTCCCACCCAGGCGCTGCTGCTTCGGGAGGAAATTGTTTTCATGAAACAATCACTCAAGTTATATGAAGAAACATTATCAGCAGGCTCTGCTCCTCCCAAGATGACTTGGACTTGAGCTTTCTGATGGTGTGACATCTGCTTTTAGCCAGGGGCCCAGAAGGGACAAAAAACATGGGAAAAGGGCAGGATGCTGTACAGTCATCTCATACAGCAGAACATAAATGGGAAGTGATTTAGCTGGCCAGGACTAAGAAATGACAGAAAGACCTTTCTGCAGTGGCAGGGAACACCAAAAGAACTGGTAAGCAGCACACCCTGTGTTGTGCTGCAATCCATTATTATTTTTTATTATTATTGTTATTAGTCTTTTTTCTGGAAGCAAATATAGATATGACATACAGCTGGGGACAAGAATGACATTGTACTAAGTAACACAACATCATTAATGGATTAATGGAAAAAGTATTCATGAACAAACCCTGTCTCCATCACCCTTTGCCACCTATAATGACTACACTACTATAGCATAATACCATAGATGCATGATATATCAAGTACAAAATGTGTTTTCCTAAACATCTGTGAGGCAGGCAAGCAACAAATTAATTTGTTGTAATTAAGTCTGATAATGTGATGATTGGTACATGACCTTTGTAAAAAGGGCAAAAAATCTCTACCATCATTCATTAATATTAATAAAGAAGGTGAACTCTTTGCGAAACAGATATCCATCAGTGGTACATTGCCAAATTGCTACACAGGTAGTCTTAATTAGTGTCTAGCAGGGCAGGCCATGCTACAGTGGGCCATGTAGTGAAGAAGATTTCAGTTTTAGGCATTAAGAATTGTATTGATACTGGAGACAGGAAGAGAACGTCACTGGTTTGTCGCCCAATTCCAAATGGAAATGACTGGGATAACCCTTCACAAACACCCCCAGAGCAAATCTGAAGGAGACAAGGGCAGAGCTGCAGCTCAGAGGAATCAGAATTGTGGGAGGGGAACAGTGTGGGAAGTGGTGCCATCCATCAAGTGACTAAGCACAGCCAACGCCAACCCTGGGCAGGGTGGCTTAGACTCAACAGAAAAAGCCTTTGCAGGAATTCTTTACATTTGCCTTTTAAAATACTAGGTGGGATCTTGCTTAATCGTGTCACAGAGCACTTTAAGAAGAGCACAGAAATCACCTGGATCTGTCCTGTTTGCTACCCTGCATGGAAGGGACTGTGGCTTCAGCAGAGACCCTCCACATCAACTGGCAACCAAGAACCACAAGGAGCACACAGAAAAACTACCTGCCCTTCTTCAGCTGTCATGTCTAGAAAATGCATGAGCTACACACTCTTATAGAAAGGCAGTTGTGAAGAGAAAACATTCCATGTCCTGATAATATATAGACACCATTACATTTAAACCTTACCTCAGCTTTAAACCTCCTCTTGAGCAGCCTCGGTGGAAAGGAAGATCAGCTGGCTGGTTTTTATTCTGGCAGAGATAACATATATCCTTTCTAGTTATTACAGTCGGTAACAGCTTAGGCCACAATGGGTTATACTCATGAAGTGATTTGCTTTCAGGTCTGTCAGGCAAACAGCTGTGTTAGTGACCCAACCTGCTTTCACCAAGGATAAGAGCTGATTGCTCATCCTGACCTTCTGACAAATGCATCGGTTATTGTAAAAGAGGGTGAAAGCGAACCTCTTAAGAAAAGTTGTGTTGCACTTTTAAACTATTTTAAAGCAGTTTGTTTCCTCAAAGAATTATTTAAACATGGAGGGCATAGAAGTAATGGGTATTCATATCCATTTTGCTTTCAGGAAATTATTCCTATGACATTAGTCTTACATTGGGGATAGGAAACTCACAGGACCCATGGAAAGCAGGCTTCCTCAACTCTTTAATTGTACTTGCCTTCCTAAAATTGCAGTGTGAATGCTAGACAAGTGCTTGGTTCCACATGGAAGCAGATCTGTAATTCCCAGTAGCCAATAGGTCAAGCAGATTGTCTGGGGTATCTTTATTCTCAGCTTTATAAATGATTGATTTAGTTCATCTCTAATACAGCGGGGAAAACTCAAGTTGTGCTTGTATGATATTCATAAATGATACATCAATGAATTAATGATTCATTCCTACATGTTTTTTACATACCTATCCATCACTTCAAGCATGGCCGGGCACAGAAGCTGCACAGGCTCCCCAGGGGAGTCCAACCAAGTACCTCCAAAGGTTGGGCAGCTGTAAATCAGGAGGATGCTTTGCCCTGGGAGCTCACTGCTTTGTGTGGAGCCTCACCACAGAGCTGTGAGCATAGCAGTGAAGTGAAGGTATGATTTTCAAGGGGATTTGAGCAAGCTGTACATCCAAGCAGCATCCTCAGTCTTGCCCTCTCCAAGTTCCCAGCCCAGGTGTTTAGACCCGCCTGTCCAGAAGCCATCATCCATTGCTGCAGCAGCCCACATTACTCCACTTTGACATTGGCAGTGGATGAAGAGTGTATGTGGCTAATGGTTTCAATCTCCTCTCTTGTTACTTTCCTAGGGAATCAAAGGACAAGATTCACACAGTGAAAGTCTGCATTTCCATCTTGAATTCATTCACTTCTGCAGCCAGCTGTCATTTTATAAGCAAAGATAGACAAAACATGGCACAAAAGGGAAACAGAAACCAGTGAATACTAAATTGCACTCAAAGTGTAAAGGATGCAGGAGACAAGGATATGGTCCTATGATGAAGCACATGTCCAAATCTCTTTCATAAATGTATTTGTTTAGGCCAGTTAAACTATCCACAACTGACGTTAGTACATCAGCCACGTTCTTGAAGTTACTTAGGCACCAGGGTTGTGAAAATTGTTGACGTTTATATGAGATATTTTGGCAAAATTGTACAACAGAGAAGGGCAGATCCCTTCCCTGGTGAGAGGGGAAGCCTGTGTCCCACCAGCTATGAACCAGACAGTGAGTGCATTATCCATGCCACCAGGAACCACTCATAGTCAGTTTTACCAAAGTCTGCTGTTTGGCACCATCATTAGTGAGCTCTGCTCTGAACTGCTGCCACAGAGAGCTGGGGACAGCAGTATCAAGACCAGGAGCCACTCCAGGAGGGGAGGGATGCTTCCAGCTCCTCACACCATAACAATGACTTCGTATGCTTGGTGCTCTCTGAAACGTGGAGCCAAATAGTCTGTTTCTTCAGAAAAGATAGGCTTACGTAATTATCTGTCCTTTGCACTGCCAGGCAATGTATGTTAAAATGTATGAATAAAGGGTACTGCAGTAAGTCCAGTTTTGATTTATTTTTTGTCTTCTGGAAAATGTAAAAAAAAATAGAAGTGAATAAAATAACCAATAAAAGATAAAAATTCTCATCTTCTTTCTTTTAAATTGAAGTTTACCTAGGTTACACAAACGTAGCTTTTTAGCAGCACCTTTTACACTTCAAAGGATTTCTATGTTTATATTAAAACCTTGATCAGTGGGTTTTATTATTTAACTAATTCCATTTGCAAGAACAAACCAGAGATACAGCAGTTTTCATTTTCATGCATTCTTTCTTTAGAATATGTTTCCCATTTTGTAGCCAAAGGAAGGGAAGCCATCCGTCACCAAGCCCTACAGTTCATTTTATCAAACTCACAGAGCTTTGAGCATGGATTTGCAACATACTCTTCCCCACATCCCTCCCCAAGAAAAGCTAAACTTAGCAAGCATGCAATGTCAACCATGCTCTCAGCACTCAACTTGGCTAACTCAGTGGGGAATCACATCCAGCTTGGGCAGCAGTTTGGGCTTTAGAATTCAGATGGAATAACCAGAGTTTACACACGATGCACTGATAGCCACCACAACAGTCCACAGCGTCACAGAAACAGCATCCAAAAAGACCTGTGTTGACACAGGAGTCCCAGACAACACAGAGACGATCAATATGATCAAGTCATTGCCAAAGTTTATTCAGATACAGTGCTCCTTTTATACCCTTACACCCTTACGTAACAGCCTTGGATACTGAGCCCTAATTGGTTAGTCTAGAGGTTACTACCGTTTACAAAGCTAATGTTTATAACTTGTTATAATTGCAATTCAATACCTTACTCTAAAAATACAGTGGGAAACTACAACCTTGGCAGAGATCATTCTCTGCACGTTTTCAGTGGAAAATTACAGAGGAATAACAAGACAACTGACCTAGTTTAGGCCTGCCAAGACTCTTCTTATTTTAAAGTAACAAGACTCAGGGTATCGGAATTGCTCACTATGTAGCCTTGGCTCTTTAAGAATTCCCACAGACCTGTCCCTTTTTCTCACAGAAGATCAACAGGAATATCCTAATCCTTTGAAAAATAAGTAACATTTTAAAAGGGATACTTAAAGAAAATGTTCTGTCAGTACGGAGGTGCCAGTCAGAAGATAGGGCAAACCCCTCCAGGTCTGCAAGTCCTTGTGAATGCACATTTGAGAAGCTGTGAAGACAAATTCATACAGACTGTGCTTATGCTCTACGTCCCCCAGTGTGGGGAAGCAAATCCATTTCACACAGTTTATGCACAGAGGTCCTGCTGTCAGGCCAGGGTTACAAATATTACCTGTGGTGACACAGCATTCAGCGTTGATGCCCAGCGTAGTTAGCACTGTGCTGTTCTGCTGTGATTACGTATTTGAGAAAAGAAACCAAAGTCAGATAGTTGCTTCTTGCTTATGTTAAGTTTTCTTTGAATGGATGCTTGTATTTTAAGATGATGGTATAAACATCAAACAATTCTTATTTTAAAAAAGAAAAAAAAAGCAAAAACTACATAAACTAAAACTTAATAGGGATAAGCAAACATAGCTCAGCTTAGTGCAATTAATCTTACTCCACCTGCCAAGGCTTTTGTTAACCACAAAATGACCTGTTAACCCACTTGCTCAAGTAGGCTGTCAAAAGTCTCTGAGAGAATGAAGTGCTGAAGTTCCCTGAGTCTCAAGTCACCCCTATGTTCCTTTGACACAATGAGGCTTCCGCCATTGCTGGATCACCCAAGAATAACCAATGTTTAACTGCTACCTTTGTCAGAATTACCTCTTGGGAAAGCATCTTCAGGCAGGTTTTGCCCATAGAAAGGTTGTGCATGTGCAGGAATCCTGCACAGAGCTTCCTGGTAGACAAGCTGGAACTCATTCCCTTAGTCACTAACAAATGTTTCCCTTGTCCTTGAGATCTTTCCATTAAATACACCCCTGTCTCCTGCAGAAAGCAAGCTTGACCTTTTCTATAGAATTAAGAGCCAATTGATTGCATATTTAAAATTCATAATGAGATCAAAAGGGATAATGCTAAGATGACCTGGAGATCAGCGCAAGACATGGGAGAGAATTGTTTCCTTAATTGCAATGCCTGAATTTAATTACTTTTGCACTCTGTGTACTCAGATGATATGTAAAATAGAGGTCTCAGCAGCCCATGGTCATTAATGCTCCACAGCCAGCTCCTGCAGGAGTAGAGTTCACCTCTTGGCTGCTGCTCAGGCAGTTACATCCCTGCGTGTCCCTGCTCCTTGCTTGCAAACGCACACCATTGTCCTCACTTTCTGTTCCCAGCAGCCGCTCACCAGTGCAGTCACTTGTGCCAGAGCCACCAACTCCCAGCCAGACACAGCTGCTTTTCGCACTCCATTGCTAGTAATTAAATTTAATCCAGACTTTACTGAGGTGAGAAATAAAAAACCAGATGCATACAGGGAGAGGTGTTTAGAGAAGAATCAGAAGCTTCACCCATCACCCATCTTTGCCTATAGAAAAACATTTTTAACCTAATAGTGATGTTTGAAGTCATTTGTTTTCCTGAGAAATCAAACATTTTTGTTAGGGAAAGCTAACTATTCTGCATCAGGAAAAACAAGCCACATTGCTTGTAGGGAAAGTTTTGCTTAATGATACAGATAGCTCCCAGAGAAACCTGTGAATTAGCACCCACAGACACAGGGACAGGTGCTTACTTGATGTAAAACCAAAGATATCAGGCTTTACTAAAGAGGTTTACTTTATGAAGATTCGATAAATTATTGTCTAAGGTTTTAATAAGTGGAAAATCAATAGTTATAAGCTGGCTGGATGCTTGTAAATGATGCTACTAGGTAAGTAGGCATCCCGCTAGTGTCCTCATGTCCCTTTGCAGCTGGTAGCACCCTTGATAATGGGTTTATAACACATATGGACTGTTTGTTAAGCACTTACACTTATGTTTTGCAACTCTGTTTGCCCAGTGAGATTTTAATATACAAATAGAGAGTTATTTACTCATCGAGCATAAACAAGTCATGCTGGCTGAAACACCCTTTCCTGGAAAAGGGGGCTCCAATGCCAGGGATCATGGTCAATGCTCTGCATCATTCAAAAGCTGTATCTTGATCTTTTGCAGATATCCTCTTTCCAAACTGTAGTAAAACCCTACAATTATTACACAGAACTGCAAGTGTAAGCCCCTGACTAACCACAGATAGCAATCCTGGCAATCATTTGTTTTGGAAATACAGGTTAACATTTCAAAACATATCAGGAAATATTGACTTGAGACTCCTGAAGAGTCCCTGATTGCCAGGAGCACACATGAAAAGAAGATGTTGCTATTCATTAAACATGTTTGTTAAACGCTGAGCAGTGTTAATAGCACACAGGCACAGACAGGTCTCACCTCACTGCTCCCAAACTACAGCATGTTGGAGTCACAGGCATTTTATGGCATTATCACTGAGGCCTCTGGTTTCCTTTCAAACCCGAGAGACAGCACTAGCAACATCATGATGCTCGTGAAAGCATCACTATGTCCATCCCAATTGATGATGCTTGAAGACACTAGCACCAGAGAGAGCCTTGGTAATGAACTTACAGAAGAAGAGTCAGAGGTCACTCAGTCAGATCTGATCTAGTAGGTGGTTTATTGAGTTCTACTCCAGAGATTAAGGTATGTAAGATATTTAGTAAGTACAGATGGATTGGTGCTCGATACTCTACGGTTTACAACATTTAAAGTTAGCATGGGATACAAAGATTACCATGTAAGCTTATTATACATACCTTAAATGTCCCATGGGTGTGAAAAATATCAGTTACTGAGCCATCACTGCCTGGTGCCAGATAAGGCATTTCTCACCCTCTAGGGCTTGCATCCCCATGCAAGAGGAGATCCCCACTGGGCAGCTGGCTGCTACAGAGGGAGAGCTGAACAGACCCTGATAGCTGCAGGTATTTATAGCATAAAGTGATTGATTTGTAGTCAGACTTTCTGCTGTGTTCATGTAGTTTCAGCTGCTTTTCAGCCCAGTCTGCTGCCAAGTTGTTTTTTTGGGTTTGATGCCTTATTCTCACTGATCGCCTCACACAATAAGATTAACTTTGGTTAGACCTGCTTGCTTGATCCACACAAAGTGGCTCCAGCAGGCAGATTGACTGCCTTGCTACTTCATCAGTGACAGGCAGAGTCCCACCATGAACTCAGCAGCATAATTCTCCCCCAGCCTCAGCTAAGAAGTTTGATTTCCCACTGTCATTATCCCAGGCATCTCTGGGCATATTGACTTATTTAAACATATAAACTCTACTGCACTGCCAGAAGTCTTCATGTACAGGGGGAAAAATTAATTTAGTTTGAAACTCTGCCCAAAAACAGGTTTTATCATGTAACCATTTCTTACAAGAAACACAAGCATCTCACCAAATGCTGTTTGCATTTGTGTGCCATCATTTAAACACAGGCTTTAAGACAGAAATCCACCCTGTGCATGACACCAAACCCTCTGTCTCTTTCCCTTTCCTTGTTTAATCACTCTGCTTCCTCCTTTGCCCTTCTGTACATCCGCAGTTGTTTACAGGACAGGTATCTCATGCACTTGTACAGCACCCGGCACAGTGAGGTCCCAGTCCTACACTGGACTATAAGTGTCGCTGTGGTGTAAGCGATAGCCTGGTGGTTTTTCACCCATAAATAATCTATCAATGGCCATTTGCCAGCTGACAGTAGCAAAGTGGTATTTTGAAACCATTCATACTAGATGATTAGCTAATACTTGTTGAGCCACCAGTGTAAAAATTAGATGATTTAGTTTCATATGGAAGTCAACTCTCTAATCAATGTGCTTTAATTCATGCAATTCTTATTGAATTTGTAAGTACAACAATAACTGGTGAAGATTATGGTTCTGTACCTGAAAGCTCACAGCAGCTTTACAGTAATAGAGCTGCAGTTTGAATAACCTTTAAAAATAACCCACTGCTATCCTTCCTGAAGAGTGAAGTAGCTGCAAGAAAGTCATTATTTTTAATCTGTTATTACTACTGGTCATTTGCACAAAGGCAGATACATAGCAAGGAACTGGTCGTCCTGGAAGAAATACTCTCTCTCTGTCAGGGGTGCACAGGATCACAGTCGCCCCAGCAGCACTTCCTTCAACTCACGCATTCTCCAGAGACATGTCATAAATCACTGGTGATATTAATTACTTGCCTTCTAAAAACTTGTTTTTCATTGATGTGCCAACAGTTAAATACCCACCCCAGGGACCTATGGTTTCTGCTCTGCCTGCACCTGGACAGACCCAAGAGTTGCTGCAGAGCTTTGAATGATGTGAAAACCTTTTGGACCTTGTCACAGTTGAGTCTGTTGAGAGCTTCTTTTAGTTACAGAGTACAAAACAGCATCCTTCCTAGATACCTGGTGATGACTTCTCTGAGACCCAAAGGGGATGTCAAGTCCTGAAGCAATTTCTTTGCAGAAGGATCCTTTTTTCTTCTAGGACAGAAATACCCCAGCTGCAGGGAAACACTCAGCCTTGCTGCCAAGTCTTCTTGCTGCTGTTACCTTGCCCTTACATTGAAGTAAAGATGTGCGTGTTGCACCAATCCTGAGGCTGCTAAGGAGTGTCTGCAGCCACTGCATCATTCCACATCAGTGATGGAGAACACCAGCCACCACCATCACTGGTAGAGAAGGGTAGGAAAAGCATTTCTCACAGTCAGGTTCACCTTTGTCCAGAGCTCTCAATACAGTTTGTTGTGAAAAGTGGATAAAGACATTGATATGCTTATTGCACTGCTTTTCATACATTATTTATAAGTGGCTAAGAATTTAGAACTGTTATAAACATCAGCAAACATAAATAACATTAATTTTAAGTAGCTTGTTATGGCTATCAGGTTACAGATGTTGTTCTAGCTATGGATTGGTTGAGTTCTCTAAACCTGCAAAAACAATTGATCACTAAATAAAAACACTGATGTGAAGTGCAACTTCAAGTTATTAACTTGAATATGAAAATGTATTTAAACCTTGTAAGGAGGCCTAATTAAAGATAGAGAAGACATAACAGCATGGCGCTGTATTTTTGGTGTGATTCAAAGAGGAATTAAAAGATAACATTAAAATATATTAGCAACCTCTTGCATATGCCAGATTCCATTCTCACTGGTAGACAGCCAAATTAAATCAAGTGGATTGCATCAATTTACACCTTTGCAAGGGGTTTGGCCCCAGACAGATGCAAATAACTTCACACGTCTGGTCTCAGGGCAATAGGAGTGCTGGGGTAGATGAATGAGCTGTGTGGGAAGTTTAAGGTCAGGCAGAGCCCCAGGTGGGAGCTGAAATGAATCTTTCAGGCAGGAGGAGCTACAGTGTGGAGACAGCCATGGGGGTGGTTTCCACTCCTCCCTCTTGCTGGGTCCACCCAGCACAACACCTTCAGGAAGCAGCAATGGCTTCGCATCATCTTCATTTCCATGGCATTACTACCCAACAGACTAGTGAATCCAGCAACACAGAAGCAACCATCTGGGAACATGGGTTTAACAGAAGAAAGACTTGAGGCCAGCATCATTCAACTCCACTTTGTGTAAGGCAACAGAGCTAATCCTGGTCACCTGCTGAATATTCAATGTGCCATGTAACTGCTCTGTCTGCACCGTGCACACCCACAGCTGCCAGTCACAACTTACACTTCACAAATGCGTTGAACACACATGCAAACTGCAAGCACAAATTACGTAAGCTGTCCTTTTCCAACTTAGAATTCAATTTTTATTCATTTTCTCTGGCCAAAAATACATTTTTATGCACACAGTAGTGGGAGCACACACAGATGTGCATGTTACACATTCCCACACAAACTAAAGAAAAACCTTTCAGATGGAAACGATGAGATTGTATTTTATAGTTAACAGGGTAAATGGCACAGTGTGTTGAATTCTGGAATAATAAACCTGGAAGCAAGGTACAAAGAAGGATTAATATCAAATAAAGGGTTTGTGGGAAGCTGATTGGAAAAGAACCACTCTGTTAACTACCATAAAAAAAATCCCCAAAGTCTCTATGTAAAAGTCCATCTTCAGTCAAGGAAGATGAAATTAAAGCAGAGAACAAGATTGGTGGTTGTAAAGAGTGGAGAAATCTGTTATAAATCAGATAAAGATGCTGAGGTCCCCAAGAGGACACTCTAGTAGCATTCACCTACTGCAAGGAAGAAACAATTGCTTCGGGGGAGGACAATGCAGAGCACCCATTAAACATTATAAACCACATTAAAATGTGAAGCCCAGGTGACTCCAGATTTCACTTGCACACCCAGGAGTCAGAAGAGGGAAGACACAGGTTGCTGCAGGATGTGAAATACAAGGTCACCAGAGAGAGCAGCCCCCTCCTGCCAATGTGAGCAAGGGGAGACACCGAATCCACTGCACCCCCTGGAATTATCCACCCCAGCATTCAGTTTTACCTCTGTCAGTGTCATGTCAGTGATGGAGAGCCACTCTCAGGACCTGGGTCTGTGTAGTGGAGCCCCACAGTCCTCCCACAGCAGTGCTTCTCATCAGCTGCATGTGATGCCCAAACAAGCGTATTTTCTTCATGCTGTGTTTCACAGGCCCTGCAGAAGCAAGCAGTGGACCTGCTGAGTCCTTCACCACACCATAACCTCCAGTACTGGTCAACAAAACACGATTTCAGTAGTAAGCCCTCTCTCCTACATTAGCACATGTAAAAGACATGAAAAAACAATCAAAAATAATCCCTAAATTTGACAGTAAATGTACAACTTCAAGTTCATTCAGTGAGTAGAGGTAGGCACACATCTATGGTAACATCACCTAATTTTGGTCAACCTGCATTTGCAATGTCAAGAGAAAAATTATCTCTTTGAACACATATGAATACTTTTTTCCACCTCCACCACAATCTCCTGTTCCCATGCATTCCCTGTAAACAATCTTTTGACCACACTGAGGAGCAACTCCAGCCAGGTCTTCTAAGACATGAGCCTCTTCATTGATCTCGCTGCATTATAAATGATTTCCATAGAAACTGGAAATATTCCATAAACCAACAGAGGCTTCCTTATTTCCAGCAATTATCTTAAGGTCTGATTTGCATTTTAAATGTCACCTGTATAAATTAAAACTGCTTACTGCTACCACTGTCATTATTCTGAGTCATCTGGCAATAGCCAGCTACAGACAGTTTTTGTTTCCTCCAGAAAGCTCTACTACAAGAACATCACCCCAGAACATTCTCTGGGGCTGCTGCCTCCAGATGCCTAGACCCTTCTGTAGGCACTTAAACTGTGAAACACACGGTATTTCCTGGTCCCTCACTACTTCTTGCAATACAAGTACCTCAGAATATCACTTGTGGTACATTTTTACACTGGTGCTCCAAATGACACAGCTGATCTTCACTCCTGAAGGCATGCACAAGTGTGAACAGTCTCATGTCATTTCAGGCACCAGTTTGGATTCTCCTACATTGTTTTTTCTTTTTAACTTTAAGTAACTTTTTGGGTTATAAATGTTTTTTTGTCCCTTATTCTAAACTTTCATGACAAACAGAAGGTCTTCTCCCTGTTGACAGTCAGGCAACCAGCAGGCTGTGCTCCTAAGGGACAACCATCAAGCTGGTTGGCTCCCAGTTCAGACCTTTCATTTAAGCTTGTGCAACGCCCTAGGTGTAAAACCAGAGCATGTTTCACCTGCAGCCTCACACCAGTACTGCAGAGGACCATTCCCTCAGTGCTTTGCCAACAGCCAAGTCCCTTGAAGGTAAAAGAAGTTAGAAGTGTAGGTCCTGACCACCAGAAAAGACCTTTTGATGAGTAGTTGGCAATCGCATTCCTCTTGATTCTTGTGACATCCCCATACCAACTCACACCATTTTTCTTCCGTTTAGTATTCTGCTTTCTTCCACCCTTCTGACAGTTATACCTGCCTGTACCCAGGACTGAGAACAGAAGAGGAGCTGCTAAAATCACTGTTCCTTCACAGAAGTTAAAAACTCTGAGGAGAAGGTTACTTTCCTGAAATAGTCATGAATAAAACCTTTCTGTTAAAGAAAAAACCAAAAAAGGCAGAAACACTGGAGATCTTGAAGACCTTCCCATGAGGTCTGAGTCCCACCTCAGCATCCACAGCTGTGCACATCTGCGTTGGAGACAAAACATTCCCACTCTTGTGGCTGAAAAACAACAGCTCTGCTTCTTCATCTTTCCTCTCAGATAAAACCTACAGGGGGATCAGAGCCCCACAAGGTTACTAACTGATGTCCTTCAGCATAACGGTTCAGGAAAATTATTATTCTAAGGAAGTTTATTAAATGATTATATTGTCCATCCTTCCAGTTCAGCTTAGAGATCAGTCTAGGTGAAATAATTTAATCTCCCTAATGATTAAATGCTTCATGTTAATATAACCCTGAGAAGGCAAGTTCAAGAAGCCTATTTTTTTCATTTTCTGGAATAATTAGATCTTGAGAATAATTTTGTACCTCTTTGGCTTTTGCCAAATTTGTTATTTCTTAAAAAAGCTTTCCTGCACCTTCTGTTGCCATCTGTTCTAACAGGCAAAACAACATTTTAATGCTCCCTGCCTAGCAAAAACATGTATGGGTTTACAGACTAAATAAACTAGAAAAACAATGAAGAGCCAGGCTTAGAGAGCTGAAGTGATTAACACCAGCATCACTCAGCAGGGCCAGGACACAGGCAGAAATACTCCCCTTCTTCAAAAGCAAGTTGAAAATACCTAAGTCAAGGTTGGTTGGGGTTTTTTTCCATGGAAATCATCAAGAGAAACAGATTTGGCCACAAAGACACCTTTCAATAGATGCAGCCTTAAAACACAGCCCTTGCTGATTGTCCAGTGATGCTGCAGAAGCAAGGCAGAGCACAGTGGTTAACAGATGACTTCCAACCTCCTGTGTCTCTGATCGTCACTCGGGACCAAGTGATGGGAGAAGCTGTTAAACCCACTGATGTTATCAGAAGTTAGGGAAATTAAACACACTAAAATTAAGACTCTGTAACAAGCCTGAAGCTGAGCAGAGCACAGAGCTCCCTGTGCAGGGCAGACACCTCTCCACCTCCAAGCACTACCAGCACCAGGGGGGTGGCCTTGTGGATGCAACGGCTACCAAAAGCATAGGGCCTACTTTTGCAGTCTCTTACATTACAGGACAGGACAGCAGCTGAAATACAAGTGTTCTCCTTTTAACCCAGCAGTAGCCTTTCAGCACTGAGCCTTGACTGTGCCCAGTGAGGCAGACAGCAAAAGATGAGCAAGGACAGGGAGGAAACTTTGCAGTGCAGATCTCTCTTGCATTTAAAAAGCATCACATCTTAGTTTTCTTTTTAAGCAATTAGAACTGATACAGAAGTTGTTAATTATGTCTTTGTTTCCTTTGAGGGCTCTCAGCTCAATTAATTTGGGTAATGCACTGAGGTTCCAGTTCACTCTTAATGACAAGGTCTCCCTTCACATACCACTGATTCCAGCCAGCACTTCATTTTAATGATAGTTAAATGAGGAAATGACAGTTATATACTGCACATGCTCTGCTTAGGAAGCACAGTGTGAAATTTCCAATGTGATTTACAGCCCTGTAGATCTTATCTCTCAGACATGAAGTTACGGTGGTGTGTAAGTTAATTGCACAAACCTCTATCAGGAAATATTGCCAAGGCTCTGATGGGAGCTGCTACATTTCACTGCCATTCACATGGAGACACCCCACATCACAAGTCCAGCTTTGTGCTGACCTGTAATCCCAGCATTTCTTAATACCTTTAACTTCCAGGTAACAGCACTGACAGTTCAGGAGTCCTTCTTTCCATATTCAGGGATTAAATCTATTCATAGAGATAACAGAATAGCAGGGCAGAAACCCTGTCTTTCATGTGAATCACAGCATTTCTTCATAGTCTTTAAAGTAAGAGAGCATTAGGGTATATGGGTCATTATAGTCTCAACCCTGGTTTAAGTTTTTATACAGAATAAAAGTAGATTAATAAAACAAACAAAAAAAACCCACTCCTAATATTTATTTATACTCAATTAAAAAAGAAAAGAGAAAGGCTTTTAAAGACAGTGTTATGCAAAGTTCCTGCTCCTTTAGGCAAAAGGAAGTTATCTTTTCTGTATACTCTGAGCTAAACACATCAGACCATTTGTGCCATCTCACAGCTGGGGTTTGCAGCACACTGGGCTGCAGGGCTGCTGCTACCACCCTATGAGCACCACACACAGCCCACACAGCCCCAAGCAACAGCAGAAAGAAGCCAAGCTCACATCTTTGAGTGGGATGCAACACCGCATCATGCCCTGTACACAGAATGCCAGCAAGGCTTATGTCTTCCATTACTTGTAAAGCAAAAGCTGTTTGCTTTGAAATCACACCTAGGAGTTCAGCTCCCTTTCCCTCCAGGGACCAGACTGCACAGGGTGATGAGATGCTCTGCCTGCAGGAGGGAAAGCTGCTCCCTACAAGTACACTTACAGTTTACATGGCACCGCATTACCCAAACAGCTCATAAAACCAGCTGTGCGCACCATTTAGAGCAAGCAGCAGCATACCTCACTCCTCTAAGAAACAGAGCTTTCCAGGTGATGGGTTTGAGCTGCAGCCCATGCCCACATGTCATGTCTGCACTCTGCAGACACACTAGGCATGGGCTAGTGGGTCACAGCACAGTACTACCCTGGTACAGCCCGCAGCAACCCTATCGCAGCTGCAGCTCCTGCAGGAAAACCGCTGGAGCTTCATTTCATCCTTCTCTCCCTCTTGCATCTTTCCTTTTTCTTTCTCTTTTCTTCTGAGCCATTTTCATTTTTCAAAGCTTCCATAAATCTGGGTTCAGAAGGTCAAGACAGAGCCCACTGAGGCCTCACAGCACAGCTAATAGGATTGTGTTCATTCAGCTCAACCATACGGCTCTTACAAACCAGGATTCACACAAACTGCAAGAATCCAGGGGTGGAATAGCCTAATTGATTGCTGCTTTATTGATGAAACATTATTTCATACGAATTTATGCCCCAGACATCACCCATCTCGAGTTGCAACTCCAGGATTACCTCTTCCTCCTCAGGTCCCAACAGCTATCATGGTTTCCAGGTCAGTTACTGAGAGCCACAGACACAGGAGCCAGGGCTTTCAGAGGGATTCCTTCCAAGGACCAGGCTGCTCCAGCAAACCAGGGCCCATGTGTTTCCACACCAGGAGCACATCCTGAAATACAACCAAAAGGAAGTGCTCTGCCTCAGTGTAACATGCCCTAGTATGCTTTTGTTTAATTTACCTTTCATTTTTGCTGTTATTATAAGGCAATGCAACTTTCATAACCATGCATTCATTATCATTTGAGTTATCCCTCTAGGAAATTACACTAGAGAAACCAAGAACCAAAGATAAATCAGACTTTGTAATTATAGTGGCAAGCTCACTGCTACAACAGCCTGGAAGTTGCAACACGGAAGCCATAAAACAGATACAGGTTAGTACTGCTGGTAGCCAAAAAAATAAGATCAGACCCTAAAGCCTCACTATCAGGAAAACAGAAATAACAACACAACTGTGGTTCAACAGGAGACAGAGCACTGCGCTATGAAGGATCACAGTTTGCCTCTCTGTTCAGAAAGGATTGCACATGAACAGATCTAAAATGACATTGCTGTTGAGTATTTACTCCAAAGGCCATTCTCATCTGTTTGTAACAGCGTTCAGTGCTGCTGAAACAAATTCCTCGTGATCAGTTGTTATGTTCTTTTTTTGAGGTTTGAATGAAATGTAACAGGTCACACTGACATCTTCTCAATATCCCCTTGGCTGTGGCATGCCCAATAGCACCAGGACCAGCAGATCTCTGAAACCAGCACTGCTCCGTCAGCACCAGGAGCAGGAAAGCAATAGAAGCACTTTTATGTGCAAAGAGGCATAAGCTCACCTGCAAAGCCTCTTCACTTTCCTCCCTAGAAAATAAACCACTCCTGCTTTAGAGCTGTAGTTGGTGTATAGAATGAAAATGATAAATGGCACAAGAATCAAAGGTAAACGTGCAATAACTGCTGCTATTCAAGAAAGAAAAGAGCTGGGAATAAAATCTCATTCCAAGGACCTAGAGCTGCCCAAGCAAGTCAGAGCAGCAGGAGGCCACCCAGCCTGGAGGTACCTGGATTTCCTCAGGGGCTCTCAGTTCTTCTGCTCAATGATTGTAGCTGGAAGTATAAAACAACCTTTTCTTTTTGACCAAGTATCAATAACACCACCTCATAACACGGACCTCAGAGAAGTCCTTAATGTAATAGTAAGGTTTAGAATAGCATTTAAAAATCATAACCTCTAAATTAAAAAGGCAAGTATACATAACCTGCAGTATTGATTAAAACCCCACAGCTTTATCACCAGGTAATTGCTTCATGATCAGTTTTTCAGCAGCACAAGCCTCAAACTTCCTGGATAGGAAATTTTAATTTCAGGGTACTTCTAATTTATTGTTCCTGTTACTGCTACATTACAAAAAGTAAAGCAATATCTCTACAGGCATGACATTTTTCTTCCAGGCTTCAGCTCAATTCATTCCCCCATTCCCAAGTGACAAAACACGCAGTTTTCTGTCCCTGCAGTGTAATTGTGCATTTACGTTGCTTGGCACTCTCATCGCCTTCCCACTGTGCCTGAAAAGCTGCTAAATGTAAAGGGTCATGGGGAAGCACTGCGGTCCTGCACTTCTGACCAACATCCCTCCACACTCATGCTCTGCCCTCGGGGGCTGACTGCGGGTACACACCAGATCAAGAGGCAGTTGACACCACTGCAGTAGTGTCCTCAAGAATGGAAACAGCACCTGGTGTCATCATGTTAGAAATTCTTTATGTTTAAGGACACCCGTGCAGTGAAGGCACCAACACTTCATTCCCCCCAGCAGTGACAGTGAACAGCAAGCATCCAGTCTGGAATAAGTGGTATTGGAGATTAACCGGTATAAGGACTATTCCTGTAGTGAAACCACTGGCCAAACTACAGTTTTCAGAGGCATTAAATGTGCATTTGTTAGTTAAATGTCTTTTTAATTCAGTTGATGAATCAAGGTTTCTTAACCAAAATTTTCATTCTGTGACAGTGACAATCGAGGAGCTGTAGCATTCCAGCATCACTATGGCATTTCCTGTACTACAGAGCAGCTTACCCAGCAATAGCATTGTTTGTTTGGGGGTCCTGTGATAACTGGTGACACAATTACTGTAAGTTATGTGATGATGAAGGGTTTGTTATTTATTTTATTGTCATCTATCTTTATTTTAAAACTAAGGCTATTGCCAAAGACAATCAGAAAGAAATATCAAGCTGCCTGGTGACTTGATTATTGTTTCCTACAGCATTTTCCTTTTACACAGCCAAGCCCAGGATGCAGCGAAGTCAATGGCAAAGACACCCACTGACAGCAGAGGGGCTGTAGTCTGTAAGACTGGTGCACAGTGTCACCAAGACTGTTTCCCTCAGATCACTGCATGGCAAACTATAGCACCAAATGAAAATAAATCTTTTCTTGTTATTGCTCAGAAAAGTGATAGCTCTCTTGAAGAAGCACTGATAAATCCCACATAACCCCTCCCCCCCCCTTCCAGAACATCACTACCTTAGCTCCAAGGTGTGAAATATCTGTCTACAGCTGCACCACTTTTGGTTTACAGCAGCCCTTCTGTCCCTTAGTGGTGGCCATCAGCAGATGGGGTGATCAGGGAACCTGCATCTACCGTGATGATTGTTCTGCTATGAATGGCCATTAGTTTTGACCTCTCATGGGCTGGAACACTACTTGCATAGAATCTGATACTGTTTGCATTTACCATTCTTCCAGTTGCATCCACTTGTATCATTTTAATTATCTTTTAAACAGAGATTAGAGTCTCCTCCTTCCCTCCAAATTGATTCAGCCACAAGTTGTACTGGAAGTCAGCCAAACCACAGGCTTAACCCAAGGAGTCTCCTACAGCACTCACCTGCCCTGTTACCTGCGTCCTCCTCTGTCCCCAGGGAAAATGAGCTTCTGGTCCCAGCCAGGAGCTGATGTGCAGCAGTCGGCCCCAGCCCAGCTCAAGCAGCAGCAGTGCCCTCTCTGTGTGCCAGCTCCACTGGCAGATGCCTGAGCTTGTCTCCAAATCCATCCACGCTTTCAAGCTACAACTAGAAGTGTTTTGACATGAGAGGGTGAAATACATAAAAATAGATCTGCTGGATTCTTTCAGTATTAAAGCTTCAAAACTTTGAGGTTTTGCTCCTGCAGGGAATTCACTAAACTTTGGCTCCAGCAAACCCCAGTGAAATCCCTGGCCTCAGGCACGAGGAAGAAAGGAATAAGGCAATTCACTGGAAAATAAACTACAGATTTGTTTTATCGTATCCCTACCCATAACATGGGAGGCAGCACCGCTCCATCCAGCACTGACCTGTTCCAAACCTGTTGGGACCAAAACACCCAGAAAATAAGGGGGCAGGGAAGGGAGAGATGCATCCAGACTGTGCCAGTTCTTCAGAGCTCTACCTTTTCTGTGCAGTGCCTTTGAGATGGAGCAGGTCATGTCCCCACTGGAGCCTACAGGGAGGGCGCCCCAAAGCCAAACTGCCCCAGGCACTGGCCCCAGGAACAGCTCTTCATCTGCAGAGAATTCTTTGGGGTTCTTTCCTTTGAAAGCTGGTATACAATCTATCAGACTGGATGATTTTTAGTGGCAATACAAAATGCCTGCAACAAATTGATTTTGCTGCTCCCGTATTTATTATTCAGGCAGAGTTGCCCCTAATTAGATAATATTAGATTTCTTGGCTCACACAAAGCAATTCAGAAATAAGACTCTCATTACTGATGGGACAAACCATACAGAAACCGGGCAGGGTTTAATAACGCAGAAAAATATCAAAGGCAGAAAGGTTTTAATTCTTAATAAGTAGATCCATGGGTTTCGGTAACCAGCACTCAAGACCTTTTTCTAGGATTGCTTTTATTACCTAATTAATTAAAGCCTGACCAATAAGATAGATTAACCTAATGGGATTGTATCTTGTATTAATAGCAATTCTAATTAATCACCAAACTGGAACATTCCTCACCCAGTGAAGAGAAATCTTTCTGGTGTTAAGCTAGAAAAAGCATGGAAAAAAAGGGGAAAAATGGGCTGAGCAGGTTTTATGTCCCCAAAATGGGGCTTGGCGGAAGATGGGAGGTGAAGGCAGAGCTGCACCTCTGCCATTGAGTGGGATATGTGTGATGTGGGTTGGGACGTGTGTAAAACATTACCCCCTGCCATTGCACACAGGTCTGGCCTCACCCCCACTGGATGAACACACTGGCAAACCCTGAGTTTTGCCAGTTTTGAGGTTTTTGAGTTTTACTGTTTTAGAGTCTCCAGGGCTTTTATCAGCCAGGAAACATGAGCCTGCAGGCAAACAAACGGGCAGGTAAAATGGTGTGATGGATGCTGCAGAGCAGCCTCAGGCCTCATCCAGGTCCCTTTCCATCCCAATAGATCAACCCAGCAAAAGCCATGCTCTTGCTCTGCTAACAAGCAGGTACTCAAAATATAAATACGCCCTCAGTTCAGGATCACCAGGATCACACTGCAGCACACATCACCCATGAAATAAATCACTCCTGTATGTTTTTAGGGCTGGTACATGCTTATAGACTAGGCTTGTTTGTTTTTCTTTCAGCATCATGCTGATTACTAAATCCCTTCCCTGGTTCAACAAGTCCTGGTGCTCATTTGTGATGTGTCAGTAGCAAAACAAATCCAGGTGCAGTAATCCTCCAGACCTAATAATTGTGTGTCAACAGAAGTGAAAGGCTACATTTCTCACATTCTGAATAATACATTTTTAATGGCATTTTCACTTATGAAGTTTTGAAATGTATCATCTTAAACCCCTTTTCACAGTGTTCTCCTCGCTTTGCCTGTGTGTTGTGTCTCAGTGTCCCAGGATGTAGGCAGCCATGGATCAACCAAGACCATACCAAAACACAGGGGACCCTATAACTTTTTTAACATCGCTGTGATCTCCATTAATACATGAACTGCCTGAACTCCAATGAATCTCAAAGCTAACATCAGACCTGCTTTTTTTCACCTTATTGCACATTTTCAGCCAGTGCCAGATGCTGAGATTTCAAGATGTTTTAAGAAGAGTCATCTGAGGAGCTGAGAAGCCATTAACCTTATTAAAGAATTCCCCATTAGGAGCAACTTTACAGCTGCTGCAGAGCCACAACACCCATTATGCTGATGTTTGCAATTAAAAGAGAGTTTGCAGGATATGGAGGGCTGCAGTACTGCTGCAGTGCCTGGGGCTGCCCCATGATCCAGAAGAACATCAGGTAGAGACCCAGTCCCTTCTGTACAGACATCACCACTTCCTGCAGCCTCCATGGTCACCATGAACATCTTGGCCGGGTGAAGCTGGAGGCACCTCTGGGGTCATCTGGGGCTACCCTCTCCTCAAGCAGAGCCACCCAGAGCTGGGTACCTGGGACTGTGACTGGATGCCTTCTGAGCATCCCCACAAAGAGGAGGGAAGGTGCAAAGCACCCATGCAAAGAACGGACCTAACACATACTATTAAATTCCACCAGGAAGCACAGCCCCACAGAACCTCCCTGCTGGATTTCAAACATCTGCAATATCCTCTCAGAAACATGAAACAAGGAAATGGACTGTGCATTCACCTGCATTTCCTAATAAACAGGAGTTTTCCACATCAAAGGGTTGAGCACAAACAGCTCTTCCAGCCCTGAGTTTGAGCCAAGTGTTTGAGCCAAGTGCCCCATGTCCTTCTCCCACTGACTGCTGGGGTGATGACAGGTACTATTCAAGGCTCTTAGCTGAAGGCTGGGATGCTGTTATTGTTTGAGCTTCTCAGGGTTTGGCAGCTGTCAAAATCTGAGGCTTTGGGAAGGCTGCCCTTCCAGCTGCCCCACAAAGATGATGAAGCTGAAAGCCAAGCTGTAACAGAAGCAGCAAGACTCTTCCACCTCCTCCAAGGCACAATTGCATCCATGCCATAATTTAGCTATTTTCAGGCATTTCACCTGTTTTAAATGAAAAATGTCAGTTCCAGTATCCTCATGGAGCTTTTCTCTGGGGTTTTTACAGGCCAGTGCCCACCAGCTCTGCCTGGTGGCTGCAGCAGCAAGGAGTGATCAGCACATCACTCACAGCCTGAGAAACACCCAGAGCTTCACCAGCTGAGACGCAAGGGACAGGATGGGCTGAGCAGGCAGCAGTGCCAAAGTCCCTCACTTCCAGCCAGCATCTCCACTGCTTGCTATCTCAGAGAGCAGCCGCCCCACATCAGTGACCTGGTGAGTGTAAAACTGCCATCAAAGTGTCACTGTTCACACAGCTTTGCATTGTATCATGCAACCTGCTCTGTCCCAAAGGGCAGCAAAGGACCTCAGAGCCTGTCAGTCTCCAGTCATTGTGCAATCAGGTGCAAAATGCACTGGCTGGGGTTTATATTGTAGAACAGAGAGAGGGGGGGAAATAAAAATGCTAGGGAAAAACAACCAGCCTCAACCTGGATCTGATTATTCTTTCACAGGATTAGGGATTAATTATTCTTACTACACCCCACAAAGTACCATACTGCTTAATGACAGCACATTAAGATGGCAAAAGCCTGTTGATGTGCATATAAAAAGCAGACCCAGGCTCTGCTGTGGTGTATCAGCGCTACACACAGCTGTGAGTATGGAAGGAAAAGGAAAGGAGGAGTAATCATTTGCAAAGGAAATATAAAAATCTGTAGCTACAGCGTAATTTGTTTTTCATTAAGCAAGGGGATATTTGTTCTATTAAAAATGCTTATTTAAAACTCCTTTCAGAGTTCATTTTTTCTCCGAAGGCTGCTTTAAAAAACAATCTCTGCAAAAGAGGAGGAAAAAGCAATGTATTTTTCAAAACAGTTTTCTATTTCATCTGAAGTTAACGAAATGCAGCTCCTTGACATAAACCATATAGTGCCCTATTGCTGGCAGTACCGTTACAGGATGAAGATAACGATTCACAGTACTTTTCAAGAGCTATTAAGAATTACTTATTCCACCAAATGAACATTATAAAAAATTAATACTATGCAGATTGCCATTATTGAAAAAGCCCCTGGGCCTTAATGGCAAGGAATTTCAATTATTCCAAAATATTAATAAAGCAATTTTTTTTCCTTAATTCCCTTTTTTTTCCCTTACCCTCTTTCCCTAAACTGTTTTCTCCACTGTTTTAGAGCACCTGCCTCAAGTGATCCTGCCCCTTATGATCTGCCTCTAACAATGTACAGCGATACCCACCAAGGAGACCTCTGCCAAGGGAGCAGGCAGGGTGATCTCTGCTCTCCCCATGGGCAGGGGAGGCTGCTCTCAGCCCTGCTAATTGCTTTTCCTGGAGACTGGAACATCGTGCTCCTTCCCAGACCTGATAAATCCACACAAGTTCAAAAAGCACAGGCTGTGGCTGGCCCCAGCTCTCCCAGTCAACACAGCCACTGCTGCAGCTCCCACCCCATCTCCAAACCCATTGGCACGGCTTGTGCAGTTCTCAAGTCAGAGCATCTTCACCAGTTATGGCTGGGCCTTACCTTTGTCATCCCTATTAGCACTGCCTAAATAAACAATGACTTTACAGAACCTCATAGTTACTATTTTAAGAATCAAACCTGCAGTCTCCTGGAAAAACGGGAGCAACCAGCTCTCGTCATTGGAACACCAAGTTGTGCTAAAGAGGCTGGAGCTCTCCCAGGCTGTCAACTTCTATGGCCATGCAAAATTTAAGGCAGCAAAAATTGCATTATCTTTTCGGAAATAAAGATGGGTTTCAATATAATCTTTCCAATCAAATGGCTTTCTCATCAGTGTGAATTAAGTGGGGGCAAATAAGGCAAAAGTAGAGAAAAGCGGTTTTAAGCAAACACTTGCTGGTGTCTGTTAGGTGAATAAACGATGCGAGTGGTGATTGGCAAAACAAAATTTCCCTCTAAAAGAAGTTCCAAGCAATGACAAAAGTAAATGTGTCCAGGAGCTGGAAGAGGTGATTTTCCCACAGACGTGGGTAGAAGCACAGTGAGGAAGCAGTGCGGCTGGACGGGCCGGCTGCAGGACACGTCCCTGCCTTTCACACTCATCTTTCCCTAAAACTTCGCAGCTCCCCCCGAAGGAGAAGCTGTTCTCCACAAAGCCATAAAACTACATTTCCCGACACTCCACTTTAAAGAGATTAGGGCTGTTTTGCGGCTGTACGACAGAAATCTCCCATCAGTGGCACAAGAGTGGTCTCTGGTGGAAGAAGATCAGATCTGCAGCGTTGCCACCAAACACACAGGAACCCCAAGCCAAAGCTACCGACAGTCACTTTTTAGCCCTGGTAGGTTAGCCCGATGCATTGTACCCCCCAAAAGCGAGTTCACACGCACACTTTTAGACTTGGGATCTTTTATCACGTACTCAAGTCTGCCAGAAAACCCCGGATGGGAAGAGTGGCTTTTTTGAGGCATTTTCTTAAATGTGAATTAGAAGAATCTGCAGTCAAAGCACTCAGTCTTGACTTCAGAGCTGTAACACACGGACCAACCAATTGTGCAACAGCAGATTAGGAAGCAAGGAAGGTATGAACAGACAGCAAATATCAGCTCAGGGCAGTGACACCACTTGTAAACGTACAACCACAGTGGAAAACATTAAAGGTCAGGATCTTTCCCCAGAAATAGCTTTCAGACCATTTACACTCACTTCAGAATTGATATTTAGAAGTCTAAACCCAGAAAAAGTAGCAGGAAATGTGCAAAACATATCATCCTCATCTGAAAATTCAGAGGAACTTCAAACACATTGCAAAAATCCAATCACTAATGTCCACTAGATGTTTCCTTGTAACTTTGAGTTTGATCAAGACAGACAACAGAAAATGCCCTGTCAGCTTCAATAGCCTTTGAATCAACATGACAGACCAGAAAACAGCAGAAGATAGAATGTCAATCAAAGAGGAAAACAGAAAATCCAGGAGAAATAAAAAAATATCACTGCGCTATTTCCCAAAGTACAGTTATCTATAGACCGGAAGAGGTTCACAGTGCAGAATCCCCACCTGCACTAGGCTCTTCACACACCAGCTTAAGAAAGCTGTATCAGGAAGCACCAGCAGGTAGGTCAGTACTTACCCAGCCTCAGCTACCTGCTCATAAGGCCAGCAGCTTGATACTGCCATGTTTAATTTCTTCTTTCCACATCAAATAACTGCTTTTGGCATAGGCTGTCCCTCCAGTCACTATGCAGGGAGGATGAAGGGGTTGAGGGTGCAGGCTTTTTGTTTTGGGAGGCTTTTCTCTAGTTTTTCTGCAGTAAGAAGCCATCCCTTGTTCTAACTAGATGAAACCCCAGCATACATAAGAAGGCATCTCATGGCTAGTAACCAAGGCAGATGAAGCTGGCAAGAAAGCCCACCCGAGAGAGTAAGCACTTCTGCAAACCCTTAACTTACTTTTCGTGTTACTGCAAGCACATGGCTGAGAAGTATAATTTCTCTTCGGGAGGATAAAAGCTATTTCTTGCACACCTCAATTATGTTTTCCTGAAGTAACCAGGTTTAAGGTGAAGACATAGCCAAGCTATCCTTGGAGATAAAGAATTGTCAAGTTCTGGTTGAGACAGTCTCTTTCTTCCTCCCCAGAATACCCAGCAGTATGCCTAACCTCTGACAAGTAAAGTACAAACCATTACAAGTAAAGTAATGGTATTTGCTGTAATAGACAGCAACACTTAGCAGCAACAGTTCATCACTACAGCTGGCTCACAGAACAAGTGGAATTCCCAGCCACCCAACCCTCTCTGCAGCACACAGTCAGGGACTTCCATTCTCCCCACACAGCAGGACTGCCCCAGACACCTACAACAGCACCAGAGAACTCAGCAGGGACTTCCCGTTATTTCAAAGTCAGGGTCTTGAGCTCTTCAGATTGACCAAGTCACAGAGGACTCAAATGAGAGCCACAAACCTGCTTGCACACAGGCCTCAGGTTACACCTTCCTTTACTCACCCCTACTCCCAAGTTCTATGCAACTGCTGTTTTCCTGACTGGTGAATGGCAAAGATCAGGTATAAATGCTCCCTGTGTTTGTGAAATCACCTGCAAGCTTCATGATGACATTACAAGAATGATACTATAAGGAAAACACACACAAAAGTGGTCAAATACACTATTTTTTAATGCAGATTCATAAAATTTAAGCTGTGTTGAAAACTCAGGACATTTCATGAAGAGCATTTGGTCCTCTTAAGAATTTCCCATCTGCAATTAAATACTCCATGGAAAAACAACAATTAAGCATACATTGCATTTTTAATTAGGAAAAGTTGATATTGCACATTATACCAAGAAATACAAAAGTCTGTTTCAGCAAGTTATCCCAGCAGTGTTACCAATTTCATTTCAATATCATTGACTGACACAAAAGGTTCAATTTTAGTGCATAGCATGTGCCCTGTCATTACAAAATAAAAATGTATCAAAGCATTTTTAAAACAAAGAGGAAGAAAAGTTGGCTCTGTAAAGAATCCAAAGTCTTCTACCATGGAGTCAGCACCAGTCTCCTTGGAGACAAAAGCTGTTCCTATGAAAGATGTCCGATCACCTTCACCTTGCACAAATTCCAATGCAGTTTCTAACCATATACTATTTGGCTGAAGCTGACCATATACTATTTGGCACTGTGACTAATGGTCCAAGTCACTAAGGGCTGAAAGGCTGTGATACCTGCCAATACTGTTCCATTTTAGCTACCTATCACTCTATTTCTGGTGATATACAAGAAGGGAAAATCATGGTGGCAGAACAGTTGTGCAGCTTCATTACAGCTGTGTAATTCGCTGAGGACAACTCTGAAGCAGATTTCTGTACATAACTCAGCTGGAACCCTCACCAGGGCTCAGGTGCTGCAGAAGGCACAAAACACTGAGAGGCAGTTACAAGTGTAAATGAAATGCACGTTCAGAGAGCTTCACTGCAAGGCAGGGAAAAAAGTCATGACCAGAAGCAGCCACCAGAATACCTAGGGCAGCATCTGTCAGGCCATGACTTTAAATGGCCATCTGTGGAACACCGCATTAGGCTTCCAGGCTACCAGGTACTTGTCAATTTAGAGCTACAATGAGAAGATCTGGCCCAGTAGCAGCATTTCAGAAAGCCCAGATATTTTTACCTCTCTCAGTCGGCAGAAAGCACTTCCCTTCACGCAGTCTCCTGCACTTCTTTACACGATTACAGACTGAAGCATACTTGCATGCCCAGGCAATGTTTACTGGTCAAGAAGCTCTACCCTGAACCTCTCCAATACCTCTTTGGATCATAACACCTGGAATTTAGGTTTTGCTTTTAAATAGGCAACTAAAACATTCCAGTAACAGGTCTGCAAAGCCAATTCTACAGGAGCTGGAATTGCAGCTGCCCCAAACATCAAGGCAACTGACTACTGCAATGTTTTGTGATATCTTATGGTTCCCTCTCCCCGCTCCAGCCTTCCCTCCTATTCAAACACACACAGTAAGCCTAAGAAAACACGATTGTTGGGGTTTTGCCTGAATACAAGAACCAACTATAATGGAATAGAAGAATCTACAATGAAGTCCCTGAGATGCATTTGTATACTAAAAGATTCAAACAATAACCTCTTCATCACACCGTATTTATTAGAAATGCTTTGAGTTGCAACATCTGGTTGATGAAAACCAATGCTGTTATAAGAACATGAAAATACAGCAGACCAAGTTTGCCCTTATGTTTAAGCCTTCATTCAAAAATAACTAACCCAACAGTAACATTCAGCTATTTCAACTGCAGTCAAAATTAAAAAGCATATAAGCAACAGGGAGTCACTGGAGAAAAAAAAACACCACCAAAACCAATAAAAACCCAAACAACTGTTATATTTCAAATAAGTTGTTTTGGCTTCACTTAGTTTTCAATCCTCAAGAACCCTGCTTGAATTTAACTGCTCTCTTCCTGAAAGTCTACAGTTATTCCTCAAACATAACGGCGCTGCAGTTCAAGAAGGTGGGATGCAGCAACAGCAGGTTCTTGCCATTCCTAGCTGGAACCAGAAGGCACAGGTCACAGGTACACTGCACAGGTAGCACAGCAGTCAGCACTGGCAGCTGCTACACCCACAAACCCATTACAGTGGCATACACTGAACTGTCTTGTGGCACAGGAAAGTTGGCACAATGCAGGCTCAGACCTCTACCTCCATCTCCAGGACAATGCAGAGGCAGCCCCTTTACTAACTGCACTGACACAGAGAATAAAGACAGCCTAGATTAATAAAACTCAGAAACACTCTGGGATGGGCACAGAGGTTGACATTCTTCTGGTATCTTAAAGAGAAGACATCTCATACACAAGTTACTTTGGGATCCACTGTATTTTATAACCAGCTGATCAGAAACACTTTATCCGGGATATTTTCCCAAACAAGCTCAATTTTTCCTGCTAGAGAACAAAATTTAAGGCACTAATATATTAATGCTGACAGGAACATGGAATAGTTTGTTCTTCGTGTACTGTTATACCAGTTCTTAGCAGCATCTCTCTGGAAAAGGCACTAAAAACATGGCAGACAACGCAACTTTTGGACCTTCTGCTCAGCTAAGCTATATCGAGTTAGCCATTTGGAAAGCTGAGTGGCAATTTCCCCTTCCCTCCCAACCCATTCCCCTATAAAAAAAGGCACCTGATTTATCACTGGTTTCTATAGCTACAGACTCTTGTGACCGTGCAGTTCCATATAACTGAGGAATATCATGACTATACTGATAGCTTTTTACACGATCAGGAGTTATCTTTTCAAGATACTATTCCAGATAGAGTGATTTTTTGTTTCAGCAAAACCCATTACCAGTGGGTTCCTACCTGAGTAGTACTTAAGGTTGTGTATTGCTAGTCAGAATAACTCAATAGTTAAAACTTGGTGTAAGAAATTGCACTTTCCCATTCCTTCCCCAATCCCAAAATCATTTCAAATTAAATACTAGGCCCTTTTCTAAAGGGACATTCGTAACACAGCTACAAAGAGGTAGCTAAGTGGCACATGCCAATTTTTTTTAAGCATATTCAGCCTTCATTTCCAACATTTTTCATAGGAGGTCTTAAAGAAATCTCTGTTCAGATGGCATGTGAAGTTACCGTAGTTCAGAAGACTGAACTTGTAAGAAAACTTTATCTCCCTTCACGTCCATAACTGAAAACAAGCATAGGGAAAACCCAAGTGACTCAGCATATGCAGGTGTGTAGCTGAAGAGGAGAGGAATGTCGACAGTCAAATCCCACGCTCCTCCTGACATACAGTAAAAGTTACTCTGAAGAACCATTCAGATCAAGCCCACCATTCGATCAATCTGTCTCATGTAGTTACTCTTCAATGGCAGCAAGTATCTCCTCTCATCAGGAACTCTGTTACACTGTTAACAAAATCAGAATATATGAAAACAGGCAATCCCATACCCTCCATAACCATTTCAGCATCAGTAACCCCACATTTCCTCCCAGCACAGAAAACTGTACCCAACAGAGCTTTTGTTCCTCACTTTCTCTTGCTCTTTGCAAACTTACCAGCACAGACCACATAAATGAGCAGCAAGTGTTTCCCCAGTGCAGGCTGCAAGCTTCTAAATACATGCCAAACTACTGCAGCTTGTTATTCAACTGAGACTTCCTTCACTATGACAACTGTGAACATTTAAAATAATGCTCTTTTTTTTCTGCAGGACTGGGGGGAGGAGGAAAAGAACCATGCTAGAACCTACTACCAGAGACTTAAAAATACTGTTGTGTATTAAAAGCATATCTATTTTGGTTGATGATAGGCACTGGATCCATAGCTCTGCACTCAGTTGATGCCTAGCTATGAAAGGTCACCTTTACATGCCTCAAATCCATTCTGAGAGAAGAAAAGTTTTGTTTAAATAACCTCTGCTTTTCTCTTTCCCCATCACAGCAACACTGGAAAATTTGAAGGGCAAAGAACAGGTGAAGGGAAAAACAACGGGAAATAAATTAACAAAGCACAAACTAATTGCGGCAAAATGCTTAAAAGGGGACAGGTTTCACCTTCAACATAATCACTCTCACATTATCCTAATCCATTCTTTCTGCTATTTAAAGTGTTTTTCACAAGGGACCTTCTCAGACAGTTGACATTTGTAAGGCAAACACTGCTGAGCTTTAAAGTAACACTTTCAAATGGCTCTTTTTCTACTGCTTAACCCAGTTCAACATACATCCCTCCTCCAGCCACACAACCAGAAACAATCTGTGCATTCCTTACATTAGAGCTGAAGTTGACTGCCTTTAACTCATTAGGTTTAATTTTTCCTGAGCCGTCCTCTTCTCCAGGGAGGATGTCTTGCCACAGTGAGTTACGGAAACGTTCATCCACAGACACAATATGTCCCTCAGTAGTAAACATGTACTTATTTCCAGATTTATGCACTGGATTTTCTTCATCAAACAACTAAACAAGAGATAGGAGAGACAGCTACAGTATGCGTGCGACATTATTCACATCCCATCAACATTAGGTTACAAAGCATGCACTCATGCATTTGAAGGATCAAGCAAAAAGCATACCTCTTAGTGCTAAATGGGCAACTACTGTTAGAGCAAATGGAAATAGACAGTTTTAATGCAAGTGATTTATTTTAGCAGTTAAAAGGGAAGAGGCAAAAGAAAGACTCCTCACACAACTTAAACTGCCCTT
Organism: Melopsittacus undulatus; assembly: GCF_012275295.1. Taxonomy (NCBI): domain Eukaryota; kingdom Metazoa; phylum Chordata; class Aves; order Psittaciformes; family Psittaculidae; genus Melopsittacus; species Melopsittacus undulatus. The sequence goes on along the minus strand of NC_047535.1, from coordinate 34,852,598 downwards.
ATTTTTCTATGCAGCACTATACAGGCATTGCTGGGCTGGCATTCACCGTTTCTATCCAATCACAGATTTATTTGCTTTTCTGCACTAAAGGAGATTGAGTGCCAAATCCTGATGGGGAGGAACCGGAGGCTGATGTAAGGCAGGCAAAATGGCTACAAGTAACAATTTAGCTCAAAGCTGAGCAGCAGGTGCAAGAGTACCCTTGAAAGGAATATACACGTACCAGATATAAGTATTTACATGTTTCACTGAGAAAAAAGCTCTCCATTCGATCTTCCTTTGTCTTCTCTACAACGTGGTGCAATGTGGCATAGCCACACCTGCAAGATTGAAGATTGGTTTGAATTTAGTTCCTATGCATTCTGTTCTTGAAGCATTCCCTAAATATTCCTTAACTTCAGACCACTCCAACTGTCACTAGGGGTGAAGTTAAAATGAAACAAGTCTTTTTCACTAGTAAGCACTGATTATTGTTTTCTGGTGTTCTGATGAGACTGCAGTCATTGTTCCTGTGGTTCACCTACTCCATTGTGCAGCTTTGTTAAGAGTCTCTGAAAGAAGCAAGATACTCTCACAGCACCCAGAACAAAACAGGGAATTTCCCCATTCTGAGCATGAGAAAAACCCAGGTCTGGAAGCCTCATAGAATCATAGAATAGTTAGGGTTGGAAAGGACCTTAAGATCATCTAGTTCCAACCCCCCTGCCATGGGCAGGGACACCTCACACTAAACTGTGTCACCCAAGGCTCTGTCCAACCTGGTCTTGAACACCACCAGGGATGGAGCATTCACAACTTCCCTGGGCAACCCATTCCAGTGCCTCACCACCCTAACAGCAAAGAACTTCTTCCTTATAGCCAGTCTAAATTTCCCCTGTTTAGGTTTTAACTCGTTACCCCTTGTCCTGTCACTATAGTCCCTAATGAAGAGTCCCTCCCCTGCATCCCTGTAGGCCCCCTTCAGATACTGGAAAGCTGCTATGAGGTCTCCACGCAGCCTTCTCTTCTCCAGGCTAAACAGCCCCAACTTTCTCAGCCTATCTTCATACAGGAGGTGCTCCAGTCCCCTGATCATCCTCGTGGCCTCCTCTGGACCTGTTCCAAGTCCTTTATGCAAAGGTTTCTTCCCAAACTACCCAGTCTTAACACACCCCACCTCATCCACCCACCCCCCCAACTTAACATATGAAGCTTGTAATTCTTTCAGTCAACCCCCTGCACAGCACCTGAATGCCACTTAACTGCAGATTAGTACTGGTTTACACTCTTCTATGGTTAATACAGACTTCTCTAAAAAATCAGTAAATACCAATAGGTGAATAACAATTCACTGTCTTCCATGTGAGTCTCTCAGTATTACAGTCAGGATTCACTGATACTGTCTTGAAATGAAGGCCAATATGCAACAGCATCTGCCTTAAAAGCCATCCTTCCACTTTAGTTATACATCATGTGTTCATGATGTGAGAAATATTCTTGCAGGATCCATAGAAAAAAACACTAATTTACCTGTTTTCAGCAACTGATCAACAGTGCACTTTGCAAAGTAGTGATAAAATCCTTAAGCCATAAAGTTGTCACTGGACTGTAGTTTCATTTCCAGGTAAGACAGAAATCATTATTCAATAAATACATCACCACTTGTGGCTTTCATGGGTTTTCTGCTTTACATACATTTGGCAGATCAGATTCTATAGAATATTTATATAATAAAATATACATGCATAGCAGTGAGAAAAGACAAAAGAACATTGAAAACTGACTTTGCTTTTGTATATTTTTCCAGACTCTGCAGAATATCCATCCCCACATGAAGGTAAAACGGGTTCTTTGTGGCCTAAATAATGAAGACAGACAAGAGTTAATCAGCAATTTCAACAAAAGCCTAGTACTATCAAATTCTTGTATACTATAGTAAACTTATCTTTACAGGAACATGACTTAGATTACTCTCTGCAAGCTTCTCACATTTGCTTTAGTGCAAATACCAATACAATACGTAGGAAATTCAAACAGTTTGGATAGTTTTCTCGCAGCCACAGTTATTTCAGTTTAGTGTATCTCCTGCCAGCTGGAGACTCTGTCTAGACTATATAGCAAGGAAAGCTATTACATTTACTTCAACTATTTCTGTTAAGAAGTCACAAGTCTCCACCTTGTGAAAATCTGCCAGCAGTTTCTTTAAAAGGTCATTTAGCCTCCTTTTTGTCTGTCCTATTAAAAAAGTGTTACTTTTAAAGCAAACAGCACAGGAACTACATTGCATAACAATCTAATGCCTAAACAGAGAACTCTGTATAAGAACAGGCAGACCCAAAGGCACCAGATTTTAGCAGGCCAGAGGCTAGGAGTAGAAAAGTGACTTTCTGAACAAAACCATTTTTGTCAAAACATAAGCAATAAGCACAGAAAGGTCAAGTACCTGATAAAGAAGATATGTGGATTCCACTAACTCTGGTCTTAGTGGATAAAATGGAACATCCGGTGCTTGCAATTGCCAGTTGTATCTTTCTGGGAGAGCTCCGTATCGTTTCCATATGGCATAATAAAAAGCATGGAGACAAATAGCATCTTCCACATCTCCTATCAATACCTAGGCACAACAGCCATAAACATGCAGGCTTAATACTGCAAGCCAGCAAATTACTTTTCCGTCTGTACAAGAACATGCCGCATAATAAAACACTCCCCTCATAAGGTGAGACAAAAAAATCACCAACCCTCTCCCTCCCCCGGGAGAAGAAAGCTAATACATTAGTTCCATTGCATCAAAAGCTCTAGCAGAGCTCAGCCTCACAGCATAGTATGCAAACGCTAAGGTTAAATGAAAAAAGATAAAAGTGTCTCGAATCAAGTAGGCAGCAGGCCAGGCCTTCCAATATTGTTATGCTGATGCAGAAGCTGAACGGCCCTAAAACTGCCCTATCAGAACAGCCAGATGTAAACCTGCAGGTTGAAGCTCATCTCAAGAGACGCTTAGATTCATTCCCAGCCTAGGATTAGAATGGGCCTTTCTGACACTCTCGAATGTGTTGTGTTGTCCTGAGCAGAATGGAAGTTTACCTGTAGTCCAGGAAAAAATGCTTGCAAAGAATCAATCCATGTGTTCATCAGCTGTCCTGTGAACATGTTTACGTTAACGTACAAAGGAGGGTCACCTTCACCTTCATTGCAAGCTTCTCGACTGCCAAGTAACAATAATCACATGTAACTATTCACTATTTTGGAAGAAATAGTGCCACCAGAAAGCACTGCCACCAGAAAGAGAATAAGCCACACATTTGTCATGCTAGGTTCAAACCCATTTTGAAAAGAACAAAAAGGTCAGTAATGCTCACAGACAAATTCATTCACAAAGGTACGGACATCATATCCTAAAGTTATGTCAGCAGAATCTCTACCAGAAAGTCATGGTAGGCAAGATCAGGCCTTAAGATTTACTAAACCAACCAATTTAATATATTTCCTTTGCAGCTCTACAGCCTTCTCTCGGCTTCGCATTTACTAACTTGGAAGGAAACCAGATTAGCTTCTTTACACCAATGACCATGGAGTGAAAGGAACATTAAAATTTATTTCCACAGTGACTGCCATGGAAATAAGATAGTGGTTTTTTTACAGAAAAAAAAGAGAATGCTGATTTCTAGAGCATGCCACAAAACACTACACAATCATATCTTGCTTTGGGTCATTGCTTAGGGAAATTGATACTCATATGAAATAACATACCCTCTTCTTAAGTGGTTCTGAATGTTCTGATAAGCATCATTGAACATCTCCAAGTCTTCCTTTTCTCCAAAAAGGATGTAAGACTTCAGAAGGTATTCATAGAATGAATCCGACCCTGCTCCCAATCCACTTTGCTTTCCAACCCAATGACCAGTTTGAATATTCACGACATTTCCTTTCAGAACAGACAAAAAGTGAAGACTAAAGTTGACAAGTACAGCACAGACAAATAATCAAGAACCAGCACTCAGAAATAGTATCTTCAAAAAGTCTTGAGGAATGATCAAAGACTACTATCAAAATGAAGTGCTACAGTGCACTCATTCAAGGACCTAGCACACACATGCAGTTGGTTTAAGTACTTTTAGTCATCTGCCAATCTGAATTATGTTAATGGGGATACAAACACAAGAACCTCAGTTTCATTTCCCAGTTTCACAAAAAAATATGTCTTTGGAGACCTGTGTCCTAAGAACTCATTCAGATACTTCATTTTTCTTACAAAATTACACAGTGCCATTTGATCAACACAGACCACAAGTACACAGGCAGAGCATGACTTAAGAGCTACAGAGGAAGCAGACTGACAAGGTTTATGATACGTCAAAGAAACTCGTAGCATGATGGCATTCTGCTACAGGAAATTGAGGTAGGTCAAAACATGGAGCCAGCCAATACAGCATCTCATCAGAGGAGATTACCTAGCAGCCCAGTGTTATTGCTCCTGAGACTCCAGAGTGCTTTGACAGCTCTCCTGGCCACCCATTCAAACGTGGAATCACCAAGCAGCCTGCTAAGGATCCCAAATTCCACCAGCAAGGAACCAGCTCCTGCAGTACAGGTTTCATTATTGCTGTCTGGAGGTACCCCGTTCTTCAGATTGACCTGTGAAGAGGGTAAAGAGAGTGCTAACAGCGATAAGGCAGGCTGCACCCTCATGCAGTTGTGCTCTCATCTTCAGTCTTATATTTATTAGAAAACCTTTTCATTACATTTTGCAATATGTGACATGAAAGATCTATATATTTAAAAAGCCACAGTATCACTGCTTGGTTAAAAAGCTTTCCTGAAGAACTCCTGAAATTCATCTTACAGCTTTAACATCATGCTTAATGGGGGCAATCCTAATTTTGCTCCTCTCTTACTTGTTAATTATTCCAAATGTCAGACCACTTTTTCATCATTTCTACTAAACATTAAAGTTCTTCCAAGGATGATGGCCCTGCTGCTCCCCGTCTCTTAGTGATCTTGAAACCAGGAGTTTCCTCACTGAACACTCCTCAACTTCCCCATGCAACAAAATGTCAAAGAGAAACTACACCACCCTCAACTGATTCATCAGACTCTGAACAGAAATGAAAGTTCATGTTTCTACAGGCTGACAGGTCTGGAAGAAAAGCAGTGCTGCTGTGCTCAAAAATCTAAAGTAGTTGGGTAAGTGTTAATTATTTTTAGTGCTGTTCCACCAGAGCTGACATTCTTCTCCTTGCGAACTGTGTGTTCAAGGAGAACAACATGGTATTCAAGAAGATCGCAGTGTTTGACAGTGGGACTGAGTGTACCCTTAGCAAGTTTGCCGATGACACCAAGCTGTGTGGTTTGGTTGATAAGCTGGAGGGAAGGAATGCCATCCAGAGGGACCTTGACACACTTGTGAGTTGGGCTGATGCCAACCTTATGAAGTTTAACCATGACAAGTGCAAGGCCCTACACCTGGGTTGGAGCAATCCCAGGCACAGGTACAGGTTGGGCAGAGAAGAGATTCAGAGCAGCCCTATCAAGAAGGACTTGGGGGTGTTGATCGATGAGAAAATGAACATGAGCCGGATTCAGTGTGGGCTTGCAACCCAGAAAGCCAACCGTATCCTGGGCTGCATCAAAAGGAGCATGACCAGCAGGTCAAAGGAGGTGATCCTGCCCCTCTACTCTGCTCTTGTGAGACCTCACCTGGAGCATTGTGTGCAGTTCTGGTGTCCTCAACATAAAAAGGACATGGAACTGTTGGAACAAGTCCAGAGGAGGCCACGAGGATGATCAGGGTACTGGAGCACCTCCCATATGAAGACAGGCTGAGAAAGTTGGGGCTGTTCAGCCTGGAGAAGAGAAGGCTGCTTGGAGACCTCAGAGCAGCCTTCCAGAATCTGAAGGGGGCCTATAGGGATGCAGGGGAGGGACTATTCATTAGGGACAGGAGTGATAGGACAAGGGGTAATGGGTTCAAACTTAAACAGGGAAAGTTTAGATTGGATATAAGGAAGAAGTTCTTTCCTGTTAGGGTGGTGAGGTACTGGAATGGGTTGCCCAGGGAGGTTGTGAATGCTCCATCCCTGGTAGTGCTCAAGGCCAGGTTGGACAAAGCCTTGGGTGACATGGTTTATTGTGGGGTATCCCTGCCCATGGCAGGGGGGTTGGAACTGGATGATCTTAAGGTCCTTTCCAACCCTAACTACTCTATGATTCTATCATTCTTGAGTACTCGCTGAGCAAATGATAAATTCTAAGCCCAGCATAATAAATACTTCAGCTTAGTTTTATTTTATCACAATTATCTTAGATCCAAGTAATTCTCAATAGTTACTTTCCCAGGCTATTCACCTTCAAAGTATTTCTTATTAACCTTCTTACTGACAGCAGTGTTTGTCTCTGCATGATATATAGGAAGAAAGCATGCAGCAAGGGCACATTTCAACCAAACAGCACAGAAACAAATGACTACTGACCCATACGGAACAATACAGAGTGAAAGAACAGCCTAAAGAAAACATTTACTAGGCATAAGGAGCCACTTATAAGGTCCATGTTACTGTAACTTAGCACAGTTACCCCCCACACCTTTTTAATGTCACTTTCAGCAAGTTCAGTACCCCAGCACACATATACAGGCACACACAGGGCACAGAATTTGAGTTGCAGGACAGGTGAATTACTATGTTTAGATTATTTCCCCACTGTGTTCATACACTCACTTACCCGAGGATACGGAATTCCAGTTTTGGTGTTCTCAAAGGCCGGAAGTAATCTTACTGCTAGATCATGAGCCATATGCAACAATTCATTGTCATAATCCTTAATGGTCATATCACCAAAAGGCTGTTTGGTATCTGTGATTATTATGTGGGCAGAAAGCAGGCTTCCCAAAACCCTATGGGAAATGGAAAAGATCTTCAGTTTTTAAATCTGATCTGAACCTAGTTCTTCAGCTAAACCCTCACCAGTATCGTGTTTAACTGAAGTATTACTTTGTGCACAGGTACTACAGTGAGATCTGCTTTTTTCCCCACGACCAGTGAGAACATCTGGAAGCCACACTGCTCATCAGCCACAGTAATCCTAAAAACCGGTTCTGCAAAACTGGCCTAACCCAGTAGCTCCTTACAACATACCAAGTGTATTTATGAGCAGACTTCCTTGCCCCTGAAAACGGCAGTAAAATTGTTATATAAACTCAGTATTCAGAAAAAAAGAAAGCTTAGCCAAGGTAAGTAGCAATTAAATAACAACTGTTTAAGACATTCAGATAATTAAACCATTCAAACTCAGACAGTATCTTAACCTCATCTCCAAGGAAGATAGGCCTATTTTTTGCTTAAAACAAAAGTGAAAGCAAACAGCTCCATAGAAGAAAATGAAAACAGAGTATCTGTTTTTCATGAAAGGTTAAAAACCAGCTTATTTAAGGCTCAATTATGGGGCAAAGCCTACCAAAGACATTTTTATCAATGATTTTACTTGGTTTCTGCCATATATGCACACCAAGTCTTCAACCTTGACATTGATTTCATGACAGAAACTTAGAGCCACATACCTGATTGTTGCCTCAAAAACTTGGACTGTTGAGTCTTTATCAAATGAAACTGTGTCAATCACCAACTTCACGGCTTTCTGGAATTCTGATGAGTTTCCCATTACCTTGATATAAAAACAAGGCTATTTTGTTTAATTGCTTCAGAAGAGGGCTAGGAAAGAGAATGCCAAGTTTACATTTCAGACCAATAAACATATTAACTAGACACAGAACTGAGTATTACAAGCTCCTACTAAAAAGACTTTCTGGAAGTGATCATCCTACTGACATGTAAAAGTGCATTTTTAAGAAGTATGTCAAAACAGGGAAATCAACATGTATATTTTTGTCTGTTTTACCAACCTATGCACTCACATGCTCTTCCACCCCCAATATTGGTCTTTTGGGTGATCTTTTAGAGCAGAAGTCTACCAACTCTTAAGATCTAGCACACTGAGTGTTTTTAACTGCTTGAACTATCAGTTTAACTGCTCAGTTTAGCTTAAAAGGTAACACAGAGGGCAGAACAATGAAGTCTGATTCATTTATTTGACCAGTGAAGACCAGTCTTTCAGGCTTTTTACTCAACACTGCACACCCTGCCCAATAAGTTCCCCCATGCCAGTTTTCTTTAGGTATACCTTAGCAATTGATTTCCACTATATCCAGAGACAGACCCAGCTTCAAGGAAACAGGAATATGGAACTAAAACACAGGGTCCCACTTGCATTAGTTCAGGTAAGGCTGGGTGTACAGAACTCCTTAACCATGTGCCAGCCTGCCTGCTCTATCTGCTACCCAGACCTACCAGGAAAGCATTTGCATGCTTGATCTGAGCAGACAAAGAGCTAAGTAGGCATTCTCCATGCAGAAGCTTCCAAAACACAGGAGGCTCTAGGAATCATAAGTTTTACAGTTGAGAAAGTTATGTACTGTGCGAAAAGGTATTGATGGGACAATGAGACAATGGTGAATAAGCACAGGAAGACAACTGTTAAGCCAACACACCACCAGGCACGCAGCAGGGATCCCTACCCATTGCTTCAGTTAAAACCAACTTCCTGCTTTCAGTTCTGTGCAGTTAAACAGATGAGACCTCCTTCCTACAGAACTGCAGTTCCATGGTAGCAATGGCAAGTATTCTGTAACACTAAGCGCATGTACAGTGCTCGCACACACCACCTTCTGCACGAGAAGAGAGAAATGCACTGTGGGTCCAGTGAATCAGTGACGCTCCAGAAGGCCAAGAATCTGCCCCAGCTGCAAAAATGCACCCGTCAATGCACATTAAGAAAGTGAAACTCACACATGCCCAGAGTATGCGGGATTTCACACCGCTAAAATCTCCCATCAACTGACTTGAGCCTTTGAGATGTTAATATCCATATCCCACCAAGACAAGGCTTTCCGAGTTTAATTAGCAGAATTACTCCGCGGCGATGCATCCCAGCTACATCAATGCACCTTTGAACTGATCAACAAAGTTCAGTTGGCAAAGTCCAGAGCGTCCCGAACTTCCCTGGAGGTTAAACTTAATGGGGGGACCCCGGAGCCTTCTCGTACAAGACAGCACGGCGGTGGCGGATGGACGGATGGATGGACGGAAGGAAAGAAGGAAGTGTTCCCTGCAGGAGCAGCGCCCACCCTCCCCGGCCCTGCCGCGGACTCACCGCCAGCGTGTCCAGCGCGTCGATCAGCGTCAGCGAGTAGTTCCCCAGGACATCGTTGATGTTGAGGTTGGATCTGGAAGGGAAGAACCGGGCGTCAGGCCCCGCCTGGCTCCCGGCTCCCTGCTCCCCTCCCCGGTCCCCCCCACCACTCACGGGTCCCCGCGGTCGGGTCCGCGGCCGCGGCAGTGCAGCGGATCGAGCTCGTCCCGAGGAAAGGCGTGCTGCATGTAGCTGTCGTAGCTGAACACGAACATGCCGCGGGCGGCGTCGCGCAGCCGGGCCCGCAGCTGCGGGGGGAAGGCTCCGCTGTACCGCCGCTCGTACTCGTCACCCCCCGCCGCCGCCCCGCCGCCGCCATCGCCGCCCCGCCACAGCAGCGAGCCCCAGTGCGAGGAGCCGGCGGCGCCGGGCGGCGGCGGAAAGGTGAAGGGGAAGCGGCGGCGCAGGCAGAGGCCGGGCGCCAGCGCGGGCAGCAGCGCCAGCAGCGCCTGCAGCGCCAGCCTCAGCAGCAGCAGCCCCAGCAGCACCGAGCGCCATTGCATGGTCACCTGCGCGCCGCAAGCATAGTTTAAAGGGGCCGCCGCTCCCACGCCCGCACTGCAAACCCCACCGCGCTGCTCCGCGCCGCGCCCCCTTTAACAGCGGAAGGGAAACACGGGGCGCAGGGCTCCCATTGGCCGAGCCGGGACCGCCCGTCGGTCACAGGGAGAGCAGCGCCGTCACTCAAGGGCGGAACCGCTGCGAGCCTTAAAGCGGCGGGGCGGGGCACGGGGCGGCCCGCGGCTGTCGTGGCAAGGCCTGGCGGCGGGGCGGTACCCTCCGGGAGACTGGTGAGGCCTGCGCCCGGCCAAGCCCCCGAAGGGGAGGTGGAGAACCGGAGTCCTCCGCTATCGGGAGTGCGGCGGGGAATAAGGAGAGCTCTTTTTCAACGCCCCATCGAGTGCTGTAACGTTTGTAACCCGGCCCTGCTGCTGCTGCGCAGCACAGACACTTTTACCCCACAGGCGGCACCCCGCACCCTCGCCGTGCTCAGCAGTAAGCGGAGCCTCACCGGGGAGCGGTCCCCCATGTGCAGGACGAGCTTTCCTCCTCACCCGCGAGAGAAAGAGGCGGGGAGTTCAGAGGCAGCCGTGGGGTATGGAAGTGGGGAGATGGATACAGAGCTGACAGCTCAACTGCTCAAACAGCGAGATGAGGAACGGAGCAGCGGCTGCGGCGGCACCGCGGCCCATGCTGAAGTGATGTTCGGTGCAGCGCTGGAAGAGAGCAAAGAACAAGCTCCAAGGCAGCTGGAGGTGTCAGAAAGCAGTATAAATAGAAAACCTGACAAGGACCACTTGCAAAGTGTAGATATGAAAGTGAGAATAGACCCACAGCAGTACTGGTTAAAACAACACCTCTCAAAGACAGAGCGGAATCAGCAGTAGAGAGACTACAGCTGGGGGAGGTAAAAAGAAGACACATCTCCAGCCTAACCTAGAAACTCTTGATAGTAACACCATTAACTGTGGTTCTAACCGCAGCTGTTCTATTGTTGAACTAAGGCTGGTGTCCACTTTGGTGCTGCAATCTGTTAGCAAGTTGATAGAGACTATATGGGAAATCCCTAGACAGGGAAATAATAGTTAAAGACTTATCATGCATTGACAGACAACCAGGCATTAATGATTTGTCTTCAGGCTGTATTTTATACTATTTCAAAAGCCAGATATTGCTTTCTGTTTTCCATTCATTGCAACAGAAACAGTAGAATGGATAAAAAAAAAAAAAAAACCAACAAAAAAACACACACACACAAAAACCCCAAACACAAAACCAAAACCACAACAAAACCAAAACCTGTGGAATTCATCCATCTTTTTAATGGGAGGTTTTCCCCTCTTCAGCACAAAAAATAATATTCACAACAAGAAGATGAACTTATTGACTCTAATAAAGAGGAAAACTCCACATTGTTGAGAAGACTGAAATACCTTCCCACATCCCAAATTAACACAATTATACAGAAGCAGCTTCCCAGTTTAGTTCAGTGTGATGCTCTCCAGAGAGCCAAGTTTAGCTTACAATTTCACACACCACCACAGCTTTTTCCTTCTCTACCCACATATTTGCTTTTCTTGTTGAGTAACATGGTTTATGAATTTCTAAGTCTTTTCAGAAGCACAAATGAGACCAACAAATGCTTTCAGCCTCTAAAGCAAAGCCGTAATCAGAAATGAGAGCACTTCACAGACCAACTACTCAGAAAGTTGCCCCCACTGAGCACAAGGCTTACGGTCGCTCTTTTGAGATGAAGTCACTTGGTTAACATTCCTGGTTTCCAGAGAAACTGCTCTGCTAATACATGTTTAAAGCATAAAGTTAACCAATTAGGCCAGGAAAGGCTTCCTGAATTTACTATTTGAACATATCTGCCTATATGGAAGCAACACCACTTGCTCTCTTCACTGTTTCAATGAGTGAACCTGTTTGCTCCTCTCACAAATGATGTAAAGAATTTACATGTTAGCATAGATACGTTTTAAGTTAACTTGAGTATAGTGGCATTTCCCACAATTTGGTAATGAGGGCTTCTTATACATGTCTAAGAACAATAAAAGCAGCTGTACTACTACAGATAAATATGCAGAAGGATTGTTTTCAACAACACTTTATTGAAGCACTGCAAAACGATCACAATGATAGATGTTGCCTTTAACAGAATAAAGCCTGTAATGTCATAATTTAAAGGCACTAATCCTGGCACAAAGGTCTACTTACCCACCTTCCACTGTGACAGAAATAAAAACACCCAGTATTTTACTTTTCCTTTAAAACAGTATGTGCATACCCCCTCTGAGTGCCATTCTGTGTTTGTCATTTAAGTGACATGTAAAAGAAAACCCCAATGTTTCACCAAGGCATACTTTGACATTCGACACCTGTAGTCCTAAAGCAATGGACTACTCATTGAGGGTTTACAGTCTAGTGAGACAAGTCATTCTACACTCACATTTTGGGAATAAAAGTCCTGAAGCACATACCAGTCTCAGGCAGTCACACATTACTTCTCCTTTAGCACAATTCACTGCTTTGCTGCTTGTGTTATTGGCAACGCACTGCTCTCAGCAAGACAAGCTTAAATAACCTGATTTACAACCCCTGTTTAGAATTCCAACAGCTCTCTCAAGTCAGGGTCAGTGCAAAAGCAAGCCAGCAGGGAGCAGAGCTGGGGCATGCTACTGGGAGGAAGTGCATCTCTTTCACATCCAGTAAACACACAACAAGCAAATTATGACATGCCACTGCACAGCCACAGTAACTATAAAATTAAACCTTAGAAAAGTTAAAAGCTTGATAATGCGGCTAAGCCATATTTCAAGTTATTATCGATCCCTGCACAACATCCCTATATTAATTTAATCAGAGACTGTTTAAGGCATTTTCTTTGGCCTCCTTTCTTCTACCAGAAAGTAAAGATTATGGAGCTTTATGTGTCAGTATCCAGAAAGGACTGTCTTTCCAACCTGTTTCCATAAAGATGCAAAGAGAAAACACAGATCAGTAAGAAACTAAATTATTAGTTCCACAGATCACAGAACAGCTCCACATTTGTGCATCTTTCATGTTGCCAAGTTGTAGGACAGAACTGCTCCGTGCAACTGCTAAGACACTCGACTATAGTCAGGGGTGATGACAAGAATTATGCTGCACTGTAATTGCACTTAAAGAAACGAGCATCTACACTAACACTGGAGTTTTTCCACAAGGAAAACTCTCCCACAGCCTAGTGCTGCAGATGCATGCACAAACATCTCTTCCCAGTCCAAAGACTTGCTGCTCTATGATCAGTAAGAGCCATCACTTGTACTGATCAACACCAACACCAACTATTTAGTTGACAGCTATTTTAAATCATCGAGACACCACACAATAGCAACACATCACAAAATCATAAACATATGACTGATGTCCAACTCCCATGCATATTCATGACCAAGACTTCTCTCTGGCTCACTATTTGCCTTTTCACAAGACCTGGTTTTCTTAATATGCTAACAGTCAAGGCCTACTGCAGACATATCAGAAATGAGTTTCAGGACAATGGCTATTAAGTACAATAATTTATATTACTAAAATGCATACCCAAAAGCAATTTTTGTTGAGAATGGGAAATTACATCAGTTTTTGTTTGCTGTCTAGGCTCACTACAGAGCCCAAAACAAGTAATCATCATGAGAGATTAGACTGGCCCAACAGATTTCCAGAAGCAGAACACAACTATAGCATCCAAGGTCAGTAGACAACACCACTAAATATCTGCCTTAGGCTCCACACCTTCATTAGATTTAACCTTGGATGTAACTGTGCCAGAGGAGTGAGCTGTTTTTTAAATCCAAGGCTGAAAGGTGGTGAGAACAGCCTCACTCCTCTGGAAGGACTTAATACGCTTTTCTGTGTCAAAATTAAGGTAGTTGGCAAGTGAATCAAGCCCTGAAACAGAAAAGTGTAATTCTCTGAACTGGATTCAAGTAGTCACTTGAAGGTCTATACTTGAGCCATCTGAGTAACTACAGGCATCTGCAAGAACAGCACAGAAGCAGCTCCAAAAACCTAGTCACTTTGTGAAGTAATGCGAATGTACTTCCTAGAGTATACGCATCACAGATGGCCATTGTAGCTCTCCCTGCTATTTACATTTAGTAGAAACTATTCCTGAAATGCCATGTCAAGCAAAGAGCTGTTAATCAAAGTCATAACACAGGTGCTTTAAGTGATTAGTACAGGTATCAGACCAACCAGGGTGACAAATCCTGCATCAGTAATACTGATTTTGTGTCTAGAGGTATTTCATTTTGAATTTTCACTCCAGGTAGCTTTGCATGCAGGAAACTTCCATCAACTGAAGAAATATGCACACGATCTTTTACTCAACAGTTCATTAGTCTTTCCCACCAGACAACCTACATGTGATGGATGCTAACTGAACACTACTCAAGCCTAAAAACTAACCTGTTACAGTTCAGTAAGTATGAAAGCTTACATGGAGAGAAGCCCTGAATAGAAGACATCCAGTTTGTTACCATTACTTGGAAGATGTTGACATACAGTCCTATAACTTAATCAGTGACCTATGAGAAATTTGTGCAACAAAGCATTTGGAAAGAACCATCACTGTAACTTCAGATTAAAGTCACAAAAGAGATTTTGTTCAAGACCTTAGTCAATGAGAAGCCTCACTTTCCAACAGGATAAGAATCTTTATGCATTATTTGGCAGTGAATGATCAGGAACTGCTAGATCTGACACTTGTGCTAGAAAAGCAAAGGTTTTACTCTAGACTTGACAACAAGAAACAAGCTTGTAGACACATGTTTTTCCTTGAAAACAGAGCTCCAGAAGGCTGCCCCTACTTAAGACCCTTCAGCTGACCAGTGCTTTTCATACACTGAAGTCTGCTGAGACTGACTAGCTGAGCTTGCTCATGTAAGCTGAGAAAGCCCCAGGCCTGAAAGGTAGTTTTATGAGTATTACACTTGAACAGTTGAACCACAGAACATAAAGAAACTCAGGTATTTATCAAGCCTTCTGCCTCCACTCTAACCTTGTGGGAGAGGAGAGACATTCCATAACATATTTCCACGAGTTAAGCCACATCAACTCAAGTCAGTCAGTTAAGTGTCAATACAACCCTCAAAACATAAGTTTATTGAATAAAGCTGAAGAGCAGTAAACCAACATATGCATCCACCTAAATAAAAAAAGTCACGTATTTACAAAGTTCAGTAATTGTATAAGTTGTTCACATGCAGAGAGTAATGCACAGGTTAACAATTGGTAGTGTTTGGATGCCATAAACGCTGAAAGCAGTGAAGTATATAAACACCAAACACATCGAGTTTAGCTATAGGCCAGTTAACTAAACAGTGACCTGGTCCCCCACAAAGATTCACACATTCTAGTTTAGTTTCCTCATTTTAGGCACAAGCAAGTTTGCTAAATAGAAGTTACCTGTAGCAGTTCCTGGTGAACTAGGGACTACAGTAGCAAGTTAATATACCCTCTCCTCTACAGCACCAGAGTATGAATTAATTGAAATCATGCTTCAGAGAACTGAAAGGGGACAAAAAGTTAAAATGCAAATTCAGACTGAATGCAGGCAGCATGTAGTGTCTGTGCAACAGTGCAATAGTTGGTACAGAACAGTAAGGCCATGGCAGTCTAAATTAAAACTGGTTTGCCGTAACTGATATGGACTAAACTGTTTCCAACTAAAGACTCCAACATAATGCAAACCACATTTAGGTGAAGAATCACACACAGTGTGAGGCAACACAAGCAGGTGTACCATGTATTTGCATACACTAGTAAGCTACACTGACATTACTGTATGAACAAACCAGTCTTAACAAGTCCGTCCCTTTAAATATACTGAAGTCATTGAGAAAATAAAGCTACAAAAACATTACAATCTTTATGCGTACTTCCCTATACTGTAGGAGCTACTCAAGAAACAGGATCAATTCATTGGCTCTCTTGTGCTTTGACACAGTAGAACATTTCATCTTGCAACTTACAGACTTTGCACATGGTTACATCAAGAAAGCAGGCAGGTCTAGAGTTGTCACAATAGCCTAGATATTCCATAGCACCAGGTGAAACTGTGCCCAGCCATTTCATGAGCAGGAGAGACACTAGACAATTACATAGATATTGTGCTAAAGGTCAACAACTGACTCTATACAGAAACATCAGTAATTTAAGTGTCATGCAGCTGCTCAGAACATATGTTCTGGTTTCAGATAGAGACCACTAGTATCTGCAGATAGAAAAATGTATTTGAACAAAGTCTGATGTTCCTAGCAATTTGTTTTCATGCTGGAATACTCCATTTTTTTTGAAAGTTTGACAGAACAGTCCATTCCCATTCCCCACATAAATGTTAAACAGAAGCAACAAAATGATTTTAAACAGTTTGACTCTTTGCTAATGCATCATGAGAGTTTTCCTTTTCAAGTGACAGGGTAAGATCTCAGCTGTAGATTAGTGATGCTGATCTATTATGCCTTGTGCTCCCCTCTGCAAACAGCTTCCATTTCTCTGCTTACATACACACATCACATGCATTTGTGAGATTAATCAGTATCCCACAACTCGCGCTTAAATGTTTTCTAACTACTGTATGTGGCATCTTACAGAATCTTAATGCTGTCAAGCATCAGCATCTTCAAGCCACTAAACACTAGAAATAAAACACCTGCTGAAAATCATATAAAAACCTGGCCCTGAAAAACCAGAACAGAGTGTACCATCATAGTTACCATGGTAGAGAGATTAGGTTATCTTTTCTTAAAAAGCCCACCCCCCACAACCCTCCCACCATAAATGGTTGTAAAATAAATATTTGTGCTGACTTTATCATGACAACTCTAGTTGTTTTGTGACAGAATAGGAATACAAGTCTTCAGCAGTGCACATGAGAAATGAACCGTGAAAAGGCAGATTCTTGATACAGGATTTTGGGATAGTATCTCATTATGGAGGGAAGTGGACAATTGAGATTATGGCCAACTGGTACTGGAGATTCCAGGAAGACTTCAGCTTCTTCTTGATTTTGAATGCTGAATAAGCCACTGAAGCGTGATATCTGGAGAGAGAAGAGAAGTTCCATATTCAAGTGTCTCAGTATTTGTATAACTGGCATCGCTTTGGTATGCCAGTGTCTTCAGACATGACAGGAATATTCAAGTCCTTCTCTAGAGGATGATCCAAGACAGATCAACAGAATAATTGTTTTGAATGCTTGCTGTCAGTGCTTTGGTCCTATAGCTGCCCAGCATCCCTTAAGGAGCATTTAAAGGAAACGTCCCAGACATCCTTGTTTCTCAGTCAACTACACCTCTAGAAAAAAAAGACATCTTTTAACCTGACACCTTGGTATGACTCACATAATTAGTTTGAGATGTACATTACCCTATCTAGCCAGTCTGTGTCTCCTTGCCTAACAAAGTTAGTTTAGCCCTTCAAGCTCCTCCATGCTTGAAAGAGGGTCTCCTAAGGAAGGGAAGTGCACTGACATCATACCAGCCCAATGCTTCTAACAGCACCTTCCCTATAGCATCAGTGATGCTCAGCTGTGCTGTGAGGCTTGTGTGGGAGATATGAGAGAAAGGAGTATCTGCTGCTCCTGTCCACCACATTTTCATCTTTAACTGATAGTAAGGTTCATGGCTAAGAGGTCAGAAGAGTTCCTGAGGCAGATTTTTATGGAAAGAAGTTGAGTCCTTAACATAAAGCAGTCCTGGTACCCTCTGTAGCTTGTTCCTGTGACCACCAGCCTGAAGTTTCCCTCACCAGTAAACTTGTGTTAGCCTGCCAGTGAACCAGTGTCAATCTCATGGCAGCCACAAGAAGGCAACACTTGCCATCCTTTTCCTGATAAGTACTGTGCTTTTACTCAGTTGAGATTACTTGGTTTATTTACAATACTTATGTCAAGTACTTATTATTACACAGTACCATGGTTTCTGCCTTTGAACGTCAGAAATTCTAAAGCAATTGATGTTAGCACCAGAAAAAATTACTGTCTGGCTGCATGGAGGAGTGACTAGCACAGGCCACAACAGAAACTGCTTTGATAAGACAGCAAGGGAAGATGATAATTTCAAGGTAATGACTGAGGAAAAACCTGCTTCAAGTACTTGCTAGCCTCACAGTGTGGCAGAGTTGAGAACACCCAACAGAAGTATAAAATCATCTAGGCCAAACTAATAGTGAGACTAGTCAGGTATTTGCTCCAAACTAAAGGCAAGCAGCAGATTTCACTTTAATACCAGTCAAGCCTTCTCATTGCCACCAGGAGTTATACAAAATTTAACCAGTGCACTGACACATTAGTTCTTCATTTGTTACCAGTTTACAGAAGCCAGGAAGCTTAAGAAGTTACATTCCCCCACATCCATCCCCTGACAGCTCTTGACAATGTTTAACATTTTAGGTTAATAGTTACCTATATTATCTTTCTCTTTGCAAGAAATTGAGTAGCAGCAGATTTCTCTGTCTTGAATAGCAGCAAGATTCCTACAAGAGAGAGAACATTTCAACATATACTTATAACAAAGACTCTTACACTGACTATCTAATCTGTTCATCTTCAAATAACTTGGTTTTGTACAATGTTCGAGCTAGCTCCCATTGCTGTTTCTTACAAATACAAGCTTGCTAATGTAACAACCTTATGTACACAAATTCATTTAGAGTTAAAGTAGCCTTGCTTCGGAAGGGTTAGACTTACATCTTTTCAATTAGCTGTTTCTCATCCAAAGCATTCGGAAGGTCTCTCTTATTTCCAAGTACTAGAACCTGTAATCCAGAGTAGAAGGGAACAGTTGGAGCTTTCCTTTTTAAAAACAATAACAGAAAAAAACAAACCCACACCAAACCCCACAGCAAACTTCAGAGTCTGATAAGTAGTTTGCACTAGGCTAGTAAATCGAACAGAATGAGAAAATCACTATTAAACCAGATGAAGGAAGACTGACACAGGGAAAGTGGGGGTACAGATAAACTGTTACATGCAAAAAGCAAGCACAAGAACACATCAGCTGATAAAACAGAACAATCCCAGCAGACTTTACTTGTGATTTCCTAAGCTTACCCTATACTTCTGTACTATGCTTTGGTTAACTTCAACTATAGCAGACCCTAGAGCGCACAAACTCATGCTGTGGAATATTCTACTACTGGAACTCCTGTCCTCTTTTTTAACTTTTAAGTTTTTTTTTTATTATTTTTTGTTGCTGTTGGCTCTGAACAAGAGTAAGATCATTAAAGGATTGACTGACATCAACAATTTGATTTGAGACACAACAGGCAGGTATTGTTCATGCCTATATTAACCAGTAAGATTAGGTCTTTCTTACACTTAACAGTTCAAGCCAAACTTCAAGAGTTGCTAAAGCTATGTGCATTATTCAAGCAAGTTTAATACTGTGTAAGACAACATTACTTACAGGGATTCCTTGTAACTGTGGCTTATCTAGGAGATTGTGCAGTTCATTTCGAGAGGCTTCTATTTTTTCACGATCTGCAGCATCTACCATGTAGCTTTAAAGAGAATTTAAGGTTAAGTCAGTAAGACTGAACTACTTCAGGAACAGCAGTCTTTCCTTTACACTGTTCTAAGCACATTCGACAAGGCTTTAAACAAAGCTAGATCTTCTGAGCAAATAATTTGGTTCTTTTAAAGAAAATCTCCAAGATCAGAGTAGATGGAAGATTCTTTCAGTTAGACAGCACTGCCATCCAGTTCAGACAGGAAGCAGTTAGTACTCCAGATCACACACTGGTAAGAAAATTACCTATCTTGAGCCCTGAACTTACGGGTAAAAGAGGTCCATATGGCTGCAGTACAGTTGCAAAATTAAAACAAGTACTACCATGTCAGGCATGCACTGTTAGAAAGGGTACACACAGAAGAGGAGCAAATCTGAAGTACTAGCTGAAAGAAGATGACACTTACACAATAGCATTAACTCCTCTGCAATATCGCTCCCACATGCTTCGGAATCGTGGTTGCCCTCCTATATCCCAGATCTTAAGGCAAGGGGAAAAAGACAATTTAGCCATGCACTATGTCTAAACATGGCACGCAAAGAATAAGATAAGAAACCAAAACAGTTTTTCCTTTCCCCTTAGGCCAGCTGCAGGACCTCTCACACATCAGAGCAGAAATATCCCTAGTACAACTGCTCAAAGCTTGCAGGCCCAATAGCATAAGTTGCAAATTAGAGCATCTTATACCAGGTGCAAGAACACCTTTGTGTACAAAGTTTACACACTGTGCTATACAAGAAAATGAGATGTATTGACTTAAAACTGCTTTTTGATAAGCCTACCCTTAAGCAACACTAATGAGCAGAAGTGGAGAACCTCTGAAAAATAACTCAGATTAGAGCCAGACAGCTTTATCACAACATTACTTTAACTAGTCCATGAGTCTGGAAATCACATACAGATTCTCATTTAAGAAACCCCATATGCATATCCTTAAGCCATTTGACAGATTTAGCTGAGCCTCTTCCGTTTCCTGTATTTGTCCCAATGGTGGAAGCAAAACAGCAAACATACAAATACACAAATTGTAAACTAGAAGCTGAAAACCACCTTGCATAGGTTTAAAAAGAGACAGACAACAATAGCAACATACCTTTATTGTAACATTACCCTTTGTAACTTTCCTCATGTTGAAGCCCACAGTAGGAATCATATCCTCACTGAACTGACCTGACTGCAAAAAGAAAGGTGAATTTAGTGCTTACATAATAAAATATAATCTTTTACTGTCTTTCAACTGAAGGCTTTATAGACAAGGAGTTGCAGATATTATATTCATGTGTATTGAAGCTTATGTTAAGACAGTAGAGTCATTTCTTACAAGCACTGAAATATTTTTTTTCCAAGCCTTGAGGCAGTCAGGGCAGCAAAGTTACCTGTGGAAAAATACTTTGCACAACTTAGCAGATGGACAAGCAGGGCAAGTATAGGAAAAGAGCCATTCACCTACTTCTGCTGGAGCCAAGTTCTGTACATGAGGATCTCCTAGTTACCTGGAAGCTAGATATTCCTCTGATGCAAGCTACTCTATGGACAACAGTTAGAGTAATAAATCACTCCTACGGAGTAAGTGTCCAACCCATAGGTATGGGTTAACTCCCTGAGGAGCATTAAAGGCTGGAAAGTGGAAGGACCTGACAAGTCTGCTTCCTGCTAGGCTACAGTGTCCAACCTGTTCCACAGTGGAAGAGGCAATTGGAATGCAACTGGAGAATATTTCAGTCCATTTCCACAAAGTTCAGCATCACTTCAAACTCTGACATAAGTGCCACAAACCAGTACTGTATTAGAGAGGTTCTCTTGTAACAGATGTTTTACTGTCTGTTACACTTTTATCTTTGGTCTAGATGATCTTTTGAGGCCCCTTCCAACCCTTGGGATTCTGTGATCTGTAACAGCTTGAAAGCCAAGTTCACAGCTATATCCTGCAGCTAACCCAGGAGCCATAACAAGTGTTACCAACAGCAGTACAGATTTCTCCCATGCTCCCTTAGCTTTTTGGCAGAAGGTGAGCCTTAGCCACAGTGGTCATTATGTATCACACTACATCCATTATGTGTAATACAACCAGACAGTCGACCAGATTTGGAAAAAAGATCGACTCAAATGCATTCAGTGTTTAATTAGGATCTGGTATCGCAGCAGCAGAAAATCTGCTTCTCTTCCCTAATGTTGCACAGAGAAGCCAGCCCGAGTTAAAAGCCCTTTAGGATCTCTGAAGCAGATGTCACCTCACCCTACAGTTAGGGCCCAACTGCTCACAAGCTGGAAGTAGTAACTAAGTCTGACTGGACATGCCAAAAAGGCCAACAGCATACAGGGTTTGTATCAGGACTAGCAAGGCAACAGGAATAGGGCAGTGATCAGACCCTGTGCTCAGCACTGGTGAGGCCACACCAGTGTGTCAGTTTTGGGCCCCTCACTACAAGAATGAGGTGGTGGAGCTGGTCCAGAGAAGGACAATAGAGCTGGTGAAGGGTCTGGAGCACAAGTGTGAAGAGGAACAGCTGAGGAAAGCGGAGTTGTTCAGCCTGGAGAAATAGAGGCTCAAAGGAGATCTTAACACTCTTGACAACTACCTGAAAAGAGGATGGAGCAAGGTGGGGGTCAGCCTCTTCTCCCTAGTAACAACCTACAGGACAAGAGAAGATGGCCTCAAGTGGTGACAGGGGAGGTTTAGATTGGATATTAGGAAAAATGTCTTCACTGAAAGGGTTGTCAAGCATTGGAACAGGCTGCCCAGCAAAGTGGTAGAGTCACCATTTCTGGAGGTATTTAAAGACACATAGATGTGGCATTTAGGGACATGGTTTAGTGCTGGGCTAACAGTTGGACTCAGTGATCTTAAAGGCCTTTCCCAACCTAAATGATTCTATACTTTGAGTAGATGCTGTTCAGAGTTTGCAACCAGAAGATGATGGGATTGTAATACCAATGCTTTGTTGTTCACTTCTATGCCTAGAAGCCTGCACTTTCTTTAGCTTGTTCCTACTAGCTCACCTCCAAGCCCCCCACTGTGATCTTCCCCTAGCATACCAAAGCTGCAAGCTTCACATAATACAGACTCCAGTATAAGGCTGATAAATACTAGAAATCATCTGAAAACATACAGATGATAACAGTCTCATTCAGTTAAATGGCATGTTGATCTTGTCATTGACCTCCAAAACAGAAATACATCCAGAGCTTAGACTTGAAAAGACAGCAGTCCCCTGAACAGGTGATGATTTTTCACATTTAATGTCTGCTTTCCAGATGCATGGCTATACAGACTAATTGTGTTTTAAAAGAAGCAAAAAAATAACCAAGTCCTTGGATCCAAGGAATGCAACAGTAAAAAGCAATGATCTGAAAAATGGACAGCTTAAATCTCATTAGGCAGGTGTTTTGCATTCTCATTTGCAAGATGTTTCAGCTCTTTAAGCTACATGTATCAATCTCATGCAGGACGTTTCAGAAACTACTCTAACCTTTCTGCTAACTTGGCAAGGTAGGTGCACAACCTGCATGCTGGTTCAGGAGCTTCCTGTTCCTGCCTTAAAAGCCCAGTGTACAAGTTGCCCATCTCAGCCAGCTGGATTACATGTAGCTCAGCAGCAGGTGATTAACCCTGCTTTCCACATCTGATGCAGTTTAGTTCAGTTTATAAAGCATGCACTGCCAATCTTGCCTTTGAAGGGTCAGCTTGCAATAGTTGCTCAAGAACCACTGCATTCTTGCCTCTGCAGTCACACCCTACACCCACATCTTCTAACCAAACGTCTCCCAAGCACTCCTTGAACCTCCCTTTCTGTGATACATCATATTACCCACCCCATATGCTGTCAGCTATCCCACTCATACTTCCCGACTCTTCACTCAAGTGCTGTTCCTACCAATAGCTCATGCTTTCTTTCTTTTAGGATACAAATAGCTCTACCACTCTTAGGATATGGACTCCTTCAGATTGGAGAAGCTCCTCTTTTGCCCTGTGCTTAATGTAATGTTAAAGAAATTTCTGGAAAGCCTCCTTTTGGTGCATCACACTATCTGCAGAAAAGCTGCTGCACCATATACTACTTTACAAGTGCTCTCTACCCACACTACGCACCCAGGTGGCATAAAAACTCGTTCTGACTTGCTTAAAAACTGGCCTACAGAGTCACTCAGTTACAACTTGAGTTCCAGCTTTCCGTATGTTGCTTTGTAGGCAAAACAAACCAGCACTGACATACCTTCTGAGCTGTCAGAAACAGAAGAGAAGCACAGCACAGCTGCTTTCACTGAGCTGCCTCCAAAACACAAGTACACCCATCCCCACTATAAAAAAGTTAAGACTGATTCTGAGGTGAGGTGGGCACTTTACAGCTTTGAGAGGCACATCTGACTGCAGGGTTTGAGCATACTGATCAACTCATCTCTTCATTTGAAAGACCTTACTCTGATATCAGTGTGGGTGTTCACACACTGTTCACGCATTGTTCACAGTTTACATGCAGAAACCTTATATTTTAAGCCACCTTATATTTTAAGACAGATCAAAAATGGTAAAAAGATTGTACAGCATTTTGCTAGCAGGCAATGATCTCCTTCAATACGTTCTGCTATTGTACCCAGCCATCTTAGCCCAGAAACAGCTCCCTAAACCCAGAGTTTAGAGTGCTTTTGTTTACTACCTCTACAAGGGGGAAAAAACCCCAGGAATTCAGCTGCATCTTATTCATATGCAAAAGATACTTGCTCAGCAGAACAAGAATATGCTTTTTTATTAGTAAGCAATTCTGTTTGAATCAGACTTCCCTCTGGCCCTCCTAGAGCAGATTACTCAGCCCTATCACTGTGTGTTCACAATACAATGCTTTCTCCTTCTAAAACAGGCATCAGCTTTCAAACAAGTTTGATAAGCACAGAAATATTTTCAGTTCCTGATCTCAAAGTGCTTGGCTGTTGTCATACACAGTAGCATTGCTCAGACACTCAAATACTCAAACACTCAAAGCTCAAGCTACTCAAGAGTAGCTGCTTACAAATCCAGCAAGAACATCCATTTTGGCACTTCTGAATATTCCAGTAGGCAGACTCTATACTTCATACAGGCCTCTTGGAAGATCAGCCTTGTGTACTACAAGTGACAATGAATTAAGCCATCAGCTCTGAGGTCACACAGCCCAAAACTGTTCACTGAAGGTCACAAAACAAAGATAAGAAAGAGGGAGACTAAACAGACCAAATTTCAGAGACCACATGCAGAAAGAACCTGCAGGACTAGTCGTTAAGCCTCCTGGTTTAAGACCCTTTTCAATACTTCAAGCTCCCCAAGAACCCAAGCACGTGATTTTAGCACAACATGAACCCATTTACTTGTCTAAATATTTATGCTGAATAGGGATTATTCAGAGGAGCAAAACTGCTTCCAGGCTGAACTAGGTCTCTGCATTATAATCCAGCACAGGGCCAACACCTACTTGAACAAATCCATTTGCATTCAGCTCACCTTGCATATAGTCATAGTACCAGCTCTTGCACGGACTGTAGTGTTTATGCATTGTACTGTCCATCACTAACATTCCAGAAATGTACAAAGGATGAGAGCTTAGTCTTAAACTGCAGCCAGCTTAATCCATAAACTACAGGCAGAAGACTGACAGCTTCTAGGGAGTTATGCTTACCAGACTGTCAGCACCAAGCCCTAATCAGTTTAGTCAAGTAATTGAGTGTAGTACTGGAATTCCTCCTTCCTCTACCTTCCTTGAAAATTCATTTTAATACACTAAAGGAGCCATTAAAGGCAGAACTCAAACTGCAGCAGTAGAACCAGTGTTCCCTCTTCTTTCCAGCTACAGCAGTAAGCTTTCTCCTGCTGTCAGCAGAGAGCATGCTGCTTACAGGTCCATCCTCATGGTCCTCAACCACCAATTCACAGCTACCAGATTTTGATTCCACAGCCTGCACAACGAGATACTTTATACCAGAAAAAGTCAGGGCAGCCTTCAGCTTGCATCTCATAAAGCTAACATGATTCATTACTGTTGCAGGACAAATTTCTTCATATAGTCTTTGTTACTACACACCAAGGATTTCTTTATCTTTATTCATAATACTTTTCATCCATCTAGAAGAGATCACAAACAAGCTTAGCTGATGAGGAGACAATAACTTTGGGAGTATGGATCCCAGCCAGGACACTCCCAACTCACCTGAAGCAGTATATAACCTTAAGCCCTGGTGCTCATCCCTAAACTTTTCTTTTCACACTAAGAAAATCACTGCATCTTTCAGAAATCTCTTCTTAAAAAAAAAAAACCAGGGTAATTTTAGCATTACATAAAGCTACCCCTACACTAAGCCTCCTCTGCAACATTCATAGCCTCAACCAAAAAGCACATCATATATGGACAAATCAATTCTCTAGTTTCTGTAGTCTAGCTGCCTTCTGGAAATACTTCAGTGTTTCAGTTACTTGTGATCACATTGAGAAGCCTGAACTCTAGTTTTGAAGCTTCAATCCTTGTGATCAAAAAGTCCCTTGAAAAGCTTTACAACAGCACTTCTATGACTGACTGCTGCAGAAATCAAAATAGTGGTATCTGACAAAAAAATGAAATTTTATTTCCCCAACCCTGACTTCAATGGAATGTTTAAATGGACATGGCCTGCTTATCACATACTACCACACAGCAGTTAAAGAAGACCTAAAAAGGCACATTTCTATCTAGAAGTCAGTCATACAAGATTTACAGACATTTCATGCCTTTCATGAAAGCATCTTTCTCCGGGTGTTACCACTTAAAGCTCTTCCACTGCTTAAAGAGTGCTATATGGGAACTTAAGACCACGATGGAAAAACTAGATTCCAATTTTAATCACCTGTTTCAGACCAGGTGGGATACAGCAAGCAGGACCTCAAAGAAAAAGTATTAACTAGAGTATGAGTCACCTTGTATTAGCTTTATTACCTAATGAAGTGAGGCAACCCATTTCAAGAGACTTCTCTGATTAAGAAACACTTAAAAAGTATATATCAACCTTCTCGCTTAACTACCATGTGTATGAGGTGACAAGATACATTATTTATGACCTACCTGGGTGTTTCAGAAGGCACTAACACAAAGCTCTTTAGAGCAATCTTTTTCCACACTTGTCTGGTGCAGCTTCTTTAAGTCAAAGTTACTTATAATACTCATGAGGACAGAAGGAAGTCACAGCTCCCAACTGGCCAAGGGAATCCTTTCTTTAGGCATTTCTAAAACTGCCTCTCTCCAGAAACCAAGGCCTCATTCAAAGACTTGTCAGGTATCCCAAAGTTAAAACCACACCATGCTAATTTAGGCTTTGACACAAATCTTAAAAAGGGATCTTACTTGCTGTATCACTACAAATCACTACAATGGAACAGATTGAGTTTAGCTCTTAAACCTGACAACAGTATTGAGAGAGTCCAACTCCAACCCCTGCTATTTTCCTTTCCTGCCTGCTGAGGATCAGGCTATCAAGCTTCAATGTTCCAGTGCCAAACTCCTGGATCAAGAACAAATCTACCAGGTTTCAAGCAACACTTCACAATGGGAAGCACTGCTCTTCTATGAAGCACTTCTGAAGCTGAACAAGTGTCCCTTTATTCACCAGCATGCACTGCCCACAGCCTGGAAGCAGAGTCAGTTTACTTGAGTCACATTTCAGTTGTGTCACGTGGCTGTGGAGCTCCTTGCCTCCCATACCTCTCCACAACGACATGGCTTGGACTCACAACTTTGATAGCATGTCTGATTAAAACCTGTTAATAGATGCCATCTGCAAAGATACAAATGACAGAAGACACTACAGACTCCAGTAACTAATGGACATTTCAAGTCCTCAGATAAGAAGCTAACAACTCAAGATGTGATACTGGGATAACATGCAGTTTCTACAAACAAGAGCCACAGGCCATCTACATTATGGAAATCAGGACCAGGAAGAAATGATATCCTCCCTTGTGAGCAAGTTTACTCATGCACATGGAAAACTTATGTTTAATATCTAATTAGAGACAGTGACTAATACAGAGCCTCAGCAAAGCAGAAGCTGCATTAGTTGCATTCAGCTGTAACTAGATTTCACTGCTAAGGTCAGTTTTTAAACCTTCTAGTCAAAGTAAGTTTGGTCTGATCAGAAACTACGTGCATGTTTACACTAAAGGAATAAATATGGTCAAACCAGTCACCTACCTAGAAAAAGATTTTTCTAGAATGGAACTGTCTGCCTGTCATGCCCCTTCTACTCCAGCAGCAGTCAAGCCTTGGATCAAGTCTCCTGTGTAATTGCTTGAGTTTTTCCTCTCGTTGCATACGCCTAATTTGATTGGCATAAATTACATTAGAGATTTATATTAGATTAAACTCACTGCTGTAAAGACACTGGTAACAGCCCTCTATTAGACAGAACACAACCTTATAAGCCATGGCAAGCTCCTGGTATGCAATCCAGCTTTTAGAGCTATTCTACAGGACTAACATCTTGCTGTGTCATTCCTTTCATTTTGGTTTTAAGCAATACCAATGCTTGACAGCTACATCCATCCAAACCATTAACTGGCCTGCAGAGAGCAGTTATTCTTTTTCAGCTCTTTTTCCAAATGCATACTCTGAATTAAAGTCCATCAAGGATGCAGCTAACAAGAAGTTAGCTCTTCATGCCGTGGACAGCACTACTACTTCAAGAACTAATACTGCACTGGTAACTGCAGCTTAGGGCTTTTGTTTTTTTTAAAGACAGTAATAAACCCCTGAGCAAGTCCCCTCACTCTCTTTGAAAAGAGTTGCTAGATTTTTCTAATTAAAAACTTCAGAAAATCAATTTACTACTTCCAAACTTAAACCACCTAACTAGGCTGTGTCATTATGCATAACAACTTCCTTATTTCATTCAGTTTTGCAAGAGTGCTTGAATGACACTTACTCAGATAAATATCTGGGTGTGATCCTAATATGTGGTTGAAACCTTGCAAGGTTCAACCACTAGCAAGGCAAGCTGGATACAGATGTCAGCTTCACTTAGGTATATTTTTCTCATTTGAGATTATTTAGATGGACTAAGCCAAAGTGCAGCTACTACAACAATTCAGTACTACTCCATCTATCTGCAGTATAGTTTCACAGATAACTCCCTGAAAGAAACGTGCTACTGATACTGCACAGACAGAATAGCAAAGTCAAGTGCCATCACCATCTAGGATTCCAGAAGACAAAACACTCACGAAGTAACCTCAGTGCCCAAAACTTTATGAACACATCAGCCAGCAGCCACAGATTGAGGATGTTCAACAGTTTCAAAGTTCCATTTTTAGAAATCCAAGCCAAGAGGTAACAGCAGCTCTTATTGTGCTAAAGAAAAGGTTTCTAGCATTCTTGTTCCAGCAACTTTCACCTAAATAACTAGGCAGAATTTCCTTTTATGAAGATAGACCCATTTCACGACATTATCATGAAGACCACCAAGTGCTAGCATTCACAGCTACACAAGAGGTTAGTTACATGTCAACAGCTAGTTAAATGTAAGGATTCTGTATAACTGCAAGAGAATGACAGTCCGTTTCCTATCCTGCACCTCATTTAACTGGCAAATACATTCATAGAAATAGTAATATTAAGATGACAGCTTCAAAAAACCCCCCAAAACAACAAACCAAACCAAAAACCAAAACATCCTGAAGCTCTGCTGATTGTAAGGTTGAAGACACCAGCTTGCTTATTCTAGAGTCACTGAACTTAACACAGTCATGCTTCCTGCAAAACTAGAAGGTAGCCTGGTTTCCCATTTCAGTCTCCCTACAAAGGCTTCCAAATCCCAGCTTGTCCCTTTGAATTGTCTTCCATCACATGCATCCGCAGAACAGGACACTCATGAAGCCGAACGCAGCATTTAAGCAAGCCATGCTTTATCTTGTTCAACAATGGAAAAGTTTCATGTAGGAGGATTCCCACACCCTTCCTTCATCTGCTCCAGGCAGATCGTCAGATAAGTAGGCCCAAGTTCAGCAGTGTGCTGCTCTTAGGCTTGCAAGTTGTACTTCTTAGCGCATACCTTAAGAGAAAGTAGATTATTTAATGCAGGTTTCAGCAAACAGGATAAGCAAAAATCTGAGAGAAGGACCATGAGAGGGAAACACTTAATCATTTACCGATGACCACTGGAAAAAAAGTCAAACGGAGGAAAGCCACTAAAGACACATTACACTGTCTTCACATCATGCTAACGCAAGCCTGACCAGACCAATACGCTGACTGAAACAAGCCTTCAGAGCAGGCGGCAGAGCTCCGATACAGCTATCGGTGTCATCAGGGTCCCATTAGCACACAAAGGTTTATGGAGGCCCCAGCGCACGGCTGGCTCAGCCACCGCCTAGGAGCCGACCCTGCGAAGGCCGCCACGACCAACTCCCACCCCGGGCAGCCCCGCATGAGCGGCTGCACCCCGCAGTCGGGCTCCGCATGTGAGACACTACCGGCCTGGGGCGCGCCGGTAAGCGACAGCGAGGACCGAGGCCGGACACCAGGCCGCTACCGGCCTGGCTCGGCTCTACTGCGGCGCCAGCCCCCTCCGGCGGGGCCTGCACCGGCCGCGGTATGCCTGGCACCGTGCGGCCGCCAGGTCTACCCGCCAGCCCCACCGCCTCCCGTCCCAGTCCCGGCGCGGCCCGCTCACCGCGATGACGTTGACGAAGGTGGTCTTGCCCGAGTACTGCAGCCCCACCAGAGTGAGCTCCATCTCCTCCTTCCAGAAGAGGGAGCGGAACCAGTCCAGCAGCCGGGACAGTAACGCCAACATGGCTGCGGCAGACGGGACGGCGGGCCGGGGGTACTGACGGGCTCGGCCCAGGACTGGCGGCGGCTGTCGGGCACCGGCGCGCTCCCACACGGCCCGGCTCGCCCCCGCGCCGCGGTCATATGACGCCTCGGCGCGGCTCGCGCGACGCAACCAAGAGCGGCGTCGCCGCCGTCAGCCCCTGCGCTGCACCGCCCCCTGCCGGCAGCCGCCCGCGCTGCGCCCGGGGAGGACCGGCTCCGGCCGGAGGGCGGGGCGGGAGCTGGTCCGGCCCCTCGCGGCTGGCGAGTTTGAGGCTCCGGGTTCGGGGCTTGCCGCAGGTCGTTCCTCCGGTCAGCTGTGCCGTGCTGTGAACCGACCCCACGGCCTCTGAGCCACCCCCAGCCCCCTGCTCCGTCTGGCCCCGCAGAAGAGCCCCAGCCGCCCACGGATCCCCTCAGAGCCCCTCAGTCACCCAGCAGGGCGGGGAGCAGGACCTGCATGGAGGGCTGGGGCTCCAGCTTCGGTGCATTCCCCGGTTTGTTCCTCTCTCGGGTGGGTCTGTGAGAGCTGAACTCTGAAGCATGGAGCTGCAGTGCCCTGCAGGCACATCCTGGGAGTTAACAAGTATTAACCATGATGTTTCTATATGATACATGCGGAGTGTTTTTTAAAGCAAGCACGCTCTTAGAACTGCAAAAATCACTGCACATGATCTTACCCTCGTGTAATCAGATGTTCTCTAGAAGCTTTGCCAGGAATCCATGCATTTTGCACAGGCTTTTTCAGGTGTTTTACTGAGGACCTCCCTGCTGTGCTGGTCAGGGCACTGTAACTGGTTATTTTAATCCTTGGACATATTAAGCCTAGTTCTGGAAAGCCAATAGCAGGTGAGACTAGAAATCCCCCAGCTTCAAAGAACAGCAGAACGAGAAGGCAAACCAGTGCACACATCTGCATGGGTTTAAAACAGAAGTCGATTGGGGTGATACAGATTTACAAGCTCTAAGCATCTTGCTTTATGTAATAAATACCACACCTCTCCAAACATCTGCCCCCAATGGGACACTGATGAGGATCCCAGTATTTCTGTCATTGACAAATTGTGTAGATCCAGCTTTCCAGGTAGCTCAGCGGTGACTTTTGCAGTGTGAGGCCAAGGCAGGAGGGACATGAGCTGAGCCGATGAGATGCACAAGGAATGTTTTCCATTCACATGAAGTACAATCTTTTTCTTTGTGATTTCTTATGATGTCGCAGAAAACTTTTCATGACTGAAATGAAAAGATACTAATGGATATTAAACAGAATGTTTTGGTTGTCAATAGGGTGGAAAACAGCTTCTGTTTTGTGCTGTGCTGCAATGGTTCTCAAAGTATTTTACAGACAGTAAGGACCTCATCTGCTGGGTGAAGAGTGAGAGCAGGGTCACAGCTCTCTGACATGCTTTGTTAGCTCACTGTGCCTCAGTATTCTGCAGCATTTTTCAGGGCACCAATGTCAGGCTGAAGACAACCTTCCTCCTTAATGAGAACTGAAGGGCAAAGTAGTCTGGGCAAAGCTGGAAAGCTTCAGCCTCCAGACACTCACCCACTCTTGGGGCACCCGCTCCATGGCAGTGCCAGCCATGCAACCTCCATAACCCCAAAGGGCTCACCCAATGCAAGCAAAAGGCTGTTCCTCCCCACCCCAGCACCGCACTGGGAGAGGAAGGACCAGCACAGGCTGGTCCCTGTTCCCCCATTGCCCCTGGCTGAACCTACCTGGTTACAGAAATCTCAGCTCCAAGGGGAGCAGGGGAAGCAGGTTAAGTAGTTTTGTGGAGGTTGATTAATGAAGAGACAGGGGCCAAACAGCTCAGACAGTGCATATGAGCACACAATGAAGCAGTACAATCAGTACCTGGGAGTTCTGGCATTGTTTGGCATTGCTCATATTTGTAAAGAGCAGTAAATACAGCACCAAGTATAAACCAGTGCCAGCAGAAGCTAACAGTCCCTTTCCTTTTTTGCTCAGAGGAATGTTAGAACTTAGTTAGTTTAGACCCTCACTAACAAAAATCATAGAGGAAGTGCTTTTAAACACAGGCAGGCCATGATGCTAATGCATGCAGCTGGCAGGTTGCCTTTGTGCTCCTTGATGAAGAGAGAGCAGCAGCATATGCAGCTGATGGATTTCAGGCAGCCAAGTGCTGTGTGCAGTGCCCTCCCGAGGCTACGTGCTGTGCCTGGGACATCTGCAAAGGGTTCTCCTCCTGCATTGCTGCCAGGGGATTCTCTAAATCACACTGCATTATTTTTGAGCCAATGAGTAAGAAAAGGGACACACACGCACATAATTGTACTCTTCGAACAGTGGAAAAGAGATGCAAAGAAGCAACCAGAATGAGATTGGTATAAAATCACTGGAACCACATGGTAGGCTGGCATCAGCTATGCTGGCCACATCAGGAGGAGTCACACCACCCTGACTGCTCTTTTTCTGCTCGGCAGCTCCTGACCTTGGAAGAGCTGTACTAATTGGTTCTTTCTGCACAAAGGAGTAAGTACTACATGCAGAGAAAAAAGCCTGTTCCTATCCTCGGCTTCATGGGCTGCACAGCATGCTGCAGAGCATTTGTGGAAGGTGCCTGCCATCAAATGCCACTACTCTGTGGCACTGCAATTAGAAATTACCCAGCTCCCTGGAGGCAGGGAAGGTGGATGTGCATGTGCTTTTCCACCCCAAAACATGGCTTTCTTTTGTATCCACAAAAAGCCAACTAACATTCTCCTTCCAATTAAGCTGTTATATGAACTGCACTTTGAAAGTTCTTAATCCATTTTATGGTTTATTAACTCAGAAAATTTCATACCCATGGCTAGCTGTATCAAAGAGGATGTGATGCCTGGCACCAATTAGTTCTAATAACGAGCTAAATTGTGCACCAAGTTTTGAGTCTGTCATTAGTACGAGAAAATAGGACAGCTCCTCTCAAAATAGAATATCTTGCTGGACGTTTCTTTAATTTGTCTTTGGCTACAGACTACTCCCACTGGCTGATGCAGACGAAGACACTAATTGATTTGATGAGTTACAGAAGCCTGCTGTGTGGTACTTTCCCCTGCTGCTGAGCAAGGAACCACAGCAAAATAGTAATGTTAATATTGCTCAGAGATTTTGCATTTCTGCTCATTCATGTTTTGCACTTTAAGGAGGCAAATACACACATCCTGTTAGTGCTGTCAGTTCGTTTAGAAGTTCGTTTTCTTCCCAGAAGGGTTGAGATGGCCATTTGTAAAATGCCTTAGAAACTATGGGTGTTTTCAGGTCAGGCATCCTCCCTTGTCAAGGGGAAAAGCATCTCTCTGAGCTGGGGAAGCTAGGGAGCACCCGTACAGCTGCCCAAGAGCTTTGCCCCACAGCACCGGCAGGTGGGGTCTGCTTCCAGCTCTGCATTTTTAAATCCCATTTAAAATAATAGAAAAAGAAATGGAGGCAGATGATAACGTATGAGATATGTGTTATTCCTATGTTACAGATGCTTAAAGGAAAGGGAAGATTAGTGGTTGCCTCTAAAAAGATGGACATTAAAGTAAGTGATTATTTCTAAATCTACCAGACAGTCTATAACACTGTGTCTTCCTGTAGTTTTACTCAGGGCTTGCTGTTTTGCAAAACTTACGGGTACTGCCACAGTATAAATACTCACTAAAGAACCCGAAGAAGAGAAGGAAGGATTTCACTGTGTCTTCCCCCAGCTTTCCTGAGGAAGAAACATGTCTATTGTGCTGTTACTGCTGGAGCTAAACCAGAAGTATTTCTCTGCCGTTGAGGGAGACACACCTTGTAAACTAAATCATAACTTATGCTCCTAGAGGTGTTTGCATGCTGCTAGCATGCCTTTCAGTCCTGCCTCTTTTCTGTGGCCCAAGACAGTGTAAGGTCTGGGGAGGAAAGACATAGAAGGGGAGGGAGGTGCCAGTGAGAGAAGCACAGCTCTTCTTCCCCAGGCTGCAGGCAGAGGCATGACTCCTGCGTGAAACCTGACGTGAGCACAAGTATCTCATTTCCCAGTGTCACGGGATCATAGAAGGGGTTGGGTGTATGTCAGAGGGGTGCATGCTTGGCCCCTAGGTTTTCCAAATCTCCAAGAAGACTGCCTATACATGAGCCCAGGGGAGAATCCTCAGGCTGTTGTGCCACTGAAATGATCTGGTGTCAGGTTTATTGGGAGGCATTACCTTTCGTGCCCCAGCTTTACATTCTAGTAGTCTAGCAGACTGGAAACGTGGCAGCAACGAGGCTGGCAAGCTGTAAGGTTTTCCATCACTGACAGTGCAAATATAAATGATCACAGTCATTTTAGCATTTTGATTTTGTAGATGCTGGCAAACACTTTGCAGTGTGAGCTGCTGCATGCAAGTGATGACCTTCAGGAATGCTGGCGTCTACCCGTGGCGAAGCAGCAGGAGCATGAATCAGCAGAAGGGAGCAGGGAAAAAATGATGGTTAAAAAAGAGCCTGCTGTTAGCAGCAAGTTAAAAAAAAAGTTTCCTCCTGGTCCTCCAGTCAGATTTATTAGCAGAGACCTTGGCACTTGCACAGACCCCTGCGCAAAAGCCAGGCCCACGCTTGCAGATTTATTGCACTGTCAGGGCCTTTGCCAGCTCAGTCACCACATTTCACCTTTTCTGTAATTTAGATTTTAAATCTAAAAAGAAACAAAAGCCATTCTTCCAGTCCTAGCTCTAATCCCAGTCTCCAAGTGAGCCTCTCTGAAGGAAGGGCATAGAGCCCTGAGCCTCCAGCTCTGTGCAGGCATGCGTACTATCAAATGTAGAGGAAGCCAGCACCAAGGGGAAGCCCATAGCAGCAACTTCTTAGAGATCCTTGGGGCCAGGGTGCTGAGCTCCTGCTGCTGCCAGAGTCACCCACCCCACTTGGGCTATCATGAGCCCTGTGTCCCAGCCTGCTGGGCCGGCAGGGAAGAAAAACGAGCTCCAGCAGCAGTACTCAGGGTAAGGGAGCTCTGTGCCCTCGCAGCCTGGCAGGAGAGGATGCCAGGGAACTGCCTGTATGCCAAAGTGCCTTCATACATCTGTGCCTAGAAACAAAACCCCTCCCTGCTCCCTGCTGCTGCTTGGCATGTCTTGCTGCTGCCTTTTTCCCCAGAGCACCTTCACCTCTGACACACTTCCTGACAGCCACTACTGTCTGCCACAGAGGATAAGAAGTGACCCACCAGGATGAACCAGCGAGGCATTCTCTCCAGCCTCTGGTTCAAAGCATGGCTCCCTACCATGATATGGCAATAAACCATAGACTGCAGCACCCTTCCTGATAAATTTAAGTGCCTATGGTTCCAGCTTTCCTCAGTACCACCTGGGCTGCAAATCCAGTATCACAGCACTGACTTTGTCTACGCAATTCTGCTTTGCTATGCTCGCGATTTTCTGCCTGCTTTCTGAGTTTGCCACAGTCAGGACCTGCCTGACCCATGGTGTCACCCAGCGTGGTGTCCCAAACCCCTGCACAGGTCACTCCTATGGGGACACCCAGTGCACAGCTCCTCTCCAGCCATCTCCCTTTTGGCTGAGCATCCTCTGCCCTTGCCCCGCTTGCCCATTCCCAAGATGGGGAGTGGGATTATGCCTGACACAAATGAGACGGGGGGGACAGGAGCTCACTTCCTTTCTTTGCACATTTATTTCCTCTTTTTCTCACCCCAGTTTTCTCCCTGGCCTGCGGGTGCACTTCTGCTTTTACTTGGATTTTCCAGCAGAGGGGGATGCAACCTCACCAATACTGTCTTATTGCCTAAAGCCTTTATCCTCGCTCTCACCTGCATCCTCAACCTCACCAAGGGCTGGCTCCCTGCTCAGCATGTTCTCTCCAGCCTGGCAACGCCGTCACCCATACCTCAGAGCTCCCCGGGTACATGGGCACCGTGGGGTCCAGTAAATCTCTTTTATTACATGTAATAAATCCAATGCAAGAGATCTGATCAGCCATAAACTGTTAACAAGAGACGAATTAACACAAACAGCAACACGATGTCCATGCGTCAGCCCCAGCCACCACAGTGGGAACATCTTGGGGTTTTCTTCCCAGTGTTGTCATGGACAAGGGAGGATAATCCTGGGGACTGGGTGTCACTTTGAAATGGGAGAACAGAGGAATATTTATTCCCAGCCACAGTGGCTGGGTAACATACATACATCAAGCTAGAAGGTCGAGATGGTCTCATGTAATGCTTTTTAATCAGTGAAATTCAAAGTCCTTCATACTTCATAAAGCATTGTACAGTCAGGGAAGCTGAGGCAGAGATGGGAGAAATTATGTGCCCAAAGGTAGCAAGCAGCAAGTCAGAACACATCCTAGGTGCTAGGAGCTGTAGTTTCACTTGCAAGCTGCAGACCAGATACTACGAAGTGATCCCCAAGGAGCTGTGAGTGCCCAGGTATCACTCCCTGCTGCAGTCCTAGAGCATCAGTGTCGAGATGCTGCCCAGTCCCATATGACACCTTTTGCTTTAGTGGAGGAAGAAACAACACATCTACAGGTACAAACATCCTCACATGAACCAAGTCAGTTGAGCTGCACTGAGTTACACCAACCATATACTGGACATATTGCCTCTGCACCTAGTAGACGTCCTAAACTGAACAGAAGGAACTCGATGTATGTTGATGCTGAAACCATTTCTTGATCAGAAATGCACGCAGGGGAGTGCACCAGGAAGCACCCAGCCTGCTCTGCAGTCTCTCTTTCATTGGATTCTGCATGCTCTGGTTGTCTTTATTGTCCTTTGTTACATTCCTTGTTGGCATTTCATGGAGTGCAGTTATCTCAGGAAGCCAAACACCTCACATGCCATCATGTCAGAGAGCTGCGCTTCAAGGTTATTTTCTATCAAATGCTCATTCTTTCAGCCATCCAGATGTTTTTCCTTGGCTAAATCATCTTAAAATAGAAATAGTCTGCAGCCATCCTAGTTCTTCCTGCTCTGTATGCATGAGCAGGAAAGAAAATTTAGGATTTTACTGTAATGTCATACACAAAAGTCTGCTGGAGAGCATCACTCTGATTAGCTCTTATCCTACAACCAAGAAAACGGCAAAGAATAAAAATAAGGGAGAGCCCAGCATGTGGCTTTTGAGCCTTGCTGCTTCAAGGCTCCTAGGAAAATCTGTCAGGCCCCTCATCAATGGCATATTTGTGCATATCCCAGTAATT
The DNA here is from genome assembly GCF_012275295.1 of Melopsittacus undulatus. Classification (NCBI taxonomy): domain Eukaryota; kingdom Metazoa; phylum Chordata; class Aves; order Psittaciformes; family Psittaculidae; genus Melopsittacus; species Melopsittacus undulatus. The sequence goes on along the minus strand of NC_047535.1, from coordinate 34,815,341 downwards.
GGTTGGGCTCTATCTATCAGCAGGAAAATAAGGACAGGAGCAATGTAATGAGCTGCTCACTAGCACATCAGAAGATTTTGTTTGCATTTGACCATAAACCAGCCCACTGCCTAACCTTGAGGCCTCCTCTTCAATCCGTCGTTGCTGTTGCAGACAGGTAAACGTATCCAACAGCTCAATATGCAATACAGGGCATAGGGAAGCTGAAACAGTTGCATAACTGCAAACAATGCATCCCAGCTTGTGGAAGGCTGAGATGGAAAAATTTTGATTTAAGTCTGGGAATTAAATTAGTAAAAGGGATGAAAAAGAAGAAAAATACCTCATATCCAAGCACATGTCTTTGGCAGAATTCATGACTGGAAAAAAATGTTAGGATGTGAATTCTGCAGATAGCTCTAATGTGTGACAGACTGGACTGAACTCCTCATTCGGAGCTCCCTGAACTTTGAGGATTTGATGTAGATCCAGATTTAAAATTTCCATTGGAACTTTCTCATTAAAACCAGAAGGACCTTATTTCCCTACAGAGGCTATATCAGATATTAATTTGCCCCTTCTTCCTCTGTGCACCATCCATCCCCCTTTATGTTTCTTCAGTTTATGTGAGTCCTGACCTAAGACACCTGCAAACCAAGCTGTCTTGGTTCTCCCTCGACATAGGACACTGGTTTGTCAAAATCTAGGCTACAGAATTTAGTGTATCTGCATACAGATTCTTTTAATAAACTTAATCCCAAATAAAGCTCATCCAAAGCTGTGGGCACTCAGAAATAGTATTTAAAAACACAGGAACACAGGAGAGACAGAATGCAAACGATGCATCCCTTCTTCCCACCCCACTAGGCACCAGTCATGAGACTCACACAGCTTAAATCCCACTGTTACACTTTCCCACCAGACAAATCCTACTTTATTAAATTAAAGTGCAAGGGAATTAGCAAACCCGCCTGTTTCCTTCACACTATAGTATATATAAGCAACCTAATCCATACGCCAAAGCTCCCACCGCTCTTGAAACCCCTCAGCTGGGAATTCCCATCCGCAGCTCACAGGCTCCCATCTGTCAGCACACAATTACCTTTCCCTTCTGGGGCACGGGAGGGAATAAAACGTGTGGGTGCCTGCCAAAATGCATCCCTGGGGCTCTCCTTCCGCGGCGTCTGGGTGACCCCTGCCTGCAGGAGAAATGCAGGGCCTGGGAGCTGGGTCAAGGAGTTAGACACCAGGCTAATTAGGGCTTGGCTTTGCTAGTTAAACAGGCTCGTTTGGCTGACCTGACCCAATGCTTCCCGTTGTTTCGGTGTGCCCCATGGCTGCTGGGGCTGATCAGCTGCCTGGAGGAGGGGGATTGGGCTGATCAGAGGGGGAGGGCTCCCCAGTCCCACTGTGTGACCTGCTTTTCACCCCTGCCTGGCAGGGCAGCCCAAAACTCTGATGAAAGAGAAAGGAAGTGCGAGTCAGTGTGAAGACAGCGTTTCATTTACATGAGATAAGCGCCTTCATGTAGCGACTAGAAATCAAGGGTAATTGGTGTGGTTGGGAGGCTGGTGTCTTTTGTTACACAAGGCATAATGGGCCTCTTCGGAGGGAGCAGAAACCAGCGTTCCTGTGAGGGAATATTGCAGCCTGGAATAGCGATGTGCTACATCCTATTTCTCAGGAGGGAGGAAGGAAGGAAGGACACGTGTAAAGAAAAATAGCAGTAAATGATCCCGCTTCATCATTCTTTTTTTTCTTGTAACCCTTCTGGCCTTACAAACAGGAACTTCATTTTAAACTAAAAATAAAGCGTGATGCCTATTTCACAGTTGCAGATGGGTGTTCCCAACTGCGCTGCTAGGTTTCAGCCCCTTTCTGTATGCAGCCTGAGTAAGGCATGGTAGGAAAGTGCCTTGCTTTGCGTTTGCTATATTTACATATCATCAGCTATCAGAAGAACAGGATGTCCCAGGGGATCTGAAATAGGATACACCGGCACTCTCCCTCTCCTGGTCAGTTCAGCCACAGGCCAGGTCCGTATGACTGATACTGTTTGCTTGTCTGCCTGTGGCCCTGGTACCGCTGGCAGTGCCCTGGTGGGTGTTATCCATCCCGGCCTGGCTGGCACGCAGGCCCAGCTGCCCTGGTATCCCCAGCCTTCCTGCAGACCAAGTCTGACACGTGTGGCTGAGGCAGAGGAGAGCTGGGGGTGGGGGGAATGGAAAGCTCCTATTTCTCTTTCTGCCACACTTTTTTTCACAAGGGCAGAGGAGATTTACTCTGCCCTCCACAAAATCAGGTCTGTGTTTTGTTTGTCAGTCTAAATCCTCAGCAGCCGTCAGGAGTGTTTCACTATGGGGTGATGGAGCATGAGCAAGCTGTTTCCCAGGGGGAGCAGTGCCAGGGGGAAAGCAGTACCCCCAGCAGAGCTTCCCACAGGCCCATGGTGCAAAGTGGAGAGCATGGGTGGGCAGATGGAGGGTGTCAGTACCCAGTTCTCTGCTGCAGAGGTTACAGACCCTGAGAGACAATAAGCTGCCTCCCTCAGAAGCACGCTGGATGCCCTGCCCACCTTACCACCTTGGTTTTAAGTGCCTTTCTCACACGTTGGGCGTAGCTGCCAAGTATTGTGCCTTCTGTACATCACTCCACCTTGATTTCAAACCACTTCAGCTTGTGTTTGGGAGTGGTTTCCAAGCATTCAGCTCACCCATATCTTATCCACACTGGTTTCCTTTATGAGCTGCACCCACTACAGGTCCAGAGCTTTAAATGTAAACCCAAACAAATATGTGGTAGTGCTTCCCATTCCCACTTGACTGGCCTGGAGTGGGAGTCGAGTGAGTCAGGAATACCATAAAGGAAAGTGAAATAGATCCACCCTGAGCAGATGATAGGATCAGGGCAGATTAGTAGCCTTGGATCAGATTCAAGGGTCAGCATAAATCTTTAATCTTTGCAAAGTCCTAGAGACTCCCTCCCCTACACTGTGTCTCACATGCATACACACCAGGCATGACTAAACAGCTCTCTGCGGGGATGGCAGACACTTCAGAAACTCCCGGCTGGTTTTGGTTTGCAAAATAAAACAATAAAGCTGCTCTCTGTTCTGTAAACGTGAGAACTTCCCTATGCAGGCAGATCGCAACTGATGCAAGCCCTGCTCTGGCCATGCCGCCTGGGGACCGGCGTCACACCATGGCCACAACTGCTAGCAACAGGGGGCTCTTTGCCCCACAGGTCCCCTTCAGTTTGCTCTGATCTCAGTGTCAGACTGTAAAACACTCAGCTGCTTAATGCAGTTGGGTGAGAGCCGAGTACAGCCCCTGCACTGCAACTTATTAGGTCCCGATGACACAATCTGCCAGGACATCATTTCTTATTATTCCTCTATATTTGCTCCCCAGTGACGCAGTGCTCAGTGGATATAATCTGGATAGCTCCCAGGTTTTACATGGAGCTGGAAGTGGTTTGCTTGGGGTGGGGGAAACACCAGTCTGCCCTAGGAAAGGGCCATCCTGTGGGAGTGCACTGGGCTCCATGGGGAGTGGAGGGGCTGGAGGAGAGGCATGTGCCAGCTTTGCACCCAACTGACGCACTAAGGGAAAGGATAGAAAAAGAAAGAAAGGCAAGAGCAAAAAGCCGTGGCCTAGTTTTTGTTTCAGTGCAGCGGGCTCGGGCTCGAAGGATGTGGTTTGGCGGTCAGTGCGTAAAACAGCAAATGAAGAAAAAAAATTCCTTTGATTTAATCCAGATCGGGCCTGTGCATGCTCTTCCTGTGGCCAGCACAGGGAAATCACACGAGGGAAAACCCTGCCCACGCTGCCTGCAGCTGCGCACCAGGGGACGTGGCGCACATCCCACGGTGGCCTTGTCCTGCTCGGAGAGAACACTTCATCCCACTGAGCAAGGTCTCCCATCCTGGCACCTGAAGGACGTTGATCCCCACTGGGGCTCCAGGACATCCATCTCCTTGCCATGCAGCAGGCTCCATCACAAGCTGTCTTGATAGGTTTATAATAATTCAAGTCACTCTCTCCACCACTCTGTGCGCAAAGGGCCAGGCAAGCTCTGTATAAGTGAATATTTATATATTCCCATAAATGTTTTTAATGGGAAATTGCCTAATATGCCTTATTAAACAGAAAGCACGAGCAGCTGGCCGAGGGTGCCTGGCCGTGCTGCTGCTGATGGATGCATCGGTGCTGCTGCACCTCGCAGCTGTAATTGTTCCAAGAATCCTTTGACTCATCTTCCAGGCAGCTCAGGATCTGCACAGAGATCTCAGTCTTGCCACTCTCTTTAAAAACACCTTTGCCTTGCTCCTGGATTCAAAAAGCTTATGTTGCAAATGCCTCATGACCTCAAGTGCCCAGGTGTTTGCTGGAGCCTGGCTGCAGCTGGAAAACTCCTCTGCAGCTCATGCCTCATCCATGTGATGCAGCCAGAGCTTGTGCTCATCACACTCTTGACCTGGCTTTGCCAGAGCAGGTGCCTGGCTGGCTGTTGGCATTGCATTAGCACCAGAGTGCCCCTGGCACAGCCACTTGCTGTGGGCACCAAGGACAAGCCTCTGCCACCAGCCCTGGGGATGAGCATCTGCCACCACCAGCAGTCCCTCACCATGGGCAAGCTCCTACCAGGTTCTGGCCAGTCCCATACTTGTGCCATCCATTTTGGCTCTTTCCTTCTTTTCCAGGGCTGCAGAGACACAGTGAAAACTTGCCCTGCTTGGAAGCACAGGAAAGCTCTCCTTGGGACTGCGTGTCCCACTGAGGTGCTGGTGTACAGCATGGGCCTCACAGGTCCTTGGTCCCTGTCTGAGGAGCAGGGATGTCACCAGGTGCTGCAGTGCCAGGCTGCTGTGTTACTATGGGGATGAGCACTGCAGGACGACAGGAATAAACACAGAAAAATCCCTGGCAGCTTTGCTCCAAGGGTGGCAGGGGGCTACCATAACCTGTGCTTCCTCCCTGCTGGTGCCCAGCTCCATGGCCACCCACCCCTTGCAACACCCGGCTCATTCCTTATCTTTTCCCAATCTGCAAGGCTGACAGCTCAGAGCTTTACATGCACTTGTGGTTATGCTGGCCCGGAAATGCCTTGCGGCAGAGGCAGCGTGCCCACTGCCCTGCCCACTGTCCTTCCAGGACACCCCAGCTGTCCCAGGAACATCCCATGTGCAGGGTGAGGGGCTCATGCAAAGCACAGCATGGTAGGCAATGCATGCGCTCTGTGCTCTCACCAGCACAGGTTTTGCAGTGGGCACGTGTGCTTTGGATGCAAAGCACCCGATGGGTTTGCACACAGGAGCGGATTAGTCAGGCATCACATACTCACGCCTTATTCATTCAGCTACGTGAGCCGCCGGGCAGAGGTTGAGTTCTCCATGACCTTTGGATACTCATTTAAACCATGGGAAAGGGTGATGGGCAGCCAACGGGCAAGGAAAACAGGCACATGGCCTTCATGAGATGGCAGAGGATGCTGCTGTCAGAGCCTCCATCCTGGAGTGGTCCCCGAATTGAGGCGAGCATGGTACCTGTCACCCCTAAAGCCTTCCAGCACCCAGCGTGGGGTGACAGATGAACCAGCATCCTCTGGCCTTTTAGCCTTCCAAACCAAGTGTGTGGCTTGTGGAACACCTCAGTGCTGATGCCCACTTACCTGTCCCTCCTGAAGAAACCCCTGCTGTAGTCTGCAGACAAAAAGCCAGGCTCAGCCCCCAAGCTGAGTCGCAGCCTGTGACCTTCAGGGGCTCCTGCCCTCCTGGACAGGTCCCTGTCAGAGGCTCATCAGACACTGCCATCCAGCCAAACCGAGCAGGGATGCTCTGATAGGAACTGGCCCAAGGAGAGACCAAGACCAGCTGTGCTGCAGGGAGGGAGCCACCAAGCCCCGGCCAAGGCCGATGATGGCTCTACCAAGGGCATCATCTTAGAAAGCAGCTCTCTGGGGCCGGTGATTCAAGAGGAAAGCTCTGCAGCACTCATTCTGGGAAGTTTCCATTTGAATTGCTGCAAAGAGCAATTTTTCCATGATAAACAGATTGCTTCAGTCCCCCAGCAGCAATGGGGGGGTCACTGCCACCCCCTCCCTCCACAGCCCTTCCTGCACGGGGCCCTGACTCATCCTCCACCCAAAGGCTTGGCCACTGTGGCCAGGCACGCAGTGAGGGCAGGGATGGGGACAGGCAGGGCTGTGGTGGGATCCGTGCTGGCAGCTGCCGCAGTGCCCTGGGGAGCCCTCCCACACCGCAGGGGGAATTCAGGCCCAGAGCAGCCGGTACAGCTTTGAGGTCAAATGCCTGTTTGAAATCAAGAACCAGAGAAAACCCCTCCCCAACCGACTCCTGACCAGAGCCAGGGCCTCCTCCGAGGCTCCCGGAGCGTGCTTGGGCTTTCTCATTTGTGAACCGGCTCTGGTGTGCTGGCAGGGCCAAACGCTTAGACTGTGCAGGCAATGCTTACAGGAATCCCTGCCTGCCTTGTCCCCATACCAGGTATGCTTGTGCAAGGGGGTTGCCCAGCACCTCACATTTAACCTGCACCCCCATAGCAGCACTACAGCCTTGGCTGACCTTTGGGAGCGTTCTATCTTGGCACTGCTGCAGCTGCTCACACGGCTGTTGCAGGCGCAGCAGAGAAAACACCTCTCATCTGCTCCCTGGGGTAGACACTGAAACCAGGTCGGGTGCCTCATGTCCCAGCCAGCTCTGAGGCAAACATCTGAGCAGCAGAGTTCAGCGAGGGAGAGGAATCCCACTGCCTGTGCCTCTTTAATCCTATGGAATAATGCATACTATGAAGTGAAATCTGGACCCAGTCCAGCACTCACTGAAGGCAATGACAGACCTCCCACTGATTTCAATGGGAGCAAGAGCGAGCCGGGGTTTTTAATCAGTGTGGTACCAGCAACACTAATAGCTTGCCAAGCCCCAGCATTCCCCGTGCACCGTAATGCAGTTAGCTAGAATACAATACAATGTGGTTGCCTGTGCCCATAGGTCACATTTCATCTCAAATCACACCAATTTCACAACGACACGTGCTAATACCATGCGATAATCATCAGTGACTGCTTCCATTTGGGGTGAAATATTACCCCTGCTGCACACCAATCGATAGCTGAAGTAAAGCTCTGCCAGCAGGTTTCCAACCCCCTGCTGCAGCAGGAGGAGAGCTCTGGGAATGGCCCTGAACATGGGCATAACCTTATTAATGATTCGGCGTCAAGAATAGAAATAAGAGTTAAATCTTCCATAAGCTGCTCAGCTCCACATTCGTGTTGTACACATCCTCAGGCAAAAGTGCAAATACAAGCCCCGTGACAAGGATAAGTAACATTTCAGGCCTAATTGTTCGCATATTAATCAGTACTTTCAAAGCAGAATATATCGTTGCCTTTTTCCTAGCTGCTGCTAAAAGGAGGCACAGAGCGAGGCTACCAGGAGAGCCCCACAGAGGAGGTGGGAACACTGCAACACTTCCAGCAGCACCACATGCTGAAGGAAAGATAAAGCTGTATGGCAGAGAGAAAACTAATTACTCCTTCTTGTGTGACAGCTCCGGTGACCACAGTGCTGCCACCATTCTTTAGCCTGAGCTGATGTTCAGAAAACAATAAAGCAGAGTCCCATCCTGCATGATGGAATAAAAGCAGAGGTCAGGAGACCGGGTAAAATGGAGCTCTGGGGACAAGCCTGAGGCTGCAGACAGCTGACCCGGCTCTCTCCTGGTCTCACCTCACAGAGGAGGGTTCTCTGGCCACAGGGGAGGGACAGACACGCATGGGCATAGGGCAGCACTGAGCTGACTGAGGATCCTGCATCCCACAGCAGACACTCACCTGCCTTAACAGACTTGCCTTAACCCAGCCATGCTGCAGGACTGTCGGCATCCCAAGCCCCAGGCAGGATTGTGACTCCATGTGGATGTAACAAGTCAGGTACAGGGAGGCCAGGAGCATCCAATCTGGGACAGACCTCATCCAGGTCCCATTTTCCCAAGGGCAGCAGCACACACCACAGGAGATAGGGGATCTGCCTTGTTATTCTCAGGCATTCCCTGGTGCTGCCTCTTGCAAACTAGCCCCAAAGTCCTCTGTTTCCCCCCAGCTGTGTGGTGTTACCCAGCCTTCCCCTGTTTTTAACGAGGCACATGCGGTGAAAAGCCCTTCTCAGCCAGAGCTTTACTGTTTCTGAAGGCACTGGGCATAATGGCAATAACTGACTCCCCAGTGATGTGCCCAGAGCAAAAACACACCCAGGAGAAAGAGAAATGTACAAGAAATAAATTACTTCAAAGTGCCAAGTAGAAATATGACCTTCCATTTCTTAAAACCCCAGCATGGCAGTGCAGCGCCTTGGGAATGTGGGCATGAGAGTGCAGGCACTCCTTCCATCCTGCCCATCATTTTTAGAGGTGCAGAAATACTGCTGCCCCACCACCAAGCCCAGGGTGGTAACAGACTTATCCAATGTAGGGGACAATCAGCCCCTTTAGTGGGCTGGCTGGCACTGAGAGGTGTTTGGGTGTTTCTCGAGTGCCATGAAGCACCCGGCAAAGGGCAATGGGAAAAGTCTGGAGCATGGGGGAGCTGTGAGAGCTGCGTCTCCTGGCTCCAGCAGCATGCCACGAGTCAGGGCTACAAAATATGAATAGCCTGTGTCACATAAGTGAGGGTCAGCGTCACCAGCTCCGCAGGGTATGGTTACATGACCTGAGCACAGCACAGTGATTTCCCTCCAGCCCTGGAGAACAGGCTGGGCTCATCCTGCCTCTGCTCAGGCATTCCCGATCCTCTCCTTCCATCCGGAGCATCTCACCAAAAATGTCTAAAAGGGAAAAAAAGACTTGCTCAAGACCTGCTGCTTTTTCCACGATGAAGCAGCTAAAGCAGAAACAGCAATTATCTGGTTCAGTCTGGTGCTGCTGGCCTGGAACATGCCATGACAACGTGTTTCTTGTTTCAAAGCCTCTTTTGTACTAGGACACAGTTCAAGGGATCTTGCAATGCCTGCATTTGTAAACACGCGGCACTTGCAGCTACACGCTTTGCAGATGAAAGCCAGAGCAGAGCGCAAGGGCACTTCTCCCCGTCGTGGCCGTGTCACGGCCGGCGGGGGGAGCGCTCCCCCTCGGCTCCGTGTCTGCAGGCGGACGTGCTGATTCAGGGGCTCGGGAGCCCTGGGGCTGGTTAGCCATGCATGGTCCTCAGAAGTCACGGCACGTTCAGGAAAATGGAGCCCTGGAAAAGCAGGAAAAAAGAAAGGGGAAAGAAAAAAAAATCACAGCGAAAAAAAAAAATAAATGTGCGTCACTGCAGATTATTTTAGGCCCCGGTCCATGCATAATGCAAATAAGAAGCTCCCGGGGTACATGCCTGTAAAACCCATCCCGTCCCAGAGCACTGGGGTGTAGGAGCTTTCCAAACAGGTGGCGAAAAGCTAAAATTATGTGTCTGTGTGTCCTCGCCGGGGTTAGGAAGAGCCCTCGCTCTCAGGAAGGTTCTTATCCTGCCTCCATGGGGCTGCCATGAAACGGGACCGAGACAGTAAAAAAATCGAGAGCATTTCTTTCCTTTTGAGGCAATCCTGCACTCGGGTTATAACCAAACCACGCTCAGCATCCCCACGACACCCTCTGATCTGCTCCTAACCGGGCTGCCTCCTCAGACTCACTTTTCATGCACTCTCCTTTTTTTTCCTTTCTTTTTTTCCCCTAAAAATCATTGTATCCTCCTTGCCTCACTTCAAGGAGTCGCTCGGGAAGCCCTATTTATGGGTTGAAATGCTGCTGAAAGAGTTATTGCCATGTTATTCAGCTGTTGTGCCAAGCCTGCATGGGGATCGGGTTTCTGCTGAAAGGGTGCCAGGCACGTCTTTTTCCAGGAACCAGCAGCCGTATTTAGCCTCCGGCTGCACATGAAAGACTGCAGTCGGAAACGTGACATTGTGTCAACATTTGAGGCAGGTCAGAGCTGGGTGAGACCGTGAAAACAAGTCCGGGGAACTCAGCGCACCCCGCCGGCGCGGCGCGGCACGGGCTGCCACGGCCTGGCGCCCTGCCGGGGGTCTGCCCCGCCGGCACCTTCCTCACAGACCGCCCGCATTGCCCCTCGGGCCTGGCACCCGGATGGAGCACGGGGGCTCTGCCCCATTGGTGATGCTGCGGTGGGATGGGGCAGCCCCGCAGCCGGCAGAGGCAGGGCAGGGGCTGCCGGAGGAGCGGGAAGCACGGGGGTCTGCAGGCAGGGCATCCCCCGTGCCACGCTGCTGCCAGTGCATCCCCTGCGCTGTGCTGCCAGCCAGGGATAACCAAGGGCTGCTGGACCCTGCTCTGCCCCGCAGAGCTCATCTGTCCCACTGGAGCCAGGCCAGGGCGGCAGAGAAAATCCCCAGCCCGTAATTAGCCACCGCTTCCTGTATAAGCCTTATCTCTTCCACTCCCTTTTTACGATTTTCTTCTTCCTCTGTGACTAAGGATCTGGAGCTTCTGTGAGTCCTCCCACCAGACAACGAGGTGGGTCAGAAGATGGAGACCAAAGGGGAGCAAGAGCCGTGGAAATGAGCCAGAAATCCAGCCATTAACGAGGCTGGAAGCACTGCTGCGTTGAGCACCAAATGCTGTCCCCAAAATGGGGTTACTTACAGTCATCTTCAGTGAGATCAATATTTAGCCCTAATTAAAACAAACACAACATAAACGTCAGGAGTTATAGAGGCCCCAAACAAATTAATACAAGCAGCCTTGTATGTTTTTTCCTAACATTTGTTAAGCTAATGTTACTATAAGTTGATGCTGACTGTAGTCTAACAGCAGCCCCTGGGTGCCTGCATCTCCTCCAGTGGTGTCCCAGAGATGCTGCAGCCCAGGATGGAGCAGCACTGTCCCAGCCCAGCATTTAACCACACACCACAGTTTGTGCTTCATCTGCATTGTGAAAACCTGAAATATCCTGCAGAAGTGCCCATGTCCCATCCACACGTACACAGCACCGCCGGGAAACCGAGTCCTCCCACCCATCCCTCATGGGCCAGAGCCACACTGTGCCCATCCTTTGCCTCTGGGGAGCGGTCTGGGGTCATCATCACTTCGTGCAGGAGGAGGAAAACGTTCATCATTGCTGGAGAGTCTGGGCAGGAGCCTGTCAGTGGTCAGATGTGTACCCTATCCCCTGTGACTATTCTATAGGCACATATTCTATAGGCACCTACATCCCCTATGCAGCAGCATAAGAGGCACCAGGCATCTCACCACTGCCTGCAGCACCAGCAGAGCAGTCACGGGAGCAGATGGGAGCAGCGTGCTGGGGTGCGCAGGGGGTGGCATGGGTTCCTACCCGGCAGAGGCAGGATCCAGCTCAGCAGCAGCACTGTGGCCATCCCTCCCAGCCAAACAGGGCCACCACGGAAGCCACGGGGCGTTTCCCCAGCTGAGACAATGCAGGCAGAGCAGGGCACCCCTGATCCCTGCCAGCCAGGACAGCCATGCACCAGGATCCCCTGTGCCCCTCAGGGAGGGTGGGCACCATCCCTGTCCTGCAGCACAGAGGCTTTGCGAGGCTCCATTGCAGGTCTGAGGGACACTGGCAAAGCAAACCCACTGTTAATGAAAACCCATCCATCCTTCCTTCCTCCAGACAACGGGCAAAGCCTGTAAGGAAGATGCAGCTTCTACAGTGAGGGGCAGACTTCTCCCCACTCCCCAGAGACCTTGGGGTGGATGAGCCATAAAACCAGGCCCAGGGAGTGCAAAGTAGAATAAGGAGAAGGCAGAGAAGCCAGACAGGCTCTCCTGGCACCTCCCGCAGACTGGGAAGGCAAAAAATCCCTAAGGATGCCAAGGGAGTTAAATAAATAACCCTGGGGACACGGGTAATGGGACCCTGCAGGAGCTGTCAGGGGAGCGAGGAGATCACCATTGAGTGCTGGACCAGACCACACAGAATGACCCTGCACAAACACTGAGAAGCACAGGAGGCAAACCCTTATCTTCCACAGGAAAAGAATTATTTTATTAAGCATTTTTAAACAACTACTTAACATTTACTCAAGATAAAAATATGTACAATAGCCCACCTTGAAGGCAGCTCCAATATATAAACACTGTACCTCTCCCTGGAGAAAAACAAATTCTTCTCTTCAGAAAAAAGACAATCCAGAAACAAGAATACATTCATATTTATCACTTCTTTATGCTCAAGTAGTTATACAAATAATAGACATCTGAAACATTTTACCTTTTAATATATTTATATAATATATATATTTATAACAGGATTTTACAAATAAAGGCAACAACTGTATACCAAAAAAAACCAAAAAACCAATGACAAAATAAACGTCAGAACACAATCTGCAATCAAGCATAGTGCATCTCAACAGCTGGTGCAATGGGAGGGCGAAATGAAAATCCATACAACAGGGTTTCTGGACACAAGTTCTCCAAAAGAGAGTAAGAAAAGCCAAAAACCAAACCAAAAAACAACCCCAGCACTGCATTTTGCAGTGAAGCTCTTGTTTGAATTAAAAAAGAAGCCAAAATGGACATAATGTTCCTCTGCGGAGAAAGACCCTCGCAGTTTAACGGGACAAGTGTCAACACCCTCACCCTCTTTCTTTAATACAGTAACGTGGGCCAGGCTTTGCCAAGGAGACTAAAGAATTTAGATGCTCAAACCCCACCGGGATTAGACTCCTTTGAAAATCCCAGCCTTTTCATTGTCCAAAGGCACTGACAGGGGCACATTCAGCAGGCATCGCACTGCCGACCCTGGCTGAATTGCTCCCTCTTGCATGAAGCTCTCGACTCGCCCCGGTCGGGAAGCAGCTGCTCACAGGCTGGGCCCCTGCTGACAGGGCTCATTATACCATCCTGATTTCCAACACAGACCCGGTGGAACTCCACAGCAGCAGCGAGAGGCCTGGAGTCAGGTGCAACAAGCCAAGTGATCCTTGGGGTATTTTCTCCCCTATCCGGCCCAAACTAGCAGCTCCAGTTACAGGAAGGGGCGCGTGTTAATTTATTTATTAGATGTACGCCATGTAAAGCTTCCAAGCAGCATCTACCTTTTATTTCTTAAAAAAAATAATATATATATATATTTATATCAGCCAAAGGTGTGGAGAAAACCCGTCTTAAGTCTCCCTGACTGTGCATGACCAAGCAGTGTCCGCTGCTCCCGTGCTTTTGGTGACATTGCCACCACCGCTGCACCAACCGCGCCAGTCATTTGGGCACTGGTGACTGATGGGGCACTGAACCAGTTCAGCTCAAACTACCAGCAGTGGGGCTGCTGCCTTAAAAGCCTTTTCATGAGAAGTACCGTGTTTTTATATTCACAGACCCTAAACCCAAGTCTGCCTAATGGAATATTTCTTCACAGCTTTGCAATATAGTCACAGCTGACCAAGTCAACTGTTGTTTTGTAGATGTGGAGAGGGAAGAAGGTAAGGGGTAAAGCACAAACCCCTTCTTTTTCTGTATTACTCCTGGAAGTAGTTCTGAATCGCTAACCTGGGCGCATCCTTCATCCTCCTCCAAGCTACCTGCCAAGTCAGAGAAAAGGGGATTTAGCTTCCTACGTGCAGTGAACTTCATCCCCACACCTCAGTCCAGCCAATATAGAAAAGTGAAAGTCTCAAACTAAAACAAAACAAAACAAAAACCAACTTAAACAAAAACGTCACACTGCGCTTAGTCTTTGGTTTCCAAGTTCAAAGGAGGAATCTGCTTCAAAGCTTGAAGCAGAGCCGAGGAGTCGATAGGGGAATGGGCTGGTATGGGAGAAGGGAGTCTCTGGGGCATCAGCAGAGGTGGGGAGATTTTATCGGGGTTCATGAACCCCGTAAGTGCTGCGGCAGAGGCTGGGAGGCTGGGGTACAAGACAGGTACGGATGCTGGGTACCAGCACTTCTCCAGCATGGGCAGATAGGCTGTTGCCGATGGTGGGATCAAATAGAAAGGCAGGCACAAGGGAGGCTGGTGAGCGTGAGGCCCCAGGAAGCTGCTGGAAGAGCCCATCATGTCGCTGCCAAAAGGGCTCTCATCCTCTGGTGACTCCAGCCTGCTCCTTTTGGCTGGCGGGTCCTCAGTCTCTTGCTTAATAGAGCTTATTCTCTCCTGCACAGCGTACTTGAGTTCGGTATCCTTCCTGAAATACTGCTGGTCGGATTTGGAGTCACTTTTCTCCAGCTCTCCCCCGTACCCACTGTCCGTGTCCGTGTCGCTGCCGCTCTGCTCCCCGCTGGAGTGGGCAAATGTCCTCTGGATCACAGGCACGCAGTTCTTCCCGTGTCCCTCCGCCACCGTGGCCAAGGAGACGGGCTTCTCTTTCAAGTCCACCATCTTAGGAGGGATGTCTCCGGACTTGCGGCCGGCTCCGCCCTGCAGCACCTCGGAGGCCATTCGGTGCAGATGGCTGACCAGCTGGGACGACTTCAGGTCCTTGCCGTTCTCGTGCTTTGCCAGGTATTGCAGCATTTCCTTGGCACACATCTGGAAACCGGATCGAAACATTTCCTGGCTGGAATCGAGGTTTCTTGATGACAGGTCACCTGAGGAAACATTAACAGAAAGAAATTAAAAATTAACAACGTGCTAAATAGCCCCATTACCATCTTCAAGGTGGGCTGGAGGCAGGATTGAACTTCAGCTACAGCACAGCTAGAGAGGAGAACCTGACGGTCAGCCTGAACTCTGCATGCATTCCCCTGATTCCCTCTGTATTTTTATCTGAGCATCCATCTGTCCACTTTTCCATAGTAACTTTAAGCTTAGTTTTTAGCTCTGCATTTACCATCTATGCCACCATCAACAGGTGCTGGGGCACAGAGCACAGGAGTGAGTCAAGCGGGTGTCTCCTCTGGGAAACACCCTGGGGAAGGCAGAGCGCACCTCACCCTTCACCTCCAGGCACAGAGCTCCTGGGGCACATCTACCCACCGGCAGCTCCCTAACCTGGGGTGATTTTGCTTCAGCTGAAAGCTCTATTGCACTCCCTGTGGCTGCCGGAGCAGTGGAAGGCCCTTCAGAAAAAACTACATTTTACTTTATCAGATTCACGTGAGTGCCACATGTGAAAACAGGAGGAGGAAGTGCATCTAAAGCATGATAAGCTGATGCACTGGGTCCCCTCTTTGCCTGCCAAACACAGACTAGCTCATTTATAAAGACAGACACCTAAGACAGGTGCGCATAAGAAGCAATTTGTGTGTACGTTCAGAAAACAAACCCGGGTTTGATCCTCAGACAGAAAGATCTGAATGGCTTTGGAGAGAACCTCACAGCAAACCTGGGCCTTAAATGAAACTACTTAAAATCCAATTTATTTTCGAAACAACTCCACAGGGCACTCACTCTGCACTGACCCTATTGAGAAATTGCACCTTTTTTTTGCCAAAGCCCATAAGCAAAGGAAGAGAAAATGATGGTGATTAAAGGCAAGAACTCCTGCCTCCTCCCTGCTGAGGAACGAAGTGTCACAACTGCATTTCAAAGACTCCGGGAGAAAGTGCATCAAGCACACACAGGTTCTCACACGATACAATTTGAATACTCACCCGCTTGTAAACCATTCTGCAAAGCAATGATTTTCTGCTGCTGCTGCTCGATGAGATTGGTTAGTGCTTTTACGTGCTTCAAGGTGAGCTCGAGAACCACAGCCTTCTCCAAGTGACCTAGAGTCTGAAAGTAAAGGGACACAGGTTGGTGAGTGCTGTGGGGCTGGCCACACACACAGCAGCCTGACGGGGCTGCCCGTGCTTCCCGAGTGACAGAGGGAAGACCGAAGCAGGTTGGTCTTTTTGAGCTTAAGGGCAGTGCTTTGATCCTGAATGGTACAGGATTATGGAGGATGATATTCCATGAAAATAAGTCAAAAAGCTGCCTCTGGAAAAGGCTGTCACGGAATCCTACGGGTGTTTTCTGACCGGCAACACAGCTCAAAGGGACGTCTTACATTTATCCGTCCTGCTGCCCTGCTGGCATCATGATCTCAGTGCAGAGACCCGGCCGGGGAGCCCAGCCCCGCAGGAACCTGCCACCACAGGAACCCACTTGAGGGCTCCACTCCCGGGAAAGTTTGGGATGGGCTCACATCCCTGCACGGGCGAGCGGCACCGCGGGGCACCCGACACAACAGACAACGAAAAAGAGGACAAGAGAACAAGTTAACCCCAAACGCCGGGCAAAGACCCAGCCGCGGAAGAGCCGCTGTGCCGAGCGCCCTGTCCCCGTCCCTGCTCCTGCGTACCGTCAGCTTGAGGTGCTCCGGCAGCAGGTCCTTCAGCTGGGCGATGCACTCGTTAATCCGGTCGCGCCTCTTCTTCTCTATCAGCCGGTGCGGCAGCTTGTAGGTCTCCTGCAAAGCCGGCGGCATCGGGTCAGCGCGCCCATCGCTCCCGCCTCGACGGGGTCCCCCCGTTGTCCGCCCCCCCGAGCCCTCCCGGGGCGAGCCGCCGCGCAGCCCCCAAGATACCTTGTTGTCCTCGCTCCTCTTTAACCCCCTCCTGGGCTTGTAAACTTGGTACATGTGCGCGAAGTCCAGCCTGCACGGGCGAAACGAAAGCACCGATATTAGCCCCGTTCCCCGGGGGGCCGCGGCGGGGCCGCCGCTCCTCCTTCCCCCCGCTATGTCCCTCCGCCGCTTACCCCGGCATGTCGCCGCTGTCCAGGGCGGGCAGCTTGCCCAGGCAGCCCGGCGGGGGCTGCGCGCTGGGGATCCGCTCCATAGCGGTGGTGCAGGGTGCGCGGAGCGCGGTGCGCGGAGCGGGGCGGGCGGGCGGTGCTCAGGCCGGGCTGCTCATGCCGCGTCCGCGCCGCGCGGGCTGAGGAGCGGCGGGTGGCGGCGGCCCGGGTTAAATGCGGGCGAGTGGGTGGACGGGAGCGACGTGCGCTACCCTGTGACTGCCGGCACGTCTGGCGGCCGCCGGGGCGGGCCCGCCGCCCCCCGTCACATGAGCCTCACGTGTCGGCAGCGCCGCCACCGCCGCGCAACGTGCCGGGGGGGGCGGGACAGCACCGGGACCGGGGGGGGGGGGGGGCGGAGCGGCGGGGTCCCGGAGGCAGCGCATCCCCTCCCTGCGTGCATCCCCCTCTGCCAGCATCCCGCAGGGATCCCCGCCCCGCCGAGCCCCGTGGGCCCGCTGCCCTTCCGGGTAGGGGGGGGCAGAGGGAAACCGGCCTTGAATCGGAGCCGAGGGCGCGCCGCGGAGCCGGGTGCTCCCGCTGGCGCAGCGGTGGGGTCACGGTCGCTGGGGTTTAGCGAGCTCCCTGTTAAACACCCCCCCCCAAACCCTGAACACAGACCCGAGTTACATCTGCAGTCCCAGAACTTTGGAAACATGGGGGGAAATAACCGGGAGTCGCTCAAGAAATGGTTCTAGGCAAGCGGCAGCATCGCACGGAGAAGTTGAGGACTTCCCATGCTTTTGCGAAGCATCTGTGATTCCTGCGTGCCGGCTGCTGCGAGACGTGGAGCGCTGTGGTGGTTACAACAGCGTGTGTCTGCCAAAGCAACCCCCTCCCTGCAAGGGCTGTGGTCATTTTCCCCACGGAAGGAACGCTGAACAAGTAGAGGCAAGCTCACCAGATAAATGGTGCGTTTACCAAGATAAGGTAATAGCAGAGCTCCAGCACAGAGCCTCTGCTATCGCCTGCAGAGCCATGGCTGCTCCAAGCCCGGAGGAATCTGAGGTCAGGAGATACTATGTGAGAGCACAGGCAGATTTTACACGGGTGATGGAGACAGGCATTTTAAGCTTCGATGCCATCTAAAGGTGCATGTCGGTACCAGGAGGAATCCTCGGGAAAGTCATTGCCTCACAGAAACCCACTAGCCACAAATGTAAGGTTTCTAAACCCCCAAAACCCCCAAAAGCAAGATCCCAACTGCCTCTCCAGCATAACCAACATAACAGTGACACGGAGCTCCCACAAAGCCAGTGCTTTGACTGTCCCACTGGATGCGGTCTCCTCAGTATTTGTGTCTTAGCCTGCAAACCTGGCGATTACGGCCATGATCTGCTCATGGGCCCTGAGGCTCTGCTGCAGGGCCAGCTTGCCGCAAGGAGAGGGCTCACAGACTGACATGGAGCACTGAGTACAAATGATCACAGTGCTGGGCTGTGGACTTCCCAAAGCAGAGATTGTCGTTCATACAGGTGCTGGACAAACCCATCAATAACTATCAGGGAAAATGGAAGTGATGTGTTTGTCCCTTTCCTTCAGTTCGGTAACCAGTGCTAGGGGCAGGGACTGAATTGGATGGTTCCTTCTCTCTCTGCCCTGAAGGCCTGAGCTGTTACTTTCCAAACAAAGGGTGAAAAAAACCCATACAATTTTCAACCTGTCGCATCGCTGACCCTCTGTCCAAGGCACCAGAAATAATTAGAGCTTGCTGCAGCTGACTGCTGATGAAAAATGAGGTGCGGGGCCAACCTGCTCTGCATTTTAAGTTCAGACTTCAAGTGTACGTGGACAGCTTCATGCCCATGGATTGCCTGACTCCTGCATGCTCTTTCAGATATTCGGTGCATTCCTGCAGTGGGTGGTGAGCTACAGATCAGGGTCAGAGGTAATCCCCAATTATTTAGCCCTTTTACTGTTCCCATGCTTGCCAAACAATTCTCCGTATCAGGATTTGCTCATGACCTTAAGGGACGTTGCCAAGGGTTTAGGAGTCCCCCTAAAAAGAGGATCCAAATGAAGTTATTACATTCTTGCGTATCAAGTTAGATTGCTGGAGAGTTGAATTACATTTTCCTGGGGATCAGTTTTCATAAGCTGGGGCTGATGCAATCATCAATTTGCCTTCTGGACTGTGTTTGCTGAATTATTTCTATGTGGAGGGTTCCCTTACAATGCATGATTAGGGCAACAGCAAAACGTTTTAAAAGGCTTTATTTTCTAAAGCCATTCATGGAGCAGCACATCTCCTGAGAGCTTCTTTCACAAGGGCTGAGAGTCACAGGACAGCAGCAGCTCATGTCCAAGTGGGATTTGCAGTTATTTACAGGCACAGTCAGGGGTGAGGGTTTGGGGCTGGGTCCTTTGAAGGTGTGCTGAAGGTGGCTGGAGGCTCGAGCCCCAGGACCTGCCCCTTCCCTGGGACTGTCCCCTTCTGACCACAGCAATCTGAGGGGGAAACACTCCGAAAATCCCTGGCACCTACATCTGATCGAAGCCTATGTGGGCAGCGCCGGGAGTTAACAGATGGGCTGCGGATTCAAGCTTACGATAAGGTTGCTGAGGGTGGTTTTGTTTTAAAATGTCTCTTACTTAATATATCCATGAAGGCCAGGCATGTGCCTGTGGCCTGTAATCAAATCGCTGACTCTCCCTCTCTCTCATTTCCAGCAATCCTGTGTCAGGTTACTGGCACCGGAGGTGAAAGAACAGCCATGTCTTGGCCCAGCAGCCAGGGCTGGATGCTGAGGCTGGGCTGTGCGGGAGGTGCTGCACAGATGCGGTCAGCCCTCAGTATCTGACAGACGGCCTTGAGGCCTTGGCAATTAATACCCATTACTCTTTGCAGAAGGAAAAGTTTCTGCTGGAGCCAAACTGTCTCTAGGAGAGCAGGGTGTGCAGCAAACGTGGTGGCTCTTCTGAGATGGGCAGACCTCCAGACGTGGCACCAGCCTCTGGGGTGGATGTGAAAGCACTCGGTGGGCAGTATGGTGCTGTCAGCTACATGGGATGGCACACATCAAACACCCACCACCTTCCTGCAGCCCTAAGTCTGTGGTGCTGCAGCAGCTTGGGCGGTGCAGGATGTATAAAGCCAGGAGAGCCCAAGGTGAGCAGCTTGTGTTTCACTTCCCAACCACAGTGCGAAGGCATGCGAAAGAGAGCCTGCACCCACCAGCTGAAGGAGGGTCCCAAAAGGGGCAACAAAACAGTGTAGGAGGAGCAGTCTGACACCCACCAGGGCTCCGCCTCCTCCTCTTGGGAGCCTGCAGGTAGTTGCAGAAGCTCAAATTGTGAAGAAGCTGAAAACTGGTGGTTTCAGTTGCATGTGTGACTCACTATCTCAATAGCACAGCTGGCCACGCTCGCTGCCACGATGAAAGGAGTCGTCCACAAGCTAGATTAAGCCGAGATTTAATATTGCAAGTATGTGCACCCATCACTGCTTAATTACATTGGTTTAGGCTGCCATGGATGCTGCTTGGATAAAACACTGGGAAAACCTATCGAGAGCTGTTGTCTCTGTGGAGTCCTGGGCAAGCGAAGGGCCCTCCCTCCGGCACTGCCCTGGATCGCTGCCGGGCACGTGAGAACTGCGGGTATGATGCTGGCACCGCTCAGTGAAACTTGCCTGAGGACTATTCAAATGAAAGCCATTCCCCTCTTTGAGCAGAGATGTTTGCCAGCACCCAGCGCAGCAGTGGGAGGAATATGTAGGTGGAAACTGTTTGGAAGTGGCAGCATTTGTGGACATTAATAAGAGACTTTAGCCCACTTTGATACTCTGTTTAATAAAACATGCCGGCTTCCCGGTGACATCCTGCCCTGCCTCGCGCCGCCAGCCAAGCCCAGGCAGCCAAGGAGCTCACGCTGTTTAACCAGTTCCCCGCCAGCTGGTTGCACCATCTCGTGAGAAAGGACTCCAGGCGTGCACACCCGTGCACACCCCTGCGGGCTGCAGCCTCTCCCGCACCGCTGGCTGACCCTGCCGGCAGCAGCACAGCCCTCGTCTGCACATGGCGTAAGGAATCCCCAAGGTGATGTCTCCCTGCTCTCTCTGCAGAGCTCAGGTGGTGATGGCGAGGGGTTACCCACTGCCTGAGAGAGGCATGGAGGCAGCTGAGGGCAGGACCGCGGGGCTGCCAGCCCATCCTGCTCAGAGCTGCTTCTCCTGTGAGTGACAGAGTTGTCTGGTGGATGCTTTGCACAATGGTATCTGATCACATTCCTCCTTCTGCCTAACATCAAACAGTGAGTCAGCGATGAAGCCTCATCAGATGTCTCTCTGCTTCGGCTTTCATATCTGAAAAGCAGAAAGGACGGTGTTCTGCAAGTATGTAAAGCAAAGAAAGTAGGGTGCCTTTAGGCCTATGACTTAGAAAATACCACAGCTTTTAACATCAGTGTTGCTTAGTTTTTGCTGGCATCCACGTCCCCCAGCAGGAGTCAGCACCACTGGGGCGTTCAGTCTAGGGCGATTTTGTTCCTTCTGGGAGATGCAGGTAACAACAGCTACAGGGCCAAACTGCATTACATCTGAGTAAATAGTAACATAAAAAGTATCCTGGACTTGCTAACTGGATTAAAAAAAATACACACCCCTACAAACAAGAAGGAAATGAAGCCAGAACAGGCAAAAGAAGAGACCTGGAGTATGTTCCTCCTACAGTTCATCTCAGGACATGGACGAGTTAAACCTTGTCCTCTGAACCTCGAGCCTCTTGGACAAGGTCTGTGTGATCTGCATGCTCATGGCGTATAAGGCGCCCGTTGGTCAGGTCAGGGGGACTCAGTTCAAACTGTAAATATCATTAAGCAGCAGAGCAAAGGCTGTTTGTCAGGGCTGGTGGCAGAGCTGAAGAGCTCAGCAGCTCAGCTTCGGAAGCTGGCTGGGACAAAACAGGGCAGGCAGCTCAGTCAGTGCCATGGGAGGAAGCACACAGAGGAACCCAGCTGAACTTCTGCCTGAGTGCTCTCAGCTCCCCTGGCTGGAGATGAGGGGGAACAAGCCCATATACTGTGTGTGAAGATGTTTAGCCCAGCCTGGTCCCTGTAGGCTTGTGTGATCGTTCGGGATCAAGATCCTGCTTGCGAGGGAGCAGGATGTCCATCCCCATATGGCTGGCTGAGAGCTTCAGTTGTCCTGATTGACCAGGGGCTGCGTAAGATGTGCCAATGCCGACTATACTGGAAGAGGAAAAGGGATTATTTGCACTCTAACTTGTTAGGATTAACAAACATTTGGCCTCTTTGAATAAATGGGATGCAAAGGAAATGCAGGCGGTGGGGGAAATGCAGGTGCACAGGCTCCTTCCTAACAGGCCAGACAAACCATAGACATGAGATTGTTTCCTAGTCACGCAGACTTAAAAAACCCTTGGATATGAATATCATTAAGCTCTGGGATAGTCTGGAGCAGTCGTGGGAGAATGTAACCAGTCATTTTCTAAATAAGAAGCCAAACCTCTGCATCCAGATTCACCTCCTCCCAAACTCCCAGTCTGATCCCATGTGCATTACAAGCCAGATGTGGCTTGGGCATTACTCCTGCTGCAAATTCAGCTGAATTAAGCACAAGCAGGATTTAAATGGAATAGGAAATATTCATGGTGGATTTGTGCCTAATCAAGATTACATACATACTGTGCAGTTTGCTGACTGCGTTTCTCCGTCACAAAGTGGGACCACTCTGCACCGCCCAGCAGCCCTGATGCCATGCTGCAGTCAGGCTCCTCATCCAAACAGCACCTGGAGGGGAACATGCCCATATTTACATAGAAAATAAAGCCCACCAGGACAGAGAAGGCAGCAAAGTGTACCCAGGGCATCCCTATGAGAAGTACTAGTTGACAGGAATGTCTCTCATAGTGCCCTTCCCTCTGTATCAGAATTGATCTGGCTGAGAAGTCCTGGAGCAAACCACAACTGAGGCTGTTGCTGTCTTCCACAAATACTTTCTCTAATGAGGTTTTAAAATAGTTTTGCCCCTCCTACACTGGCAGCCAGAGCACTTTCATCTCCAGGTGAATGGGAACCAAGGTGGGACTCTGCTCTCTGCTGGGAGGGATCATTTCCATACTGCAGCCGAGGCGGCGAGGCTGGCAGGCAATACCTGCACAGCAGCAGGGAAGTGCTTGTTCTCATCTCGGAGATGCCTGCTGATCGTGGCGCAAGTATTAACTGCATGCATCGGTGTTTGAAATGCAAAGTGCACCCCGGCAGTGCGGGTTCTCAGAGGAGGTGTGTTCCAGCTACACCTTCACACCGATGAGAACTGCTTGTCAGCCAGCAGGTAGCCACTATAGAAATGAGGTTCATTAACAGGACTCAATTTGTTGCAACCTGTACCTACAGTGCTCTGAGTAACCACACACCTTTCATTCTTAGGTGGCAAAGCTCACGTCTATCCTGGAGGGCTTTTGGTGGGTGTGGAAGTACTTTCCACATAAATGCATCTCGCCCCCTTCTCCTCCCCTGCACTGGCTGCCGGCGGAGCAGCACTGACGTGCAGCCTTGGAGGCGAGCACTCGCCCACCCTCTTGCACACAGCTGAGAGGACTCCGAGACTTGCCTTGTGCCTCCGCGGTTCGTCTCCCACAGGGAAGCCAGAGTTGGCTTCACGCAACTGCTCTGCGGGGTGGAGTATGGGATGTGAGAGGTCAGATGGTGCTCCAGCACTTTTTTCTAAGGGAAAAAAGGATAATGTCATAACAAAACATTTGCATGGGCTGTATCCCAGTGGTCTTGGGAAATATAAATGGCCACACAAGCTCATTGCAACTGTCCCTTCTCCTTTTATAAACTGCACGTCCGCCTAATGAAAATAAAGGCCCAGCCCTGAAGAGCTGCGAACATCTGCAGCTGCTGCCCAGATGTGGTTGCCCAGAACCTCTGCAAAGGTTTCAGGGGAAAACCCCTGTCTGCCTCACACATCACACCAAAAGAGGACAGAGGTTTCGTTTTATAAACCTCGACCAAGGAGACATTAAATGCCTTTGATCTCCAGATATAAAAATGATCTTTTGATTTAAGATTATGAAAATGAATAACCATCTGCTAAGAAACAGCTACGGACCCACGTTTTATTGAGGCCATATGGTGTCCAGAGTTTCTACGTATGAATTCAATTAGCTGCTTGTGTCTGCGTCAGTAATTCTGTATCCACCCAGTCATGTTTTTGGAACAAATATTATAATATTCCCATGGATCCTCCAGACAGTGGGAGGTGTTTCCTTCACTGTGAAGGTTTTGGGAAGTGATGACTTTGTCTCATTTTCATCTTACCCTACTCTGCATTTCTAGTCCCTCACTTGGAGCTTTCCCTGGGATGTCTGAGCCAAGCTGCGGTGCTGAGTAAAGACATCCCTGATTCCAGCTTGGCCGTCAGGGCTTGCATTTCAGCTTTCCTTATCGGAGAACCTCTCCTATCCACCTCTCCTACACTGGGACTGAGTTCGCAGTATTACTGAGGATATAGCCCATTTCTAACCTAAGCCAGACCTATTCCAGTGTCCTTCCCACGGTGCTTACCACGGGTTTACTCAGGGCTCAGCTCAGCTGACATCTCTTGCCACAACCTTGCAATCCAGCAGGGTGGCAGGATGTAAAGACACATACCTTTTCATAGAGGTGGAATTACCAGTTGCCTGACCAGCCTCCAGCCCCGGCAGATGGGCAGCTTTCCTGCCCAGGAAGCCAGGATATGCAGAACCCAATCAGCTACTGTGATCTTTCAGATCTAGTAATCTGGAAGTGCCTTTCTGTTTCTTTTTTCCTAAGGTGTGGCTCAGCACCACACATTACACTCAGCAAGCTGTGTGTTTGCACTGATTTGCCTCTTTCCATTGTTGGAAGTGGGAAACATCCTGAGGAGCAGCCTGGGCATAAGCCCTGAGAGCACAGGTTGTAATCAGGAGCTGGGAGGGCCTCACTTGCAGGCTGCACCTTCCTCTGCATCCTGATAGCTCATCTGCACAAGAGACAGCCTTGAAAAATGCTCCTGAGCAGAACGTATCCATAGGAAAGGGATGGTATTTGTTGTTTTCTGTTGACTTTTTCGCGGGAGGGACTGGGTTGTCAAGCTAAATTGCTATTTATAGACTTATTTCTCAAAAGGTTTTCCTTTTTCCCTCCTCTTTCTGTGCAGCATAGACATTGCAGGGTTTAGCTTAGGCTAAGAGAGAAATCAGCAGTTGTAGAGCACTGCATTATGCCAGAACACTTTCAGAACAGAGACTGTCACACACACCCCTATGCAGACCAGGGCCACCTCCTCCCACAGGGACACACTGCAGAGACCCCTCTGCACCATCAGCTCCTGGGTCCAGCTGGGAGCTGCTGCCCTGCATCCCGGATGCCGGGAGCATCGCCAGCAGTCCCTTCTCTGTATGAAACCACTTCCCCCCAGGGCTGACAGGGCTCCTTTACAACTGCCACAGGCTCCGTGTCACTGCTGCACCAGACCTTGCCTGGAGCACTGTGTGGCCAGGGACCCGCAGGGCTCCTGTTCCAGCTGCTCCTCATGGCTCAAACACCCATTCTGGGTGTCCAACCATCCCCAGGCTGGGCACAGAGTCTGGAAACAGGGTTTGCTGCTCCAGCATGTACCTGGCCTTTATTTATGCTTTCTTTTTTCCTACAAGCATCTTTAAAATCTTAATACCATACAGTTTGTGTCTGCTACAGCTGATGGAAGGGGCTGGCCAACTGAAACATCATTTACATGTGCAAAACATGGTCTTACTACTGATCTGAAGACTGGGCCAGGAGCCCCTTGGACTGTCTTCCTCCCTCTGCTGCACTGAGAACATCTGAACCAGGATGACACATTAAAATCTGTGTCCCGCGTTGCTCTGCTGTCCAGCACAGCACTGTCCTGCAGCAACCACCCTTGAGCAGCCCACAGCAATGCCTTGTTTCAGGGGTTTCTCACCAATGATCTATGTTTGATTCCATTCCAAGAATGGCTTTACATTACTGGTAATGCCAGAAGGTGCATCTCCTCCCTGCCTTTCCTGGGGAGCAGCCATGGAATGAATGGTCCATCAGGGCATGCTGTGGCTGCTGTGCCTGGGAAGCCCGGAGGGACACCTTTCCAGGCTGGCGCTGCTCGTCATCCTGCATGGCTATGATTAGAGACCTATTACCAAATTAGAGGATTATGAGCATAATAATGCACAGCAAAACTACCAATTTCCAAAGATTTCTCTTTTAAAAAATAAAATAAAAGCCCTTTGCCAGATGGGTTTCACAAAGAGAAGCTCTGAGGAAGCAGCTGTGAGGAGAGAGCAGCAGAGCAGAGGGATGAGAAAATGGAGCAGGTTCTCATTAGGGTGGAACACATGTAATAATTATTTGAGGAAGCACATGGGGATGGCAGGGCTCATTTCATTCTGGATCCCACAGCGACTGTGAGCTTGCTTACGTGTGCAGATGCTACAGGCCTGGAATATGATTTTGCAGCTCTAACTCAAAACAACCCTTGCCCCTTGCTTCCCAGGAACACTTGGGAACCTGTATCTGATCCAAAATGGCACTCGGGGATTTTTCTTCCCCTTGGTGCTGAACTGCTTGATAAAGCAGTTACTGCTCAAACCCAGGATTTGGGGCAGCTGGTTCAAATCTGACACCCATCAACATGGATTAGTAAACTTTACGCTGCAGTCATCAGTCTGGCTTCTTCAGCCTCCATTGACAAAACTCACATACGCATCCCCACAGTGCTATTACCTGATGTTCTGGTTTGCCATCCTCACAGTTTGTTTTATTCAGGGGACCCACCAAAGACCCTCTGATCTGCTGGCAGGTCCCATGGGACTCTCTTACCCAGCCCAGACAGGCAGCAGCTTTTGGGTGCCCAAACTTCTATGCAGAATCTTCTACAAATGCTAAACCCGCCCACCCCTATCCAATGCCATCACACGTTTCTAACATCACCCATTTCAAAACGTTTGAAGGAAGACTAAGAGGTGGCTAGCTGAAGCCAAAATTGTGACTAATATTTTTTTGGGGAAAGTACTTTATGTCAAAACAAGTGAATAGTGAAGCGGAGACATGTGGTACGGAGATGTGCGGAGGTAGGGAGGGGCTTTTTTGTGCCAAATTTCCCTTTTCCCTAAAGGG
The DNA here is from genome assembly GCF_012275295.1 of Melopsittacus undulatus. Lineage (NCBI taxonomy): Eukaryota > Metazoa > Chordata > Aves > Psittaciformes > Psittaculidae > Melopsittacus > Melopsittacus undulatus. Next base: position 34,788,546 of record NC_047535.1, on the reverse strand, counting down.
AGAACCCAAGTTGCCTTATTTCTTAATGTAGAATGAGACAGAGAAGGAAAACTTCCTTCTTTACGTCTTTTAGATCCTCACATTTCTAGAAAGCCACTGAATCACACCCTATGATACACTGTCATGGAAAGGGGCCCCCTTGGCTTTTACTCGCGGTCACAGCCCACCACTTGGGTTTCATAGCTGTTGAAGCCAGAAGAGCCCCTTAGGTTCATCCCACCCGACCCCTGCATAGTACAAGCTGTAACTGCAATTGCACTACAGCAGTCTCTCTTCCTCATTGCTCCTTCCCACAGCAAGAGGCTCCAGGTTTCAGGGCCTCCCCAGCCAGAGGCAGCACACAGAAACCTGTAAGAAAAAGCAGGGTTGGCCAGGCCCAGGGGCAGCTGATGAATCAGGTTCATTCTTCATAAGCTACAAAGACAACGAGCTGGAGTCAGGTATGTTATACGGAAACGTTTGGGTTCTGTGAGTTTGTAAGGGAAATAAAACCAATTATTTTTAGTCACTTAGAGCAGGCAAGGGACTCAGCCCTCATAACTACTTTGCTTCCAAAAGTTATTCAAGCCCTGTGGAGCCACATATATTTGCTTATTAACTATGTGACTGCAATAGCAAAGCCTCCTTCCTCTCTCCCAAGCTCAGATGCGGTATGTAAAATGGCAGTGCCTTTTATAGCCCTGTGCCCACAAAGACTCGGCTGCAGAAGTCATTTCCTATTTACATCAGGGAAAAAGCACAGTTCAGCAGAGATTGCTGTGGCTCCAGCCAGCAAGGTGCTCTCTGCAGGTGTGGATGTGTGATTCACCCCCCAGTCAGCAGCCCAGGGCCTGGCTCCAGACAGCATCCTCTGCCCACAGGTTATCTGCATCCTCCGGCTCCTGGTACTTCCTCAGGCCTAGGCAATTCCAAGCACACCCAAATAAAGTCCCAAATCAATCCTGTCTGGCCTCACCCTCTTTCTCAGCAGAGGGTTTGGATCATTTCCATGTCTCTTTTTCTCTTCCTCCCAGAGGAAGTCCTCCTTAAAAGCAGCTCCCTTTGAAGACCTGAGCCAGAAGGTCGGACATTGCCTGCTGCCCCACTCTCCTAATCTATTCTGATTAGAGTAACAACCCTCCACATCCCTCCTACACCAGAGACAGGCTTTCCTCTTCCCCCCTAAACAGCATCCCCTTCTAGGCACTAGCCCTGTTGCCAGCTCCTGCCCTCATTAACCCTTTCTCAACATCTACACTGTTGGTGCTCTTGGTTGCACAGCTCAGACATTGGGAGCCGCAGGCAAGCTCTGCTTGGGGGACATCCAGGGGCATCTGGGCCTGTTCCCACTGATAACTGCATTGAGGCAGCAGGGAACTAGGCTCTGCACATAGTAACAAAACATCCCACGGCATAAACAGCTGTCTGGAACCCGTCAATTTTGGCTACTCTTTCAAAAATCATCGGAAATACTAAAATACCCTGATTTTTGCTAGCCATCCCTTGGGAACAGCGGTATTGTTCCCAGCCAGCAATGAGGAGCTGTCAGGATGCCCAGAGCATGACATGACTGGCTCCACACCCCCAACAACCCCAGTTTCACTGGAAATCACAGTGCTGGGCTGGACAGTCTGATGCTGTGGCCATCCAGATATCCACCCTCTGGGTGCTAATGCACAGCACAAAGCACTTCCTGAAGACAGGTTTTGAAAGATTAATTTTATCACTCTCAGCTAACCAAACCCAGGACTCACTTCAGATAATCTTCACAGCTAGGTACAGGGGAAATATCAGCCAGGAAACCTCAGGAACAGCCCACCTTAGCAGAGATTGCTCCATTAATCATTTTGGCTGCAACTCAGCATCACCAAAATTAGAGAGGTTTAAGGTTAGCTTTCAATATGAGAAGCCGTGTCACATTGTGACTAGATACTGTGCTGAAATTCAGCTGCCGGAATTATGGAGGTGGAAGACCTTTATTTAGCCCATCTTCCATCATGAAACCTCCTCCAGATTTCCAGCGAAACCCCTCTGAGAGTGTCAGAGTGCTGAGTAACAGGACCAGTTCAGCTGACTGCCATGACCTCCTCCAAGGCTTGTGTATTTTGGATAACAGACTATTCACCAGAAAGTAACTTCCTCAGAAAGGCAGTGGGAGCTCTTTAGTTTGATTATGGACTTCTTAAACACAATTAATCCTGTTTGCAAAGAAAACTCTGAAACCTCCTTTCACCATTGAACAATCTTGAGGCACATCAGCACTCACTTTGACAGTGCTCTTGCCTCTCCTACGGTCAGCCCTGGCTGTCACTTTACTATTCACTTAGCAACGTTTATGAGCATGAGTTTGTGCAGTGCTGGGGTCACCACACCCACCACCAAATCACACATCCACACAGCCAACTTTCCAGACAAAAAAGCAACGCTACTCTTTTGGCATCTCATTCCCACGACTCAAACGTTACCGATGTGGGGTGGAAATTCCCTGGCAGGAGCTTCTATTTCCATTCTGTGTGCTCTTGAGAAAAGTGGTGAAGAAAGCTGCAGGAGATGAGCTGTGGCGTGCTTGAACTGCAGCCTCACCCAGGAGTTACTTGAACTCTTCAAACGTTACCCCAACATGTGTTAAAGTTGGGGCAAGGATGGGGACTGCTTCGAGATGGCTGCTGCTGATTAACTGATGGTAGTGGTGTTCTCCAAATCGCCTGAATGATGATGTCCTTCAAGGTAGGAGAAGACACTGTGCAGTTTGTGAAGAGGTGGGTGCAACATGCATGCCTTCCATCCACACACATCAATGCAGAGCAGTGCTCAGCTCACACAGTGGAAGCGATAGCCTCATCCTTGGTCAGGAGAGCAAGCAAACACACGGCACTCCCAAGTCAGGAATCAGCTCCTGCTTCTGACTCCAGCTCCAGCTGAAAACAAGATGCAAGCAGCCAAAGGAAAGCCTGACCTCCATCCCACCACAGGACAACCAACCATTTGTGGCACTTTTCTTGCTGGCTCAAGAGGCACCTTTTGCTCATGTACAACTTTCCCAGTGCACTGTGTCCTGCCACAGAGCTGTAGCAATGCCAACAGGGCTGTCCGGATCAGACAAGGCAGGAGCACAGCCACATAACCCATGGGACACTCATGATCCACCATCCCTTGCCACCACTGACCTATCTTGCTTCTTTCCAATTGCAAGGCACTGAACCCCCCCCAAGCCTGATAGCAGCCACGTACAGAGGGCAGCTGAGGAGGAGAACAATGACTCAGAGCAGAGAAGACTCCCAGGTCAGCCGGGCCGCGGGGGAAACGCCAGCACCCATGTCCCACGGGGGAAGTGAGATGGGGAAGCAGAGCAAGCTGGCACAGGAGGAGGACAGCAGCGGGTCAGATGGGCACACAGAGGCGTTTCTGACCTTGCTTTCACATTTAGAAATGACTGCTTGTTCTTGCATCTCTCATGAGGACATATGATGTGGGTGGGTGGATATATACTTATGTCTGTCCCCCCTCCCGCAGTGTTCAGAATATAAGGGTTTTCTTTTCTTGCTGGTGCCACCCCTCAATTGGCATATTTTACCTCTATGGACAGTTCCTGTATCACATTCTGCCAACAAAGTGCTCTGGGACTTTTTAGTATGAAAAGCACCATGAAAGTTTAAAACTATCTCTCAGTGCTATTAGAATCACCCAGAAACACTGTAATCCCTTCAGTTCTGGAGGCTCAGCATGATGCAGGATTTAATCTTTACCTGTCATTAGCCAAGTACATTCTTGTACTCCACCGAGATGTCTTAGCAACTGCCCTAATGGGAATACAATGCCACAATTTCTGCTGTTAGGCTGGTGACTGATTGATTTTCACTGCCTGGATAAAGAGAAGGCAAGAAGTGAAACAGTGAAGTGAAACCAGGAGTTATGCTGAAAACCCAGCTTCATTAGAACTGCACTACCCACCATTTATTACAGGATCTGATTTGTGCAGCCTGGATGGCAGTGCCTCATCACTTAAATGTCAGATTATGGCCCACGACACCCAGACAACCACTGCAGCACAAACCCTGTGCTGTTCCCTGCTTCCCTTCCCCAAGGCAAAGAATTAGGAACAGTGAAAATAAAATCATGGGACTCAAATAAGAAGAATTAAAAATAAAGAAATCACAAGACCGGTGGTTTGCATGGGGCAGAGCAGGGAGGTGCCCACAGCCAGAGCACCACGCGCGGCACAGCGCAGCCCTTTGCCGTGCAGGGACCACCACTTGGGCTCTTCCTGCCTTGGAATGCCATGCAGGACCTTTCCAGCTGAGATTTCTCCCTCCTTTCTATCTTTTCCCTGCTCCTCAAGCCTGTACCTGAAAAGAGGACACAGAGGAGCTGATTTATCAAATTTGATCTTTTTTCCCCCTATAAGGAAATATCCTTTTTTTCCCCATGAAATTTTCAAACCCTGTACATTTTGTGGGTGAGAGCTCCTCTGTATGCCTCCAGCTACAGAGGGACGTTGACTTCCCACCTGCCACTCTGGGACTGATGCAAGCAGGATAGCAAGCAAGCTGACTCCCATTTCCCAGGAGACGGTTCAGCCAGATTTAGGAAAAACTGAGCAGTCTCCTGTGCCAGGACCCATCGCAGATGCTGGTGGCAAGGCAAGGATCTAGCTCAAGCACTTGAAGACTGTGCTACGGCTTGTTGCCAGACGATGCAGCAGAAGAGTCCGTGATCAGCAGCATGTACAGGCGCTGGGCTCAGTGCTCCAGGGGACCCCCAGCCATTCAGGCTCTGCACCTAAACATGTAAGCTGGGATCCTTTCGCTCTGGTCTGCATGGGGAAGAGAAGCATTTGACCCTGCCTACAGAAGTCCTATTATTCATTGATGACTACACAGGGACCTCACAGGTAGCATTACTCCCACCCCATGGACACCAGAAGACAAGTTTGGCCAGATGTATTGTCCTCTTCCCTGCTGTGGCTGGAGTGAGGGAAAATCCCAGAACAGGAAGGGATGAGGTGACACCTTGTGCCCAAACATACTTCATCAGGAGGCAGATGTCTGTGGTCTCTTCTCCATGGTGTGGCCCAAGTGCATGTCACATATGCTGGCACACATGCACAGCAATATGGCTCCTGTGTGTACCTAGAGCAGGACAGATGCCATGCAGTAGGATTTCTGCATTAGGAAAGATAACGTGCCAGCCTCCAGAAGATGGATATAATTTTTGTTACTTCAAGCTCAGGGTTTCATGGTGAGACAAGCACCATGTGTGCCCTCTTGCTTGGGATGCACGTGGAGATCTGCTCCATCTTCCTCCCTCCCTTACCCCTTATAAATCAGTCCTGAAAGCCATTTTCAAAAACCTCAGGCTAAGGCTACTGAACATTCCTTGGCTCCATCACAGTGGAGTTCATCACTGGTAAATTATTTTGCTAAATCCATTAAGCATTCAGCAAGAACAGCACAAGAACCCCAATATACACCGTGATTGTGGCACAGGGCAACCAGCACATTCCCTGAGCACCTCTGCATTTGGGGTGTCAGAACTGTTAGCTAATATTGGCAAATCAAACCTTGCAATAACCCAGATCGTCTGACTCCTGGTCTTGTGCCTTGATCACAAGATGATCTTTCCCTCTGCAAGAGCACTGAGAGTGAGGGATGAAACATCACTTCTGTTACCCAACACCTCCCCCATGGACGTGTTCCACTTAAACCTTGGTATACATAGAGGAGAGCCAAGAAACCAATGTATTAACAAAAGCACTTCCAGGGCAGCCTTGTGTGGGGCTCTTCTATAAGCTCTGATCAAAAGCTTTGAGCTGCCAAGGTTTTTACTCCCATGTTGGTAGTCCCTGGTTCTTACAGCACAGAGGTAGGACTGAGGTGAACCTCAAGCAGGCAAGCCTGTACCATCAGCAATACCAGATTTGGCCAGTGAAGTCTTGTTTGTTAGGGGAAAAAAACCCAAGATGACACCCTGGAAACTAAGCACAACTTTGTGTTCTCTCTTGTTCTTCTTATGAGGCCAGTGAAGCCACTGCATTCTTGAAAAAGTACAAATGCAATGCCCCTGATACATTTACATGGAAACTGGCTCCAGCCTACAGTAAGAATCCAGCAAGTTTTGCTCAATGGAACATCTTTATAAACTGAAAACCCCATGGATTCATCTGGTCAGGATATCCCGTGTTTCCTGACCATGACCCAAAACCCACTCGGAGCCTTTCCACTGGCTGCAGAGACATTTGGATCAGACCGGCTTCTTTGCAAACTGCAGCAGACCAGCCAGGCCCAGGTCCTGAGGAGTATTAACACTTAACATGGATCAAACTAGGCAAGAACTAGGTGCCTGTGCAGCCAGGGAGCTGAGCTCTCCTTCCACTGCTGACACTGCCACCCTGCCTGCACAGGGGAGCGAGCTCTGCTCTGCATGGACCAGAGATGCTCATGCTCTCCAGGTATCACAGACAGGAGTGCTCCTTGCTTGCCTTTAGTTTCTGAAATGTCCCAACATAAAATAAGGATCTATAAATGCAGAAGCAAAGCCAAAGTATGTGTTGTTGCTACTGACACTCTGGGTCGGGTGTTTGCTTTGCCTGTATTTACATGCTTTGGGGAGTCATTCTCTGTCTTGCAGAACTGCTTTCATGCAGTATTAATATTTCTTGAGCATCCTGGAGGTCACTCCACTCTCTCTCATTAGTCAAGTGACTTTTTCTCCCTGTAATCAGTAGTGACCCTCTTTAGGACTAGCTAATTTGAAAAAACCCATATTAATTTATTGATTCAATTTTTACGGATCTAAACTGAACTATGTTTCCTTAGGACACAGACAACATAGCTTTTCATTACCCTACTCACTCTCCCTTGGCTTGACCCATTTCCTTTCCTTTTCCCCCCTCTTGCCAATTGAATCAAATCCTGTAACTAACCTTTAAGGGTTCCTTAGTCTTTATTTTGTTCCTATTAACCTTCTGTTTCTCTGGATAATTCTGCAGCCAAGAGTAGGTGTGACTCCCACGTTACAAGTCTAGCTGTGCTGTTGACTCATGTGCTGTGCTCGCAAAGCCAGCTCCTTTAATGGGAAGGCTTATGCAATGTAGCAAGGTCTCCCAGAGCATATGCTCTTACTCGAGTTGTGAGATTTCTGCTTGTTCTCTCTGCTAAATGAGACTGAAAACGCTGGTGGGCCGCACAGAAGGTGCACGCTATTTCATGAGCCCTTACTATGCCCTGACTACACACACGAGTCCCTGGGCCCCCGCACAGCCCATATGAAAGGTGCTTTGGGCAGATTCCCATCCTTCCCTAGACCCAAAAATCAAATATCTGCAAAAAGATGCTTCTTGGCTCTGGATCTTGGCGATGCAGCAGAGAAGCGAGTGCCGCTGGAGCGGGCAGGCTGGCTGCAGGCTGCCTGCCCCCCAGGATCAGGGAATTACCCAGCCAGGAGCCTGGCTTTTTAGAGGCCATTTTACGGTACCCAGAGATTATATAAAGTGAACTTAACAGACGGTCAGGTTTGGCCTGTCATGTTGGGAGGGCTCTCACACAGGGTTTTTTTTAGGAGGGAAACTAGCAAGACATGTGGTGAAAAACACCCTATAGCTTCTAAGTAATGTCTTTGAGATCTAGCCATCTGTTACCGTGAACTTCAAGTGAGAAGCAGCCACCATTTTGGAGGCAGCCGCTTAAAAAAAAAAGCGAGAGGATTTAGCCCTTGATTCCTTGGACCGAAATCTGCTTCCCTGCCTGTCTGAAAGGCCAATACACAAACTACAGACCTCTATGGGTAAGACTGCACTTCCCCAGTGCAAGGCTGAGGAAAAGCTATACAAATACGAACCCTCCCATCCCCTGAGTAAGCCAGGGTGGATGCAGAGAGCACTGACCCCCCCCTCCGAGTGGGACTGTGATACCCCAGCAGGCAGGAGACACGGGGATCCCCGGCAGGCAGCCGGGAGCAAGCAAGCCAGAGCTGTGCAGGTCAGAGCAGCCTCTGCTATTTCCTGCGAGGCTCGCTGCCACCCAGCCCATAGAGTCACAAGATTCATGAAGTACATAAATAAAACCTCCTGAAGAGCCCCGCTACCGAAAGGGGGAAAAGCCACCTCCTTCCGCAGAAGCGATGTGCTGCCCGCTCCATTTCTAATCCAGGTTTTCCCATGCTTTGGAAAAGCCGGGTCTGAGGCAGAGCCTTTGCGAGGCGGCTCTGCGTCACGGCGGCCCTTCGCTGGGAAGCCGGCTGGAACGTTAACCTGGGGCTCGCTGCAGTGCTCCTGGTGGCACCTTTCCCAAAAGGAGATTAAACCTAGCAGCTGCTGATATGGAAACCAACTGTTTGAACTGCAGTGCACTTACATATGCTAATAGTGCGAAGCCACCGGCTCCTGCAAACGTGATGCAGGAAATGACTAAACATTTAGTGCTTGTTATTTAGCAGTATTCCTGGAGACACGTAGGTGGTGTGGACAGCATGGTATGTGCATTAAAGTGCAATTTAGGTCAATGATTCTTTGAAAGGACCATTCTTTTTTTCTCTTCCCCCTCCCTCCTTCTCCCTTCAGGGGCATTTGCTATTCAAAGATTAACTTTTCCAGCTATCTTTCCCAACCAGTTCCCAGGAGCTCCAAATAAAATTATAACAGGGGAAAAGCCTGTAGGAATTACCCTGTTTTAATATTGAAATGTCTCCGCAAACTTTTTCTTCATTTTATCTATTTTTAATGCTTGGAAAAAGAATTTAAAAGAAGCTGCACAGGGAAGAGTGCATGTTTAGACAAAAGCAGTAACATTTAATGAGGTGTGTGAGTCTAACTTTCTAACAGGTGAACTGACAACCCAAAATGAAAGCCAGCCCCGGAAAGATCAGCCAAATACGGGCTGTGGGAAGGCGTCAGCATGGCTTCAGCTTACGCTGCAGCATGCCGGGCTGGGATCCTCCTTTTCCATGGGCCCTCCAGTGCCTGGTGCTTCATGAAGCATCTTGGAGAATGTGAGGCAGTGCCTCCAGCACTGCCCTGGCACCTGGGGGACCTCATCCGGAAACACAAAGCTGCTCAGAAAGCAAAAGCACACTGCATCAATCTATCATTATATCATCTATCGTATATGCACTGTTGTAAGGAAAACTAGTAGATCCAGCCTACCCAAGCGGAGCTGAAGGCTCCTTACCCTCCTGGGAGACACATAGATCCAGGGGATATAAAGCTGCTGCAGATAAGTGTTGTTTCTCTGAGCAGGGGAGTATGTGCTGTGGGAGCAGATCCACAAATCCCTCAGGCTTCTCCCCAGCACTGGGGGACTCTGCTATTATTTTCAGTGGGAGTCAGAAATCCCAAACTGGAATTGGTGGCAAGTGTCCAGTGGGGCTGGAGGAAGGCAGCTGGGTTTGCCAGGAGAACAGGCCTCTAAAGCAGGTGCCAAGAAAGAAAAGGTCTCTGCTGATATTAATGATGATCCAGTTTCCTGCCAGAGCACCAGCAGTGAGGAATCCACAAGACCCTCTTCAAGCAGGAACAGGACCAGGCAGAATGCTGGTGTTCTCAGGCCACCTACTTTTTCCCACCCAAGGACCAGCTAAACAAAAATCCCAAGAAAAGCTCATTTGTATCTATTTAATCAGCAGCACTGCTTTCAAATCTCTTCCTCACCCTTGCTCAAGAAAGCCCTGGTGTCCCTTCACAGTATCTCTGATATCCAGGGGACTGCAAAGCATTTTAGGGGAACTGCTACAGGAGTTGAGTTTAAGTAAAAGTTAATTAAACAGGTGTTAAATGAAATACAGCCAGGGACAGCAGGAGGAAACAATGGCTACACCACTTGCCAAGCCTCACCCATGTGTTTGAGTATGAAAGCTGGTTTTGAAGAGGGTGAGCACACTGCCAGGATGCCCATGTTATTCCAATGTCCTTCCATGAGCTTCCAGGGTCCCAAAGTTGCTAAGTGGGCACAGGACAGGAGGGAGCTCAGGGGATCTGATCATCTTCTCCCCAAGACATCACCTCCGGCAGCCTCTTGCCCCAGGCACGAACCCGTCCCCTCCTGACCCAGCAGATCCCAACACCAGTTGAGTCATCCTGACATTTAACGGTGCAGACCAGCTGGCTATGGCTAATTGTTGTTGAACCACAGGAGGGACCTCAACAAAACTGAAGTCCAAGTACTTTTTAAAGTTCTTACTTTCTGTTCCAAGTCATTTCTTCAAGTGCTACATGCATGCACACAATATAAAGATAAAGCTGCAGATGACTCCAAGATGCTATTAATGGTGACCAGGCAGCACTTGTCTATCAGATAACGCTGAGAAGAAGTTTTCAAATCATTGGGAAATCTGAGATGAACTTGAGATGTGTCTCTGGAGGCTTACCTCAGCTGGGATACATGTCTCTGGTTAGGTAGTCAGGATGGGTCAGACCAATGGTGAACGGATTGTGCTCTTGCATGAGCCACAGTTTTATTAAGACTTCCTCATGGCAATGGGCTGTGGAGATATGTCGGGTGTGAATCTCATGGGAGAGTCAAGAAGCATGAAAACCCAAAGTAAAATGCAAAAGGGCTAAAAAGAATCCCTTTGATTATGCAAAACACTACACATAACTCTCTTGGGTTTCCTCATCTCTCATATTTTCTTCCCTACTTTTCCTTGCTCCCTAGTTTTGGTTTGCTCCCTATTTGTATTGCTCGTCTGAGGTTGGGACCAGACAGTGGCACCACCAATCTCAACAGCAAGCTTTTGCTTGGCCAATTCTCCAGCATTAGCTGCTTTTCAAGCCCATTTGTTCTTCAGTATAAAGCCTTTTTATTTTTATTTTCCTAAGGGAATTGATATGGCAATGCTTTCAGGATTGCTGCCAGGGAAAGAGCGTCCCTATTGCTCCTTCATTACCATGACAGCTATTGGGACCTTTGCTGAGTGTCTCAGTATCTTGGCTGCAGTTCCAGAGGCTGAACAATCTTTCCAAATGCAGGGAATTCCCTTCAGATAAAGGGAGAGGGACAGTGACAGGAAAGCTTTGACTGCTACTCCTCAAATGTATTTCTTCATGCTCTCCCAGGCAGCTGCAAACACCACTGAAGTCAGTTGGCACCTCCATACTGACTCCAGCCAGCTTTGAATCAGCCCAGGATACAAAGGTCAATTGAACTTTTGGTAGTACCAGTTTCACAAGTGCAGATGCAGAAATCACAATGCCCAGAAATCAAAATCTAGGAGACCTTCAGTTTTGCCCCTCCTAGCTCACTTAAGGGCCTTACACCATGAAAAATGTATTACTGGAGAAAAAAAGATGTGCAAATACTGAGCATCATTAAAATACAAGTACCTCATACAAATGCAGTTAGGAAAAAGAGCTCCTACATTACCACTCCTCTTAGGGAAGGGACAAGCTGTTAGTGATCACTACAGTTCCTCCTCCCTGCAGCTCTGTGGCTCAGGTTCTGGATAAGAGGAGCAGAAGTGCTCTGTCATCTGCTCCGTCACCACCCTGACCTGCTCTGAATCATTGCTCAGTATCTTGCCTGTCAGTGCCATATACTTTGTACTCCAGACACTGTCTCTGGAGCATTTATTACTCAGAGACCTAATTGCTTAGTGCTCCCTCAGTCAGACACAAATGCAAGACATCAGAAGACATCTAAGAATTCAGCTTCTTTGAAACTCCAAGCTATGAAGACAGAGAATGCCTTTTCCCAGGAAAACCATAGCTATGCTACTTAATGTTTGCCATAAACCCATCACATTCTTATTGTAAACAAGGATGACTTTGCGTCAACAATGATGTCTCCTTTTGTAATGCATCAGCTAAAGGCTGAGTTTGGGTTTGTGACTAGAGAAGGTGTGGTGTGGAGCTCGTGCACTTCCCAGTAACTACGTTTGACCACATTAGTAAGCAGCACGCATCCTGCGTTTCCCATACACTGCTCAACGTTTCACACGCAGATCTTTGCTTTCATCTAAAAACATAACATGGGTGGGATTTGTTTACACTGGGTGGAAGTATGTATTAAAGCCAAGCCGGCAACCACAAGTGTTAGAAACTGGCAGAAAGGGCAACAGCTGTTAGGATGCAAAAGTACATATTTGCTCCAAGACTCTGGCTAGAAAACCATCAGAGAAATCCAGACTGATTCATGCTCTGCACCCTCACCAGATGACTTCCGATAGAGTAATGCCAACTTTCCTGTAGAAGCCTGAACCCTGATGGCATGCTGGCTCCCTGCTGGGCAGCTGATGCATGCAGGGCAGTTCCTGAGACCACAGTGCTGGGACCATGCAAGTTCTTCCTTTGCAAATCAAATGTGTACTGCTGTGCTGCTTTGAAGAGAAATTTCCTTTAGATAAATTTCTCTTTAATCAAAGCACAGCACTTAAGTAAGAGATTAAACTTATGGTTTAACTACCACATCAACAGTTGAATCACAACAGTTGAGCAAGAAACCAGTGCCAGACAGTCCTTGTTCCCAAGGGTGCCTGGGGAGCCCCAGGGAACCAGGTGAAACCAAGCAGGAACACTCAAGGCTCCAACACCTGCACTGTCAAATCCACCCAGTGACAGTCCCATGGCAGGGCCAGGAGAGGAATTCCTTCCATAACTGTATTTGCAAGTGGGAGAAAAATGCTCCAAGCCTCATCCCTCTCACCTGGCGCAGAACAAACCTCTAAAATGAGACAAAAGGGAAGCAGAAGTCACTCTTCAAGTCCTGAAGACTTGGAAATGTGGTCTGAAGTTTGAGCTCATCAGGAGACTCCACAAGTTAACTTACAACCTTTAAGCATGCTCCTTCCCTCAGTAAGAGCTTCCAATTCATCTTTCAGAGGATTAGGAAAAGATGGAGAAACACTTCTGCAGGGTTTCTCTGAGCATCCAATTCAGGTTTCTATGCTTTGTATGTGATATTAAATGAACATAATACACTGCCTGAAGAAGCTTTCCACTGTCATCTAGCCTGGTTTTGGCTGGGATAGAGTTAATGTTCTTCCTAGTAGCTAGTACAGTACTGTGTTTGGGATTTACGGGGATGATAATGTTGATAACACACTGATGCTTTAGTTGTTGCTAAGCAGTGGTTGCATTAAGTCAAAGCCTTTTCTGCTCCTCATCCCACCCCACCAATAAGGAGGCCGAGGGGGTGCACAAGAAGCCAGGAGGGGACACAGCCAGGACAGCTGACCTCAACTGACACGAGGGATATTCCATGCCCTATGACATAATGGTCAGCATATAAAATGGGGAAAAAACTGGCTGGGGATTGGGTGGGCATCAGTCAACAGTGGTGAGCATACATTATGCATCACTTGTTTTGTATATTCCAATTCTTTATTATTATCTTCACCTCCCCCTTCCCTTTCTGTCCTATTTAGTTGTCTTTATATCAACCCACAAATTTCCCTTTTATTTATTTTCCCACTTCTCTCCCCCATTCCACTGGCATGGGGGCAGTGAGCAAGGGGCTGCATGGGGTAGAGCTACCTGCTGGGTTAAACCACAATATCCCCCAAACACAGTTGCCCAAAATAAGAAAGGTAAAATCATTTTCACTAAGAAGTTAATAAATACTAAAAAGCATCACAGATTGATGAGGTGGTTCAAATTTCCCAAGATTTGCAGTTGTTATTGCCACGTCTCAAATCTCAGCAAAGGACTTCCCTCCTTACCCCTCCCAGCCATACATTCCCATATTTCATTGCTAGCAGTAATATTTTTGGGTGCTTCTCCTAATTATATCTAGCAGTATTCTCAGAATCAAGCACCAGTCCTAGATATATCAGTATCAATCAGCAGTACTCATCCACCACATCCAAATGATTTGAGTCGTGCCTGCAAGCTCAGGCAAGATGTGAATCCTCAAGTAATAATGCAAGTCAACCAGCCTTTGGGATTTTATGCAGTCCACTCACTACTGGGATAGGACAGGCTTTCCCTCTGCCAGGTGACACTACTGCAGGTCATAGCCACCATGGTCAGGCCTCAGCTCCTGGGCGGATAAGCACCTTCACAGAGGTGAATGGTGATCCAGTTACTGTAAAATGTAAAAAAATGGGCTGCTCTGTAGGAAAGAGCAGTATGCCTTCCAGAATTCATCAGAGCAAACACAAGTACTAGCCTTACAGGAATGAATGGAGACTTCTTGTGAATATCTGTTTTGAGTAAAATCTGCTCCAGGGTGATTTGTTTCATTCTGCCGGTAGCAGAACAAACTCAGGAGCTTCACACATGATCAGTAACTAACAGGAGCAGAGCGAGCAAGACCATGCTGGTGCTGGAGATGAACTTCATGCTTGTGTTACACTCCCAAGATGTCCTTGTTCCCTTGAGGCCATGAACAGAGTCTGGGGAATTGGCTGCTATTTATTTGGGTAGCATACTTTTTCCTCTTAGTTCTTATAACAAGACCTCTACTCACAGTAGTGCCTGCAAACTCACCCAGCTAGGAGCTACTGTCTGAGCACGTTGCACAACCAGACCACAGGCAGCAAAGCCATCAGCGGACAATCCCCCAAACACTTCAGCACAGACCTGAGTGGGATGGGAGAGGGCCAAACACCAATCCCATCAGTAGATTAACCACTTGGCAACTGCTCTGCCTTCCCTATCTGATGGGGTTTGCCCACACAGCTCACACAGACCTCTATGCACTGCCCACATGTGCGTGCATAACCACCTCACCCTGTGTGAGGGCTTCAGCATCAGCACTGGCAGCTGAGGTTTCTGAGTCCGGAGAGGATGCAGAGCTCCAGCTGTGTGCTTCTCCACTGTTTGAGGTGACACACTGCCAGCTCCCACAGTCAGCAGTGAGCTCCTGTACCCCGTGGCTGCCTGCACCCCCCTGGCATGATGCTGGCTAACTGCAAACAAGCAAATGTTGGCAGAAACCAAGCACTAAGGGTACCACACACACATTCCCACCTAATTATGTCCCTTTGGGTTGTGCCCTATGGAATTTGGATGAATTGCATTAAGGAGACAAATGCACAATAAAGAATGCAAGAATCTCCCTGCTTTTGTCTCCCGCCTCCTTTTCAGTCTTGCATCAGCTTTTTATTCTCTCCCCCTCCTTGCATTAACTTCAGACTCCCTCCCTTGACCTGCAATTACAGCACAGAAACCTTCCCAGCAATGCAATGATTTCTCTGGGCACTCCAGCTTGAGAAATTTACTGCCCACACTGGATTTATGCCATGTTTGTTTGTTTAATGGCCCAGTTAGGAAACTCAGAGAGTGGGATCTGCATGTGGGATACGCATAGATCAGAGCAAGACCTGGCAAAAGTGCCTTGGAGCTCTCTAGCCTAAACCCAGTGTAGATGAGGCCGTGTTGCTTCCCCACCATTCACAACAAAAAGGGGAAAATATCTCCTCCCCTTCTCTGTGAGAAATATGAGACATTTCAATAGGGCTACACATGGAGCTGAGCTGCAGACTCCCAGCCTCAGGACATGGTCAGTCATGTAACTCACTGGTTTCTCCATGGCATGCAATGGCCCTCAGCCCTCAGGAGTAAGCTTTGCCTCCTCAATTTCTCTCATTTCTGTGGAAATGTCTACAGCCTTTGTAAACTAGTCCATAGTTAATCACATGAAGCTCACAGGCTTTGCTAGTGCTGACAGTCCTGCTCCTCCACTTGTTATTCCTTCTATCAGAACAAACTGTGTTCAGATGCTGTAGGAAGCATCAAGGACATTTTTCTTAGCTTTATAGAAACAGAAGTTGTCCTGCAGGACTCTCTGGCTATTTCAGTTTCATATCACATTACATGGAGCAGCGCAACCAACACAGAAGAACACAGAATCAGGCTCACAGTGAATAAGTATGAAAATCAGATATAAAGGAGAGGATCCATCAACCCCCCTGCTCCATGTTCAGGTGATGGCCAAACAGGCACATCCAAGAAGAACTCTGTCATCTGGCCACCAGACAGCATTAAAGAAGTGACAAACCCAAGCACCAGGCTCCAAACACACTAGTACAATTTCTTCTCCCATCTCCACAGCTCATGACTTACTTTAAGGCTATTCATCAATCCCCTTCTCCAAGCTCCAAACCAAGACTTGAACTTATTAGAGGTAGTAATGCCTCTCAGGGCAGAATGCAAATTTAAAACACTTGTCCCAAATAACAGGAGGTAGTAATTAGGCTCCAGCACTTCCAAAGCAGCATCTCCCAGCTACACCCTTTCCTGCACTGCTACACAGATGTAGGACATGTACCATGACCATGCTGTTAAAATGCAGGTTACAGGAGGGTGGATTTCCTTATCTGTTTCATAAGCCAGCTCCTCTCTTTTGATTTTCCTCCTCCTTTACTCTGTCCTCCTGCCTATGAGGTTTGCTTCCTGCCCCTTTTCCTGGTGTCACTGTTTTTTTCTTTTACCTTCAGGTTATAGAATCATAGAATCATAGAATAGTTAGGGTTGGAAAGGACCTTAAGATCATCCAGTTCCAACCTCCCTGCCACAGACACTTCACAATAAACCATGCCACCTAAGGCTCTATACAACCTGGTCTTGAATACTGCCAGGGATGGAGCATTCACAACCTCCCTGGGCAACCCATTCCAGTGCCTCACCACCCTTACAGTAAAGAACTTCTTCCTTATATCCAATCTAAACTTCTCCTGTTTAAGTTTGAACCTGATACCCCTTGTCCTGTCACTACAGTCCCTAATGAAGAGTTCCTTTCCAGGATCCCTGTAGGCCCCTTTCAGATACTGGAAATCTGCTATGAGGTCTCCATGCAGCCTTCTCTTCTCCAGGCTGAACAGCCCCAACTTTCTCAGCCTGTCTTCATATGGGAGGTGCTCCAGTCCCCTGATCATCCTCGTGGCCTCCTCTGGACTTGTTCCAACAGTTCCATGTCCTTTTTATGCTGAGGACACCAG
The DNA here is from genome assembly GCF_012275295.1 of Melopsittacus undulatus. NCBI lineage: Eukaryota > Metazoa > Chordata > Aves > Psittaciformes > Psittaculidae > Melopsittacus > Melopsittacus undulatus. The sequence continues at coordinate 34,771,698 of NC_047535.1, read as the reverse complement.
AACTGCTCACAGTACTCCAAGTGAGGTGTCACAAGAGCAGAGTAGAGGGGCAGGATCACCTCCTTTGACCTGCTGGTCATGCTTCTTTTGATGCAGCCCAGGATACAGTTGCTTTCTAGGCTGTGAGTGCACACTGCTGGCTCATGTTCATTTTCTCATCAACCAACACCCCCAAGTCCTTCTCTGCAGGGCTGCTCTGAATCTCTTCTCTGCCCAACCTGTAGCTGTGCCTGGAATTGCTCCGACCCAGGTGTAGGACCTTGCACTTGTCATGGTTAAACTTCATGAGGCTGGCATCAGCCCACCTCACAAGTGTGTCAAGGTCCCTCTGGATAGCATTCCTCCCCTCCAGCTTCTTTATATAGTTCTCTCTCTTTCTCTTAGTCCTCCCTTTTGTTATCATCTTCTCTTTCTCACAGCCAGTGTCTCCCTCCTCCTCCATGAGGTTTCCTGCAAGGCCATTTGCATTCTTTCTCAATCACATCAAATGGGTGATTTCAGTTTACCAGCAACCAGGGAAACACCTCAGTCCTCCTTGTGGCATCAGAGCCTCCTGCCACCTCCATTCACAAAGCCCCACTAAACTCTTGCTCTGCAAAGTAAAAGCTGGGATTCACCTTGCAACAAAGTAATGGTCTAGTGTGAGGCACCCCTGCCCATGGTAGTGGGTTTGGAACTAGATGATCTTAAGGCCCTTTCCAACCCAAATGTTCTATGCTGGGGTGTATGAAGTGCTGCCATCAATCCCTGCCACTGAGCCATTCCCAAAGCCACCCTCTCCTCTGCCCCTTGTGATAACGTGTCTTCTTAATTATATTACCAACATCACACCATGCATCTTTTCAGGCCAGGAAGGGTATCGCTCCTGCTTTTGCAATGCAAAAAATAAGGTAAGTGAAGGATACTGATGCTCTGGATCCCTGCACAGCTGCAGGATGAGGGGTGAGCTTAGGGCTGATGTGAGGACCAAATACCCCAGGTAAAATAACTGGTCCACAAGTACCTTGCCCTGCTAGTGCCTGTGCCCTCAGGAAGGAGCAGGAAGTTGAAGACTGTGAGTCTTTCAGTGGCTTTTAGAAAGTAGACATGGTCGTTATAATCCAATTAAAATACCTTACAAGTGCGCTATAAAGTTAGCTCTGGAATCAATGAATGGTCATACATCTCCTCAAGAACAGGATTTATGTTTTATGTTTAAGAAACTCTATTGTTATGGTAAACCTACAAAGAACGTGACCTACTGGGTTAAGGGTTCTTTCATACATCCCCACTGCTGTTTTAAAGATGGGCTGAAACTGAAATTCCAGATAAGTCAACCTAGAAACAGATGTTTTCAAAAAGGCAGATGGAAGCAGAATGAGCATGGTTTTATGTATTACTTTTTCACTCTCACATTGTTTAAGATAGACTTTGTAGGGAGACACATCTCCAGACCCTCTAAATTACACTTGGCCAAAAGTTCACATGCTGAGGAAGCAGAGGGGAAACAGCTCTGCCCCAATTACACTGACCCAAAGCTTCAGAACTTGTTCTTCAGGCCAACCAGGAAATCTATTACAGCAATGTATCAATTGCTAGGTTTTTCTAAAGCTCATCTTTCAAAAATTTATCTTTTTAATTTAAATTCATCTGGAAGTTTACTTGCTCGCTGACTTTCGAGACACCAGCCTGCACTTTAAATCCTTCTGCAGCCACCACGACAGCTAAAAAGCCGCTTTGTTTTAAACCAAAAAGGCATCCTGTGCCCCTGCCACACCCCACCCAGGAGCCTCATGATGCCTTGGCTCTGGTCCCATGTGCTGCAGACACAGACATTTCCCAACAAGAGATGCAAGGGTGCTGGGGGAAAGAGGGCTGGTTGCACCCCCAAGGGAGGAGAGGGGCACACGGGGCAGTGCTCTGGTCTGCGCTGTGCCTGCAGAGAGGGTTTTGAGGGAGGCTTGTTCCCACAGTCACTGGTGCATCCCTACTCTGGGACCTGCAACCTCCTCCCACCCAGCCCAGGGCTGATATCACATCCTTCCAGCCCAGCATCCTTTCCCAAAGCTGCGGGAACTGCTGTAATGCAGCTACTACCACATCTTAGCTATGATATCTGGCCACTCCACTGCCCAACTCTTCCTCGGGGCACCCTGTCTGGAATCAGTTGGCAAATAATGCGAGCTAAGGACCGCATTCTCTGTGCCTCTGACAGCACCCACCCTGCCCTCTGCTGCACCAAACCACCAGATAAACAAACAGTGTACGGGTGCAGCGCAGACATCTCCAGCAGGAAACGAAGCGCAGAACTCGCTCTATTTTAATCCCATCAAGGGTCTTCTTGGAAGCAAGGCAGAGCCTGGCTGTGCAGAGTTAAGAATGAAACCCTATTTTTAGCCTGTCCCCGGTGAGGTAAGTGCGCGTGAGTCAGACGCCGGCGTGGGATGTTGCATAAGACGGGGCCTGTGCCGCAGCTCCCGGCGCACGGGGGTGCGAGGAGGATGGAGGGAGCCTTCCCTCGCCGCTTCCTGGCATTGTCATTTCAAGACAGACCCTTCATGGTATTTAAATGCAGGGTTTTTTCTTCATCACCCTCCCCCCCCCCGAAAAAATTTAATTAGAAACAGCAGTAGGCTGGTTATGTAATGTGATTAATTGCAGCATTAGAGTGAAAAAATATAGGGCATACAGGTCTTAAAGATTCACATGCAAAGTCATGTGTGGGAGTGAGAGAGACAAGGGTGCAGTGCAAGACTTATCTGTTTGATTAGGTGCTTTTCACGCAGTAGTGATTTATTCCCTGAGTAATTTAATTGGAGTAATCTGCAGATAGCTAAAAAGTAGGGAGCAAATAAACATCCAGAAGACAATGGAATAAAACTGCTTTCACAGCATCTCTAAAGGTTAGAGCTGTACCTTGCTAGCAGGATGTTACCCTCAGCAGCAGACCTGCCCCTGATTAGCACTCACTCACACCAGCAAAACTGAGTTTTTCCACTGAGTCATGATTAATGAACTGCAGACACATTGCCTGCAACTAACTTTCACTGGGCTGGAACTTTATCTGAGGGAATATCTGAAGCTTCAGGAGTGGTTTTTTCCCCCCCTGCCTTTTGTAAACCTCTCACCAGGGAAGACCTGAAGCCCAGGCTGGCATTTCCTCCTGCCTGTGACCTCCAAACACCCGAGACTGACGGGTGCAGCTCTGTAACTGCTGTACTCTCCATGGCTGTTCATTAAATTCAACCTAGTTCGATAATGGCAGAAGTCACTGGCGTATTTGATTGCTCAAGTGTCCTATATGTCGATGGGCTAAGTGAAGGCATGTCTTCATTGCAAAACAACAGAGTGTCTGGGTCTGACTGAGCAGTCTCACTGCAGAACTGAACTCGGCGGGGCACAGGGAGGGCTGCTGTGATTTGAGAAGGCACATAGCTGGATGTATTTTAGCATGGAAGTTCTTCAGATTGAAAGAACTGTTGTTAATATTCATGGAAGGGAAAATGAAAAGGCACTGGAGAAGGGAGCTCATGGCAGGGTACCACAGATGTCCCAGCAGGTTTCTCTCTCACTGGGAAGAGGAAGGTTTGTAGCCAAGTATGGCTGTTCTTATACTACAGATTGTTCTCCAGGAGTATCTTGATGCTAGCTACCCCTTAAACTCAAATGTAAGGCTCTGGTGAATGAAGAAGTCTTAATTTAAGGCAGGCTATGAGTAAGTGCCTGTGCTTCCTCTGAGGTGAAGGCTCTTCACTCGGTGAGCTCAGTCTGGTTCTAGTAAGCTTCATTACTGGTAACCTCAGCTGAAAAGCCATGGTTGGAAACAGAAAAACCTCTAGCCTTTATCTCTCCTGGATAAGAACTTTATTTTGCCACCGCCATGCCATGCCCTTGCAGTGATTTCAGAGGCTGTTGCTTCTGGATTTGTCAAGCAGCAAAATGCCAAGATTAATTTAAAAGCAGCTTTAAAATCACCTTGAGTTTGCATCTGTTTGATTGCTTTACTAATAGGAAAAACACTAAATGATTCATATTAGAAAAACAGATTAAAACAGTCCTCTAAGGCAGGCCTGGTGTGAACTCTGAATGAGGGCACTTGATAAAAGCAGAAATACCCTTTGACAAGGCTTCCAGTCTTACTGGAGCTGTAATGCAGAGGAGAGGGAGCTGGCCAAGAAGTCTCCAGCCATTAGCTGGGTTTGTGCAGCTATAGAGCACTGCAGTATTCCTCAGCAGCTTTCATGTGTTTCTAAAGCTTTCCTCACCCTGCACATGATAGCTAAGCATGAAGCACATCCATCAATTTAGCATTTGACTTCATCGGTCCCAGTGCATGCGTTATGTATCACTTGGGCATGCTTTCTTCCTTAGGCAGAACCTATTTGTAGACAATTATTGGGCCAGATCCTGAAGATGCTGCTCACTGAAACTTTCGCTGGAACCATTTTCCAGTGAAAACTTTCTCTTCTTGTAGAAACTGGACAAAGAAAACCTGTTCATGTCTGTCAATGATATCTAAGCATACAGTAAAATATCTCTTGAAGGAATCAAGATCGCAGCTCATACAATTATGGACAAACTAAAATCAAGGGCACCTTTACTGAAGCTCATTAAAAATATCCTTTGTACCACTCTCCTGCATGGCATCCAAAGTCTCCTGAATACAGCGGTCTAATGAGAATGCAGTGAGGGGTTTTCTCCTCCAGCAGTTTTCCACACCTAGCAAATGTCATAGTTTAATTAAGGGATGTCAAAGGCACCGAGAGCTGCCCTGGGATAATCGTCGCCTGCTGCTAGATAAACGCTGAAGTGAAGACAGGCAAGAACAGCTATCATGCAAACTCTAAATTATGGAGAGAGGGCAGAGTTCAAAACTGGAACTGACAAAACCTTCACTTTTAGAGGTGGGCTGAAGCAGAAGCTGCTTTTGCTGGCCTTTGCCAGTGGGCCCCTTGGTCCCAGGTCCCTGTCACAGCCATTCCTGAGCTCACCAACTGTTCTGGTGCCTCTCCTTGCTCCCACATTGCCCCTTGCAGGGAGATTCACTCTGAAGTATCTCCCAGTGTCCTGCGGGCAGAGTGCCTTCAGCATCATGTACACTGCTGACACTGCCCTCATGTAAGAACAGCAGGCAGATGCTGCTGCATGAGCCCTTAACTAAGGCAGGAGTGCCGGACCCCGGCTCCCACCACTCCTGCAGTCACCACACAGCAGCCAGGAGCCCTCTGCAAAGTGCTGGCTGAAGACCCGACCTCAAGCCATTTAAATGGCTACAAAGATTCTTACTGACTTCCTTCAGGACCTCATGACAGCCTTTAATTTAGTCTTTAAAAGCACACGTCTGTCTTTATTAATATTTACCAAACCTCTTCCAGTCTTTGACTCTTTGCTATACAACCTTTCATGATTCTACTAGATGAAGTTTTCTCCATCTAGAAGATGAAGAAAACCAACCCACCCCAGGTGCCTGCTCCTCTCTCCTGGTGCTTGTGTTTGCTTTCACAGGATGGTTGTCTTGCTCCTTTCACTTTTTCCACATAGATTAATATCGACCCAATCATTCCGGCAGCAGTTTTGCGCTAACGGCTGTCTCCATGCTGTGTTCTCTGATGAATCCATGACCTGCAAACTGTCCTTCTTTCTTGTTGCCCTTGTCTGGGTTCATTCCATTAGTTCACAGTTCACTTCACAGAACATTTTACTAGAGGGGTAGTCTATGTTTATTTCACCAGTTACTCCCATTTCTCAACTGCAGAGCTAAAAGCACACCACCTTACAGGTTCCCTATCTCTGCAAAATTATCTCCAAAGTAATATACAGGTACTGTATTTCCAGCAAGTATTTCCTTTTAATGGAAATCATGACCTAAACACAGCTTGCTGTTCTACCCCAGAAGTTCATCAATGCATAGTGCTGTGAAGATGGCCAGGCAGGGCTCAGGTCAAGTCTCAGTCCCCCTGTTCCTGATGAGCAGAGCACCAGACACACAGAAATCAAAGCAAATGCCTCTGTGGAATTGTGACACTTCCTAGAACTTCCCCACAGTGCTGCAGACAATGCAAGCATGGGGCTACAGCATTTTCAGACAGCATAGGTCAAGAAAGATGGATAATTTTCCTTTGATCATGACTGATTTCTCACTGCACCATTAACAAACAGCTGTATTTTGACTGACTTTGATGTATGCTTTACCTGACCCATTGATGGAGTTCAAGTGGGACCATCACACAGAGGTCCCTGGGGTGAAGGGTTCATAAAGTAAGAAATTGTAAATAACAAAGAGGAGCCAAATGAATTCTTTCACACTGAAAAACAGCATATGTCTTCTGAGCCAGGAAACAAAAGGATTTCCATAAAATTCCTCTACAAAACTATCAATCATTTCATTACCATGAAACAAGCTACATAAAATAGTCTGTAGTTTTACCAATAAACTCTGCTAAAACTAAGCCCCCATATTGCTTATTAGCAAGCCAATTGTCTGCCACATTTGTGGGAATTCTTAAAGAGCCAAGGCCATGTAGTGAGCGATCCCGATACCCTGAGCCTTATTACTGTAAAGTAAGAAGATTCTTGGCAGGCATAAGCAAGGTCAATTGTCTTGTTAGGCCTCTAATTTTCCACTGAAAACGTGCAGAGAATGATCTCTGCCAAGGTTGTAGTTTCCCACTGTATTTTTAGATTAAGGTATTTAATCACAATTATAACAAGTTACAAACATTAGCTCTGTAAACGACAGTAACCTCTAGACTAACCAATTAGAGCTTAGTATCCAAGGGTGTTACATAAGGGAGTAAAGGTTTAAGAAGAGCACTGTATCTAATAAAGTTTGGCAATCATTTGATCATATTGATCGTCTCTGCATTGTCCGGGACTCCTGCGTCGACACACATTTATTTTGCTATGCAAGCCATGCTCATAAGAAAGGGCATGCAATTTTTAATCAAACCTGTGATACTTGCTGCTAGACAGACATTTGAAGGGCACAACTTTACCCAAACAAGAACATCCATCATAGCTGGACACAGACAGACAAGAGGTGGCTGTATCTTGTTATATGAAAACATATGGTTGTATAAAGACTTCTCCATCACACCCTGACTCTAATATATTTGCAAACCTGCTTGATGGACCTCCAGGTCAATCCAGGGCTGTCTAGTAGCAGCATCTTTTAGGTTCTTGCCCACGTGCAGGGAGTCACTGCACAGCAGCAACTGACAGCCAACACAAGCACATAAATCACTGACAGAAACTGAGATTTAACATCCACCTTATCTTTAAACCGGAGCTGTAGCAGAATGCTGGGAATACCAAATCCAAGGCTTAATGTGGGGAGCACTGTGGTATGAAGTTTCCCCTGGCACACTGACTGCTTTCACTAAGGACAAGACGTGGCAGGCAACAGTCCAGAGGCATCCATTCCTTCCCGCGATGCTCTGCAGGCCTTTGTGGGTGCCTCATCTCCCAGGGAGACAGGAAGCGTGGCTGTTGTTACCATGGCTTTGGAAGAGAGACCTTCAGCAAACACACAGAGCTTGCCAATAAACGCTGCTGTCGGCACGGGCACCTCTCTTGTTAGCACAGCTGGATGTGCTGGGACCACTGCTCTGTGGCAGCCTCTGCACCCTGCAACTGCACATCCCAGCAAAGGCCTCTTTTGAAATTCTCACTTACTCATACACCTCCAGTAACCTTTAGGCTCAGAAATGTAAGTTAACATTTCCACCTGTATTCTACAGTTTGGCTTTTATATAGGTTCAACTCCACATAACCCACTGCTGTCGTTCAGTTAGACGCAAGATTAATTTAATCAATTTTTCACTTCACTGGGGTTACTCAAAGACAATTTTCAGCAGAATATGAGCTCTCAGCTTTAAACAAACACTCCATGTTTCTTATTAAACGCTTTTTTTCTGTTTCCTGACAAGGAGGTGAGTGAACCATGGGACTAAGGGAGCCTTGTTTCTTGCAAAGATAGACTGCTGCTCATGCCCAAATAGTGTAACACTGCTACTCCTTTCCTAGCGGGGGCAGCCGCACTTCTTGCTCTTTTTTCACCTACCTATTTCATCAAAATGCAGCTCCACACATTGCCTTGTAAAATGTGCCTGGTCCCAGCCCAGAGGGGCTCAGTGAGCACAGAGACACAGGCAGAGGTCACATCAATATTGCCTTGCTCACAGAAGCATTCTCCAGTGGACTCTGAACTCACTGCCTGCAGTCACGCTCCCCGTGCCGTTTCTTGGATGGTGCCTGTCAGTAAGGTTTCTTGGGTCACAGATATCACAATTGAACTTTTCTTCCAGACATTTATCTTAATAACCCACGCACATCTTTAGCATGCCGCCCTTCTCCTATTACTTCCATGAATATGCCAGGCAGGACCGATACACCTATCACAAACGTCTAGCATTTTCCATCATAAAATCATTGTTTTAAGTTGTTTGCAGCTTTGAAAAGCTTCATTGGTTCTTTCAGCTAAGAAAGCGGGGTGTGTCAGGGATCTTTCATCCATGCTAAAGCAGTTCTAAAAATGTTTCTTTGAAAGATCTAATGCCACCATGCTTTGGGACTGCAGCTCAAACATCTGACAGTGGAGGGAAGGGTGAGCTTTGCCATCTTTATGGTGAAGCAATCAACCTATAGACAACTGATAAGTTTCCAAGAAGCTGCAGCTTGAATAGTATCTCAGTAGAGGCTTGCTAGGTGCTCCCAGCTGAGTTCCCCAACGATTTAATGTATGTGAGGCCCACCAGGATCTCCTCTGCAATTGCAGACGGTCCAGGCTTGGACCAAGCACTTGGGCTGAAGGCAGGACATTTAACCCCCTTGTGTTCTCAGTGATCCTTGAGGATGGAAGCTTCCTGTTTGAGAACCAGGAGAACAACATGTAGACTTGTGCTCAAGAAACTGCCATTCATTTCTCCACAAACTCATTTTTCCGTAGGGAGTGGTAGGGTTGGAAAGAAGATCAGGAAAGGCCAAGCAAGGACATTAGCAGAAGCAGCCTTGAGTGGGGCAGGCAGAGGAACAGTTTGAAGGACAGACTCCCAATGTCTGGCAGTTCCTTTCCAGAGCTTGGACCAGGTCCTAGGGTTTCCGACTCCCACCTCTCCTCCACCACACTGTCAGTGTCCTGGCAGGCCATCCTTCCTCCACTGACAGACACACTGGCGCAGCTGTATTGCCCCTTCACTCCATCACCACTTGCTGTCAGCTCCCAGGGCAGCTGAGCTGGAAGCACCCATACGCACTGTGCAAAAGGCCAGGAGAGCATGGCTGGCTGTGCATGTGCTGGGTTTGAGGCTTGTGGGGCTTTTAAGGCCTCAGGCCACACAACAAGTAAAGGGTAAAGCAGAACACTGAGTACTTGGCTCATTAAGTGAATACCATCCACTCACCCAATGAGATGGGGCTGCTGCACAAAAAGCAGATTAATGCAATAATGCTTCAAATTCATACCCAAAGATCTGCCAAATCCATCTCACTAAGCATCTCTCCCATTTTCAGTCCTAGATTTTGCAGACATAGAAGTCGCCTTCTCAGGACAGTTCCATGTCTGTGTGTTAAAATCATTCAGGGCTTCCCTGGGCCGGCTGCTGTACACAGGTGGAACAGTATGACCCAGGAGCCGTCTGGGTGGGGAGGAGAAGGGGAGCACAGAGGTACAGCTGGTGAGGGCAGGGAGGTTTGCCATGAACACTGAGATGTGCTTGGGGGGCAGCAGTGATCAAGTGCATGCATCCTTGCGCTCCCCACATGCATACGAGAGCAGCTTACACACAAGTGTAGATGTGAAGAAGGAAACAACATCCGTTTTACACCGTGTCCCGGAGCTTCCCGAGCAGGATGCCACCGCATCGGCCGGGGCCAGGCCCAGCACATCCACCGGCCCTCCAGCTGCACGACTCACGCCATTTCTGTACCATGACGAGGGAAAGGAGGTGAGGGTGAGCAACCGCATCCGTGCGGGAAGGGGCAGGGGCGCGGGCGCGGACCCGTGTCCGCAAACCCGGGGCACCGCAGCCGGCCTAGCGCTCAGTGACACGGAGCGGACGGGGCGGGCCTGCGGGGCCGGGCTCCCTCAGCGTGCCGGGCCGCGTGCGGGGCGGGGCGGCGGGCGGGCCCGGCCGGGCCATGCGGAGCGGAACGTGACCGGGGCTGCCGACCCCGGCAGGGAGCAGGAAGGGGGGTGAGGGAAGCGCCGCCTCCCGTCCCCGTCCCGGAGCGGGGCTGAGCCGCACGGGGCCGGGCGGGCGGCCAAGGCGTGTCGCTGGCGGGCGGGCAGCCAGGGCCTCCCCCGCGGGCAGGGCCGCGGTCTGCCCGTGTCCGCCGGCCTTCCTGCCGCTCCCCGCCCCCGGTGGCGGCTGGCAGCCGCTGCCGCGGGGTTTTCCAGCCCTTTCCCCTGGCTCGGGGGCGGCCGGGCTGGCAGGGCCGGGCTGGGTGCTGCGAGAGGGGAGCCGAACGGGGAGAAAGCCCGTCAGTAGAGCAGCCGGGGCGCAGTGCGCGGTGCCTGTGTGTGTGTGACACAGCGCGGCTGTGCCAGGATGTGGCAAAGCACCGCGGGCAGGTTTTGGGGGCCTCCAGAGAGCAGTGCGGAGGGGGGGACGCCAGAATACAGCCCCCAGGCAGGTAGCCACGGTTTCACCGTGCCTTAACGCCCCGGAGGGCTTTCTGCCGCGCTCTGTGCACTCAGTTTAGGGTGCGATATAAACCCAGCACCCTCGGAGTTGTACAAAGTAACCCGGGTCTGGGATGGACAAACTGCCACACTGCCCCGTGCTCCCCAGTACCCACGCTTGGGAACGTGCCTGCGGTGCTGAGCATGGGCCCGGCTTTCATGTTCGAGTACAGTCGTGCGGAGCGTGTTATTTTGGAAGTGTTGAGCTCACCTTTTGCTAAGCGCATTCCCCAGAGATCTCAGGAGGTGCAGCAGGCAGTTAAAATAGAAGAACATGTGAGACCTTGTTCTCTCCAAGAGGCCTGAGCAGGCACTTGCATAATATTCAAATGTTATCCCTGTAATTACATTAAGTTTTACTTTTCACAGTAAAAAAGTTAAGTTAGACCCTGGCTTGGCACAACTGCCATCCCTGCTTTTTAACATTTGGGACTTAATGTTTTACTTAAAAGCGTTTAACTTAGTCATTAAAAGGACTTTTCCAGGCTGTCTTCTGGCAGTTTGTTATCTATCAGTGCAGAACTGCATTTACCTGGGAGTCTTAACTGACCTGTTCGAGTTGGGCTTGCAAAGATGATGTGATTTTCTAAACTGGGTCCTTGTATTGTGGTAGGGCTTACATAGCTGGAACCTCATGGGAGATGGATGGCTACAGCTTCACGTCCAATGTGCTGGTGTCCATTAGTGGCAATCTGGGCTTGCCGTAAATGCTGCTTTTGCCCCAGCTGATGCATTAGCTTGGTTCAGCAGAAACTGGTAATTTAGCACCATTGCTCAATCAATGCCTTGCTTCCTTTTAAAGAAAGAAACCTTTCATGGTTTTTAATTCAGTGCCTCCTCATCTGCTGCAGGTATTGTATTTCCCCAATATAATCCTGGGGAAAAAAAAAAGGAAAAAGAATAAAGTTCTATCTCCTCTTAAATAAAATATGCTTAATATATAACTGATGCCTTATGTAAACCTGCTTGAACACTGACAGTGCACAGCAAAAGCGTTTGACATTGTCTCTCTTTAAAACAGTATGTAATGCAGTTCAAACGTGTTCATGTTTGTTCCAGTAATAAGGGAAAAGGAGATGATCGTTAACAAGAATCAAGTGAAAAAAAACCCCACAGCACAGTCATTTTCTAAGTCAAACATACAGGTTGTGCCAAGCCAAGAGGGAAGAGATCTCCTGCCGTATTTTCACATGTCTGGGCTGTTAAGGGGGTTTGGAGGAACTGCCACTGCCTTTGCCATGCACAAGAACTGCTGGTGGATCAGCACATGGCTGTACCTGGGTAGGTGTCACTTGCTTGGAGGGTGCATGAGGAGCCCTGGGGGTCTGGCTGCGAGATGCTCCGTGCCTCCCCTCATGCACCAGGACATTAGAGGGGCCTGGCCAGTCCCTGAGTTTGCTACAAAGCATTGGGCCACACATAAACCCCAACCGACACATTCTTAAATGGATGCAGAAGGAAACAGAGCTGGTGGAGCTGAGTTTGATTCTTTTCCCTGTAGCATTTAAAATTTGCACTTAAGAAAGCTACTTTTGCAGGGGTCCTGTAAGGTAAGCGTGTGATGTGAAAAAGGAAGTTTAGTGCTATGTGGGGCCACTTACTTTCAGGATTTCTTTTAAAGTGTTTCAGCAAATGGTTACTGTAAGTTTTCCAAATACATTTGGAATGTTGAATTATACCAGTTCTTCTCTTTGATAACCACTTTTTTATAATACAGGTATTTTCTGGGACTAGAATTGGTGGCTCTTGTGACAGTGGCATATTCAGAAGGAAGCAAGGCAGATCTGGCACAGCTGTGCTCAGACTCACCATGGATCTCAGCACCTCTGTGCAGTACCTGGTGCCTTACAGCCAGCAAAGTGACTAATAGTGAACAGTGCTGGACAGCTGAAACAAACCAGGGTTGATGTAGTGTGAAACTCCTTCTCTAGAGCTATTGGTACCTAAAGAAGGCAAACTGTTTACATCTGCTAATTGCACAGAAAGTGGATCAGTTGTGCATCTTTGTATTGAGCAGGAAACTTCTTTGATAGTGCAAGAGGCAGCAAATCCAAATTCCAGCAGCACCGGTGCAGGGAGGTGGCAAAAGCCTTCAACATCCCATGCAAGGAATCTCCCTTCCCACTGAAACGTTTGTGGAGAAGAAATTGGTAGTACAGGAAAGGAGTAGAGAGACAGAAAAGGTCTATAAAATATTTGACTATTTCTTATTTATATATAAATATATATATATAGAATATATATGAATATATATAGATATATATATTTTCCTGTGCAGCTCATAGGCAGTGTCAGACCAGTGCAAATTAACATAGCTGAGTCATGGCCAGAGAGAGGGGAAAAAAGTTCATTTAAAATGTGGCCTGAAAACTAACATGAGGGAAAGAAGAAATCATCCTGCAGCTTTTGTATTTCATATGGAATGTGCACAGTTAGGGGACAGTACAGCAAGATACAATAAACACTTCCACAATTTAAGTTAAACACTTAAAAAGCCAGAATTACTGTCAATAGGGAAAGAACAGCAAAACTAGTTTTCACCTTAACATCATTCAAGAGCTTAAGAAAAACCCTCCCCAACTTCTTGAAAGCAAAGGTCAAGCAGAATAGATGAGTAGAACCAATCTGAATAGTAGCAAAACCAGCAGCACTGGGTTTATTTTGTATAAAATAAGAATGTATCAAGGAACAGGGCATAACTATTGAAGTAATTCTGGGTTAATTTCTCTAAATACTTCAGGGTTTATTCTGCAGAAGTTCAAGTCTGTAAAACCACACACAGAGCACATGTCTCTGCAGCAGGGTTTATCTTAACCCCAGTTTTCCCAGCATTGAGGATGCAGAAGGTGCTGGAGAGTGTTTGCAGCTCTGGAGGCAATGGGGAGAAATGCTGCTTTGCTAGTCCAGAATAACAATTTTTAGCTTTCCATGAAATTCCCCCTGCCCATCTCTCTGGGGGCAGCATGGCCTCTTTTCCAGCAGAGGAGGACAAGGCTGACTCAGAGGAGTTTGGTGGTAGAGGGATGGATTTGGAGCAAGAGTTATCTCTGTCCTGTGCAGCTCTGTCTTGCACCCATGGTCATCAATGCCTATGTCCCACTGGTGCTACGCCTGCTCTTGGGAGGGGGCAAAGTCCTCATCGTCACTCTGGCGTCAAGCATTTATCTTCAAAGGCTTTGGTTGTTACAGAGCTAAAATGGGGTGGAGGGAGGTAGGAATGAGGACTTTGGGCTGAAACCGTGGCCACACCATCAGGACTACAACCCACAGCCTACTAAGGCTAGTGTTGAACTTGTGTTCAGGGATGCTTTGCCAGTTCCCTTGAACCTGTATGAGGGCTCATGGTTGTCAGTCCCTGGCACAGCTCGTTTGCTTAAATTCCTGTCCCAGTTGTTCTGGTGGCTGGGGTTTAGAAATCTGTTTTGACACTTGTTGTTTCTTACTGATTGCATCCTTCCACTTGCGCATTTTCCTACCTTTATCTCTTAGCTTCAGTGAGGCCACCTGAGGCAAAGGCTGGCAGGGAAGCATTCCCAGCAGGAGGCTGGGCAAAGGCTCTGACTCCTAAGTGGGTGTTAGGAAACCCTAAGCATTCAAATGAAGGACAGGAGTAACAGCTGTAGTAAAGTTTATATTCTACTGATCATGGGACTTTTGGTTGTTTCGTATCTGTTTTTCAGTAACATTTCTGGTGGTTATAAAATGAGCGGTATTTATCTGACCCAGGAGTCAGAGACATTACCTCATTGTCACGGGGTCAGTGGCAATTAGACTGCAAAGACCAGCCAAGCAGTGCCGCTGGGTGCAATAGTCTGTGGCAGGCTTAACCTTTACGGTCACTGCTGCTGTGGGGGACAGCCCTGCGGTGCCTTACAGCCCGCAAGGCCAGGCCTTATGTTCTAATAGCACAAGCAGAGCAGAAAAGGCCCTTTCCTTTCATAACCCACCCCAGAAGGCATATGCGTATTTATCAATATATATCTTAAAAGACTGTGATATATTTGGGATTAATGTGTTAATGGTTTGTATCAGTTCTGTCTTGATTTTGAGTTAAAAATTTAGTTACTCTCCCCCGAAACAACCGTGTAGTAATGATTGTAATGCAAGTACAATAGTTTATAGACATCAGTCATCCCATAGTTACAGTAAACATGATGTACGAAGGTTTAAGAGCCAGGCCAGCAGCTATGTACAGCCTAACCAAATCAGCAGGGAGAGGCAGCTGAATTTAACCTGCTACTGGAGAAGGTGACTGCAGCAGCTCATGCACTGGGGTGGCAATGAAGGGGCCATACCTGCTTCTGCCTTCAGCGCCAATTAGCAGTGGAGCTGTGTGCTTGAGGGCATTTCAAGCTGAAAAGGTGGCAACTTTGTCTTTCTCATCTGTTAATACATGGTTATTCATCATGCATACTTCCTACTTGTATATGACAGACTTGAATCACAGGTCCTGTGCAAGCTGAAACGTGGTAACTCTGAATTTGAGAGCAATTCACTTTCAGATAGCGTGTTTAATAGTCACCCCAAACGAGACGGCTGAGCCACCAGATGAAGGACGTTGGTTGCCAGCTTCCCACTGTTATTCATTATTGACTGAAAGGGTTTGTCAGGCTGGGTGGGCAGGATGCTGCGGGAATGCATGCAATAGGAGCACTGCCTCATCCTGGCTGGATGCCAGAAGGGCTTTCCTCCTCCATGTTGTCACTGGTCCCTCTGATTCATTCTGTCTGCCCAGCTTGCTCTTGCATGATTTCATGCACCACCTCTGGCTTTTTGGTTCAGGAATATTTAATGTTCTACCTAATTTTCCACTTTATAAAATCTGTGTTTTGGCATAGGCTGATATAACCCCACTCTCCTAAAGAAAGAATCTGGAAGAGAGGTTGGGGGATAGCACTGTAGGTATTTTACAAGCATATAATCTTCCCTTTTGCTTTACAATTCTGATTGCTTGAAATTAGGGTGAGGATGTGGGTGAGGAGCAAGACTTTTCCCTACTCTCCTGTCAGTCTGAGTACCGAACCCACAGAAAGACTAGGAACTAGGCTCAACAGAGGTCTGAAAAACAAAAATAGGAGCATTTCATTTCTCACCTTGTAGGCACCAACTCAAGCCCCAAGTGTGGGGTCTCAATTCCTAAGCAGTCAATGGGTTATATGTGAGAGACAGGAGAGCCCCTTGCAGTGGATGGCAGAGGTGTAGCCTCTGGTCACTGCGTGACATGGTCCGGGGCTGCTTTTCCCACAGTGATTCATGACTGGGAGCCCTGCCCAGGGCGAGGCGGGAAGTAAACCACAGTACATGCTGGGCAGCAGCATGGAAGAGCCACACAAAGCACTCCCAGTGGGAGTGGGAGAGCACTCCCAAAGTGGGAACCGGAAGGAATGTCCTTTCATGCCTGGGGAAGATTTCAGTCATGTCCTTCCAGGTAAAGAAGAATTACTTCTCTAACTGGGAAGCTACCCCTGAGATAGGGGCTCCTTCATCCCTCCTTGTATGTGTACTCCTTTGAGCCCTGTAACAGCACTTCATTGCTACCTAGGTGAGAAGATCAGGTAGCACAGTGCCCTGGGGTGCAGCAGCCTTGCTGTCCGTGCCTGATGCAGGCAACAGGGAAATATTTTGATTCAATATTCACTAAAACTAACTGCAAAGAGGTCTGCTTCCTGGAGTGCTACCAGTGCTATCATCAGTCTCCTCAGTCCAATAAATGCTACCAGATGCAAAGCAGAACAGTTTCAGTTCTGCTCTGGCTGCAGAAATGGTTATTTGGAAGGCAGGCACCAACCAAAGTATTTCTCATGTTAATGATTCAGGCCCAGGCTCCCTGCAGCACTGGGACCCTCCACGTTTTAAATGTGTCTGGCCCTGCCCAGGCTCTTAAAATGTGCGCTTGATCAGATCACACACACATGGTGTGTTGAGGGCTTGGACACAGGCAAGGCATCAAACCTGTATTGTGCCATGGATAGCAATAAATAGGTATTTAGGAGCTGGACAGGGAAAGCATACTGACAAGTTTCTCAGCTGGTCACTGCCAGAGAGGGCTCTAAGCGTGAGCACATGGTCTGAATCAGCATGAACTGTTTGACATGAAACCCCATTCAGCCTGATCCTCACCTGCGTTAGCGCAAACTCCCCAAGCAGGTCAGTGTATCCTGTAATACTTGCCCTTGGTTCATGCCTGCAGCACCCAGGAGCTCATCCTGTTTCTGCTGCGTTAGAGCCTTCTGGCTGGAACACTCCAAACCTTTCCTGACAAACCTGAGAGCTGCCTGCTGTTTGCTCTTCAGAGAGAGCTGGTAGGGTACAACAAGGAGAACGTCTCGATGGTCATTTCTCACCGGTATGGTTGAGGACTGGTTGTTAGTTGCTAGGGCATGTCCTTAGAAATAGACTGTTCTGCTTGAGGGGGTGCAAGCCAGGTCCCCTTCCTTCAGGCACTCCATCCCACATATCCTCTGCACTGCTGGTGCTCTTGGCTCTGTGCAGAATGTCTTCACAGAGCCACAAAGAAACGTAGGAACAGCCATGATAGCACTGACATCAAAGACACTGAGTGGAACCTGCCTTTCCATCTCTCTTCCCAACATTTACATAGAGCAGGCTTTGGAGGCCACCATTTCCTTCTCTTCCTTCCACTTCCTGATTTTAGGGAGAAAAAAGAGCAAGCTCTCATTGCCAGCCACAAACACACACCTTCAGGTGAAAGACTCCTTGATGTAGCAGAGCAGGATGTCTGGAGGCACATTCAGGATGAGCCCATCAGCAGCATTTCCCTGCGGATGACTCATCCTGCCTGTCTAGCCCTGCTTTTTTGAGGTTTTCCATAGCTCTTGTCCTGGCTTCTTCCAGTCACAGAGCAGCCGTAGGTTTGGGGATGTCTTCAGGGTGAGTCTGGATTTCCAAGGATCTGCATTTTGGGTTTAGGCAGCTTAATCCTCTTGTCAGCTCTAGATCTAAGCAGACACAATCCACGTTGGTCTTTGCAGAAATCTCCTAGCTGTTGAGGTGACTTTTCATCCTTGAATGAGATCCAGTGGCTGCAAAAATCCAAACTAAAGGCAAAAAGCACATTTACAGTAAAGGCAGTCATTGGGACACATTGCAAAGGTCTATTCCAGGTTTACCATCATGGGAAGATCATGTTCCTGAAAATGTGGGGCAGATTAGCAACAGGGTTGAACCCAGGAACTGTTGGTTGGGGGATACTCTGATTTGGATCCTGCAGGTAGTCGTGCTGCTGCATTATAATGGTTCACTGGTTTATGAATAATGAATCATCCTGTGATTAAATTGATGTGAAAACTCCCATGGTGTGTAAATAGAGGCAAACTACAATTTTTAGCTACTTTCAGGTATGCTAACACTGAGGAGATGTAATTTTCTTGCTGTAATTTAATCATACGCGATGTTTGCTACCATCATTCATAAGTAAAAGTTTCTTACAGACTTAACAGATTGTGTTTCCATCTCTGTTGAGTAAAAACAGTATTATGGACACAAGTGAAATGGAAATCATAACACAGCATCTCCACTATTTTAAGAGTCATATTGAAACACATGGAACAGATAAGCAATTCCAGTCTTTGCTGCCTTCAGATTTGGTGTTCTGTGTATTTACTTAGCGCTAGAAAAGGAAAGTGAAAACAAACCCGTTGCCTCAGTAAGCCCTGGGAACAGGCTTCGCTTCTGCCCTTTCCTTTAGGACTGGGTACCAGCTCCAGGCAATGGAAGGGCTCTGGATAAGTGAGAGCTGCAAAGTCTTTCCCAAAGTGTGACAACAGAGAGAATGGGGGGCAAAGAAGGACTGGGTGTCTGGGTGACAAGAGCCATCTGAGAAGGACTAATAGGTAAAAAGCCAAGAGACAGATGATGGCTTTTCCGGATGGAAAGGCTGACTTGAAATGGGTCTGGCTGTTCTGACTCCATGGTGCTCATGGGGAAGCACCTGCCTTGAGGCAATTAATCCAGCTTGTTTCCACCCAGCCCGTAAGTGCATCCTGGGACTGTGACTTTGCCTGGGCACAGGGTGGGTTTCCCATCTTGTGATTGATTGTGAGATTTCAGACCTTTTCCCCATGTTGCACCAGCTCAAACTGCTTCCATTTTTCCCATGGAGACCTGAGCACAGGAGGAAGAGGCTCCAGCTGCCAGCGGAGCTGAGCTGCAGCAACAGCTTCCATCAGCTGGGGTCCTGGGATTGCACTGTCACTATGGCCTCATCACATCCAGAGTAGTGCTGCAGGTTTTGTGCATCCTCCTGTCAGCAGCTGAGGTCTAAATTAGTATTATCTGTTGTCTTTCTGGAAGCTTGCTTATGTGTAATTCCAATTGTATCCATGGTTGGACTTCCCCAGATTGAGTTTGATTTGGACAAGAATTGTGCTCATCCTTTCTTCCCCTCCAGCCTTACATAATTTCATCTCCACATTGCCCACTCACACACCTGCAGCAGAGAAGCATCACAAAAACTCATGAGAGCATGCCAAAGGTGGGCTACCTGGTCTAATACAAATATCCAGCCTGGTATTGTCTGAGTGCATACCAGAGTTGACTTTCTGTATGACTAAGCACACTGGCAGTGGTGGTTGCCCCATATTTGGCTTTCCTTCCTCAGTTTGTCTCAGTTTAGAAATGAAAAAAAAAAAAACAGGTTCATATGCTATGTGCTGACAAGACTTCACTGTTATGGATGGCAGGAGGGGTACGAGGCTCACAACGCAGCCAGGTACTGGAAAGATATTTGTCACTGCAGATTTTGCTTGTCATATGCAGAGATGACATGCAGATCTCCCCTCTGACAGATTGAGAGTCATTCCGAGATCCATCCACCCACAAAAACCACAGACATGCTGCTTTACTCAAATCTTTACTTTAACCACTACTTTGTGATGCAAAACTGGTGGAGTTTTTGGTACTTTTTGGTAAAAATGAAATCTTTATAGGGGTTTTCCAGCATCCTTGCTACTTACTAAAAACAAATCAACATTAGCCTACTGGATGGGACAACTCGGTTTACTTGTGGGTGGCTTTGACATTCAGCTCATTAACATGTTTAGTCTGAAAGAAGGTCGGAAAGGTAGCAAATAAAAAGTTGGACTGAGAAGTACAGCATCTCCTCAGAGGTTATTCCTCATGTCTCAGTGAAAATAGCAGTTTGATATTGTTGGAGTATTTGTACTGATTTTACTCCAAATATCAACATCCTGTACTGACCAAGTTCAAAGATGAGCAACATGGGTTGGTCTCTTTCTAAAACTAAATGCTCCATGGTAAATGTAAAGGTTTCGCTCTTCACTGTTCAGGAAATTCACAGTTTGGGACTGAACTTCCATCAAGGCATGTGAGAACCTGGTCAAGGCAGCTCAGAGCCAGGCAGTCTCCAATTAAAACAAAGCCACCCAAATCAGTCATCAGTAGGCTTACGGCCCCTTTGTGTCTTGTGTTGTAGCAGCTACTTGATGCAGTGCTTGCTCTGGATGTTTTGGCATGGGTACAGTTCACAGGCATCCCTTTAACACCTCGCTTTGGGTGATCGTACAGCTGCCCGGGAAAATGGCAAGGGGGGCTGCAGGAGTGCAAAGAACACACATGGCAATGTCTTCAGCTGCTTATGTTGGAAACGTAAAAGGGAAAGTACTCCAAATAGGTTTCTCTTGTTCAGAAATACAATGGGCAATTTAAAGAAACCCTATTAAGCATGTGTGTAGGAGCATTTCCCATTCTGGGAGACAAGTTGAATTGTTATACGGAGCTATATTATGACTTTCCCAACACGGCATCAATCAAGACCCCATTATGTAACGAGGTATCCATCACACGCGCCCCATCGCGCGTCCCCGCCGCGAGCACAGAGAATGTAATCCCAGCTCCTTTGTCCTGCCCTCTGCCAATTTGCTGCAGAATGAAGCTGAGGCTTGAATTTGCCATTGTGGCGGTCTCGGGGCCGCGGTGCCAGGGCTGTGCTTTCAGAGCAGTTATTTGCATTGCCTTGATTAGCATGTCACCTGCTTCATTAGAGAAGAAAATTCTCATCCACAGACTCAGCCATTCATGCAAATTGAAGAATACACAGAGATTCTTCCCCTCTAGGACTTCCCATTATTAGCAAGATTGGTAGATTCTTTTTGTTCCTTCCCCTTCGGAAGGTCACTTTCATTTTCACCTCCAAACGAAAGTCCTTATATAAAAGACAAAGTAATTGTCTTCCCAAACTTTAGCACACAGCAATCCTGCTTAAAGGAACCTGATACCAAAGAAAATCTCAGGTGCATGCAAGACAAATGGGAACTCCCTGGTTTCGATCTAATCCTTACACTAACTGCCATCTGTCAGTGTCACCGAATCATTAATTTTACTGGACATCAGGGAAGTGCTTTTAGAGCCCATAAGCTCTGCACTGTGTAAGGCCCAAATCTCCTGAGCTCAGCTGATCAGTTCCTTCTTAAGTCCTCAGCAAGCATTGCCTGATAGCACATGTTTTTGCCTTCCTTCCGTTTTCCAGGCTACCCAATCCCAGTTCCTCACAATTCACCTTTTCCCCAGTCAAGAAATCCTTCATGCTTTCCCCCTCTGGCTTGCCCACACTGTTTCTTATTGAAGGTGGCACCAAACCAGAATCCCTCCAGAAGGGCTCTAGGGGCACCAGCTGGAGCACAGCAGGCACGTTCTGTACATATCGACACTGCCATATACCAGGAAGGAGCCACCTTCTCCTGCTGCATCGATGCTTTCTGGCGGCACGCTGTCACTCATGGACATTCTCCAAGGGCTTCTGCCTAACCAACTCCCCTTGCTCTCCACCCATCACCAGGTCACTGGCTCTGGGAGGAGCCGGTTCCTCCCGGCCACCCCACATGCGGGCTCCCATTGGGAGCAAAGTCCACTCTTTCGCCCAGTTCATTCTTATTGGTGTCTGCAAGTGCCAGTTTTGTTCCTTGAAGTTATATTGTGATATTCATAGCTATTCCACCCAGTAAACAACCAAGCTCAGTGCTTCCAAAGGCTTCCCCATGTTCAGTTAATTTCTGATGTCCCCAAGAAGTACTGCTGCGAAACCTCTCTGCAGAGGTGGGCAGGGAGAGCCATCTACCTGATTTTACAGCATCTCTCTGAGGTGATGCTCAGCCTCCTGGGTCCTAGCTTAAGGAAGCTAAAGGTACCACAGGTTCTCATCGCAGGTTTTTGAGTGGGTTTTTTTTTCCCCACAGATTATGAATAGAGCTTTTTGTGATTTCAAGAGATATTCAGCTTTCGTGGAGAAAAACCCACCTAAAATGTGGTCCTTAAACAGATCCCTCACACAGCTTTTCCCTGAGATCAAAGACAAGCTGCCATGAGACACCAGATCTCAGTCCAGAATGGGAAAGCCCTTACACAGGCATTTAGCCTTAGAAGCTGCAGAGTCAAAATGCTGCCAGCCTCCTTGGCTGTGGCAGGCAGAGAGGTTCAGCACATCCAGAATGATCCAATCCAGAAAGAAAATTCCTAAAGTCGTGACCAAATAATGAAAGAAGAAAAAATGTGAAAGTGTGTGATGCTTATGCATGAAATGTCATTGCAATAATGAACCTCTGCAGAAATTATCACCCTGTTTGCAGGTGGAGGGCAGGAAGATAGGAGAAAGCTTCCGCTGCTGACCAGGAACTGATACAGACTGCTTGTGCTGGGGAAGAAGTGTGACCATAGAAACCCTCCACATCACCACATGACAAAGCCCCACAAACCAACCCACCTGCCCCATGTCACAGTCCATGTCTGCGATCAGGGCTGTGGTTGTGCTTTGTGCCTCAGATGCAGGTCTGCAGCTGTAGCTATCACTTTTTGCATGTCCCCACATCTCCAGGGAAGGAACCACCACATGGGAACGCACCAGGTTCTGCACAGCTGACTTTCACACGGATCACTGCACACACTGGGGTGTGTGCCTTTTGAAGCACCAGAGACTTCTGCCTTTTTAAGGTAAAGGTGAAGCAACACTGCACATTCATACAGGTGCCCTCTCAGGCTGTGCTGCAGCCTCCTCCCTCTCACCTGACTTGCTGAGGCTCCGGGAAGCCTGACAAATGTGTGTGTGTCTGCTTATCCCAGGATGGCATGAAGGGAAGGAGTGAGTCAGATACATGTCTCTGCTGCTCAGGGAAAATGAAATCCTGCTCCTTCATTGCACAACCCCGATGGCAGTCGCATCCATCACGCTCCCTCTGCATACACCTTGCTGGGAGCCAGTGGCTGTGGAGGGGAGGAAGACAGATTTACCAGGATAGGTAGAGAAATTACATGCAATTAAGAAGTCAAAATCCCACCAATAAATCTCTGGTTCGAAGGCTGCTGCCCAGGCTGCTCTCCCTCCCTCCCACCCCTCTTAGATGCACTCACATTGACGTTTTGTGATGACTTGTGGCAGGGAGACGCACCCTTTTCAGACAGTTGTGTGCACTTCCCAGATTAAAGATGATTAATTGTACCAGGTAGTTCCTGCTACATCTTAATCAAATACGCATCATCAGCAGCACTCCTGTGCACATGATACTTGGAGCTGGAGTGGTATTTTTAACTCTCACATACTCCGGTCTGGAGATGTGAAGCCTAAAACATGTGTAGCAAGAGTCTGAAGTATCCCAAATGGAGTGATCACAAGCGAGGTTGCTGGGACACTACTGCCTCTTGCTACTGGAGGAGTAGGGACTCACTCTAGTACTACAAAACCAACCCCTGCCCCTCCTGCTCTTCTGACCATCCTTACCTGCCAGGCTCAGGCAATTCTGCTTTCGCGACAGCAAACACGACCGCACGGCACCTTGGAGGGGGAGACAAACCACCAGCAGCCTCTGACCGTAGAGTATTTTGCATCATTTATTTAAATACCTATATTTATGCATTTACAAATTTTCATAGCTCTGTTTGTAGCTTTTTTTTTCCTTTTTATTTTTTTTGTAGACAGTATTGCAGAGAAGTCAGCTTTTGTAAAATGAGGTCCATGTATAAAACTATGCAACAGACTGGAGAAAAAACCCAAAACAAGTTTCCTTTCATACTCTCTAGAATCAGAAACCAAAGAAAGTGACTGAATGGAGGGAGAGAGATAGAGAGGAAGGAGTAGGACAGACCAACCTCAAACCAGTGGCTCTCTCACAAGCATTACACACGTCAGTGCTCAGCTACAATCCTAACGGGATAGGTTGTGTTTCAGTCGGTGCAATGCCTGTTTGCTAAAGCTTTAGCAGGCACATAGGTCTCTAATGAAAAAATAAAGGGAAAGGATCCTACACACTGAGAATGCAAAGCCTGGCCAGCCTCGTGATAGGTTTTAGGTGTCGTAGCACAAAATGCCCATAGGAGACTGCACCCACTCACCAGTAGTGCATCCTCATCCCAAACTTCTTTTTGCATAAAAAGTTCCCTTTAAGAAATCTTAGCATTTAAAAAAACAGGTATCTGAGCTCTTCTAGCCTCAGTATTTTGAAGAAGTCACTTGAAAAATACCTCCTGCTTTCCTCCTTTGGAAGCGTTAAAGTAACGTGTAGCTTTCATTGATACCAATTTAACAGCTCACAGATTCCCAGTGTTATCTCTGGGAGGAAGAGGCAACAAATATGGCATTGCAAGATATTTACACACATGGTACAAAAATGTCCGAGGGTATGAAAAATCACCAGTTACACAATTTTGCAGCAGCCTCATTTACACCTGTAATTTTATACCATTTATTACATTGTACTAACACACCAGATTCAAAGATGTGCACTCCCTTTAGGACATTCAGGAGTTACAAATATATTGTGATTGCATAATTCATATTGCACAATTGTATAAAAACATAAATACTAGCTATTCTATATTTTTTTTAAATACAAAATACATGTCACATAGTCAAATATTCTTTTCAAGTGCAATTCAGGTGCTCTCTTTAAGTCCTTCCAAGAAAAAGGCAATTTTGATAGTTTTGGCACAAAGTTTAACCTCCGTCCTGTGCCAACAGTTCTAATTACAATACGTATGCCCCAGACTTTATATAGTAGCAGTCATATACATATAGTATAAAAACAGGTTATTTACAAGATGAACTGAACGTACACAGAAGCAGCCTCAGTGGTCGGGTCTGAGCTCTGGGTTAGCATTACTCGTGCTGTTGCGAGAAGGGGTAAAGTGGCCTTTCTGACTTATGCTGGTTGCTGCAGGTTCACATTCATGGGTGGGGGGTGGCCGAGGAGGCCGATGCGCTGCTTCTGCTTCCTCTGCTCTGTCATCTGGAAAATCAAAGAGTTTGCTCATTAGGTCTAGACACTTCCTGTGCTCGCCCAGGGCCTCTTGTGCTCTGTGTTCACTCTGAAACCCACTTTCTACAAGTAACACCCCTCTGTCCGCTGTGGAAGAGGGAACTGCGGTGCTGTCTCGTGCACTCATCGGGGATGCCCATCAACTTGCTGGGGTGGCTGGCTACTGTATAGCAAGGAAACATCTCTGGACAGCAGGCAGCCAGCAGGAATTAGTGGAGAGAGCAGCTTGTGAAGCCTCCCCCGTTAGGAATTCTTTGTAACCGGTCCAATGTATGAGGCAGATGAGACGCAGAGAGCGGAAAAAAGGGGCGAACCCTCAAGTGAGGCTGGGAATACCCTTGCCTTTGCTGGAATAGACTCGCGTGGTCCCGCTCTCACCAGAAGCGAGCCAGCATCCCTTCCCATCTGCCAGGAGCCAAGAGGCAAGGCAGGGCCGGGAGGTTAACCACCTCACTGCCGGAGAGCTCTATCTTTGGCAGCGCTTCCCATCAGATAAAATAACGTTTCTCCTAATTAGTGCAGTCGTGACCTAAAAACGGATCATTTGTTATTACTGATAGTGAAAAACGGCCACAATCCAATCCTCCACTCTGGGGTTTTTCAACCCTTGGGAGGCTTCTGACAACTTGTGTAAGCTGACACGCCACGTACGGAATGACTCCGGCATGGGCAGTCTCCAGCAGCACACAGCTGGATCACTGCACCCTTTCTCCACAGCTCCTCAGCTTCAGAGATGCTGGCATGTGGCCTGGCCTGCAGCAGCCCTGCCGAGGATGCCAGAACAGAGCCTTGCCCCTGGACCACTGGGGTGAGGGGAGCCCAATACTGCCTGCTTGGGCACCCGGGCTCCAGAGAGAGCCCCCATACCCTCAAAGCAACAAACAAATGTACAATCACACCACTGCAAGTGATTCACAGTGGCATCAACACAGTGTGCATAAGGGGCTGTGCTCACATCCTGGTGACTCCAGCAGCATGCCCGTGCACCAGAAATCCTGGCTGACTTCCCACTAAAGTAATTTTTCATTCAAGCATAAGATAGGATTTAGAGTATTTTTCTCTATGAGAATTAACTAAGCTTCCTGCAAGGCTTTTCCTGCAGCATCTATATCAGCAATCTCATTTTTTCAGCTTTTGGATATTTAATGACAAATGTCAGCTGATATAATTGCTTGCGGTAGAAACTCGAGGAGGATGGGGGGTAGCGTGCTCACACATTCAGCTCATTTGTAACATGCACTTGGATGCATTTGGTTTCAGTGACAGTAAGAAGTCTTCCCATCTCTGGAGCAGCAGACCCCAGTGTGCTGGGCAGCCAGTGGCTGGCCTTGGGGCCTGGAGTTCATTGTAGGGAAAGGAGCTGGTCAAACCATACAGTTCTGAGCAACCCCCAAGGGCTCCTGGGCAGAGCAGCCCTGCACACACCACTGCTTTCACCCAGGCCTGCTGTGTATAATTAGACTCATTTAACCACCAGGAAAAGGGCTGAGATACAATAACTCCTCTTGAAACCATAATTAAACTCGAGTGCAGCCCAGTGCCTTGCTCATCGCCTGACCCAAGGGGAGCCAGAACTGTTCTTTCTTTCACCTTTCCAGGAAGATGACGACAGCCCCCAAGGTCAGTTCCCAGCTCCCAGCCCTCTGTACCACACTTCTGGAAGTCTGTTTTCAGAGGGCTTGTAACCCTTCACAGGCAAATGGGAGCAGGAGGAGAGGGGTCTTTCCACTGCTCTCTAGTCTCAGACACACATACAAGCTACTTCCCTGCTGAGCCAACTGGGACCTTTTTTAACAGCTTCTAAGCTAACCCCCAAGTTGGAAATACAAAGAGGCAATGAGGACTTCATTTAAAAAATGCCCATTGACACTAATTAGCTTTACTGAGCAAACCAAGAGCCGTGATTTCACACAGCCAATCAACTGGTTCAAGGGCCACATGAGATAAAAATGAGAAAAAAAAAGAGCAAGGAAAATAATACCTGTTTTCATGCTGTGTAGATAAAGGGATGGTGCACCCTGATGTAAAAGACAAACCCCCTTTAAAAGGGAAGAATACAGGAACCAAGCATAAAGCAGACAGAGACATTCAATTGCAATGTTGATGAAGAACGTTATTAATCCTGCAAGATGCTTAATGCTTGTCTAGAGGGCACTGGGCTGCAAGATGGGAAAACTTCATTGCGTTTACCTAGAGAGTGAACCTCTTGAAAAGCTTTGTGGCTGCAGTGACTGTACACCTGCATCTAAAAGGCAATAAAAGCTACACACAACATAGTGCAGGGGAGCTGTCAGCTGTAGGAATAATGCTGATGGGATTAAAAAATGAAACCAAGGGACCTGAAGTTCATCTGAGTCTAGCTGGACTCTCCGATAACCATACAACAGCACAGACACACGCTGCCTTGTTCCAAAGGTTATGGGTGAGTTGGAGTTAAGAGCAGGAAAGGGAGCAGGGCATGTGCCAAGTGCACGAGCAGGACACCAACTGTGCACGCACACACAGACACGCCAGCCCCACCAGTAAAGCCAACCTGAGCAGCAGCTCCAGCACTGAGTCACCTCAGTGGCAACGGAGGCCAGGGTCCACCCAGTGCAAGGGGACTCTCTTGAGCACAGAGCCAACGTCTATTAGAAATGCCTCAAGCTTACTGACATCGGAGGATGGCCCTGGGAAGGGCTTCTGGATGATTACATCTAATCCCCTGCTGTTGCAGACAATTATGCTGTAATCTTTTCGCACAGAATTGAAGCGATCAAGATTTTAATGGCTCTTGGTGCAGTACTCTGTGAAAGCAGGCACACTGGATTTCGGTTTCTAACAATTAGAGTCCCCAGAAACCTAACGAGCTTGAAAAGCAAATGAATAAGAAGTTTTCCCTTTATTTAATTACAATAAAATAAATACAAATTAAAGTTCCCTGAGTTAATTCCTTTTCCTGGAGACAGTTCTTGATCGGGAGGGGGGATGTACTGGTTTTGTCCCATAATTGGAGAACCTGCAACTTTAGCAGGGCTCTCTGCAATGGTACTTAGGGGAATTCCTAAAAGCTATCACAACATTAATGAAGCTGGTTTCCTCTTTTGTTTTTACAGCCAAATAGCTCTCTAAAAGCTAGGTCCTTCATTCTTATTTTCACAAAGAGTGAGAAGGGGTTTTAGCGCTTGGTCAGCCAAGAGCTGCAAGCGTCAGGAAGATACGCTCTCTGATCCAGAGCTGGCTGTGGCTGATGGAAAGACTTCTGGTGACTGCAGAGCACTTTGAGTCAGACCCTTCAACAAGAAGATGCAAGACACATGCTTCAGGATAATTGTTTCCAGGCAAAATAGCAAAACCACTGCCCAGCAAGTATTAAAGCACAGACAAAAGAGCAACTGCCTCAAAACCAACTAGAGCAAGGGGGTCCATGGCACAGTGTCTGAAAACTAATTACAGTAAAAAGCACCAAGGTTTTCTGCTCCAAGTCCTACATGTTAATCCCTTCTTTGTGCTCCATGGGGTGTTGGGCCCAGCTCCATCAGAAATACAGAGCGTGATCGGAAGGCAGAGAGCCAGGATCTCAGTCAATATTAGCTTCCAGAGACTCATGTCTCCATAAAGATAACTGGCTTACAGAGAAACCCAGCCTACCCAGAGCAGAGGTGGGAAGCAGGAATCCGATTAGTATTGGAGAGAGCTTTGCCAACTGTGCTACAGTCGGCAGATCACATCTGAAGAGATAACGAACCAAATCTGTTGGCCATTTCTGCCCTGGGCACTTCTATCGACTGCCCCAGGATACCATCATGTGTAAGTCAGCAATTAATTTTATCCAGTGCCAATATCTATATAAACTAAACTAATTGAACCATCTGGCTCAGGTTATTAATCCATAAAGATAAGCAGCTAGTCACTTTGCCGCCACAAACAGCTCCTGCCAGGGCAGGCAACAGCATTTTCCCTTTAACTTCCAGTTAGGCTGTAATCTGTACAGACAACAATGAAATAAAGCCCTGCTGCCTTTGTGGCTTTCACAAAGCTATCACTAGGTTTGGGCCGGGAACAATCCCCACGAGCCCCAAACAAGCCAAAAGTTAACACGAGTCCTCTAACTCGTGGGGCAGAAAAACTACTGCACCAATAAAATACAGCATTCAGGTGTTAAGTAGCAGCAATACATGCTGCAAGGCAAAATATCTCTGTGGGTACACCTGTCTGTGCTGCAGTCTTAAGTCTGCCAGCAGCCAAATTGTTATCTGCATTAGCAGCACAGTGACAGCACGGAGGAGACCAGTGTGAGCTAACCACTCGAGTGCTTCTCCAGTTTCTCAGTGGGTTTTGAGGTCCATGCAGTAAGTCAGTGCTTCTGTCAATATCACAGCCTCTGACTTACTGGTATTAGGGTTAAAACCTGTCACAACATCACCACCACCACCACCACATACATACAGGCTCCTTGCACCAACAAGGACTGATTTAAGTTAACTACAGCTTTCAGTTTTGTAAAGCAAGTTTTTCCTTTTTGTAGCGGCTACTTTGGACTACACCACTTCGGTTCACACTGCAGGCAGGTCAGCTGTGGTACAGGGCTTTGGAAGGGCACTTCGCTTGTTCACTTCTTTCCTAAACATGAGCTACTTTAGAGAAGCTCTTCATGGCTTTGCAGGAGCTGTAAAATACCAGTTCATACAGGAGGCTTGCAGGACCTTTGTCCTGCCCATAGCAGCGCACAGCCACATGTTTACAGCCAGCTCTGCCTTACCTGATCTTTAAGCTCTGACAGCTGGCCAGAGAGGTTGGTCACAAGCTTCATGGTGGACTCCAACTTCTCCTGCAAGTTCCTCAACTCATTCTGCTCCCCTTCCGAGTCGCTGCTCACAAGCGACATGGCCCTCATCCGGGGGAACCAGTCCAGGTTTCTCTCCTGAGAATCAGACACGAGTTCACAATTAGCATTTGCAAAATGAAAACCTGCACCCGAGCAGCTGAGTGCAGACACTCTTCAATACCACCCGGGGACATCCCTCACATACACAAGCTCTGCAGTTATTTTCATTTGCATCTTACTGGAAAGTTTGCAAAATTGCCTGCTAGAGGCAATGAGGCACTTCAGATGTAACTACTGAAAACTGCGGCTGCTTATTGCTGGCTTTTCCTTTCCAGCAACTCACTCTCCCCAGCCATTTCTTCTTCAGATACACTTGAGTGTAATACATGAACACCGGACATTAAACCAGCCCAGATTTCATGTCTGGACACGCATTTTCCAGTGCTGTCAATCTGCTGCCATCTTAAAGTCTTTTAATTTGTGTTTGTTGAAGATTGGGCTGGAGCACCTCCCATATGAAGACAGGCTGAGAAAGTTGGGGCTGTTCAGCCTGGAGAAGGCTGCATGGAGACCTCAGAGCAGCCTTCCAGTATCTGAAGGGGGGCTATAAGGATGCTGGGAGGGACTACTCATTAGGGACTGTAGTGATAAGACAAGGGGTAATGGGTTCAAACTTAAACAGGGGAAGTTTAGATTGGATATAAGGAAGAAGTTCTTTACTGTTAGGGTGGTGAGGTACTGGAATGGGTTGCCCAGGGAAGTTGTGAATGCTCCATCCCTGGCGGTGCTCAAGGCCAGGCTGGACAGAGCCTTGGGTGCCATAGTTTAGTGTGAGGTGTCCCTGGCCATGGCAGGGGGGTTGTAACTGCATGATCTTCGGGTCCTTTCCAACTCTGACTATTCTGTGATTTTGATTTTCTGCTGATAAAGCTGGTTTGCATGTTTGGTCAAGCAAACTTTGGCTGCTCTTGCTATTGAAAGAATGAACATTCTACCTGGAAATACTTTCATAGTTGAAATACTTCCTTTTTAAGAAAAAAAGAAAAATCATATTCTGAGTTGCTGGATCAGGCCAAATGTGGGA
Source organism: Melopsittacus undulatus (assembly GCF_012275295.1). Classification (NCBI taxonomy): domain Eukaryota; kingdom Metazoa; phylum Chordata; class Aves; order Psittaciformes; family Psittaculidae; genus Melopsittacus; species Melopsittacus undulatus. Next base: position 34,740,865 of record NC_047535.1, on the reverse strand, counting down.
AAGATTAAGTTACAATGAACTGCTTATAATAGCTTTCATTCAGGCATACAAATTCTTTTATATTCCATGTTTAAGTTGCAGTCAGGAACTTCAGTGGACACGTGTTCAGTTGTATCAATATGTACACAGAGGCTCACGCATACACTCATGTACATGCCAGTGATATTAAAAATAAAAGCAGGAACAGAATAGAAAGCCACAAAAGAGGAGGAGGGGTGCACCCTGCATCTTAACACCTTAAATTTCAACACCAAACTGGTTTCCTATCAAGCCTGGTTCTCCTCCCACACTGGAGATTCTGAAATGGAAGTCAAACAAATGCTGGATGAGATAAGGATGTGTGCACTCTCATAGGTGACACTGCAACAGCTGGTAGTATTTTAAACAAACCAGATGAAATGGTAATGGGCTACTGGATTAACAGTATCCCAAACCAAAGACAGATCAGCATCACTGATTAACAGCGACCAAAGTTTGTCCTGGCCAGGCCCTTGGCTGAGTTCTCTCACAAACCTATGGCTTATTGTTACAGCACTGCAAACTCTGGCTTTTTGCCATTTCTTGACAAAATCTCTGATTTGAGCCCCGCTCCCCATCTCTCTGCTTCCCTTCTGTGCTCACTCATTCCCAGGAGCATGCATCCTGCTTAAATCAGGGTTGTGCATCTCTATAGAGCTATAGTCATATCCTTTCTGTAATTCAGATGAGATGCCAAGACTCATCATCTTAAATGAGTTGCTTCTGATCTGCTTGGAGTTTACTATTGCTGAGATTAAAAGGCAGAAAGCAGGCCCTTTCCCATGCAGCACACCACAGGATTCCCACATGATGCAAAACTGCCAGGAAGGCTTTCTCCTGATCTCTGTTTACAGGGCAGATGGTTTCTGCTAATAAAAGAAAAAAAAATGTATGTACCAAAAAATATGCCTTTATGAAGACAAGTGCCAAAATATTTTGGACTTCAGGAAATGACAGGCCCGTAATTAAGATTTAATAACAGTAACAGGCAACATTTCACTGCATTTTCCAGGCATAGTAAAATCCTCATTAGGGAAGAGAGGGCAGGCTCTTCACTTGTGCTCAGGTCCAGCACCTCCTCCCCAAAGTATTTCCCCTCCCCACCCAGGGAAAACAAACTAAACCAACTGCTATTCTCTTCCCTGCTCTCCTCCAGGCCAAGGACAAGGTGAATTAGACTAAACTGCAGTTTATTTTGGCAGGTTTGCCTGGACCCTCTGGTCTTATGTAGGTTTTCTAGGCAGGCACAAGAGCCCTGAAGCTCCTGCCCACTCTTTCCTTGCTGTAGAAATACTGCTATTTTACTTACTTCCAAAGAACTGAGCTTTCCAAGCTTCCAGGCCCATCCTTATGAAGGATGAAGGATACAAGGGGAGGAAGACCTGGAAACACCAACCCTTCCTTACCTGCAGCATTTTATTAACACATACACCAAACATTTTCTAACATTACAATATAAGCAAATGCTGTAGCTGCTGCAGGGGCTGCAACTTGATCATTACGGGCAGGGAAGGCGACGGGCAGTCTCGGATGGTGAAATCAAACCAGAAAGCACTACAGCATTGACAGCTGCAGGCTCCTCAGAAGTTTCATACCAACGGGTTTTCTGAAAGCCCCAGTTCTTGAAGTCACTCGAGTATGGGAAATCTGGGCTTTCACTCGAAAAAACAACAAAACACCTCTCTAGTTCTCATAGCAATGGTGAAAGAATAAACCCCAAAACACTCCGTGTGAACTCTGCAAGCTGAGGAAGGAGAACAGTAACCAAAGGAGACAAGACTCACGGCCCTCTGGGCAGCCCTCTCTCCTCCAGTGAGGACAAGGCTCACTTTTGAGGCAGGTACTGGCAATACTCGTGCTGAGTCCTGATGCATTCTGTGCAGACAGGCTTAGGGAAGGACTACATCACTTTTCCAGCCCAGGTCGTTAGGCTGGACCTGACGCAGGCTTCACAGATCTACATGAAACCTGCGCTCCCATTCAGGTTTCATGTAGCTTTCTTGGCACAACTCGAGCCTGAGATTCACATGGAAGCTGCCACCCAGCAAGAGGGGGATGTCCATGCAAACAGCCTGGGCAAACACCTTCAGGTGAGGAGCCATGGGGACAGACAGGTAAAACTGCGTCGATGCAGGTAAAACAGGCATCAGTGCTTGCTGACCTATGGTAGCTGTGGGAGCTCTCTGGAGAGGACAGCAGGGATGTCACCAGCACGCAGGGGCACACTTCTTCCTCCTCTGCACATGCACTATTTCACAACCTCTTCGCTCTGGCTCTGCATGGGAAACCTTCAGCCTGTTCCTACAACAACCCCCCCAGGCACTACAGAGAGAAGCTCGAGAACCTGGATGTGACCAGCCTGTGTAAATGCAGACTTCCCCCCAATTGCCCATCCTCGGCCATAGCGAGGGATGCTGTGGGGATGTTTTCTTGTAAATAAATAAATAAGGATGCCTCAAGTGGAGCTGGTGAGAAGGGAAATAAGCAGGAATGCAGAAAGGTCAGTTGCTGACAAGCCCGCTGGGCCAGTGTGCGGCAGCCAGCCCGGCTCCCAGCCCCATGCCTGCCAGCAGTGCTGCCTCTGCAGAGAGCTTCTATTCAGGGTTCAATAAAAGATTTATATCTCGATGATCTAGTTTCTGCTGAACTTTAGCTGAACACCAGGGTGCCTTTAAAGATGCAGCCTTACATCCTTCACTGGGGGTCTGGTAGTGCTTTAGAAGCACTGAGTGAACTGTGAAGGGAAAGCTCCCCCTTGATCCTTTCCCCTGCGTGTCCCTTATCCTGCACCCTCTGCCCTTCCCGGCTGCTGGCACCTCACATACCAATGCAGTTATGCACTGTCTGCTGTGGTGCTCCTGCAAGCGGAGGCACCGGGATCCTGGTGTGCAGTCAGCTCCCTCTTCCCGTCACAGTTGCAGCTTCCTCTGCTTTAACAGATGAAGTGAGTAAAGCCACTGACGGAAGCTGGCTAACCACAAGTGCTGGGTTTCGGGTTAGCTCTTTTTCTAGGTAAAGTTGGAAAAGTCCCTGTTGTAAAGCAAATATCATTAAATCTCAGACATGGGGGCGATGCTGACCGTCCACAATTGGAAATTTGAAAAAGAGGAAGCGGCGCTGCATGATGCAGATGCAATTCATTCTGAGAAGCGCCTGCTCCTCCCTGCTTCTGCCAAAGAGTTTATTCTAAGAAAGGTTTCTGAGGCAACCTCAGTGCGAGCCGTGCCAAGAGATGCATTAGCTCCGCTCCTCGGGCAGGAGACAGCTGCTAACAGCAGGGACCGTGGCTCATCCTCACCTCCAGCCACCCCGGAGGAGCCACCATGCTCCTCTTCTGGGTCTCCATTTACTCACCTACCCCTGAGCCTTATATTTATGGGGTGCTGAAGGGCTAATTCAGTGCTCATCAGAATAAATCCCCATAGCCTGCCGTTGGAAGGCTGCCCAGCAGCCATCACTTAGTAAGGGAACATGGCAGCAAATTTCAGTTTTTGTCATGTATTGTTAAAAATCATACCCATACAGCTAATAAACAGCTTTGTGAAGTGCTGTGAAAACTCATTTTTGTGTGTTGTTTGTGGTGAGATTAAACTCCTCTTGGTTCTTTCTTGTGCTTCCTGGAAAAAGCCCCATGTCAGGTTCCCTCTCCATTCTGCAAAGGGCTCAGCATCACTTCTTCCACACCAAGCTGCACTTGTCCCCTGCCCATAAAAAACAGCACTCCCCTCTCTACATTAAGAGTATTTCCAAACCTTCAAGGGCACTGTCTTTACACAGCAGGCTGAAGAGAGAAGGTTAATGGTATAAAAACCTCCTTTTTCACTGTTGCCACAGATTAAACACTTAAGTGTGTTTTACACTGGTGCAGAGCAGGGAACTTGGAAGAAAGTCACTATTCCCAAAGGTGGAAGATGGCCATGCCCCTACATAAAATGACCCTCCCATACATCCCCATGACAGCTCTGCAGCAGATGACTCACTTGAGCCGAGCGCTGTGTTTACCTCACCAAGCATCACCCAGCTTCGTGAGACTGAGGTGGACGGCCCTGGTGGGAACCCCTGAAGGCAATCTGCTTACTCCTACAGGGAGGACAGTACCACCTCTCCACAGCAACCCACTTATGGCTGTTTGCATCTACACTTTAAACAGGACCTGTTGTACCACGATCAGTTGGGCAGGACAAAACAATTAAGCATGCAAAGGCTGAGCTAACAGCTGCTGGTGGTGATGGCTGCAGTCACCCACCTACTCTTGCACAACGCATCCGGCACCGCCGGGCAGCCTGCAGAGCGCTCTGCGGCACGGGGTCACCATGGGCTCCGGGTACCGGAGGAGGCGGCAGCGATGACTCAGGGTACGGCTGCCTCACCCCAGCCCCAGGCCACCTCCTCGGCACACACAGGCGGCCCCATGGGGCTTTCTGCCCTGGCCAGCACCACAGACTGAGCGGTTCATTTTCCTCGGCGTGTCACCCTCCATGGCTTCCAGCTGGAAAACTTCCCCTTCCCTCCCCAGTGCACACGGTCGGTGCCCCGGGATAAGGACACTGCACCCACCCTGCAAACTGCTTTGGGATCCACCCAAATCCCAACACGTTATGCAAACAAACCATTACACAGAATTGGGCTGAAGCCTTTGCTTGTTTTCATCCACCCAGGCCCTTTTTCTGCCACACACTCAGCCAGAGTGAAACCTTTGGCTCGTCAGTGGGCATGCTAGTCCGATATTCCCAGCACAGATGCCTGCTCAGGTGGTTTATCAGGGAAAAACAAGGACTTGGCCACTTAAGGTGAATGCCAGCAACAGGAGGGTTTTTTCTGCAGCATGCTGCACGGCATAGCAGCTTGCACACATCCAGAGGGCAGAGCACGCTACCGCTGCGTGAGGAAGATGAGGTTGACCAACCATTTCCCCCTGTGCAGCTTCTGGTTTGCACTGTAATGCCGATCTCAAGGGTGGAACAAGTTGCTTTGCTATCTGAATGCAAAGCTCAGTACCCGTGCCTATGACACAGTATTTCCAGCAGCCAAGGGCCTTCTGCCAAACACACCTCTTGGCTCTTCTCTGCCTCTGCTATTATTTATTGTTTAACCCTGTAATTATATTGGCTAACTCTGGTAAGGTATCTCAAGATGCAGCTTGTTGGGAAGATACCACCAAATTAAGCACCATCAGCTCCAGTTCAGATCCTGACCTCCTCAGTCCTCCTCTCCCAGCTTGTGCCCACCATCAGAATGACTGGGAGCCCTCAAACCCCAGTGTCTTCATCTATAACCCAACAGCTACATACCAATTACTTAAATGGGCCACCCTCTTCTGCATCTTAGCATTGGTTTCCTAATCATGGATATGACAACCTTTCTGATTTGATTTTGCCTCAAAGTATAGGATTTCCAGGCACAAATTACATACCATGCAAGTAAGTTTCTAATAATTTCTCAAACTATAATTTCAGCTGTATATACATCTTTTGCCAATGCTGGAATCATTAAGCCCCTTTTGAAAAGCTCTGAGTCTGAAGCATCATAGAGCCTGCCACTTGTTATTCCTATAGCTGCTGCAGTTCAAAACCAGTGTTGGCCATCTCCCACTGAATTATATTCAATATAGAGCCTGGGGACACAGTAACCCTCAAAGCCATCATCATGTGAGCCTTGGGCAGGTCATGAATCACACATTCCTGCTGGGTTTCAGAGCACAGTGACAATCGTGGCTGGGTGTTTAACTCCTTAGGAGAGGTTTCAAGTTGAACTTACACTTCTGGAAGAATGTGATCTTTAAAGTCTCACACCAGTGAAGCCTTGCCTTTACTTACTGGGAGGCTACATCTCGGTAAAAGTTACAGGCCACGCTGGACACTCAAAACCAGTAATAAGAAATACCCTTCTCTTATGGTGTAGCACATAGCTCAATACAGAAAGGAAAAATACCCAAGAATATGTTTAAGTCTCCAGGTTTGCACGAAGAGGTTAATGAGGGCACAAAAGGAAATTTTAGCTTTCATTTTCATTCCAAATTCCTTTAAGGATATCTGCACCATCACTCTTCTTTACAAATGGTTCATTTTCAAATGACAACACAATTCACTTGAAGGTTCAGGACTCGGTGCTCTCGATCTGGACATGTGAGCTTAAGCAACACCTCACGCCTCTCTGCCTCGCTTGTGTAATAAAGGTTAATGGCACGGCTCCTACTTGGTGCACTAGAAGTCTGTGGAAGCTGCAAGAGCTCCTCAGGAAGCTTTGTACTAAGAGCTTTTCCAAACAAGCCTTTATTTTCAGCATGCATATGTGTGTGCACAAAATCACCCACAGCCATGCAGCTCTTGCCTGCACTGCTCAAACACTGGTGCCAAGGTGTACATGCGAATCCTTGTACTGGGGTAGGCAAGAGTTGTGTATGCAAATATTTGTCCATGCAAGTGGCAGCACACTGCAGCTGCATGCACAACAGCTTATGAATGCACATGAACCCAGAGTGTACATGTGGTTTTCAATGTCTCCAGCTTCAGAGTGAGAATTTTGACATATTATAAATGCCTGCAAACAGCTGTTTGTAGCAGACCTTTGCCAACAGTCAGTGACAGCTGTACTGATGGGGCTGCTGCTAGTGAGGCTGCCACACTAACTGCAGGCAAATGCAGAAAACATCAGAAGGAATTCTCAAGACAGGAGGGGTAGATAAGACATTTGAATGAACTAATCTGTAGGGAGTTGCACCGAGTTCACATTAGTCACTTGGGTGTGGATGTCGGTGTCTGGCCAACACGATAAGTGGATCCCCTCCACCTCCTACACACATGGAATTATTCAGACATCACCTGATCTTCCCTGGTGACTACAAAGCCACACAGCAGCTGAACCGTGTGCCTTTATTCCTGGGAAAGGCAGGAGGCACCAGACTACCAGCTCTGCAGCACCATTAGCATACCTCCCAGATAAACACTTTTCAAAAGACATTGATCCATCTCGAAGCTGTGCTATCTTAAGTGCACATCTGCAGTGATTCAGCCAGATGAACACCAGGTCATCAGGAGGGCTTTATAAACACCAAGAATTAAAGACTATCCCTATTACCACTAGATGTTTTCTCTCATCCTACAGTACTGTGTGTGCTATTAAACAGACATTAGGAGGTGGTTCAAGATTGCATTTCCAAGGTGAGCTGCTTCATGCCAAGCTTTATTTGCCACCTCCTGAAATCCCTGGGGTTATCAGCCTCTCCAGTGCTGGTGAGGACCTGAGGACAGCGGGTGAGTCACTGCAGCAGCCCGGGTGTGTACGCAAGCTCAGCTTCTACATCAAACAGAACCAATTCATTTCCCCCCTTGCATTGCTCCAGCAATTCCCAGCAAAGATTCTTAAGATATCCCAAGTTTTACATCATATATGACAGCAGGCACATGCTCACCTTACTGATGAAAGTGAGCATTATCCCAGTTTTACAGGGGGAAAAGCTGGTGATAAAATCCAGGCCTCCTATCAGAAGTCTGCACTTGCAGCTACACAACCACTGCAGCCTGGCTTCCCCATGCAGCTCCATGAACATAGGGAACTTGAACAAAACCAGTCTGAGATCACAAGAACCAATACACCCCTAATTTGTATCAGAAAAACGTTATGGGAGTTGTAATTACAAATCAGTACTGCCAGTACAGTCTATTAGGTTTTATTTTATCAGATCACTTTAATTGTTATTTTGATCAGGCTTATAATGCTCAAAGTACTTCAAAACCTTAAGCTCTGTTTCCAAGTTTAAGTTCTTTCTGCATGCTGCCTTTTAACTTAATGAGCTTCTATCTATGAAGAAACACAAAATTCACTAAAGAATTGTAGTTAATAACTGATTTTCAAGGCTACAATTTCTTTTTCTGCTGGGTCAGATCCCTGCAGAGTACCAATGAATTCCATGGGTAAGACTCAGCTCTGTCATACCCAGTACAGTGGATATCCCCCAAAATTGCCTTTCTATACACAGTATTTTTAGACAAGAAAACATCAAAATTCAAGATCACTCTTGAAGCTTCTGAATATTCACTAACTGGTCTAAGTGAAATTGTCCAGGATTCTTTTGATACCACTACCTAAAATATCTTTAAAGCACTGTACCAGCAGCACTGGATGCACCTCACAAGTTAGTGATGGATATAATTTTGGTGTCCTAAATTTCTTTTTCTCAGTGTTCTGAGAAAATACCAAATGGCAGGACATTGGCTTTTTTAAATTTACTTATTTTTTGGCAAAGGCAGAAATCCAAGTTTTCTAAAGATACATTGTTGGGAGTCGGAGCAAAGGTGAAGCGTATCTGAGATGTATTCTGTCATCACAATATGATTTGGAGCACATTATGCTTCCTACCCATGACTACTAAAAATGGGTATAAATTGCAGTTGAACAATGGTACCATACAACAGCCCCTGGAAAAGACATGCCCCATCTCTGTCATTATCAAAGATGTTAGAGTGCCACCTTCAGACTGAAAATGTGGGGAGAAAATCCCTTTTACATCTAGCCGCGACACAAGAAGGCTTTCCTGGAGAACCTGGTAGCTGCAGCCATTAAGCAACTGCAGATTCCCATTCACCCTCTGTACAAATCCAGAATGAACCATCTCTTCCAAAACATGAATCTCAATCTTTGGAACCACTCACACATTTAGGGCTTTCCTTTTGCATTCTAGATTCACAGGACAAAAAGGCTTGAGTAAAAGGTGATCATGAACTAAGTTACCCCTAGATATACCTTAGGCAGAAAAGAGGATTTCTGACTCTTACAGAAGTATTTAAAACAGGCTTGGCAGAGAAATACATTCATCATGTTTTACACTCAGATGTTCTAGGGCACAAAAATAATGTTTTTAGTATTAAAGGATGCTTCTAATATTCAGAGTAAGCTTTGCTAGATCAGTCCTAAGGAGTATGTCAACATCTCAATGCTGCTGAGAACTCCAGTGGCAGGGCAGCAGCAGCCTGAGCTGCCCTGGTCACGCCTGTGCTGGATTGTGGCACACCACTGATGTGCAAAGCAAATTAACTTCCTATTCCATGGCTCAGACGGTTACACCACGCTTTCAGCAGCACTGCAGTGAGACCCTGCTGTTAGTGCTCAATTTAAAACTGGCTCATGAAATGCAGAAAAACCAACTACAAGACATGCTCCAAACCTCTACCTAGAGCAGTTACATAAAATTGCAACTGCATGAGACACTTGGACTATCCATAATCTACCCATATTCCCATTCAACACACAGTAATTAGCCCTTGCTGACACTTCTGCGAATGGGAATTACAATGAACGGTCTCCAGTTTATGTGCTTATTGCAAGCACATTCAGTGCCTAGTGTTTGGTTCTTACCCAGTTTAAACTGCTAATCTGAAATAGTTACTCCATTGCTTGTTAATTGAAACTCTTATCTTTTAAACAAGTTTTAACACAAAGTCATCTTTTACAAGCGGGAACACTCTAAAGAGTACAGGGCTTCCCCCTGAAGTAATGCTTGCTGCCATGGGATAAATAAAGGGAGCAATATAATTGTTGACACAGGAGTCACGGACAACGCGGAGATGATCAATGAGATCAAGTGATTGCCAAAGTTTATTCAGATACAATGCTCCTTTTATACCCTTACACCCTTAGGTTTCTTATGTAACAGCCTTGGATACTGAGCTCTAATTGGTTAGTCTAGAAGTTACTACAGTTTACAAAGCTAATGTTTATAACTTGTTATAATTGCGATTAAATACCTTACTCTAAAAATACAGTGGGAAACTACAACCTTGTCAGGGATCATTCTCTGCACGTTTTCAGTGGAAAATTACAGAGGCCTAACAAGACAATTGACCTTGCTTATGCCTGCCAAAAATCTTCTTACCTTACAGTAACAAGGCTCAGGGTATTGGGATCGCTCACTACATGGCCTTGGCTCTTTAAGAATTCCCACATATAATCAGTCAGACCAGAAAGCAGCAGTGATGTACTGAGTTATCTCACTGTGCTAATCCTCTATCAGGTGACTGCTCACAAGATTTCTTTAAGCCCTCATTACAGAGGCAGAAATCCAGAACTAGGACATACACTTTAGTGACCCCAAAGTAACATGTTTAACCTCTAAGAGATGTTGGTGGGATTTACACATTCACCAGGCCACAACAAATTGCCCACTTAAAGGTAGGTTGTACCTCCACAGCAAAAAAGAGACAAGTAAGAAAAGTATTCAGCTATTTATTCACCTGAAGGCAAGTAAAGAAATAGCTAATTCAGTGTTATAAATCAGAAACAGCTTTGGCTAACCAGCCAGAAGATACCCAAATTAGTAATTGGGGTTTAGGATCTAATTCCAGGAGCTCTGAACCTGCAGCTTGGCAGAGACAAGGCTCTTAATTCTCTCATTAAAAAGCCTTACAATTGAGTAGATATTAATTTTAGTTTTGGGTTTTTTTTTTACAATAATAAGCTAAAATCATATGACAACAAATCCTACCAGTCAGTCAAACATACTTATGCTGGGGCAGGTTTTAACCTGTTATATTTCAGACACTTCCACCAGCTTGAAAGTGTTCTCCCTTAAACACTAGTTTTGAAAACAGCTTCTCTTCATCTGATTTAAAACCACAGAGGCTACCCCAGCTTTCCCTGCTCACTGCCACCCACTTCAGCACACACATGGGAGAGTCTGGGAGGCTGAGAAGCTGCAGGTATGCAGCCACGGACCGAGGTGTGACTGCAGTGCTGCAGTTCATGTCAGCTCCCACAAGTGCCCCGCTGCACTGCCCGTGGCAGGCTGCAGTGTGATGCCACCAATGCAGCATCTCTTATCGAGTTACCCTGCCAAGTACAGCTTTAGTACATATCTTCAGAAGATGCTTCTAAAAGGAAAGGCATTGGATTAAGCTTAGTATTGTAGAAAAAGTCTAAGTATTTGCTTACAAAATAAATAAAATACAGAGTATTACATTTACGAAATGCACCAGTAGATTGGTCTAATCTGGAGGGGAGAAAAAACTCAAAACAAGACTCCAAACTCACCTTGATCATTTCTGCCACGTAACTTTCTGGTCCTGTATATTCTGTAGAATCTTTTACTTTCACTAGCACAATAAAGCATAAATAATGCCACATATTGTGCTCTTCTTTAATGTGCTCTTCAAATGTGACTGTCTTGTTATCAAACTTATCTCTTTCCAAACCTACAAGAGTGACACATATATAACTCTTAGTATTTATTTACAAACTGGTACTAAGGAAACAAGCTGTAAGAACAAAACTTGTTTCTACAGTCTGCCGCACTTCACAATCATTCTTAAATGAAAGCTGAATAATAGCGATAAACTCTAACAAATGCCCCCAGTGTAGCAAGAAGAGGAAAGAAGCATAAGTACTGCTCACACTTACTACAAGTAACATAAGACTTTTGGTAAAAAAAAAGATAGCTACCTTGTGTGCAATCAGTCTGATGGATTTCATAACTCATCTCCTATTTTTAGGCAAAATGATACCAGAAGCAACATTTGCTTTGCCACAAACTTCCAAAGGTTACTTCTGTCAGTCTGGGTGTTATGCAACTTCTGCACAACATTCAACTACCCCAGCCTCAAAAGCTCAGCAGTTTTATCCCATCGGCAGATTAGGAATTAACTTTCACAGGCACTACTCAACACTCTGCACCCTTGGAAAAAACGAATGTTTATGAAAATCTCTCCCATTCCAATAGGAAACTATTCTGTGAAGCACAGGAGAAACAGAAACTAAAGGTTTGAGGAAGAATGGCATACCCAGCATGCATTCCCCATTTCTTTCTGCTTGCCAAGCCCCAGTGCACGTGGTACCCATTATCAACTAGCCGAGGAATGCAAGGTAGGAACAGCCAGTAATTCAAAACCCCTGTTTCATGAGAGTTTGCAGCTATCAGTGACTTTGACAGAGTAACCCCTTATTCTTAAGAGTGTTTTTATACTTACCACAAATAAAGCAAGTAGTTTTTAAAATTTCTTCTTTCTTCTGTTTTTCACTCCTTAAATCAGCAAAAGTGTCAATGATCACACCAAAAATCAGGTTAAGGACAATAATGATGACCATGAAGAAGAATAAGAGGTCATATATCACTCTAGCAGCAAACAGAGGTTCCTGCAAGGTACATATTTTAACAATTAACAACCCACATAAATACATGAAATATCTAACCCTCACCATGCCTTTCTGTTCAGTAGAGCACGATGCCCCACAACCCCTCCCTTTAGAGTCTCCATTTCTGATGCTCTCCCAACAACTCGAAGCATTAAGTGAAGCTAAAATGTAAGATTACTGAAAGAAAAGCCAAATTAGTCAGCTACCAGTAAGCAATCTCTAGAGTTGCTCTTTCTGCTGTCCAAGTCTATCCTCTTCTTTCTCACTCATACTGGAATCTATTCTCACCCCCACCCTGCAAGCCCAATCACATTGCATCCTTACATTAAACTGCTAATACATCAATATAGCATTAGTGTTGACCATAAAGTCTTTGACTGGAATTTAACAGTATTATTTTCATTTATGCTAACAAGCATGGATGTGGACATGAACATGAAGTTGAACTTCACGGTACCCACTGCGTATTTATTGCAAGCCTGAATACCCAGATACTTAACCCCTGTTTTCAGAATCATCCTGCCAGCTGGGTGCCAAACTTTTATTCAGAATTCTGTAGTTTTTAACCCATTTTAAGCTGAAAATAAGGCTAAATATTAGAAAACACTTTGAAATTGCATTAACTCTAAGACTGCTCCTTTGGCCCTAACATGGTTCTGAGGAATGGGCACAAACAACTAAAGCAGCAGCTATACGGGCAGCTTTGGGTATTATGAAAAATCCCCTCTGCTTTGACTGGTCCTTTCTGATGATGGCTCCAAACAACATTCTTCCTTTCTTCCCACAGTCCCAGCTCCAAACCTGTCTTGGTTCCTCTCATCATTCCATTGTACACATCTTACTATTTCCAAGGGATGCTCCCCACAGAAACTCTAGCAGGGTATCAACTACCACTGCATTTTCATCCTGCTGCCTCATGTTACTCCTTCATTAGCTTGTACTTATTTCTTCAGATCCTGAACTCCCAAAAGCACGGACTCTTGCCTACTGCGTTTCTTTTCTTTTGGGTCCCATTCTGGACAGCCCAAAAAAGCCCTGAAATAAGGATGGGTAGAACTAGCTGCTGTTTAATGTGATACTATACATTAAACTACAAGTATGGTCCCTTGTAGTCACAAGGTATCCTACATCTGTTTAAAGGGAGTGTATACACATATCCTCCAGAACTCTATCCCCAGCCCTACATGGTTATCACTCTTCCACCCCCATTCAGTGATAATTTACCTCTTTGGATGGTTTCCTGAGCACATCACCTACTCCACCCCCACTTCTGAGCCCATGACTCAGTACAGTAACAATGCACATCAGTAACGTCTCGCACGTATGCTCTTTATTCTCTTCCTCCATTTCTTCAGCAATCAGTTCTATTAACACAGCAAGCAAAGACACGTTTCAAAGGCAAGAAGATCAGTTTTAAACCATCCTCTACACTCTTTGCTGGTTATGCTTTCTTCCCTCTTTGCAAAACTGGCCAGATTTCCAGCCAGTGTTGCAAACCTCCTTAGCTCTCACCAAGAGCTGACCATCAGAGCAGGTATCTCTGCCCTGGCTCCAGCCCACCCTCTTCTTCTTACCAGCAGAGTTTTCTTTTATGCTTGAACTGTTGTCTTTGACTTGGTTAAATATCTCTTTCCATTTCTGTTGGCATGCATAGCTCAGATCACCAGATGCCTGTTTATACAGAATCATAGCTTTTTGACAGCTCAGAGGACAAAGTGTTGCCTCTTACACTCTCCCCTGGTGCCTAACAGATTGCACAGCCTTTGGGCTGCACTCAAAATGGCAACTTCGACTTGTATTTTTCAAATGGCTAAAATATCACTGCTTATGGAAACAGCATTTTGCTAAAAAAGTAACAGTTTTTTTGACCCTCTCTTCATTTGGCTGAAGCCTCCAACTTCACTGTTTCAGTTGGAGAACTGCTAGAATTAATTACCTAATCTCATACACTCTCCCTGTACCCATTAAAAGTCTCATGACTTGCATTTGATCATAAAAATGCTCCTGAGCTGATCCCACCTTCCCACGGGCAGCCTCAGAAAGGCCCAAAGCCCCGTGCAACCCAGAAATAGCCAAACCCCAAGATGGGAGAGAAATTGCCAAAGATACGGGCATCATTAATATCTCTGGCCATGTAAGACCCCAGTATCAGGTTAATTATTTATGACATAAAAACACCTCTGGTGTTTTCCTTTCTGCAGCCAGAGTGTATAAAGACAAAGCAGCACACTTCTCCTAGAGCTGAATAAAGCACCTATTCCTGTATCAGTGTTGAATCGTAGTTTATGAAAGAGGGCACTTGAGTAAAACAGAGCCATCTCCTCTTACAGGCGTGGGCTTGTGGCCATCATTGACCTTTGAAACATTTGCCCGTGTAAGAGTTCCACTTCTAAGAGATATAGAGATGTTCTGTCTGCTCTCACAGCCAGCATCATAAATCTCTGAGAAGTAAATTACATTTTCTAGAAAATAAAACTGAAATATGTCAATGCCCAATCTGAGGCTGGCAATTATGCTGCAAGTTATCTCTCACATGTACTTTTTGATCTCAAAACGCCCCAAATCTACCCTGCCTATTTAATCCATGGAGTACTTCCTGCTGTGATACTAAAACCAGTTTCCTTAGTTAGCTAGATAGAATAAATGACAATAAATGATGTTCTGCTCCGTATTTCACAGAGTATTATCCTCAGAGATCACATTTAACAGCCTAATGTTTTAAAATAATAGATTTTGTAGAGAGGTAAACTGCATCAGTTCCGTCTCAAATTGATGTAGACAATTAAAGAGTATGACAGTTTTTATCAAGGTATGGTTCAGTTTTTAAGTTTCTCCATTGTAATCACTTCATGTAACAAACATTATTTATGTTGTTGGCCTAAATGAGCCCTATTTTAAGTAAGGTAGTCTCATGACAGTTTTCCCAGATATTCCCAGATTTATTACACTGGGATTTGTAGACAAAGTTAGTATTATTTTTAATTTAAGGTGCTTAACCAGAAAAAGGGTGAAGACTCAGGGTGTGAGTTATGAATTCAACAGCAGATACTCACGGTCTGAAGGAACGATTGAAGAACAGTTCTCACTGCTACCTGCTTTGCATACATCTGAATAGAGGAACTCCCCAGTCATGGTCTCACCTGGTTCTGTGCGATCTAAAAACAGAAGGTGATGAATCAAATGGATAGTTAAACATTTTGGAAGACTACACAGATATTAAGGTACCCCATCACATTCTGTGTGCAGTTACTAGCCAGATTTATAATAGTGTATTATCCTGGAGCTTAGAAGGGCACAGTGCTTTCCAATTTACACATTCAATGATTTTAAATTCAAGCAGAATTCTTGCTTCTATGAATTAAAGACCAAAGTTGTGCATTTATTTTGCACCAGCTCCAAAGCTGAGAAAGTAACTGAAATTGTTCCAAAAATACTATGTCCTAGTGCACAGTGAATTTTTAGGGTTTCTAGAAACTTGCTTTTCAGCCTTGCAGGTATCCAAACAAACCTAGTGCCACATAGTAGTAAGTCTTTGGCATTTCTCCAGCCTCACGGAAACATGAAATAACAGGGTCAGTGAGGTCTGGGTCTCTCACAGGGTTGGCAGTAAAACTAGAAAAAAATAGGGTCATGTGAAATACTGTTTGTCTGAATAGCTCAAGTGTCAGAGAAAAAAACCCCAAACCAACAAAGACAGAACAAGACAAACCCCAAACCTCCTCTAACAAATCTAATTTCATGCTTCCCACCCAGTTAGTTGCTTGATACTGCAGTGTAGAAAAAGCTCCAGGTTTTAACTTACAATAAGCAACCCAAGATCAGCACAGAGAAGCCTGTTGTGGAGTTTAAACTTTAGCAAGTATTTGAAGGAGGGTAATACTGTCTATAAATATGAGTAAACCATAGTTATAGAAACCTCTGCTTCACAGGAGCATCTCTTTGATGCCCTTCATTTATATTCACTCTGTTACTTCAGATAAAATACTAACTTTTGTTATGCTGAAACTAAACCCCACAGTTAAAAGCCAACATAAGCATCCAGTATCTGGCAAATTGAGGTAGAACTGAACTTTCCCAGTGCAGAGCCTTCTCCACGATGGCCTACCTAACGTCTGCTTGTAATTAAACTGGGGGAGGGAGTAGGTGTAGCTGAATTAGATAATCTCAACTGTTTTAGCAAACAGTGAGGGGACAAATTTCAACCGTCTGCAGAAGAGCCCAAGTGCTCTCTCCTGGGGTTGTTCCTCCTCCCCTTCCCTCTTTGTGCTGCAGCAGACTGCAACACTTGGTAGAAAACACCAGGGTATCCATTTGCCGCAATCAGTTTGGGGTTTCTAAACATTTTCTATTTAAATAGTGTCCTTTGTGAGAAAGAAACTGTCAAACTGGTGAGGTAATCAGTAGTCTTGCAAGAGGTGGAAGACTGGAAGACACTCAGCACACTCCATGGAACAAGAGCCCATTACTTTGGAATAAGTAGGTTGAAATGAGTTGCTGGTACCAACCTGGCAGCAATGTTTCATTAGGGAGCTTGTCTACTTCCAGGATAAAGTCATCTTTGAAGAAGAGGTACCCCACTATGGAGAACAGGTAGACCAAGATGAGAGCGAGAACAGCAGTCAGGATGATGGAACGTCCATTGCGAGTGACGCTCTTGATGACATTCAGCAAGGTCTCCTCTCTGTACACCAAGTCAAAGAGCTGGGGAACAACAAACAAAAGCAAAGGCTGTTTCTCACGTGGGCTACCAATACCACTGGTGGCACACTACATGTTGGCATAACAATATCAATCTGATGTTTTAGAGAGTATTTAAAGCACATCTCTCTTGCCCCACACCCCATCCCCCATAGTTATCTGAAATTTAACACGTTAGCAAAATAAAACATAGGAGGCAAAGGAGATGGGGTCCCTGTCCTGGGTTCAGCTGTAGCAGTTATTTTTCTCCTTAGTAGCTGATGCAATGCTGTGGTTTTGACTTTACCTTTAAACATAAAGCTGCTAACACAAACTGTTTATCTTTTTTATTGTACTATCTTCCCCATCACCATCTCAGCATAGCTCATTTCAAAATGCAATTAACCATTTCCTTTACATCTTCAGTGTATAACTAAAGGAGCAATATTTTTTTTTGCCCAAATTGTTTGTTTAAATTTCTTTACAGATTTTTCCTTCACTTTTCACTCCCCTGGGTCTGTGTCAGTCCATCAGCACAGCCCAGGCAGGTTGCTGGCTATGCTGGTTGACAGTGAGAGAACAGGTATTTGTTAAACTGGACCTACATGAATAGAGAAAATAACCAATTTGGGTACCAGATCATTAAACAAAAGGGTAAAAATAGAGTGTTCTGAATTGGATTTAAGGTTTACTTTACAAATGACACATTTTCCCCACCAATGCTAGATAGACTCCTTCTATGCTTATTCTTAGAAGTATTGTGCTGTGCAAGATGAATTCCATCCCAAACAGAAAAAACACATATGCCAGGCATCTGTGTCAGTCATGCGAGGTCTGGAGTCTAGCTGCAGCTGAGGAGACTACTCCAAAGTTAACCAGCTACTCAAGAAGCATGGATGCTATGTTATCATTATTGACAATAACAGAGTAAACCATCTTAAAGACTTCACCTCTTACTCATACTGTGGCAACTCCAAAAGTGCCTCCTGTTCAGCTAACATTTCTGTGGCTAGATTTGTCCATGACTTCTTTTGTCCTCATGTAAGAGCTTGTATGACTTTAAGAAGGCTTAAGCCTTCACTAAGTACTGATATTACTTAAGAGTCACAACATTTTAAATTGTTTTATTATCTTGGACATCAGAGCAGGGTCACAAGCAATACATCCAACCTTGGAAACCTGTGTCTTTGAAGTTTTGAGAGCTAAAGCACAGAGGGAAATGCTAAATACCTTCATTGTAACAGCACACACGTTTATTGTAATGAGCAATTTTAACTAATTTTACCCTTAAACACATCTTGTATAATGTACTTAACAAAAAAAAAAAGTCTCTGCTTGTCTGTACAAATCAGGAAGAAAAGATGTGGCAGGAGTCCTGTAGCCTCCCACCACAACCTCTACCAAGCAAAACCTCCAGAGTATGGCTCTTAAGAGTGCCTGTACAATCAGTTTCCAGTAGCAGAACAGAAAGTGAGTGGTGTTTGACACTTCTAGATATGCCTGAGATGAGACTTTACAAACACACAGACAGCAGAACATTCTGAGAGCAAAGTGAATACCTACCAACAAGCTATAAAAGAATTCATGTACGAAGAGCCCCAGAGCACAAATCAGAAGGTACAGCAGGTGATAAAGAAACTCAACATCCATGATCATTGCCTTGTATCCTCTAGTGAAGGTTCCACAGTTACCCACAAAACTCATCAGAAAAATGATTTTATTACAGACCTAAGGAAAGATTAACCATAAATCAGTTACAACATGGGGCTTGCAGGAAGAAAAAGGCAATTTTTCAAAGCTGGAGGCAACTCAGCTCCATGATGACATCAACAACCATGCTGGTCTGTTTATTACACAAAGCTCTGCTCTTTGGTGTGCTTTCTGCACAGCTGGGTCAGGGACCCAGAACAGAAACTGCACAGGTCCAATAAAATGTGTGCACCGACTCCTGCCTCCAGCTTCTTGTCAAAGGCATTGAGACTAAGATTTAAAGAAGAAAGTTCCCTGGTGTCAGAATTAAACTTTCCTAAAAACCAAAAACTCAACCCAAACTACTCCTGTTCTAAGCGTGGCACTAAGCATCTCTAGCCTACAGCAACCCTGACATTTCTGATACACCCCATATTGCCTGTTAATAAGCAAGAACTCCAGATTTCCTCAGCAAGTCACTCTTGGATCACACACCCAGTAATCCTCCTGTGTAACTGTAACTGTAATACCAAAGGAATGTTGCCTTCAACTTACCTGGAAGCTGCTAAATGCTACAATTACCAGTAACCATCACTACCCTCACAGTGCAGTTCTGACTGTAGTACACAGCACTCAGTGACATCTTTTGGAGACAATGAGTGCTACTAAATGATGCATTTGAAACCTGGGCACTTTGTAATAAAGTTAAGGACTTTGAAAAGCTGCATCTTTGCACAGCTCCTGCTGACTCAGTTAGAGAAACCTTTTTGGCTCACTTGCCACAAGAGACCACACATATCCGGGTCTGAGCATTAATGAAGTTCTCTGGTGGCTCAGTTTACATGCTCAGTCCACACATTACTGTCACAAAACTGCTTAGTGTCAGCTTTCAGCTGGCAGGTAGACTGCAGACAGACATCTGGGAAATGCATTGTTTAGTGAATCTTACCCAACCCTGTAAATACTGCAGCTTAGTCAGTGAATGGCTGAACAACTGAGTACTTTAGGGTCACAGAGACTTCTTTACATTTCTGGCTGGGGTGCAAACTGATTCTAGACTATAGCACAACAGACTGAAAGCTCAGAGGTCTCCAGCCTGGGCAACCAGGATGAAATGAACAACACCAAAGCACCTGTGCTAGAAACAAAAAAGGGAATTACTCCTCCCACCAGTTCCACCACAATGTCCCAGCCTATTTCTGCAGGTAAAAAACTCTTGGGTAAGATGCAAGAGAACTTCAAAAAAGCCCACTCGGTTCTTACGTTGAATGCACCCAGAAGAAACAAAGTAGGTTGTAAACCAATTGAAAATATTAGTCGTAATATTGTAGAAGCAATTAGGGCTCGGATGCCATGGGGCTTAGGAAGAGCTATAACGATGGCCAGAGATATCAGCATCGCTGTCCACAGCAAGCCTGACAAGTGGGGCTCCAGTGTACCTAGGGTGGAAAGAACAAAACTCATTTCAATGCTTCGAGTAACCAAACAAAACCAAACCAAAATAACCAAATAAATGCCATTTTATCTTTGGTGGATCATCATTAAGCCTCATGTTCAGACATTACTGATTTCAAAGCAGTAAGTGGAACATCTGAGCCTGATGCCTTGAGCAGATTTTAATTACAAACTTGTTATTAAAGCATTATGTAAATAAGTGCCAGTATTATAGGATTCTTCATTTTAGTGTTCATTACTTGTACACCTTGCATGCTGAAAAGGAGAGGCATTTTTGCTAATATGCTCTGTAGAGGCACTGAATAGGTAGGTGAAGACAGACAACATACTCCTCCAGGTCCAGATTCACAGATTCTCTTATTATGCTTTTGGTCAAAAGCCTCATACCAGTTTTTGTCATCTCTTGCTATTTCTGGTTCTATTTAGACTGTCCCATGAGACTGTCTGCTTACATAACATCAAGCCCATGTTGCTAAAAATACACTTCTCTGGAAGAGCCATAAAAAATATTCAGCCAAAAATACCATTTACCCCAGCTTTATGCAGAATATAGAAGACATCACTTTCTTATAACAGACATAAAACCAATTTTCTTCAAGCAACTGGTTCCTCAACAGACAGAAAAGTAAGACCCTCCAATTTCATTGCACTCTGGAGCCCTTCTGCAAGCACAAACTGAGAGAACTATTGCGTCTTATTAGCATGATATTCACTGAGGGCTTTTTCCTCCCCCCCACCCAAATGCAGACGGCTTAGGAAACACTACTCTCATCTGACTACCACGAGCAGCCGTTTAATTTTGTTCCAAATCGCTGCAGATTAATAAAGACAGCAGAGGATAGATGGAAATTATAACTTAATAAGCGTAAAGTTGAACAGATGTTTCCGCTGTCTGAAGGGAGTCTGGAATCCCAGAGCAGCGCTACTTGAGCTGTCAAACAGCAAAGGTGCAAAAGCTCGAAATAGAGTCACCTGAGTGGGAGTGACAAACAGCACCGAGATGGGAGAGGAAAAAACTTGTAGAAGCTTATCCAGGAATGACTTGGGAATTGCCGCAAGAGGCAGATCTTGAAGGATCCTGACTACACCTGCAGCGGTGTCTGAACATCCCAGCTATTACAAAGGCATCCACGGCACATGAATATCTTTGCTTTCACAAGTTTCAGCAGTTCCCAGCAGGCCTTCAAAAATAACTAGAGTTAATGAAGTCCTCAGTTGGTGCCTGTAACATCCCAACACCATCAGCAGCTCATCAGCATGTGGAGTGCAATGCTGTGACATAAAAAGCCCTTAGTGGGACCTGGGCCAGGGAAGAGTGGGGCTCAAGGAATGGGCTTGTCTCTCCTTCCCAGGGACAGAGAGAGACTGCGAGCAGTGTTTGCCCTTGGCACATGAAGCTCACCAAGCCAGCTGTCTGCACCCAACCTAATGTCAAAGCCTTGCTGCAAGCACGTGGAGTCCATTATATGGCTGCAGGCAGAAGGAACGTGTAACCCATAGGAAGCTCTCCCTGTCTGGAATTCTCACCATTCCAGTATTGAATTCCAGGCATCCAGTTTTGTTTCTGCTCCTCAAGTAAGAAGTTTTACAGCTTCTGCTACAGTCAGATGCTGATCAGCTGCTCAGTTCACCCTGTCTAAGCAATTCAAGACACTGACAACTTCCCCCAAACGGTCTGTTCTGAAGTCTTCTCTTTTTTTTTTTAAGCTAAATATAAAATACACATGTATTTATCTTTCATTTTTGATTGTAACTAGTAGAGGAAGAGATTATATCAAAATGGTAAAGTATCTCAAATATGTAGGGTAGGGCATCTTCAAAATGCCAAATGATTCCCCAGTCACTCAACGTGCAATCTCAGTGTTTGATTACCAGCTTTCCTACAGCCATAAATACAAACCTTTACATTTTAACTTGTGACCTTTGAAACTAGAGATAGAAAATTCAGTTGCTCTTTGTGCTTGCTAAAACTCTCTAACCAGCTGCTGGCCAGAATGGGATCCGGGTGGTCCCAGGGTCTGCCGTCCAGGGTGCCATGCAGAAGTATGCACAGACTGATGTTGCAGAAGGTACCTATACTCTTTCCCCTCTCAGCTGGTCTAAAATATCCTGTATCTTCTCACAGGCTTTATCAGGCTGCAGAACCCCTTAACCAAGTTTTGCATGCCCACTGCCTTTACCCCACTGTGAACATAGGCTGCTGTCACATGCTACTCACAAAACTATGGCTCTTCCCAATCTAAATTAACTGGTGAGCTGAAAAAGGGTGAAATGGCTTTTGTGCCACATACAGAGCTCAGATGATAATTTTGTTATGTTCAGGCTACTGCTATCTTTCAGTTTCACTGTCTTTGGGTTCTGCAGCAAGCAAACCAGGAGGCAGATGCAGAGGGAAGTTCAATAGGCAGACATAAGCATCTATCCAACCCTGCTGCACTACAAACCTCAAAGAAAGGGAAGGGCAGGCTTGACCATGAATCACCTTCTCCAGGAGGAGGTTTTACTGCTGGGGTTCTTATTTACTCCAGTTGACACAGAAGTGGAAAAAGCTCCTACCTAGACACTTCCTTTACACCAGTTCTGCAAGTGATAAACATGATAGAGGCATTCATGAGAGCATTTCTCCAGATTCCTGATGGTTGCTGACATGACTCCGCCTCTCAACATGCCTTGGGGTGCATCTCCTGGGAGAGGCTGGAGCTAGGGAAGAACAGCTGACTCTCATCAGGACTCCACTGGGAGTATTTACCAAATTGGCTCCAAGACCCACCACTGTCACACAAATCCACTGTCTGGATCAAAAGCAACTTCCAAGAGCTCTCTTACAGCAAGATTGTGCAATCCCACAAAAACCGCACATGTTAACCCATCTCTCATGGCAGAAATGACAGCTGCCATGCACTGATGGCAAAACAACTTGCAGCCTCAGGTTGCTCCCAAGCTAGAGGACAAGGCAGGCATGCTTCTCCTTGCTCCCTAGGGAAACCTCTGCCTCAAGTGCTCCTACAGGAAGGGGCTCCTTGAAAAGGCAGTAACAGAGGAGAGATGGGCTCTTTTTCCATATCATCCACCAATTTCTAATGGCATGAGGCAGGTCACTTTGCCCCCGCACACCTCATCTGCCAAGTCAGAGTAATCTCATTCACCCCACCCCAACACTCAGAGGCCTCCTGATGTGCTATGCAACCATAAAAGTTTCATGGGAAATGACAGTAATAAATGCAAGCTCAAAGAAAACAACAAATTAACATTTCTCATATTTTTAGTTCAATAGTTAATTACAGAACTTTAAAACAAAGTGGAACAGTCAAGTTATTAAAGGTGGATGTCTGTCTTGGATAATTTTTTCCCCTAGGAAGAAGCATGGTTCTATATTTTCCTTTAAAATGCCTCAGGAAAAATCAAGTCAGAGAAAAGTGCAGTTTAAATCACGGCAATTAAAAAAAGCCAATTTCTGCTCTCCTGTCCCTACTGAAGTAAGCAGTGATGCAGACATCAATAGGGAAGAGAATCTGGCTCATTATACTTCAGTTGTTCAGATATTGTTGTATGATAAATATTGGTACCTCCTCGAATTCCTTTGAATGGATAGAAAAATGCTACGAGCAGGTTCATAAGGACGGCCAGGTTAAAGGAAATACTGCTCCAGAAGGACATGTTGCGAGCACACCAGTATAGGAAAGGTTGAGCTGCAAAACAGAAAAATAAGTGTTTTTAATGGAGCATTTCAAAAAGAGGTCTCTATATAAAATTAATCTCCACCAAAATGCAGTTTTTATTTTCAATTTGCCCAAAAGCACAACCAGTGGTAATGTTCATGGCTTCTGCTGAAGGTTATTTGACTACTCTTTATCTTTGGGGTACTTCCAGTTAGAAGCTCTTTACAGCAAAGGACTCACATTAAAAAGGTAAGTATTTTCAAACATGATTTAGCAGCAGCATGAGAACAAGTTCAGAAACACAGAGGTCAAGGACTTCAGGTTTTCCCTAATAGTATACTTTGTACTCAGTCACACAAAGAACAATTAGGAGGAGGAAGATTTGTACATGGTAGCAATGGTGAGATTCAGCCCCATCCCTCTAAGTTACACTGCTGCCAGCAGCTCACCTAAGACGCTGCTGGCCTTCAAACTTCTTTTCTGCTACAGCAAGCCAGAAAAAGCTCAGTGGAGACCAGGCAAGGCAGACAATTAAGACCCAAAATGCATAGCAATAAACCTAAAATGCTTAGGACTAACTGCTAAGCAAGTAAGACAACTTTACTGCAAGCTGATAACAGACCAACGTAGCCCCAGAATCTGCCCCGTGGGCAAAGGACACAAGCGCATCTGCACAGAGGTGAGTGCACAGTTAAACAGCTGCACATCTTAAATCCTTAACGGTACCCATAAATACTTTTCCAAAAGATTCCTGATTTTAATAATCTCTGCAGCTAGAATCAAGAGGCACAGAAAGCAAAAAGATCCATTTTCTGAAGTGGTCACGGACCAGAAGACAAGGAGAGCCAAGAAACTACATTATAGCAATTCCCTCTACCCTGAGGCAAAATACCCCTGATTTTAGCTCCTGCAGGCTTATTCTGCAGCAAACTGTGTACTCCTGAAATCTGGAGTGGCAAAAAAATAACCTATTAAAAATGCTCCCAAAGAAGGAATAAAGTAATATTCTCTCCTGTTGGAAGGAGGTAATGTGTACAGAGATATCAGAGAGCAAAGGTAAAGAAGCTCACAGTGAAACTTAGGGAAAAGACAAAAATGCAGACTCTGGGGCTGAAGAGTAAATTAATGAATGCTGCAATTCTAAGGCTCACAGTAACTACCACATCCCTTCAGCAAATCACCTCTTCTAGCATCCTAAGCAAAAAAAAAAAAAGGGTTAGAAGAATTATACAATGCCTCATTATACTGA
Source organism: Melopsittacus undulatus (assembly GCF_012275295.1). Lineage (NCBI taxonomy): Eukaryota > Metazoa > Chordata > Aves > Psittaciformes > Psittaculidae > Melopsittacus > Melopsittacus undulatus. Next base: position 34,715,995 of record NC_047535.1, on the reverse strand, counting down.
GTTGAAATGCACATGAAAAGCCAATGTATTGAACAGCTGAATGCAAAGGAAAGGCCTACAAAAAGGTACCCCGTCACTGTTAGAATACAGGCTTCACTGCACCTAATTAGCCAGGCACATGTTAAGCCTCAAAATGTGATGTAGCAGTGTTTCAAATATACAATGCACTGGTTTCTGTATTATTTCTGTTCTCCATTTCACATTAACTGGAAGAATTTGTAAGCAGATTGAATTACTTTGTATGAAATTGTTCTACAAATGGTCATTATAAAGTTCCACACAGTATTTTAAACCTTCATTTGGGGATGGGCACAGACTATCTGCCCTGTGTTGCACTTCTGCCTGCTTTTGGCAGGCTCATTTGAATTCTTAATTAAGACCTTTGGGAGACTAATGGTGCTCAGATTATGGGCTAGTACCACAAGCTGAAGGGCTAAGTCCATGGGCCTTTATAAAGAGTTTTCTAAGGTGTCTTTCTGAGGTTTGAATAACTCTTAAGTGGTATCACACAAGAGCAGCACAGAGCACTGCCAGATGGTCACATCTTGAAAACACAGACCTGTATTTAAGACATGTATCAACACAGAGTATCACTTAATTGGCCAAACAAGACAAGAATATTAGGAGACAGACAAAATGAGTCCAGTTTCTCAAAGAAATACTCTCTGCTTATGCAGGTGGATCTTGTTCAATTTGTGGCATGTTGTTAATTACGGGTGTCTTCACAGTTTGCCTGGAGATAGCCTCAAAGACTATTAAAGTAACTCAACAATATCTAACAGACTATATCGATGCTGTCAAAGCTGCCCATTTGTGTAGGATGTTATACACTCCCGTACTTCTTATAGAGCTCTTAGAAGTCATATTTAGGAAGCAGCTTCCTGTGGATTCTGATGCTGTCAGAAGTACTAATCCACTGCTCAGTGGAAATAGCTCTGCTCTACTTAGTATTCATACACATGAGAAATAATTCAATAGAGCTGACCAAGCTTCAAGCAGCCTTATCTCTACCTGACTGAAAATTTGAAATAGTATGAGTACAACTGCTTTCTCTGTTAAAAGATCTATTAATATATATACATACACACATACACATAAACCCCAACAACCGGAAGCACTGGCATGCAGCTGTATGGCAGAAGTCCACTCTCATTTGTTCTAGGAGGCGGTTCTGGACCAGCCTGAGCTCTTGTGGAGTTTAGCTATTCAAGCACGAGGAACAACAGTGGTATCAGATAGCAGATGCTGACTTGAGCAGGAAATAACTACTTTATCTCTCACATTTCAGAGGGTCATTGTTGGTAAATTCTAACCAGTTATGGCTGCTCAATGAAGCTGAGCCCCATGTGCAACATTTCTCCTTTGGCAAAACAAGAAGTCAATTAAAGAAAAAATAAGCAAATGAGTTAGGAAGTTTGCTGGGAAAGTGGTGGCACTGTATGGATTAAAATATTATTTAAAAACTTTCCCTAGCTGCCAGTGGGAACCTCAGAGGGAAAAGAAGTGCTTGAAAATACTTGCTTTCAGATATTTTAGCATCACAGGGCTGGAAGGGACTTAATCAGCCCATCTGCCAGTCTATTCCTTGCCCAAAGAAAGGACAAATTCTACTTCTACTATTACTGGAGATACATGTTTAACCTGTTCTTCAATACTCCCATTGTTAGAGATGCAGTAAGCCCATGCTGTATTACCCAGCCTCTCTCCTGCAATCCAAGGGAACTGCTTAGTGTATCCAGTGCAGGGAAGGAAAACAGATCATTGCTTTCTTCAGCTGTGTCCTCTCCAATTCTCCCTGCCACCAAATGCCTTCTTTCTCATTTAAGCTATGTCTCAAATAGCCCCCACAGCTTTGTTCCTTCCTGTTGGATCTCAAAAAAGGTGACCTCTGATTCTTCTTACCCCTCTCCCTTAGATCCCTCCAGGTGGTCCATATTGCTCTTGCATTAAGCTTGACTTCATTATAGCATATTGCCACCACGTAGAGGAGCAGATTCTTTCAACCAATTATCAAGGTTGCTGCCACACTGGGGAACCATCTGCTACCGAATCAAACTCTGCAAACCTGACCTCAGCACTCTGCTGGTAACGCTCCACACAACCACACTGGCAACAGCAACCTACCTCGTAATTTCTTTTGCCAGTTCATCTCATTAAAGAGGTCTTCCGATTTCAAGAAGAAGTCATTGATCTTGCTGCCTTGTTCATCCCTCTCCGTGGTGTAATATATCCGCAGTTTGGACTCCTTCGTGAGGAATTCACAGATACTGGGCACAGGGAAGACTATTTGCTCCATGGTACGGTCCGACCTGACAATCTGAACAGCAGCCTTAATTAAAGTTCGTCCTAGCTTTTAAATGCTTTTATTTCTTGGTCTATTTCCCCACACCTTTTTCAAGCTGACTACATGTAGAAACTTGGACACAGTTCTGTAGAACAGCAGCTCGGTAGAGACTTCATTTAATTCACCTCCGAAGCAGACTTACATTTAGCTCCAAGACTGATATTCTTTATGCTATGGTCTTACCCTGGCAATGCTGTTCTTAGCTGGGATTTCCAAGGGGCCCAGTACATGCAGCACCAAACCTGTGCTGAATTTTAGAGCAATCTGGTCAACCAAATCAAGATTCTTTGCAAATTTTAACCACATACTACATAGGCAAGTATAAGGAATAATATGAGGAATAACAGTTATATTGCTTACTAGAGAGTTTTGTGACATCTCTGTGCTTGTGCATGCTTTACTTTTGAAAAGCATCTAAGATTGCACGTCAGGCCAAATTGTCATTTTAATACAGAAAGAATGGCAAAAGCTATCACTAAACTTTATGGATTCAGCAATAGCACTGGCCAAAATGTAACAGAAGTGAAGTTACACTTCCTGCTGCCAACAGAGCTCTGCTCAGCTCCATCTTAAAGCCCACACATGACAGCTCAAAAATAGCTCCCCCCAACAGCGGCTGTCAAAAACTAAAATAAAAAAATAAGGACCCATACATTCTCATGTCAGAGATGTGTCCACACACACACAGGTAGGCACTGCAACCAGAATATCACATCTAATGCAACCGGGGTCCAACTCCACCGTTCCTCTTCCAAGCGGCTCCTTCCGCAGCAGATCATTTCCCCCCCACACACCTCCCGGCAGCCACCGCTTTCCCTGTACCTCAATCTGTGCCGTGTGCTTGGCGTAGAACTCCAGAGCCTCGTCTCCCTCTATCTGACCTCCCGGCTTCAGCATGTTCTGCAGCTCTTTGTTATGACGAGCCAACTGAAATAAAGGAATGCAAAGGGAGTGGGAGACACCAGATGTCTCTCTGATATTAAATTTCTGATTTTTGGCATAAAAGAAAAGAAATAGTATGCAGTCAGCTGCTAAGAAAGGGCAAAGTTGACAGAAGGCTTGTTCTATTCCAACCAGACACCCTGCAGCTCTATTTTGGGAGCAAGTCAGAATGATTCAAATATGTATTTTTTTAATATCCATGTGGTACTCCTCTTTTACCCATCCTCTCCCACCCTTTGCCTCACTTGGGAAACTTCTTGAACATTCACATTTGGTCTATGCTTCTACATGAGGTGAAGTTCCTAGAGACTGGAAAAAGGGAAATATAACCCCCTTTTTCAAGAAGGGGAAAATGGAAGGACCCAGGAAACTACAGACCAGTCAGTCCCACCTCTGTGCCTGGCAGGACCATGGAGCAGATTCTCCTGGAAGGCATGCTAAGGCACACGAAAAATTATGAGGTGGTTGGTGACAGCCAACATGGCTCTATGAAGGGCAAATCACACCTGACCAGTTTGGTGGCCTTCTGTGATTGGGCTATGGAACTGATGGACAGGGGTAGAGCAGTTGATGTCATCTACCTGGACTTGTGCAAAGCATTCAACACTGTCCCACACGACATCCTTGTCTCTAAATTGGAGAGATATCAGTTTGATAGGTGGACCACTCGATGGATACAGAACTGACTGGATGGCCACATGCAAAGAGTTGTGGTCAACGGCTCATGTCCAGCTGGAAACCAGTAACAAGTGGTGTCCCTCAGGGATTGGTGTTGGGAATGGTCTTGTTCAACATCTTTGTTGGTGACATGGACAGTGGGATTGAGTGTGCCCTCAGCAAGTTTGCTGATGACACCAAGCTGTGTGGTTCAGTTGATATGCTGGAGGGAAGGGATAGGATCCAGAGGGACTTTGATACACTAATGGGTTTAAACTTAAACAGGAGAAGTTCAGATGGGATATAAGGAAGAAATTCTTTACTGTGAGGGTGGTGAGGCACTGAACCAGGCTGCCCAAAGAAGTGGCAAATGCTCCATCCCCAGCAGTGTTCCAAGGCCAGGTTGGACAGAACCTTGAGTAACATGGTTTAGTGCGAGAAGTCTCTGCCCGTAGCAGGGGGGTTGGAACTAGATGATCTTAAAGTCCTTTCCAACCCTAACTGTTCTATGATCTACTCAAATTCAAAGGTGTGCTAATCACACAGGTATCTAGGCAGGGACAGGGGAAAAAACCTGCATCAACTGAAAAGCAGATGCACAGAGCACTGATCCAAAAATGCTTCTGGAAGCTCTAAATTCATCTTACAGCATAGTGATGGTATTTCTTCTCAGACACTAAAGGAACTCTAATGGAGTGATTTATGCAGCATCAATATATTAAGTAGATATAGATGTATTTGCTCTCCCCTTTCAAACACCACATTGTAGCAATACAACAAACCTGACTGGCACCAACACAGGGAGAATGTGGCAAAAACCATAACAGCAGAGGGAGATTTCTGCTAGAGTTTAATTGATCTGTGAGTATCATTTCTTTGGGAGAATAAAGTAGCCTTTGATACAACTGAAAAATAATACATTGCTCCTCAGTACTGAAAAGAACTTGAACCACATCTTCAGAAACCTGGGCAAGACCTGTCTGCTTCCAATTGGAAAAGAAAATGCCAGAACTTTTCTTGTATCATTGACTTTTCTGATTCTTTAAGGATTGGGATTCACTCTGATAAAGAGTGAACGTGCAGTGAGTTTGTCTCAGAGATGAACCATTAAAACAATTTCAGGAAAAAGCAGACCTTTAGCTATTCAATTTGTGACACTTGGTGCTACAGAAGCTGTAGGTGAAATTCTACCTGATGAGCTAATATATATATGTTGTGTCCCACATTCCTCGGAGATGCTGCAACATCTTCCCCATTCTCTCCATCCTCAAATTCTACTTCTCCCTGCAGATAAGCCTTCTTTATCACCTCCACCTAGAAAAAAAGAGAAACAGGCCAGTAAAGAGAGGCTCAGGCTGAGGCTGAATCTAATAAGGCCAGTATACACTTGGCACTCTTACAGAGGTGAAAGGAGCTGAGCATATAGATTCAAGAGGAATAATATGGGCTTATCAACATATTTTGTTGGTAAGTGGGCTTAGGATAAAACAGGAGACCTGAATTCAGCACCTTCAGCTGAGCTCATTACCATAGGAAACTAAACTTCATACTCCCCTTCAGGTAATGTGTTCCGGGCCACACTCACCACACGCTGCATCATGTTGTGATCTCTGGCCCCTGCCATAACTACGTGCATAGAGACAAGTCGATGGCATTTAACCTGTACTTTGAATCTTCTATTTGTTTTCACCAGTTAACACATTAACCAGCCCAAAAGCCTGCTACAGGCTGCTTAACAGCTTTTAGGTCACAAGACATTTTCATCTGTCTCCTGTGCAAATAACTTCTGCATATGGATTCCCAAGCCCCAGGGGATGCTCCTTCCTTGCCTTATGTAGAATGCTGAATCCCTTCTCCACAGTATTCAGCATGCCTCCTCTAATCGTTTGTGCTGCCTGCGTACTAGGCAGACCTGTGCCCTGTGGATACTGCGCTCCTTCAACCAAATCCTTGAGAGCTCTTCCAGTTGTCCGTGATCAGTGCAAAGACCTCTCGGAGCACCTCTGGGGTGGACACAGCCCAGTCTCCCCAGTGCTGCTGTACCTGGCTTGAAGGGAGTTGGTAGCTCTGGAATGACCCAGGGACTCACCAGCTCTTTGGGTCTCATGTTGTAGAGGATCCTCTCTGCGTTCTCACTGTCGTGCCTGCTCTCCATGATTGCCAAGAGCAGTTTAGAAGCGTTGTTCTGAAGGAAAACCATTGGCAATCAGTGCCAGAAGTGAAAAAATGTGGGTACCCAGTTTGAGCATTACCACCCCTGCTGTCCAGAACAGCTTTAGATACCCAGTTTCTACAAATACGAGCCACAGGCAAGGCAAATCTTCCCAGCCAGCCACTGCAGGACTCCTACAGCCTCATCTTGCCAAACACTCAATCTTTATTACTGAGATACAGAACTTAACAGTATATTTTACCAGTTTATTTCCCAAACCCAACTTACTGGGAGAAATCAAATTAACTCAAGTCAAGGTTTAGACTTATAAATGCTGACATTTCAAGCCTGTATGATATTGTTTTGTTCTAAAGATCCTGCAGCATCACTACAAGCTCTCAACTCCAAAATGGTGCAGCTCAGCTTTACTGAAGATAATGCTGATTAGATCAAAGGACAGTCAAGGCTGAAGACACAGATGTGCTTTACTGCTTTTAACTGAAAATTACTCTGCAACCTGCTCATGCCAAGAAATAGAGGGAGGAAATGGGAAACTACCACAAGGCACCAGACTACTTTAATACAAACAATTAAGATTAAAATCCATCATGCCTGACAATAAAACCCAACAAAGTATTTAATTTTGAAGGATAATGCTCATCGAGTCTAAAAGCATTTTTTATTTAGAACAATAAAAACCCTACATGACCCATAATAATGGTGTGAGTTGACAACGGAAAACAAGTAGACACTGCACTATTTCACAGGACAGTAAGTCAGAAAGCAAATACTTCTAACATATGTTGAAGCAGGAGTGCTTAGTGACTACTGCTGCTAGAAGACAACCTGCTAATGTATCCTGAAACCAGCACTAGGGCTAATTATTTCAGTATTAAACAGCCTTAAAAATTTCTTGATGATTTAGCATCAACAGATTAAACAACAGCAATAAAGTACTGGGAAACTAGGCATAGCACAGGAAATTTTACTGCCATTGTATATGTAAAAGCTCTCCAACAACAGAGAAGCTTTCACTGGCTTTAACAGGAAATTATTTAAGGATTTCTCAGCATATCACCCCAGTCTGAAAACTGGTGGCTCCATGTTATCATTTAAACGATGAACTACCTGTGACAACCAATCTTTAGGCACTGTCTCCAGTTCGCTGATGCAAATCATTTTTTGGCACTTACAAATACTGGAGTATAATAAACACCCACATAATTCCAACAGTAAAACTGTGTTTCATCTGACACTTTATGTGGATTGCACAAAACAGTCACTTGCCTTCAGCTCCAACACAAGGTCCATCCGCTTCTTTCCCAAAGGGTTGATGTCATTGAGAATTAATGCTGTGATGATGTCAATACCATTGGACTCGTGAGTAGCAATGCAGTTCTGTCCAAAGAAAATTCAAACTTCACTAATTGTCTGCACTAAAAATGCAGCCCAGACTGGTGACCCAGCCAGAAGAGAAGAGTCACCTCTTTCATCACCTCGTAAGCTGTTCGAGATGGATAACTGAACAGAAAACTCCAATCAGTTGAATAACAAAAGATTAAGGCATTTTCTTTCAACCTTTTCCTAACATCTGTCCTACTGAAACCACCCAGCCTCAGGAAGCAAAAGGCAACACAGTTGATAAACGAAGCATTCACATGCCAAAGCATCCAGGCTGAGCACATAGCTAAGGAAGAACACTGTTTTGCTAAGATTAAGGAGAGTTTTCTTTATTTTAGCTGTGCCAAGCAACACCTATTTCAGTCCAGTCTAACCAAAGAATGTGAATTCCGGTAAATTTCTTGCTTACCCTTTAACCTTGCTTTTACAATGGTCTGTAACTAAAACATACAAACTGACAGTAGCTTGCTGGCTTCAAAATGCAGAGCCCCGCTCTGTCATCAAGCTCCATGCAAAGATCCATACCTATATCTAAAGGAAGACTATTCTGGGATAGCTACCTCTTTACTTTGATTTACTCTAGACTTTCAGACTTCATGTGACCCATGGAAACAGCTCTAGCAAAGAGCCACATTTAGACCAAAGGCAAAAGAAACAGGCCTGACTACTTGGTGATGCTTCTGTAAAAGTCTTCGGTGACATGGTCTAGTGTGAAGTGTCCCTGCCCATGGCAGAGGGGGTTGGAACTTGATGATTGTAAGGTCCTTTCCAACCCTAACTATTCTATGATTGTATAAGATGAAGGAGAAAAGCACAGCCAAGCAGGGCAGCTGCCCCTGCCCTCTGATCCTTCCTGCTGGAGCAAACCATAATTCTTGAGTACCTAAATGCTCCTGTTTATGCCAATGAAGTGTCCTCCCATATTCCTTGCTGATCACTTCAAGGCACACAGCAGATGAAGACCAGCTGTGGGCCATTAAATGCTTTATCCAATAGGATTATAGCAGTTATTCAGTTATACCTATCCTGTACCACAGCTATTTAAACCACCATGTTTGCTTTAAAACAGTTATACCTTAAAAACAGAACATACTGCTGACAGTATGGTTTGGAGGAAGCTGGACAAAGGCTGGTGTTCCAGATTTTGGTGGTCCTCGCAAACACCCAACCTGTCCTCCTTAAGAACACCTACCACATCCCCATGGAAGTGCATTGACAGCTGGCAGTGACACACACCTGGTTATACACAAAAGACTATGACTGCAAACAACCTCAATGTGCTTATCGCCTCCATTAATGAAGCTAAAGAGCTCAACCTTCTCCCATCAGGCTGGGGGGCTACATTCCTGGTTTAATTTACACCAGGCAACAGAGCTGGGGTTTAGAAACATTTTAACTATAGAGTGTTTCAAACACAAAAGTTCCCTGCTCTCCCTGTCTGTCAAGTCTCATAAAACAACTTAAATTCTAGGAAAGCAAGAAAATCTCTGTTGCTTTGACTGGTTCAACTCCTCAGAGCGAGCCTCAAGAAAGAGAAGTTGATTATTACGAGTTCATGAAGAAAAAAACAAACCAGCCCCTTTGTAGGCCAAGTCAAATAAGCAGAGTTGCAAGACAATCCAAGTGTAGAGTGAGAGCCAAGCCCAGGAGAGCACGTGCTGCAGGTGAAGGGAGAAAGGGTCATGCTTTTCACAGCTATAGATGTATTACCTGGTTCTCATGGCAAGGTCCTTGACAGTACTCGGTCAAACTTTCCAGTGTCTGATTGATGAGCGCTACGTTTTTCTCATTTATATACAGACCAAGAAGGCCAAGTCCCCCAGTTGTGCTTCCACAGATGCAGTCCAGAAACTGCAGGGTCTCACACACCAAGTTGTAGTTGGTCTTGTTGTTCTGGCAGCGTAGGAAGTTCTGTGAGGAAGCCAGGAAGGAAGGGAGAAAAACCAAACTGATACTTGGACCATAATATTTTATTAAGTTCATCAACCCACAATTGCACTGCATGGTATATTGCACTGATGTCTGTACAAGGAATTTAAGCCTCTTTCAGAGCTTGCTTGCAAGGTACTGCTCTCTTGAGAAGCTTGTTGGTTTCAAGTTCTATAGAAGACAAGCAGCAATAAACAGAGTGCATCCACTACAGCACTGAAACCCAACATGGTATCAGCCACTCACTGGTGATCAGAACTCTCCTGAGCCTGGAAGCTTTCTTTCTAGCATACCTACTACATTACACTGCTAACCACCACTCACAGCACTCTCCTCCCAAGGCCCTTCTCCAAGAAAGAAGCAGCAATGCCCTGGCTCCACAGAACACCCTGCACAAAGGGTGAGGATGTACCTGACTGTACCCCTTGAAAGGGGGCATCTTGAAATGCAATTCTCTCAACTGCATTTCTTCCCACATAATTACTATAATCCCTGCTTGCAGCTGCTGATTAGGAGCGGCTCCTCTAATGAAACGCCAGATTTACCAGTGTGGTTGAAACAGGTTTCCTCTCTCCTGTATTGCAAATGAAAAAAAACCAAACCAACAACCACCAAAACAAAGAAGAACAAGAATGAACAACAATTCCCCAGTGACTCAGATACTGTTTGTCGGTGTATTCCCAGCAGCATCCTGTAAAAATGGATGGCCACTACCATTTTCTTTCCTTTGAAGTTTCAGGACAACTCCTATCTAGCTTAATTCTAGCAGGTTAAAAAATACTTCAAAGGTTAAAAAAACCCCACAGGTGAACAAGATGCACAGGACCATGGAACCACCAAGGTCTTCCCTGACAGCCTGCAGAGGAGCGCTGTTAACTGATTGCCTCCAGTGTCTGCGTCAGACTAGTAAGTCTTTTAAGGCAAAGAGACTGAGAAATTGCCAGATTCAATTGAAAGCTAAGCTATAAAAAGAAAAGTCTGTCTATGAATGCAGACTAAAGGTGACAGTGATTCAGCACATTTCAGCTGATTGCTCATTTAGTATCCTGACTTTTGATTAACTTGTCAGAATGTAGAAGGTTGATGCTACAAAAATCACAGCTCGTGCCTTCCCTCCAGGAAAAAAAAGCAAAAATAATGGATAATATTGAATGTGATTAAACAAAATGCTTCCTGGCTGCGGTATGGCATTTATTCTGGTTATAGCTAGGTTTATACCAGCCTTTAGCATCTTGATCCTAAGTCAATGAACAGAAAGGAAAGAGGAGGAAGGAGGCACAGAAGGACAATGTTAGATGGCTAAACAAGGGGAAGGAACAAACTGTAGAAAACAAGACCCCACTGCTCTGTGAGAAACTGCCCCAGGGAACGTCTGTTGCTAATTTTCTGTCGTCCAGAGCATCTCACTGGCTACAGAGTGGGAACCCAACTCATCAGTATTGAACGTGCCATCCTATTGCTTCCAGTGGGAATGAACCCAAGGTCTGTTCCACCCACAAGACTCTGGATTCAGAATAAAGAGTGACAGTGGCAGGTTCAGCTTGAACATATGAAAATATGCAGCTGGTGGGATCCTCAGGAGAAAAGGAGGGGAAGAGCATCCATACTGCCTGACATTAAGGAGCTTACATACTCAGTTGAGAAACACTTTCAGATGGGATGAAGTGCACTCAGACTCAGGCAGTATTTAAACTCCTACCTTTGTGAATAACCGCCTGGAGGTACTCAGCTGACTTCACACTCTGTTCATTTTTAGGGAGCCCAGTCCTCCCCATTTCTGGGACGTGTGACCAGATAGGGCTACACTTGTCAAAGCAGCATCTGCAGCCAGTTCTTAATGCCTCTGCAGCATGTCAGGGTGTTGGGGACTTTGCTTCCCAGTACACAGCCTAAAGCCAAATACCCTTTAGAGCAAACACAATGACTAAAAATAAAATTGGCTTTCAGAATGCTTGCTTGATTTGTTCGAGCAGGGCTGAACACCGAGTCCTTGGAAGGAACAGTTCTACCATGTAAGTGGGTAATGCCCCCAGAAGCCTAAATGTTTTCTTTGGACAGTCTTTTGTTTTAGCAGAAATCCGATCCCCAATTGGAAAAACTTTGCAAAGCAAGAACATAAATAAAAAAGGTCTTAGTAAAGAGGCATATTTAAATTGCCAGGTTTTTCTTTACAAGCAACCAGGTAAAGCAAGGCATCCAGCACTGAATACAGGCTTGCACTTTGGTCTTACAAAGTTAGTTCTCACATGCTCTTCTTGCCTAAAACATGGCAAGCTAAACCAGCTCACGTTCTGCATGCAGCAGTAACGCTTCATGAGCCAAACTACTGAAACACCTCCCTGCAACATGCAGAGCTTTAATGGTCTTTACTACTCAGGCTTTGTCTCCAGGGATTACGAATAAAAGCAAGTCACATCTAATGTTGAAAGTTATATCAGTTCTTGCTTTATTTTGCACAAAAGCTGTACTTAACCTACCAACTTAGACCTGTAATCTGAGCATGACTGCCTAGCATACTACCACAATGTTTTTATTTCACAGAAATATCACATGCTATAGGAAAGAAAAGAAATGGACCATTATTTTTCTGATGCACTTAGGATTTTTAAGTGCAACACTGAAGCTGAAGGCTTCTGGGTATCAGCTGCCCAGGCACTGACTGTGGAAGGAGGGCACTGCTCCCTGCTCTGTGGTGAATCCCTGTTCCACTCCTCCTCACCTCCAGCCAGGGCAGCTCCTGCTCAGAGCCAAGTGCTCGCTGGATGCTTCCCTCACCTTGTCACGAGTTCAGTTCTCGTGACTGGCTCCGTAGTACACAGGGACAGTGTCATTCAGAAAGGAGACAGCACAGAAAAGACCTCCTGAGGAAACTGGTGGGGCTGTAGCCCAGTCAAAGCAGATCAGACAACAAAAGCTGGCTATAGAGCCACGGCAGCTTTGCTTCCAAGGCTGAGCTCTCGCACTGAATCAGAGGCAAATTTAATAAGAGCACCCAAGTATCTGTGTGCTGAGAGAGAAACAGAAACACCAAGAGTACTGCACAGCAAAACCCGATTTCAGCCTGAAGTGGGTAAGGAAACACACTTGTGTTCACCCATCTGTCTCAGTCCTTGCAATAACCTGAATGAGATATTAGAACTCCTCCTCCTCCAGACCCATAGAGTAAGCTGGAGGTGGACAGCACCCTGACTGTCTGCAATGCAGAACAAACTGCAGCTGTATCTGCCAAGGGAACACTTGAGTGATGCAAAAGGCACGGTATTGCAACTCCCTAAGCCATTTCAGGAAGATTTCCTCCTCATCCAAAACACACACTGACTCTTACAGCCATACCTTGCATTTTCTTGGGTTTGCACATCATCAGGCTACTCACAATTGCTAACAGCTTGTAAAACGCTTGGTTTGATAAAGCTACAACTGCACTGGGCAGGTGATTCCTATTAACTTCTAACCTAAATCTAACTTGAGAACCACTCAGGCCAGTTTGTGCACTGGCTTGAATCCAATTTTCTCCTATAGCCTTCAGTGCTTAGCCAAAGACAGCAGCAGCAAAGGATCATGTGCGTGCGGTTTGGACTACTGCCACATAAAACTGCATCCTGCTTGTCTCCGACATCGCTAATGGCATGAAAATTGTTTGTCAAAACAAAGATCAAATAGTTTTTTGAGAGAATGAGGAGAAAACCTGATGTACGGAACCTCAGCACCTATGAAATGCTATGAGATGCACACGTTCATGGCACAGGAACATTACCATACAGATTTGATTTCATATATTGCCAGCAGCGGGGCATTCCAGTTCAGTGGAAGTGATTTGGCAGGTCTGAAAAGCACTCATGCAGGGTCCTACACTTCTGGTGTGCTGTATAACAATATGCAATCAAGGCAATTATCCCTCCTTTATGACGGCATTTAGTACATTGTACTGCATCTCACTAGCTCCTCGCTTGCCTCCAATTCTAATCCAGCGGCAGTGGTTATGCTGAATAAAAATCACTTTAATTGCTGTCCATTTGTAAGCAAAAACTCTTACCTCCTGCGGAGGCACGCGCTAGATAAGATTACCAACATACAAGATCTGTGCTCGCTATTTTAAATCATACAAACACATCTCAGAGTATCACAGGACTTCTGAGGTTGGAAGGGATCTTTGGAAACTCCAACTCCACTTGCCCTGTCATGAGGCATCACCAAGCAGAGCCTGGCTCCGTCCTCTTCACATCCCCCTGTCAGGTATTTGTACACACAGGTGAGATATCCCAAGCTTTTGCCTCTCCTGGCTGACCTCTCCCAGCTGTCTCTGCCTCTCCTTGCCCATCAGATGGCTCTGGTCCTTTGGCAATCTACAGTTTGTGAAGGCTGGTCTTAACCAGCAGCGAGCAAAGTGAAGATGGAATTGAGCACCTTGGCCTTCCCTGTGTCCTTTATCATCAGGGCCTCTGCCACATTCAGCAGAAGACCCATGTTCTCCCTAGTCTCCTTCTGCTGTGCGTACAACCTAAACCCTTCTTGTTGCCCTTCATGTCCCTCACCAGATTCAACTCCAGCTGAGACTTTTCTGACACCATCACCATTTGTTCAACTCTATGCTCATGAACAGATCCATGAAAACCCAGGAGAAGCTGCTTACTGGAAAGCAGTGTGATTCCTATTTACTTCTAACTCAAACCTAACTTACACAGTTCTGGAAGATGCACAGCTTTCAGAAGAAGGCTGGAAAGCATATGGTCGATTGCTGCTGGAACCAAAGTCCCAACACTCTATTTTTCTATATGACTTCTTTTATTTTCCTTCCCCTGTCAAAAATAGACCAGTAACTTGACAGCAGAACACTTGCTTGCTTTAAGTATGTACTTTTAAAAAGCCATGTCAGGTGTTCATCCCACCATCTTTTACACATATTGAAAATACCACTGAACACTGGATAACTGACCTTCCCTGTATTTGCCCCTCAAGATATACTCTTTTTTTTGGCTAAAGAAAATAGCTGGTTATGTATCAATTAAAAAAGACACAGGATTAACGAGACTGATGGGAATCACAGTGACTGCATGAAGTGACACAAGCACGGCTGCTCGTGGAGCCAGACTGTACCTGCAAATCCCGATTGTGGTTTTCACAGAGCAGCTGCAAGAACCGGAGGATGGGTTGCATTATTGAGATAACAGCACTCATCTCCAGGTCATCTTTGCTCTTGTCTGCTGCAGACTGTGCTCCTTCTCCTGCCGAATAATGGTCATCAGGATCAGCCTCCCTCCGATAAGTGTTATAAGCCTTTTTTGTAGCTGCAGAGGCCTCCAGTAACTGATCCCGCACTTCCTCGGTAATTTGGCTCATTGGTTCTCTCACTACAACACACAAGAACAGCTCTTCCTTAGGCAAAATGAATAAAGGGGACCAGAAAAATCTATTCACACATTTCCCGCTAGTTTCACACGCAGGCCAGCTATTCATCACCAGTTCTTTTTGTCAGTATGTTTAGTGTGATGTGAGGGTCTCGAGTTTAGAAGGGTATCATGTCACATTCTTTGCACCTTTTATGCGAACCGTATTAAAGTTACAAATTCTGGTATTAATTTGTTAGGGTGCACACATCTAGAACTATCAGGAGTTACAATAAAAGGACCTGCTATCAAAGAAAAACAGGATTTCTCCACTTATTGTTAGAGAAGGCACTGACCACAACCCACAGTCCAGGGTCGTTACTACGGATCAGATTTGGGCAGCTTGTCACGATAGACAAGGCGGCAGAGTCTCATCTCAAATACTTTTTCATCATTTCAATAGCACAATCTCACAAATGGATGAAGAGGGGATGAAGCTCTTGAAATCCTGAGCCAGGGCACCACTGATCTCTGAACTTTGTTCTGTGGGATCAGAGATCAGAGCATTATTGCAGCAATTGAACTGAGTTCAAAACACAGCATTTTACTCCCTCGTCACTTCAGAAACGAACAAGCAGGGATTACCTCTTTTCCTGTTCGGTACATCTCTGTCTGAGTCTTCATCTTTCTTTTTATTTCCTAAGTCACTAGTGTTGACTGTGACAGTAGCCTTGATTTCTTGCTGTGCCACTTTCATGCGATCATAAAAAACCTTAAAGAACTTTTCAGATTTCTTATCTTCCGTCAGTCGGCAGAAGAATGAATGCTACAAGGGAAAACGAGAAAGGTTGGGTATCGCCGTACGCAGGCTGCAATACAGATTATTTCACCTTTCTGCACTGCGTGATATCCTGAAGGACTGGGAGGTTAATTAGTTTTCAGTAAACTGAAACCTGGAGCAATGGAAACTTGTATTTTATTGTCAAGGAAGCCCAAGTGTCTCAGCTGCATTAACTCCCTTATTATCAACTTGCAAATATATTTTTAAGGAGAAGTGAGCGCAATAAATAATGCCAGCCCTAATACATCTAGGCAGCACACTCTCAACAACGTAATTAAGGTAAGTACAATGAATTAAGGTAACGACAATGGAATGATCTATAATTTGATTCTCAGTTCAGAAGAGCACGTGAGCAAAATACAGAGGAAAAAGAACTGTCCTGCCTTCCTGCCCTCAAATCTAAGGGACTATGACTCATAACACCATAGTTGATGTTAATCACAGTCCAAAACCGCACAAACAGGGCAATGTAGTGAGGGACATTTTGTGCTAAGTTCCCAGTGTCCCGTCTGTAGCAGACGTCTTAAAGCTCCTTTTAATTCCTACTCTAATACATCTTTAAGTGACAGAAAAGCTCAAAGCACCGACTACTTATAAGAAGGTTTATTAGTGTTATTCTGCCCATATGTGCGCAGAGGCAGAAAGTTCTTCCTAAAATTGAGGAGAATACAAATCATGTACAGGTCAAAAAGAAGCCAACACAGTGAGTGATCAGACGATTCTTGATGAAACCAATATGCTGTTACATAAATCAGGACCAGAGCTTAAACACGACTGAAGGATGAACTTGTAAGTGGGTCACCTTATGCAGAGTATTATGAAATTAGTTAGCATTCTGCAGCAGCTCACGATCCAACAGCTTTACATGATGAATAGGAATGAAGCCTGATTTATTGAAAAAAACAAATTAAAATGGGAATAGCAATATATCCTGCCTGTTTTCCTGCGAAGCCGAGTGCACAAGGCTGTCTCTGGTACGCCTGCCTTTGATCACTCCCAAGCAGCTGCCGTCAGAACAGCACTGAATGACTTTGAAACACTAAGAAAGTTGCATCTTTGATTACAGACAGCAGAGAAGCACTACTATTTAAAGAAGTTGGTCAATATTCACATGAGATACCCCTGCCACCACTGCAACACCTTCTACCTGCCCAGAGCAACTCAGATAAACTTTAAAGGGTTCCTTCTTACTTCTACTGATTAACAGAGAGGAGGGAAAGGAGAAGGACCTAACATGGACATCACACCTCTGCACAGCCAGCCACACTGGTACCTCCTTCTGACATCCACTTCTACAGTCCATAAACCAGACATATCAGGGCACTGGAAGAGTTGCCTTCTTCTGAAAGTCATTGCTACAGAAACACTGCTGGGCCTTATGACATGACACAAGATAATATGGGTGGCCAATTCATTTAGTAGTATTTAGTAATATCATTTAGTAATTATTCTCTAGCTCAATGCTGTATATAAAGAATGTTTATGTTTTCTTATAAATTATAACCAAATTATAACTGTCTGAATGACAGTTTGCTTATCCAGATATTCATTTTTCAGTTCCAAACTGGTTCTTTCACCTGACCAGACCTAATGGACAGAATGCTATCCAACTACAATCATAACCCAGAGATACATTAACATAGTTTCCCTGAGCTGCTGACAAGTAACCAAACCCATGGCTGGGTTATCTGGACAGCCAACACAACAAAGCACAAGTTGGTAGCTACAAGTACAGATAGAGGAATGCACTTAAGTTGCATCTTGAAAATTTCACTTTACCAGTACTATGAAATGAGGATACCTATAATAATATTTTACAGCTAGACCAGTGTAATCCATTGGTCCTAGAAAGGGTAACCATCTTCTGAAACAATACCATGGCTTGCTCATCAGGTGTTCTCACCTTGCTGCACATCTCAAGAGCCTGGTACAGGAGGAGTTTCCCTGTAATGAAGCAGTGGTAAAGGAAAAGGTTTTTTTTTTTAGATGAACCAGACTGAAGAAATACCTTGTATGTGAGTAATTGTTAGGTGCTGACAGGCTTGATTTCTGTCGTCTTTTCAGGCTTCTTTAACTGACTTTCCACTGCACTTCAGAAAAAAACCCCAATGAAACGAACATTTCCAGTAAAGCTTTCTTGTACGTGCTGCGCATACATTCAATGGTTGTCACAAAAGGATTGTTTCAGTTGAGGTCAGGATGCCTAACACCTTCACACATATGAATGTACCACATGCCAGCTATCAAAGATACGGTATTTTAAGAGGTGTGATCTTGCACGTTGTACTTGAGCAGGTAACTGGTGGTGATAATTCTGACAGAAGTCCTAAAATTTATTTACAGATATAGCCCTTAAGCAAAAAAAAAACCAAAAAGACAAAAATCTCCCTTTTAAGAATGGAAATAGAGTGGCCATTTTAGAATACCGTATGCTAGGATCTTGGCTTGCACATAAACATTGAACAAGCAGGACTGCTGAAAGAGCAAGCATGCCAGGAGAGCATCTTGGGACAAGGAGAACAGCAAACCTCTACACTTGTACATGGTTTTGAAGAAGAGTGCTTTTAACATACCCCTGACACAGCAGCACTTGACATCAGCCATCCTTTTGAGGGGCCCCTAACCCACAAGCCAAGTGTCTTGCAGCAGGATGGAGAGCTCCCCTCAATGTGCATCAGGCAGAGAAGCCCAAGCTAGCTCCTCATCTCCAGACAGACCTTGCTAATTCA
Source organism: Melopsittacus undulatus (assembly GCF_012275295.1). NCBI lineage: Eukaryota > Metazoa > Chordata > Aves > Psittaciformes > Psittaculidae > Melopsittacus > Melopsittacus undulatus. The sequence continues at coordinate 34,697,676 of NC_047535.1, read as the reverse complement.
GCCACCACCAAGCTGAGACTTGAGATCTCCTAGAAACCCACAGTAAGACAGGGAATGGTGACCCCTAACATACCAGTACATGGATTGTACCTGGCTGTCCCAGTATGAGGTACAAAAGGAAATGATACCTGAAAGCAAAGTGAAGATACGAGCTTCATCTTATCCTCAAGATGCTGGTGATGGACCAATTGCCTGCTCTTGTTAGAGAATGAATGTTATAATCATGCAGCATGAAACTGTATTTTATTTCAACTGTGTTTTGTTAATGAATGTTATTATTGCCATCAAACAAGGGACATCACATGACACACAAGACCATGAGGTTTGCTTTATGCATGCCAGGTTCAGCAAACAGCTTTACAACTACATGTACCTCAGTGACACACAATATATCTTCAGAGCACAGCAACCAGCTGATTAAATGAACCAAGACTCCTCTGATGCGAGAATATCAGAGATAACATGATTGCAATTAATTACACAGCCACAGAATGAAAGGAACTCAAAAACATCCACATGTGACATGCACAGGCTTCTAACGTGACAGCCACGCTCACCATGCGCAGGACACCATGCTCAGTTCTCAACCCTTTTCAAAGACAGAACAACTACCATCTACACAAACTCATTCAAAACTAATGTGGGGCAATGGAAAGAGCTTTGTTAAGAGACAAAAGGGGAAATTCTTCTTGCATAAAGTTTACAAGTTCAAACTCTTGCAGTGGCTAGAGTATATGTATTTTTTTGGTGCATTGTTTCCATACAGGTATGAAGCACTTAGTAAGCAGCAGTATGCTGCTTATTTTACAGGCATATACATGAAGCCTTATGATAAGCCTGGATTCTTTTTGAGAGGATGGAAGAACAACCACCCAGCATGGACATTGCATACCTGCAAAGCTAGCAACAATCTGGAGATTCTTTCTCTAGACACCAAAAGTGGTTCATTAAAGTACCACAGAGTAAAACAACTCATAACACCAGGTACCAGGAAACATATGGAATAACCTCCTCTTCCTTCTCCTCTCTACCACCCAACTCTGCTCCTAAAGAAATCCAACCAGACACCTCACGCACAGCAGAATACACCTCTTACACCTTTCCCCCTCCACCACACTGCTTCTGAACCAAAGGATGATGGTAAGGAAGTACCATTACCACACCATCTATGACTTAATTTCCCTGGTCCATGCAAAACATATTGCAGAAGAGAAGCTGTGAACCAAGTGACTAATTTCACTAGAAAATAAATGAAAGACTAAGTTCAAACTGTAGCACATTGTTCAGCTACAGCCTGGCCTGCCCTCGAGCACCATCACCTCTTTGCTCTCACTCATTAACTAAGCCCAAAGCTGTGTTTAAGTAATGGATCTTCTTCAGAAAAGCATCCTAATCTTTCTTCAGAAGGCATCAGAAATGATAAACCTGGTCTGTCTGGAGTCTGTTCCAGTGATTAATAACTGTTAGAAACATGTGACTGAGCTCCTTAGTATGTCACTAACTTCCAGTCACTGATTTTATTTTTTAAATGTCTCTTCTGTAGTTATCTCCAGGAACTTGGCATCTTCTCCCTTTCCAATTATTTACATGCACCGTTAAATGTGTACCTACCTTGTTTGCTGATCTGAATACACTCTTTTTGCTTGCTGTTAATTCAAATTCATATAATTTTCTGTGGCTATTATTTTTGGCACGTTGTTAAATATTGCAGATCATGAAAAATGCAGATTGCAGAATCACATTAAAAAAAGATAATAAAACATCAGCAAGGCATGGGCACATTTCCACTTCATCTCTTCTCCTTGCCTTCCAAGACCTTTGACATATACAGTGTACATAACATACATAGTTTCTGATGACGAGTGGAAGAGCAGGTCAGCCTAACTACCCAGCAGTTCAGGGAAGTGGGATTACAGAGACAGGATAACCCCACAGCATGGACAAATGCTCCTCACCAACAAATCGGTGGCAACCTTCTTTCTAACCAGCAGAGCTGTCATCTGCCCTTGGGAGAGTGAAGCCATAAATGCAGCAGAACAACACCTTTATGTAAGGTGTACGGGGTGCAGACCCAGCTAACTAATTATAGAACCACAGCGTGGTTTGGGTTGAAGGGACCTTTAAAGCTCATCCAGTTCCAACCCCTGCCATGGGCAGGGACACCTTCCACCAAAACAGGCTGCTCCAAGCCCTGTCCAGCCTGGCCTTGAACACTGCCAGGGATGGGGCAGCCACAGCTTCTCTGGGCACCCTGTGCCAGTGCCTCAGCACCCTCACAGGGGAGAGTTTTTCCTAATCTCCTCTGTCAGTTTAAAGCCATTCCCCCTTGTCCTGTCCCTGCATGCCCTTGTAAAGTCCCTCTCCATATTTCATTGTCCCCCTTTAGGTATCAGAAGACGGTTATAAGGTGTCCCCTGAGCCTTCTCTTTCCCCAGGCTGAATAATCCACTACACATTTAATGACCCTACAGTAAATTTAACAATGAGTGAGTCTACACCCAGCGTAGGATTGTTAAATGGGGGTGTAAGGAGTCGGGGAAGAGAGGAACCAGCTGAAAGCAGCTTATTCCTAGCTCTCGCCTTTGAAAAGCTTATCCAGCTTTGCCTCTGTGTGCTGTCACCTTTATTGGGAACAGCTTCTCCTACACTGTTACCTGTTAGCTGCATCTGCCCTGAAGTCAGAACTGTTTTGCCAGCCAAGAAAAGGAACAACCATTCACTTGTTTTGCATTGAAAAGCTTCACTTTCCACCCCAGACTCTGTAATTACAGGCTGGACCGTATGCCCTGAGTGATAATGTTGTGAGAAATACAGCTAAAAACCTCTTAGCAAGCCCTGGGTTGAAGATGCATCTGCTCTGATGTGTGCTTCCTACTGCAAGAAGGGTGGCCAGACTTTAGGCAAGCATTTGGCTGCAGTACCCAAACAGAGATTGCCATCATGCCGCAGAGGACAGAGCATTTGCTGGACCACACCCTCTGTAATTCAGGGAGCTGTTTCAACAGACCACAGCCACTGAGCCCTGCCAGACCATCCCACCAGATCCCACAGAACTCCCCAGGAAAGCAAACATCTGATTACCAATAAACGAGGGAAAGCAAAGCCCCAGCAAATACCTCACAAATTAAAGCAAACTGCTGTCATCTCCCTCCCCATTCCTCTAATGCCAGTGAACAGAAAATACCCCGTGAACTTAACTTTGCCAGGGATATTCTGGAGAGGAAAGTCCCTCCAGATACAAGAGAAAGAGCAGCTACCTGGCTTCAGCTCAGGACATTTTATTCCAACACTAGACAGAAATTATGATGGGGATGTTAACTTGCTTGGGTTATCCGGACAGGCTGCCAGCATGAACTAATGCAAAACTTCTGTGCTACTTCATGCTTGCGGAAAGAGCCTGCCACCCCCGTATGGTTGCTTCTAGCTGGACTACTTCAAAGCAGCCACATTTTGAGGGGAACAGCACTGCTAACACAAGCACCAAATTGAGTACAAATGCCAACCCTTTCCATTCTGCCTAAACATATTGCAAGGGCTTAAACTGCAGAGAATTCAAACCCAACTTTGCGTTCTCTCCCCCTCATTTATTTATTTTAAATATCGCTGATTCCTCTCTTTTCTTGAAATCTTTCGTATGTCCTGGCTCCCTAAAGATCCATCACTCTGGGGCGTGAGTGATAGATATCATTAGTCTTGCATAGCTTAAGGAAACGGCAGCTGAAGTATTTTGTGCTGAACATACTTCACAGTTTGAAGTAAACCCATAAGGAAAATCTGCCAGAACACCTCAATTGCCTGTTTCTTTTGCAAACTGTAAAATAAACTTTGTCCTGAAAGCAGAAGGGGGACTTCCCAGCTCTGTTTCTCACAAATAAGACAAACACTGTCTCTGCCATGGGCATCCACACACCATCCTCCAGGGCTCTGCTCTGTGCTGGAGATTCTGCTCCACCTTCCGGAGGATGTTTCTGAAGGGGTACAAGCAAACACAGACTACCCCATGGAATCACTGATCCTTCCCAACCAGCTTTAAGTAAAAGCAGCCGCAGAATTACACCACTTGATTTGGGAAGAGCCTGTATAGCCTACATGTTGTCCTACTGCACCTAAAACCTTGATGGAATTTGAAGTCATTTCACAAAAAGGAAAGTAAGAATAAGCCACAAGGAGATCGGTCCCCTTGTGGCCTTCCAGAGCCAGCACAAAATCCATGGGACAGGGAAGCAGCACTGGGTGACCACCAGAAGGTGGGGGAACGACAGGTAGAAACATGACTATGGGGTTCAGGGTTTAAATCCCCCCGCAGACAGAGCAGATGGTTTCCACAGCGTGGGAGACTCGGGGGCCTGACCTGCTTTCAGCACAGAGTCTTATTTGAGTTCCTCCAGCATACATGTGGGAGCACGCACCCGCTGGGTCACTCAGTTAATCTGTGGAAGGCTCTTGCATGGCAGGAGCATGAATCCCACTTCCTTACCGAACCAGCAAGCGCTGTGTAGGTGTGAGAAACAAGGAAGTCTGCAGACTCCCCAAAAGGAAAGAAGGGAGGGGGGGAAAGAAGTGTAAGATCTTCTTGAGAGACAGAGGAATTAAAGAAAACCATAGCAACAAGTCAGTCCACCTACCCAAACCACCCACCCACCACCAGTTTCATTTGCTGACGCACTTCAAAAACAAGCTGGCTCCTACCCGCTCTGGAAGGTGAGCAAGCCCTGAGAGCTCATTAAATTCCCTTCTCAGCCACTCTTGTATGCCTGCAGCTAGTGAGCAAGTGGGATATAAATAGAAGTTATATAACACGGCTTTGTTGATTCCTGTGCTCACCAAAAAAAAATAAAAAAATAGGAAAAAAAAAGGCAGCCTGACCTTGTTTTTCTGAGCAGCCTCTGCCTGCTCCTGGAGAAGCCAGTCCTGCTAGGGAGCATCCCCAAAGTTTACCTTGGACCCTCATCCCACTGAGAGGAATAGGGAGCATTAACGATTTACATCCCCACACCTTTCACCACCAGGATCACACCAAGAGGACTGGCATATGAGAGGTCTATGGTGCCAACAACCAGGAATGATACAAGGCTACAGAGACTAGAAGAAAAGTAAGACAGGTGAACCTCGATGTAGCACCTCTCCTCCTTTTTCCTCTTAATATACTGCTCAATTGCACAGACAGGTACCTCAAAATCTTAGCCTAAAACCTCCCTTTAAGCAAAAAGAATGAAAAATGCTATGATACAGGAATATTGATGGCCCAATACGCTTCAGTAAGTTGCACCAGCTGTAGCTCAAGTGCTCCAGACTATCTTATCATTACCATCTATCTTATCATTACCATCTCACCTCATTCACCCTGTTCACAATCTCACCTATGCATCTCACTGCCCTTAAAAACAATGAAATCCTCTCTGCAGGAATATCTCCTCACAGCTTCTGCCTCTGTCTCTCCATGCATTATTAGCAGGGTTTGTCTGTTTGTAACATGGTGGTATCTAAGGGCTAAGAGAGACTGAGACCTCACTGTGCTTAATACATTATAAAACACAGGAAAGAGAGCATGCTCCTATGGGCTCACCATCCTGAGTCTCCTCACATGCTGCAGATCAACAGAGCATCAGTAGATAGATCTCCTCACTGCTGACTTAATCAATAGTGCAGGGTATGTGCCTTGTTTTGAAATTAAATGCTATGAGGGAGAGGCTGGATTTGCAGTGGGCTTCATTTGGAGAAGGCTCTCTTTCACAGAAGGGCAAGACCTCTGCCCACAGCTGAACATGATGGTTGATGTAGGTCCTTACCAACACATACGTTTTTATTTTAATGTCATGTTTGGAAGTAGCAGACTCAGAAAATACAAGAAGAAAAGGTTTAACTTGAGAAAAACCTCACTAAAATGGTGAAAGGCACAGGTGATTATTTAATACATGCTGACAGCTTGCTGGTTTTGCATTAGTTTGCTAAACATGTATTATTAAAACAATGTAAAGGAGAGAACAACCTACAGCAAAGAATTCTGCCTGTTATAAACAAACAGTAGAAATTAAGATACTTTTTTATCAACAACCAAAAGTTCTCGAGTGCTATTTCCAGAAGTTCAGTGGTCCAAAGATATCCCTGCCTCTGAAGCATTTACCATCACGTATGATTTTGTATGCTCCAAGATATCTGTGACCATTGCAATGTCTGTAAGTAGTAAACCTGGCTTAAAAAGCCCAGTCCACAAACGCTAACACACTGAAGTGCTGTGTCACTGAATTACATTTATCACCAGTACTTTTGTACCATTCTGAAAAATTTTCTTCCAGTTCTGAAGGGCAATTGCAGTCATGGAGAAAAACAAAGTAAGAGTTTTGGCAACCCAATAGGACAGGATTAATTTAGGCCAACAGGGAAAGGGGAAAAAAAATAAAGTGGTTGACTGCTGGTTTCAGCTTGTTGATCTTTCTAGCATCACTTATCCTTCCATTTTTGTCACAGTATCCCACAGCCAACACTACAGAAAGCTGAAGGACACAGATCTCTCTGAAGGTTACTGCTCCCTCAAACCCGAGGGCTGCGGCACACAGTGGCAGAAGCGAGCCCTGTCTTCCCACTGGCCAGGTAGCACTCGAGTTCATCTGGATCTGTACCCTTCCTGCGTGCCAGAAAGACATGCAAGAATTGGACAGCTCTGGATTGAAGTCCTTCTGTGCATCAATTTCACGATTATTTAGTAGCTATCAATCATCACTGGACAGTGAAGTACAGAGATCAGCAAAGGAGAGTGTAATTCAACATGCTGGAATTTTACTGGTAGCAATGCACGAGGAGAAGCGTCAACTAAGTTCAAGTTCTTGTACGATGCAAGAACTTGAGAAACAGGATAGTTGTGTTAGTCCAGCATTTTACCTGAACCCTTATTTCCTATTAAACCAGACTAATGAATAACTGGCTGCTGTGATTTCTGCTGTCTCCCTTGTTCAGAGCCCACCATGGCACTTCTGCACCAGGCAGCACAGTACCACATGGTCACAGCCCCTAACCCTGACAAGCACTCAAAGGAGAGCATGCAACATGCATGGCTCCTCTTTGTAGGCTAAAGAGCTCGCAAGTTAAAACTTGAAGCCATGCAGCTTTTTGTACAGTCACATCTCAAAGGAGCCTCACATGCACACGATGAGCTCCAAACCTTGGGCTCATCACAACACTGACTTGCTCTTGCCATGCTGTGATAGAGGCACAACAATCTGGTCCACCACCACAGGCTCCTTAGTGCTATCTTAAGGTGGCCCCTGGTCCTTATCGCATACTCAGTAGCTGGGGGAAGGAAGGGTGTTGAGCACATCCCACCATCATCCTCTGGGCAGGAGCAGCAACTCTGCTTAGACACTTTAAAGCTAGGAGCCCACTTATTTCTTGAAAAATAATCACCTTTTCCTTGGGTGCTGACTGCCATCACCTCATCCTCTGTGTTTGCAGCCCGCCTTGGGAAAAACTGTGGACGAAGGGGGAAAGAAGCAAGGAAGTGTGATGCAGAGCTACCGCACTTGGAAGTGGTAGCTCTGCATCATGTCACTTTGGGGTAGCACTTAAAAAGTGCCTGAAGCTAAACTAATGTCATCAACCTCATTTTACCTTCCCTTGCTGAAAATACCAACATGTGCGTGTGGGTAATTTGTCACGCAATCTAACTTTTGAGAAGATCCCTAATTAAGCGAGCAGACCGAAGTCTCCATAGAGAGCCAGTTATGTAAGGGACTGTACTTGCCATCAACTTCCACCGACCAAGGAAACCCAAAACTCCACAGAGGTGAAGCAGAGTAACAGTGCATGTAATTTTGATTTGGCAGATGAGACATAAGCATTACAGGACAAGTCCTCAGCAATTTCCTCCTCTGTCATTCATCTGCCAGGGTTGATGTAACAGAGGAAAGCTTGCCATGTTGCAGTGTGTGCAGAGAACGGACCAAGCTTCCGTCTCTTCTGAGGAGCTGTAGCCTCACATGCAGCATGCCTATGAGCAACAGCATCTGCCCTGAAAGCTCTGGAGAGGAGCACCCAAGCCAGCACCCTGGGGGGATGAGTACCTTGTGTGGCCGGCAGCACCCCAGATGCAGGGATGCTCACCCCTCTCTGTTTTGGAGGCGAGCATGGGGCTGGCAGGGAAACCCCCAGGGCTGCTCCATGCAGATCCACTGACTCCAGCTCTCCCTTAGATGCATGCTGAGGGTTATATAAATTAATAAAGGGGTTTATGTAATTTTCAGTTCAGTGAGCTGCAGCATTTGCCAAGTTAATTCGTTGTCCGGTTTTGACCCTGCAGTTCCACCTCTGCTTCTGTCTCCTTACAAATGAGGGCAGGCTTCCCAAAGACCAGGGCTCCTGCTGAGCAGGAGCAAAGAGCTCACTGGACGCTTTCACCACCATCTCTATTACCAGAGAACCTGACAGCATTTCTAAGTGAATTCCAAAAGCTAAAAATAATGCAGAAAAGTTTCCATCCAGGGAGCTTTAACTGGGCAAAGACCACTGTCCTACTCCCAGAACAGTTAATTTATCACATCCACATTCACCCCTGTAGCAAAACACAAAGCAGCGTGGGATTCAACGTGCCATGCACTACCAGCTTAGCCTCTTTCCTAAGGTAAACTGGGAGTATTTTTTCTTGCCCTGCTTCTCCCCCACATTAATTTTCTTAACAATGCAATAAAAATCACTCCTGCCAATTATAATAAAGAACATCTCTCGATTTGCTTTTCTGCTAGAGTTGGCAACCACCTACTTTGCCTAGCCTTAATATTGGCCCCGCATGTACCTAATGAAACAATAACACCTATTCCAGTTATCCCTTCCCAACATCACCGGGATCTGTTCTCCCACTGAAGCTCATGGGAGTTACCCGGGAACTCCCATTATTAACCATATTACAATCATCATGTGCAAGCTCCCGGGTGTCAGTACAAACCTTTTGCTCAACTTCAGGCTGAATTCATTTCCCGTGTGAAAACCTGGAGTTAAGAAAATGCCACGCAGGGGTGACACACTTCTGGCTTTGCTGCCAAAAAGCCTTTTTACATAACCTGTCCCTATCCCACCAGTTTCCTATTGTCAAAGGCCTGTAGATAGAAGCAATTTAAGTTCAGTCAAAATTATTCAGACACAGAGCACAGAATGAGCTTGTTCAGAATACTGTAAATTAAGAGCTGCTAATAATAACAAAAAAATTGTTAAAGGAAGATAAACTGTGTTAGACCTCAGAGACAAAGCTGGCTCAGCTGGCCAGGCTGACTTTCGCAATGATAAATGCATCTGATGCAAAATGAACAGTTATTAGTCCAGAGACTCAAGATGATTCTTCCACTGGCAGTTACTGGAAAGTGCTGTAGAACTTGAGAAAATCCACCCTGCAGGTTGCAGAGGCTGTGACGCACTACCTACCTGATCTGCAGGATTTACCAAGGGAACACAGATTAGAGAAAGATCAGGATAAAAGACTGCAGGCAGTACTGGGTTCATTTTTGCAAGTGCATCTAATTCCCATAAGCAGACAAATTTTGCAGCGTATTTTCTAAAAATGAACTCTTACAAAGTAGGAGACCATCACATTGCTGCACTCAAATCTTTACTGGGCTGTAGTGAAAGACAGCTTTACAAAACCCACGGGATGTGAAGCTGTGCATACTAGTGAGCACCCCACACAGCTCTCTTGTACCAGCAGTGCCCCTGACAGCTGGGTTGTACTGAACCTTCTGCATTTTCTGGGTGAGCAAATAAGCTATTCTTCCTATGTGAGGAGAAAAAAGGCTTTGTCATGGGAGTTTACTGTCTCAGGGCACCAGTTTAACTTGGACATCATTCAGCAGCTACTCTGGGTGATACAGACCTGAACTCGTGATTTAACTGAAGAGCAAGCCTCCGCCTTCGCTTTGATTCACCAGCACGAAGCCAGATGTTCTCCCAGAAGTTAAGCTTTGTGGTTGGTATTTTTTTCCATTAAAGTTTTGCTTACTTGGCTTTCATGACTAAGATATTACTGAAAGATGAGAGTGCTGAGTATGTGCTGCTCTTCACTGTCACTGTACTAGTCCCCAGTGGCCCTGCCTGTGCTAAAACCAGTGCAAATAATGCAAGGCATCAGCAAACCCACCTCCCAGCACCAGATTAACCCATATAGAGGCAAGTCAGGGAACATCTTTGTGCACTGATAAACCTTCTTTTTTCTATCAGACCACTGGATTGCTATAGCACAGAATATCCACATTACAGCTGCTCCATAGGATGTTCCCAATAAAATCTCATCTGTTCTTTGCATGCGTAAGAGCTCCTGGGTGTGTCTAAGACCTCAGAGCTTATAGCATTAGCTGTAGGAATCACAAGTCATTTGGTTCCTAAACCACTTTGTACTTACAAGCAGTCTACACCGGAGCCCCCTCCCAGCCCTTTGCTGCAGCGTTAGAGCATGTACACGCATGTGCACCAGCTGCTGCCTGCCCAGAACATCTTTTAAAGGTAAAGACAACTGCCAAGCACTTATTCCCAAGTGGCAAAGGACAGAAAATAGTTACTCTGGCTTGCAGAAGTAATGTCTATAAAGGCAAGAGTGCAACAGAAACTGGCAGGACTGTAAGGCACAGATGTGACAGTGTTACACCATTTGCTATAAGCATCCTATGCCAACAGCTCATTCCTAACCACACAGTTACTGTACAGACTCACAGATCCCAGTTAGACAGCAGATGCAAATTATGAATCTCCCTTTTTGGTTAGAAAGTGGTCTTAGGAGATGGATCGCAGATTTTCCTGTTTGTTTTCACCAGATGAGCTCAGGAATCTGGTTTCAACACGGATTCACACACAGTGGGAAGTTACTTTACTCAGTCCATCAGTTCTAGGGCCCAGCACAAGCAAAGGATCTCTCCACATGAGACTGGCGCAGGATTCCTTTTTCCTTCCAGCATGACAGCATGAGGTTACCTGAGGTTCCCTGAGAGCCAGGAAGTTGAAAGCCCAGCTTCTTTTACATTGGAGAAGAGCAGGAAGTTCAAAGGAGTAACTCTCCCTAAGTAATGTTAATCCTGTCACTGCAGTTTAGGGTGACACAGGATTTTAAATGTTCAGTTCCCACTTCTGGCTTTTGCAAAGAAGCTTCACTCCAGAGCATAAACACAAGGGGGAAAAAGGGTGCAGAGACAGTGTGAGGGAGCCCAAAAACATTCCCTCTCCTCTCAAGAAGTCTGCATGAACACAAGAGGTGCTGCTGTAGAGATCTAGCCCACATTTTAACTGTAATGATCGCTTCTAACTAGTCAGAATCCAGCCCCACATTCACTCAATCACATCTCACCATGTACTGCTTCCCAGAGGATACAGCTGCTCCCCTGCACATCTCTGGTCAGTTTTGAGCCAAGCCAGACCAATTCTATGGCATTGCATCTGTTTCCACTGGCATGCTGGTTTTCTGCCAGATCAGCCCCTTAATTCAACTCATCCCACAGCTGCATAAGCTCTGCAAACAGGGGACAAGCAGAGACAACCAGAACAGGACAGTCCATTTGGCAATGGCCCACAATGAGATGAGATCAAGCACAGTGTGGAGCACTACCCTCTGTCTGGTCAAGTATTTCTCCCTGAAGTTGCCATGGAGGTCTAGTTAAGAATAACGTCATAAGCACAGTGGCTCTTTACTGCTGCTACAATACCAGAGACGGAGGACCGTGTCTTTCCATAGCTTGGTTTTCAGGGCAGAAATAAAGGACTGTGGAGTGGTTGTATCGTACTGGGGAGAGTGAGCTACATGTGTAAGTATTTTTAGTTCTATTTGCCCAACCTCTTCTGAAAATGTTAGTGTTTCATACAAAAGTGCCTAAATAAATGTTCCTAATTAGGATGCAGCACAAATGACATCAAATTATAAGCCTAAATCTGTATGTGTATCAAACATTTGGATGTATCACTTCTCCAAGTGAAAGGAACAATCTGCAAAATTGACCTTCTGAAATAAATCACTGATGGTTTGGTTCAGACGTGAAACGCATGGCACCGGGGTAGGAAGGGATAATGCTCTGGAACAGCTCTGCATAAAGCCCACTGGCTAAGATGGAAACAGATTGCAAATATAACACATGCAAAGTCAAAAGAATAAGGCATTACATGTTCAATAAACTTTCTAAGCATGTTTTTCTTAGTAAGGTTTTACTTTGTTTGGAAGAACACTGTACGAGCCAGTTGCTGTATACTCATTACATACCAAACACAATTTTCATTTAGGGAAATCAAATCCTTATTTAAAACACAGCAATGAAGGACAGCAAGAAATAGTGGTGGTCTGGAGCTCACCATACACCCTTGTGTTGAATTCCAGCCTGAAAACTAACTGCTAGTTATAAAAGTCTCTGAGCATGTTGCAATTGCTTAAACTTACTCATGAAAGTCGTCACAAACTAATCCAATAAAGCTGCTGTCTTGCAGATTCCTCTACACTGCCCTGGGAAATACCTCAATTACCTGATGCCCATGCAAACATTTAATAAGTTAACTTTTGCATGGTAGACGCTAATATTTTCCTTAATTACAGGTCAAGGATCATTTAGAGTCATTTCCCCTCCCATCTCCTCAACCTCCTCAAGTTTCCTGGATTTCATAAAAGTCATTTCCCTTCCCAACATGTTTTAGTTATAAACTTGAAGTTTTCGATTTCCCTACCTGTATTGTAGTGTTCCCACCTTCCAGAAGGGCAATGGCTAGCAGGATGCTTTCATGGAAGACTCTGTCACTGGTGGCATTCATGATGAGATCTATGACCAGGTTGGATGCACCTTCTTTATCCAGATGACACTGGACATCTGCCAGACTCATTTCACCTCGGCTCACTGAACTTGATCCGGAGCTTCCTCCTATAAGGGCAATCATGAGGAACAGGCTGAGATTCAAACCTAGCCACCCTATGATGGTGGCATCTCTTCTGGTTTAAATTATTAACCTATCCTGAAGGATGCACGTGCATTTATTAACAGTGATGAACTCAGCTCCTTGCGTTTATGCAAGGAAGACTTTCTAACTTAAAGCACATCTCAGGCATGTTGCAAGGTGGGCACTTAACACTGCTTTAATGCATGCGAGTCTGGGGGGGGTAGTGTTCTAAAGGAGGACAAGCTGGGCTGGCAATGGGATATGTCTACTCTTACTGCTCCTCTCCTTAGCAGCACAAGATGGAGAGAGGGCTGGTGTATTGGAAGAGGGTTCTTGAAACAGCATGGATCCATGGATACAAAGAGAGATAGAGGTTCAGCAGGACCAGTGAGGGGATGGAGAAAAGGCAAGACAAATTCCAGAAGATAGCAAAGCCAATGCTCTATGAAGTGGAAGACTATGGCATAGGCAGCACAACACAGGGACAAACAGAATATGTACCAACTTCAGAAAAATAGGGAGAAATAGGTGGGGGTTTGTTTATTTGTTTTCCTTTCTTTCTAATCAGGCCTGCTTTCACCAGGATTACCCACTGTATTCTGAAGAGGCAAAACGTGCTTGACATTACTTTTTTAGCAATGGCCTCAGATTAAACAAACTGCACTTTTTAAGTGACTTCAACCCAAATTTTTGCTCATCCATTGCTACAATCCCTCTGTAATCAATGAAAAAACATTTCAGATGTTTTGTTTCAGGTGTGCTTGAGAACCTGACATCCGTATGAGCACAGTTCCCAAATGTTATTGCAAATGTTAAATTGACCAGGGTTTCTAAGTGCATTCACTCAAAGCAAAGTCACAACATTCAAGGCAACCTAAGACAGTCTCTGGAAAGCATAAAAAGCTCTGCCTGCTCAATTCTAAAGCACTTTCTCAAATGCAGTCAGGAGAAAGAACATTGCTCTCCCCTGCATGAGGAAAAGACAGCCTGACATGACTAGACAGAAGCGCAATGCTCCATTCAGCCTAAAGTGGAATCCCTCACGTAGAGATGGAGTTTCTAAAGCCAGGAGCGACATGCAAGCAGGACTTCTTCCCATTCATGTGGACAGCCCCTTGTTTTTTGGGATTCCATAGAACAGAACAGGGAGAACCCCCTATTTCACCCGTGTGATACCGATTTGTGAGGCAGACACAGACACACAGCATCTGGCACAGCAGATGACACGAACGCCTGCTGAGCAGGAGCACGTCCTACCTCCTGCCCCGGCTTTGCTGGCGCCTCCGGCAGACAAGGGGCCATTGCCGAAGGTGGTGAGGCTCTCGCGCCGTCCCGCTGGTCTCACATTGCCATAGTAACGGTTGACCAAAACTTGCCTGAGTGCCTCACCCTTGATTCAAAGAGGATAATGAAATCAGGATGCGAGCTTAATGAATAAACACACTACTCACATTCAGTAGCAAGGGGACTGCTGGTAATTAGCCTACTTGTAGTGAAGGAGGGGGAACCAAAACCCTGGAGAGATTAGGCAGAATCCACTAAGCATCTCCTGATGTGTTCAGGCAGGCTGGGACCCTGGGTGGGGTCTCATGGGGCTCAAATAAGATTATGGGTTCCCAGCACCAGAAACAGCTACAGTTCTGGTTTTGTGCACAGCTTTCTAAACAGATTTTATTCCCAAAGAGTTTTCTGAATTAAGATCTACTGTCTCAGCCTTAAATGTAAAAAAGGTGCAGCACCAACATGAAATGAAGGATTACAGAGAGAGACCATTAGACATGGCCTTGTGAGAGAGCAACCCCCTATTTGCAAACCTATCCTATTTTGCCATTTCACCAATGTTACAGGGACACACTCTTCTCCCCTCCATCAGCAACTGATGCAATCTAATGCTGTCAGCTGCCGAGCGGAAACCCGAGTGATCCCCGCTGCATCCCAGCTCTTTGTTCCCTGTGTCCCTGCTGGCAGCTGCCTGGTCACGCCAGCAGTCAGCATCTGAGCACATGAGCCTGCGGACACTGCAGGGCACCGGTCCTCGGATAACCCCAACATCCCGTCCCCGCACCCCTGGGAGCACCCAGCACGTCCCTGCAGAGCATGTGCCGCTGCCGTGCACAGAGGCTAAAGATCAAAACAGCTCCCAGGTTGAATGTTAACTTGTGGACCCTGCTCTGCTCTCATGTAAGGTTTACGGGAATTCCCAGTAATTCCGAGCTGTACACAAGCCGGCGGTACTACCAGCAACAGGATGCACACAAACACTGCCATTGGATTAGCACATTTACAAAGTCTTTGGGCAAAAAGGAAAACTAGTGATTATTTCAACTGGGAGCTGCTGCTCTGCTAATGGCAGCATGCTGTGCTTTCAGCAGTACCACCCTGAGACTGTGTGTGAGAGAATGGGAAGAAAGGAGTTTCTCAGGGATTAAAAATGACATAATAAACCTCAAAATCAACCTAGCCAAGAGTAATTTCAGACTAAAAATGTCAGGATGAGCCAATATATATCTTGATCTCCATTCATAAAATGAGTGCTCGACACTGATTTTCAGCTGTATTTCAGATATAATCAATTGTCTGACTACATATTCAAAATGTCATTAACACTGAGGTTTCATATATTAGCTGTGACACAAGTGAAGCCTTTGTAAACTTTCACAAGAGACCTTTAAAACACAAATGAGTAAATGAAACAATGTAAATATACATTCATTGGTTTATACCAAACTCCAGTGCTGCCACAGCCACGCTGGTTTTGATATGAATCTGGCACTCACAAAAGGTGGCTTAAAGAAATCCTTATACCCCAAAGCACTAGAAAGACAAATTGGTCTGGAAATTAACAGTTCTTCACCAAATTTCAGACATCACTTCCACATGGAGAAGCCCAACAGCTGCCTGAGCTGGTCAGGAATCACTGCCCTCCTCACAAGGCTGGTGCTAATGTCATGGCTCCCACCATCTGCTTCTTGCCATTAACATTTAGCACATTAAAAGTTGTCCTATAGATTATTAGTGTGAAAGCTGCAGCACAGAAGCAGCATTTTATGGATCAGATGGGGATGGGGAAACCAGCAGGGAGACAAGATATAAAATAGACATGAAGAGAGCTTTCCAACCAGCTGCTTCCAAAAGTCTTCCCCAAAAAAAGAAAAAAAGGCAAGCTACTTTGGAAGCAACAGTAAAAGATGAGCACTTTTCCAAAGGACATACGCTTCCTATCACCACTTGGGACAAATAGTGAACATGTAGGAGAGGCAAGAGACTTGATTCAAAAGCTCAAGCAAATTCTTATGCTAAAGGAGCCACCTTGACTGACAGCAACATGAGAGTGTTTAGCACATGATGCAGAGCTTTAGCCATCTCTCTGCTCTCAGTCTGGCAGGTAAGGAAGGCTACGTGACAGAACAAGGCCAAGGCAGACAAAAACCCCTTAACTACATATTCCTTTGACAGGTACAGTGATTAGAAAGGCAACTTGATACCCATAAGTCTTATGCCACAAACCAAGTTACAATGGAGTTCTCAGATGATCTTCCTCTTCTGTTAAGCTAACTGGCAGTGGTCATATCAACAGGCATTTAAAAACTGGTTTTTACCACTCACTACAAAGATAATACACATCCAACCCCACAAACTGCTGTTCAGTCAACTCCTCCTCTTCCTGAAATCAGGAGTGTTACTAAAGGTTCTGGAATTTTCTCAAGACTTTCCTTCTGGTCCACTATGGAGCAGAAGGCAACTTCTGTTCCACAGTCCAAATATTGTTAGGGTGAGTGGAGAGACCTCACTGGGAGCTGCTGCTCTGTGGACAGACCTGCAGGACCTTTGCTGTCTACAGGAATAGTGCATCCAAATCCAGGAACCAGAAAACACAAGTGGGAACATGTATCAAACATTTACTGTTTGAAGTCAGAAAGTGTGCTGACCCATGGTTTTGGAGGCTTGGCAATCCATGTTCACTAGCACTTTGCATTCTAGCTGGGAAGAAAAGCTGTTTCCTACAAGATTACTCAAACCCGCTGTGTCAGCTAACAAGGATATGAGTACGTGATCAAAGTAGAGGGGAGAAAATATAAGTGGTATTTAAGAAATGTTGTAATTAATTCAGCTGCAATGCTTGGCTCCGGAACAGTTCTTTAACCATCATGTTACTGTTGTACACCACTTTGATGCACACAGTATGCAAACAAATATCAGATGTTTGGCAGCAATAAGAAAAATCAAATATGCTACCTAAAAAAACCCCAACCCTAACAGCATTCAGTTTCATCTGCATTCCCCATCAAGGTAAACTATCAGTAAGTAGCACACAAACATTACTGTACATGTATCAGTAAAGCAGATGCAATACACAGTGCAAATGAGATAAAAAAAAACCCTGTTACAGTGTTTAAAATAGAGCATCTTTAATAATATTTAAGAATAAAGCAGTTATAAGTTGTTGCTGTTGTGTTCCAAGCTGCAAGAACAGAAAAAATCAAGCACTGTTTTAAGGATGCTGATTTCGCAGCTTGGCTCTTTGCGAAGGGAGAGATGAGGCCAAAGCCAGCAAACTCCACAAGCAGCAATTAAACTCACTGATAATTGTGTGATCACCAACACAGGGGAGTGCTTTGACAGTGTGGACAGACTAGACCAGGATCTCAGCCTTAATTCAGAGCACCCAAGCACTTGCCCCTTCCATTTAACACGAGAGAAGGTGCTCCAGCAGCCTGTTTTATAAGCATGGCTGATCATTTCAGATTTTCCAAGAGACCAACAGCAAGCAGTTAACCACAGGAGTTTCTTACATGACTTAAACTTCACTACTTAAAAGGAAAAGGTAGAGGATTAGTTCTGAATGTGTTTGACTGCTGTACGTACCCTTCTATGATCCTCCAGTTGCCTCTGTGGTAGACTTTGATCAAGCTCCTGCTGTGCATGCAGAAATTTCATTTTAAAGCAAAACAACACTAGAGAGACACTAACATCTTTGCACTCATGGAAAATATTAAGGCAAATCACAGCTAAAATCAAGGGGGAAGTGAGGGAGATTGACTGACAAGCTACCAAAACAGAACATCTGCCCTCAGTTAGCTCTGGCAGCACTCAACCAGCCTGCTCTGCCACCCTCCAACAGACCACCACGGCATGCATGCATGCCAATCCTCATGGATTTAAAGTAAACACAAATCTAGTTCTGCAGTTACCAGTAATGCACAAGTTTAAGAGCTCAAACCATGCATACCCATGCATACATATACACAGACACACACACACACAAACACCCATCGCATGATAGGCACACTTCTGGAGGAAGTGTAGGTACTTCAACGTATCTGACTGTGGTCAGGGAAGCTACTTTGAGACTGTGGAGGACTGTAGGATTTTCATTCCAGTGCCATGAATTTCAATGGGGTTTCGCTGAACAAAGCCCCTTGGCACATGGATGTTCCAAATCAAAGAGCTCTTATTTCAGCCATTAATTTTCAGGAGTGAAACTTCTGCTCTGCAAACCTGAAGTATGCTGAGGTTTTGCTGCTTTAAAGCATTCTGGAAAACACATAGGAGCAGCTCTTCTGCACAGGGACGCATATTAAACTAGGAGCCACCTCCCAAGCATCTCAAAGTCATCCGATGACCACTCAGAGTTCCACTTTACATTTAAACACTGTTCCACGAAAGTTACAAATACAAAGGGTCTAAACTACCACAAACATTTTTTCATTATGACTTCACAACATATTGATGATCTTCATATGGATATAGCTCAGAGAATTGGCACTATCCTAGATTTAGACTTCCATGTTGGTTCACTCAGATTTGCACTGATAGAGTACCCAGTTGTACAATGTACCAATGCCATCTTTGGATGTCCCATTAACTTCAAAAGAATTTAAGACTTCATAAATTCTTATGTCTTCATTTTGGCAAATAATCAGTCTTATTCAGCTGGTGCTGGGGTGTCTCATAAAGGAGATGTGCCTACAGATCCAATTCACTATAGCACTAGTCACCTTGAAGATGTGAACTGACTGTTAGCTGTTTCACTGTGGCACTTTACATGGGACACCCAGCTGCTGTGGGATTATAAAGCTTCCACTGATAACTTCAGACACTTCCCTTTGCTTAGCAAAGTTTTTACGTATGCAAGACAAAGGGAAAAGCAAATTCTGCATTAGGAGACAGAGAAAACAAGTCTCCTTTTGCTAATGCAGGGGGAGGCGAGAGGACACTTTTCATAATGCCTCCCTTAAAAGCATCAGAGAAAGGGGTAAAAGCAACAAAGATTTGGGACTGGTTTACATGTGGACTTTTTCATCTCAGTCTATCATGCTACTGCTCTATTGGATTAAACCACCTCAACAAATCTACTTATTGTCACTATCTACCACCGCGCAGGAACACACATTTCACAGGGGTTTTTGAATTGACAAGAGACTCCACCAGGACTACTTCAAAACACCAATATTTGCCTGTTGTACAAATATAGGTGGGTGACACACCTCTACAGGGCTTTCCGTTTCTGGAGGCTGCGACAGCTAGTTGAAAGTAAAATGGAAAAATTAGTCATTCTTCAAGAATCTTTCATCCCAACAGAAATCTAGTGGTCAACACTTAGGGGAAAGGAGCTAGCACAGCACTTGATTTCATCTGAATCATCACAAATGCATTATATAGCCATAATTACTGTTTATACCCTCCCACCCACCCACCATGCTCCTAAATGGGATACATTCTGAAAGTTTAGCAGGTATCCTTTGAACATCACCAGCTACTTTGCATGAACACAGAGGCACAAGCAAAAAAGCTTTAGCTGCAGGTGCACACAGGCCTGCAATGCAGAAATTGCAGGCTTTTGGGTAGCCTGCTTGGAGCGAGCACCCGGGATCTGTGACTTGTTTCCCCTCTCACCAGTGGGAGAAGGAAGCAAGGGCTGCATGTCACAGAGCCAGCAGCCTTGCAGTGTTAGTTTAAAAAATGCTTTCTTTGGATTCTCATCTATAAACATACTTTTCTTGAGATAAAAGAAAAGTGATACAGCACCAAACACGAGCAATGAAAGAAGAGGCTTCATGGTGACAGCTTTTCAAATTTAAAATGCTGATCATCGCAATGAAACAGATGAGGACAAGCAACTTTTATCTAGTAGAGCTTAGACATACAACAGAGACCTAAAACATTCAAATGAAACTGCCTACTTAATCACGGGTAAATTGATTTAACTTCTCAGGAACAGACACTAAGAAATAAGATGACAAAGATACAGTGATGCCAACCTAAGGCAGGCACTCATTGCCTGTGTCTGCCTGGAGGGCACACAAACTAGACAGACAAATAAAGCATATGCTGGGAGAGTGACCTAGGCTGCAGCCTAGGAAACACACAACAGAGGGAAAGGAAGGCCACCAGGTCCAGAAGTTGAAATATGGAGAGGCTGTTTCCCAGGAAGGAGCCAGAGCAATGAGTGCTTCCCCTTTGGTGCTCCATGGGCAGGGGCTCCTTGGCCAGGAAGAACCATTCTCCATTCTCCTAATGGACTTTCCTCCTGGCTAATTCACAGGGCCTTTGGTACACTGCTTCCTTGCATTGTCACCATTCTTGGAAACTTCACAAGCACACAAACCATTTCTCTCTTGGTCAGATTTAAGCCAGAGGAGGAAAAGTTAACAGGAAAAACCTCATTTATGCAGAAGAACACAGAGTTCCCGTGCAGCCCGCTGTATACACCCTTGCTGCTTGGAGGCTGGACACTGGAAATGCCATATCCAATCATTAGGGAGTCTGGGCACATTGCTCTGATCGCAGACACTGTCTGCACAACTTGCTTCAGAGCACAGCAAAAAATTCCTTCTCTCTTAAGTAATCAACAGCAGCAAGGAAACTGTGCATATTCCTGTGTAGGGAAAATGAGGCACCTTCCTGCCACGGAAGTGGACACTGAAGCTGGCAGGTCAAGTGGATGACTGCCACAAGATAATGTAGTGGGCTTTGGATTCCAAATGAAAGCTTCTTTATTCAAGGCTTATACCATGACCCCACCTTAATCAAACAGACATGTACATTTTGGGGCTGAAAACCATCACAGATGAAGGATCAGCATGAAGTTAGTTCAATCTTTCCAACCTAATTGGAGAAGGAAAAAGTACATATTGCAGCTAGCAAATTCCTGTGCCTTCCCACTGTAGCACAGACAGCATGTTAGAACCAGCCTTACCAACTCATCTGCGAGCAAGAGCCACTGCCCTTGGCAGTGCTTGGATGGATCATTTCAAATAAGCACAGCCTTCAGCAATCTTTTAGTAAGAATATAAATTTCAAATACTGCAATTGTTCTTCTTTGAGTAAAAATGGGTTAAAAGAGCAAAGAATTATTGAGCTGTAGTTCCTGGGCTATACTTTGCACTATCCCGCATGCTGCAACAGCAAAGTATCAGCTTATGCTTTGCAAGAAGGATTGAGCAGGGTGGGAGAGTGGACTGCAGTACTAATTTTGCCAGATTTCTTGTGCCTCAGCTCTCTGCCTAGAAAATAAATGATGGGGTGGGGAGGGGGCAGGTTGGTGGAATACCAAAAGCTGACCACTGTGTATGATGGACACATTGGCCAGCTTTTAAACTAGAACGTAGTGGGTGGCAGGAACAAGAAAACCGTACATCATCTTTAGTTTTTGCTAGCATAAGAAGTTCCTCTCAACTTGTGCAAAACCCCCTCTTTCCTTTGAAGTTTCCATTCCCACAAGGCTGGCAAATACACCACTCATCACTAGCCACAACAAGGGAAATACCATTTTTTTTGACCTGTTGGTGACCATAATGCTTCTGGCATCCATTTCCCCTACACAGACTACGTTTGTTTCCCAGAATGGTCTTTACCTGCCTCAACAGTGGATGTATCCACCTCAAAAACCACCAAAGCAAGTGACAGCTCAAGTGTGAGCTCATTATGTCTCAATTTATGAGATATGGAAGATGTTTCAGTCCTTCTGCTTTATGGTTTTGAGGAAGGCATGAAAGTCTTTCCATTCGCTTTCAATCTAACAATCAAGATGAAAGTTGTCTAATCCTGTCTTCCACAGAAAATGCAAACAACTGAAAAAGTGAGAATGCTCTGAGGAAATGCAGATTTTCATTCATGTTTAAAGCCCCAGGACTGCTTTTCTCAAGATTTGAAACTTGACAGGTAAGCATCCAAAACACACCTGAAATGCATTGAAAAGGCAGGTAGGGATTCCCATTCACATAGACAAGGTCTGCTCCAGACAGTGGCTTCAGCAACATAGGATGGAAAATATCTCGTAATGCTACAAATGGGCGAGAAATACTCTTATTTGGAAAAAAAACCACATCTGTGTGAGCACACACATGAACACTTCCAAAGACCTGTTCCTTTTCTCTTCAGCCTCAACAAACCATGGAATTTTGACAAAATAATGGACAAACCAGCCCAATTACAAACACAAACCTCCTCCGCCTCCAGGCCATTTCCTAGGTTAAAGGACTGAGAGGTGACAGACCTCAGACTGCTTAACTTCTACAGGCTGATGCCATTTTCCAAACTACCACACGTCTCTTTTAGGTCTTTTACCAAACGTCCCAGTAAATCAGATAGGAAGGTGACTAGCTGGTGCAAGGCAATAGTAAACTGATACCTGTCCTGGGATGTCTTCAAGATCAACACTGAGCATTCTAAGGAAGCTTAGTCAAATTAAATTGATTTGGCTCAGCAGAGAAAAAATGGCAAGAAACAAGATGCCCTGTGCTGTGCAGGAAGTCGGGTTAAATTACTGAGTGGTCCCTTCTGGTCCTGAAATCTGTGAATTCAGGAACCAACCCAAGTCCATGCATATGGCATCTAATTATTGGGGTGCTGGGGAGGAGATATTTGGCACAGAGGAGGAAATATAAGGGGGGATAAAATGTAACTAGTAAGCCAAATATCACATGCAGCTTTTGATAGCTAGGTTGTATATCCAAGTGTAAAATATGGAGTGCAGATCTGATATATGTTGTTCTGAAACCATTGCTCTCTGCTTTGGCTCTTGCATACTGTGCCCCACACTAACTGAAGTTCCAGTGGGACTGGCTGCTTAGATAGAACCCTTGAAGTCCTCTTGCACTCTTTCCTCCCTTTTCTGAATTTCTCCTCCTTTCTCTTTGGAATACATTCAGTACAGTTTTTACTTGAAAGGCTCACATCAAAAACACCACCTAGTCCAATTCATGACAACAGACTAGAGCACAAGTTAGGCTGCTGTCCTTTATAACTCTTCCGTAATACCAAGAAGCTCCATGTAGGTTACCTGCTTGCCAAGTCTCTTTTGTAAGGCTAACACTGTTACCTTGCAGAACTGAGAAAAAGCTGGGTAGCAGACTTCTAGCCTCTGCAGATGATATGCAGATGTTTGTCAAGCAGGCAGTTGACTTGCTATGGATGTGTTTCAAGGCAGAGGGGAATAATTTGGAACCAAGACCACTGAGCTGCTTCAGCAAACATCCCACATTATAATTTATCACTGTAACGGACCTGCACCAAAGCTGCCCAGTGGTATCCTACTATGCAGGATGGCACACCTGCATAAATAAAGAGGCAGCAGGAGACATGGAGCAGCACCTTGTCCTGGCACTGGTGCTCTTCCTGCCCTCACAGAAGACCTGTGGGATTTACAGGGGCAGAGGCACATGATGGAGCAGCGACCACACTTACACTCTGTGGCCTCGTTGCTGCAGCACACACCCAATACCAGGGACGTGGCTAAATGTTCCCCTCCTTATCTCAGTCAATTTGCAGAGACTTTGTGCGCTGCCAGACAATGAGGTGGGAAATCTG
This sequence comes from Melopsittacus undulatus, assembly GCF_012275295.1. Classification (NCBI taxonomy): domain Eukaryota; kingdom Metazoa; phylum Chordata; class Aves; order Psittaciformes; family Psittaculidae; genus Melopsittacus; species Melopsittacus undulatus. The sequence goes on along the minus strand of NC_047535.1, from coordinate 34,673,985 downwards.
GCGTAAGAGCTGTCAGTGCCTGCACTGAAAGGTCACTCAGATCTGCCTACAGGAATGCCTTCTCTCATTTTCCAGAGCTTTCAGTTGAGAAAGCATGTTTTACTTGGGCTGGGACTTTCCTGGAGTCAGAGACTTGATTCTCTGATATGCCATTGACCTTAAATCAGAGTGCAATCACTTCTCCTTAAAACCTCAGTCTTGCAGGTCAGTTACAATAACTGAATATAGTAAGAACTCTCTTTACTACACATTTTACATTAACAGTTTTAATTAACTGGTAAGATGGCATAACTATTTCTTTGTTACAAATAACCCTAAGAAATGTTCCAGGCTCCCTTTCCAAAGAGCTCACCAATTCCAGTTCGTGCAATAAAAACAGTCCAAAGATTGCAGGATTTCTGAGGGGAAAAAAAATAGAAGGCAGCCCACAAAAATTTATGAGCGCCTGCATTTCCTCTGCTTGAGACATAACAAGTGAAGCACTGTCTAAGTGCAAAATACACAAGAGAAATGACTGTGGAGTAAGCTGCCTCTACAAGGAGAATCATTTGTAAGTGCATCTCTCCAGCTTTTAAGAGGTTAATGGATTTTCCAGCTCCAATCGGAAGATGCATAAAATAGCACATATTTTGCATGTTGCTCAGCCATTGGACTTTTAGCTTATCATTGATAAAGAGCACGGAGAAGGTTAATTCAAGTCAACCCCTTTGGACTAGGATTTTCAGTTCCCTTTTCACCTACTTGAAACCTCAAGACCAAAGTGAAGAGATGAAAAAAAGCACCCCAAAACTACACTGAGTGGGTCTGCAGGTGTATTTTGCTGGGTATCTTTTATCAGCTGCATGAAGAACTGTCATTACTGAATAAAAATAAAAACAACAGAAAAACCCTGGGGTTTTACTTAACTTCAAATCCTAAAAAGGAATAAATAATTACAAGGGAAGCTCTGGGTGCTTATGGCATTTTGGTTGTTTCAGTGTTTGCTGGCCCCTGCCCCAGCCCTGTGGGGGGACATAGCAGAGCACCCCTTCTTCACCCTGAGATATAAGACACAGATCCCATGGTCCAGGAGCAGTGGTTGTGGAAGCAGCAGCAGCAGCCCCACAGGCATGGCAGCTACCGGCGCAGGGCTGGCAGCAGCGGCAAGGCCGGCGGTGACTGTAAACATCTCCACCGCATTTATTGGCAATTACCACTGAAGGTCACACATCAGCAGCGGGCCTAAATTCCAGGAAAAAAAGCTGCTGTTATGTAAGTGCTGCCTGGCTGTTGGCAGGTGCCCAGCGGAGCAGCTCACTGCAATGTGGCTGGGAGGGGGAAAAGGGAAAAGAAAGAAGTAGGACATCTCCCAGCCACATTCCGCATCCTGAGCATGCCACCTGCAGGTCAGCGCTAACACTTCTCGCCTTTGCGGTCCATAAAGTATTAATGTGCTTCTCCAGGATGTATGCGGTTTAGTGCCCAAGACTCGCACTGCAGGTGGAAACTGGGCCACGGTGTCCCCAAACGCCTATCTGGACTGAGGAGAGCGGATGGGAACGTCGTGTCACAAATAGAAATGCCTCAACAGGGAGGGAGCTGTGCTGCCTGAGCTGTCCTGGACCACAGGGAACCCACGGTGGAGCTCACCATCTCAATTGGAGTTGTGAGACACCATCAAATCTGCATTTCTATCACGCCTGGACTTTTTAGTAGGTTGAGGATCAAATTAAAAGTAAATTAAGCTGTTGTGTCTAATGACAGCCTGGGTTTAGTTATCACTGTTGTGTGAAGATTCACCCTTGGTGGCACTTAAGAAGAATTTATCTTGGTCCTGAACGTCTTCTCGAGAGACCAGCATAGGCAACAGCTCCATCAAGACCAGGATTACAGCAGTTCCAGCCCAGTAAGGAGTCAGTCAAGAGAGACTCAGCCCAAGGGCTTTCACAGACAACATGCCTGTGCACTGCCTTGGGGATTTTTACTTTATTACTTGACACACCTGCACAAAGCCAATGTTAAGACCACTCTATTCAGCAATTAAGCTTGAGTCAAACCTCTTCAGCTCCCAACACCCTCCTGATGCTCCAGGAGAGCCCAAGGAGCCACAGAAACAGAAGCTCCGACACACACTTAAGTACGAACACAGAGTCCCCAAGATCAGGATAAAACCAACACAACCATGTTGCAAATAAGGTGCAAATAAGGCATGAAACAGTTTACAGTTTCAGCTGGTTTTGGTTTTCTATCCAAACAAATCGTGCTTTATATTAGTCTTTCACGATACCTGTTCTGCTCCTTAGCAGTGGTCTTATGCAACCCCTATCCCACAAGTCTGTGCACTTTCACAAGCTTACAGGAACCTGGGTGTTTTGGAAATACTGCAGGATGACTCTCACAGTGCATCCTAACTTCTGTCCCCAAGAGAAAAACCTTTTACACAAATCCTGCCCCAACACCGGATGCTGCCACTCAAAAACCTTGTAAAAGAACTTAAAGATGTTACTGTTGTATTTCTGCTAGACCAGATCATGGTCCTGAGACTACAGTAAACAGATGTTGAAAGCAAACATCAGACTACAGAGTCTGGTTCTCCTCAGAAAATTCCAGTTCCTTCCTTGTCCAACAGAATGGGAATTCCAGATACACCCCTCAATAGAAAGCACATGAATTAGGCCGACAGCATCAAACTGCACTAGCCCTCCCTTTCATTTTCACAACACTTCTCCAGAACTGCAATACTCCAGCAACCCCAGTGGCTCAGCCAGGCATGTACAGGGATGCTGCTGCCCTTGGGTGCAGGTCACAGCGGTCACCATCCTTCCTGTTTCGTGGGGGATTTCCTGCTGTGAGGTGAATTCCAGCATTATTCACCCACTTACAAAGGCACTCCCTTTCTTCCCTCACAAATACATTAAGGGGGGTTGTAACACAAATGTTCCATTACAACTTTCAGTAACAAACACATGGATCTCCTGACATTTTTAGTACCTATTATTATTTGGACCTACCACTCACCGAAATTAGCTTGCAGTAAGCAACTAAGATTTATAAATGAACCTATGCATAAAATCACATAGATACTAGGAAATGGTGCCATAACACAGCTACTTTTTTAGTAGAGTTTTACCCTGAAGGAATAAAAATCACATCGGCTGATCAGAAAACTTCAGTTTAATAGAGAATAAGTTATTAATTTTACTAATAACGGAGATTTCTGCTTTCTTGGCCCTTTATAGTTTCTAGGGTTGACAGGGGAAAAAGAAAAAGGAAACCCCAGGATTTCCTTTTGAGGCTTGTCAGTAGTTCAAGCCCTGTCTGAATCCCTTTCTACAAGCAGCCAGTTCTCATTGCTGGTGGTTACAAACACACCTGCTCCCTTCGTGCAGCTGCTCCACTGAGGAGGAATAAAGTTCCTCCTTTGCAGCCTCGAGCCCAATCTTTAATTGCTCTGCACGCTCCAGCTGATTTACTGCAAGCAAAGACAGCACATTACAGCCAGAGACTGAAGGGGAAAGTTTCATATTATGACTTAATTTGCAATTAAACAATTCAAGTTTCTGTCTGAAGTTTTTCCAAGATAAAATCATATATATATATATGATTTTTGAGCTATTCTGGGAAGCTGTAGCACCATACACTTTAAGTGGTCTAAGCCTGATGGAAACATGCATGAGCTACAGATAAGACTTTTCAAAACCAGAGCACGCTGCTGGTGCAAACTCCCTAGGTAAGAGATGAAAATATCTTTGTTACATTAAAAGAGAAAATAATGACACCAGAGATTAAACACGCCAGCATCTCTGTAGCTATGCAATGCTATAAGTTTGGGGCAAAGCCCGGAGATGCATCTGAGGTGTCTCATACTGGCACAGTCAGAGGTGATGACAGTGCAGCAAATGGACCTGTGCCATGTGAAACACTGTCCTTCAGACCAACGTCAGACTTTTACTCTCTGCACACATCCTACCTCTCAGCTAGCTCCCACACACATTAATGGGAAGGGCACGCTTTAAAGACCATTTCCTTTCCACAGAAGGGTGCAAACTCCAGCAGCCCCTCAATGAGGATTTTCTCCTGAAGTGCTTTTTGTTAAGGCTGAAATTGGAGACTTGTCATTTTTTTTTTTTAGGGATGGTAACTTAGACCCTGGCTGAGCAGGCACATGCTGGGGTGAGGATGATGCCATTCACCTGTGGTACAGCAGGAACCCGAGTGTCCCAACCAGAAGCTAGGCTAAAGACAATGCCAAAAAGCCACAACTCCAGTTTGTTCCTGCAGGAGATTCTTCTCCTTCCCTCCTCTAAAAGCCCTGCTCAACACAGAATTCCCTTCACCCCAGCCCTGGGGATATGCCCACTTTTTGGTCTACTTTTGTGACAAACAGTTCAGGTTCAAATCCATTTCAACAGCCAAGGTCCCCAAATATTACTGTGTTTTCAGAAGGAAGCTTAGTAAATTTAGCTGATCAGCATCAAAATTAACAAGTTCTATAGAAAGCATTTTATGGTGTATTTCATTATCTACTCTATTGAATAAAGAGCAGTAACATTTAAAGTATTTTAAGTGGTTGAAATTTGTTCCACAGGAAAGGTTGGCTTGAGAGAGAATGCAGGAAACAAAGCACAGGGAGGAAAATATTTCTTTTTTCCTGGTATTTCAGTAAAATAAGGTGCCAGTCAATCACTTTCTCAGTATTATACATTTATGCAAATTCAGCGCCCACACCAGGGTTTTTTTGAGCTGGATGAGGAAGTTGCAGCAGCAGAGACAGCTCGGCTCCCTCCCTCTCCCCGTGCACCGGTGCCCAAAACAGACACACTGCTTTTAAAAGTCCTTAGAAAGCTTAATATCAGTTATACTGAAAGTTCTCACTCAAATATGGCTTTTTCACCCATAAAACAACTACATCGAACATAAACACCACCAGCTGAAGGCACGTTTTTGATGGTAGGAAGCTTTTCACACAGAAACAGCTTCAGAAGTCAGTAATTTTCATAGGGTTACACCACACTGCTTTCACAACACATTCAAATGTTTTACATGGCTTTACACACCAAACCTGACTAAGGAGGAACAGGAAGGACAGTGAGATGCTTTGATGAACTGCATGACTGTCACCTTCCTTGGTAAGGCCAGCAATGCAGTTTCTGCACAAGGACCCAGCCCTCAGCAGTTCCCACAACTACACCATGCCCAAGGACATGAGGAATGGCTCTCACTGGTCAGCAAGTGGAAACACCTCGTTCAGGGTCTTCTCCAGCTGGCCTCTGGTGGGTTCCTCCAACTTCTGCATGAACACCATTAAACCTCAGTGTTTAGTTTTCCAAACAAAAAGCCTATTCACCAAGGACCTGGTAATGCTGGCTGACTGTTAAATGCTGACGTTTTAATGGTGTTTGCAGCAGTTGATTCTCCAAAGGCACTCAGGTCTGGTCCTAACACTGCATGGGATCTACTATGGCAGCAGATGATTGCAGATTGCCAGGAATTATAACTGCATTTGGACTAATATTCCAAGTAATGACATATGGAATTAGTTACAGTAACTATTCCCAGCGCAGACACACGGCAGACTGAAAACTAAGGTACTGACACAGGCGTACAAATCAGAAAACTCAGTGCTGAAGAGACAACAGGACAGATCACAGAGCTACTCATAAAACAGACACCATAGAAACAACACTGTAGAAAAGAAATAAAACTAAACCTCAGCATTATCCAATTCAATGGTAATCTGCCAGAAAAGAAAGAAGGGGAAGAATTGAAAGCAAGCATTAGTAAGAGAAATTACAAATAAATTTCATGTTAGGATCTTATAAATCATTTAAGCACTTTAACACTGCACTTCAATGCTGTATTTAGCAATTGGCATGAGTAACATTTGCAAGCACTGGGCTGCGGTGGGTTGGGGAACCAACACTGCTGGAAGTGCTGTGCCAGGGAGCTTCGGAGGCAGGATGCACCCTGGCTTTGTTCCTGTGCCAAGTAACAAACCTCACGGGCTGGCTGACCGAGAGCCAAGAACTTCACCCTTGGGGATGAGAGTCATCACTGGTGTGAGCTGTGAGCGCCAGTAGGAAGGAGTTAGGAGGCTGGAGTTCTGGTTTGGGAACAGAGAAGGGGGTTTAAAATATGAGTCCTGCAGAACCAAGGGTAATCATCTGGTAGGCACCCAGAAAGACGTGTATGAATGACATGTTTCAGCAAAGTAAAAAACTTGGGTCTAGCCTACACTGTCAATGTAGTTAAGTTTTCTGCCTATTAAATATACCACAGTATGCTACCCATCACTGAGCGAACCTGAGTGCGTGCCAAGACGAGGAGTCTTTAGCAATATGTAAAACTTGGAGCCTTCCCACAGGCTTCTGTACATCTGTGTTCTCACCATGGATTTTGCATGATGCAGAGGAACCCCAGCTGTTTAATGAAGGCCTTTGCTAATGGGAGAGGACAACACTGCGCCCTCATTACACTTCCCACCTATAAAAGGGACAAGCACACGGGCCAGGAGGGTGTGCCGCCTTTATTGTTTGTGCTGGAAGATGAGGCGTGAGAGGAGGAGCACTACCTTTCTATAAATCAGATTGTTCCAGTGAGCACCACATGGTATTACAGCAAAGTCACACGCTATGCCAAAACTTCTGTGGTGCTCTGCTGCTGAGCGCTGCTTTGAAGTGACTGCTGTCAATTCTGTCAGCATCTGACCTACAAGCAATGCTGTTTGTGTGATCAATATGTTGGTCACAAGAGTAAGTTTCACCAACTTTATGTGCTCAGGGACTCCTGTATTTAGAATGGGTGCGCAAGTGTTTTCCCCTTTTTGTTACACTCCAGGGTGATTTTAGAAACAAAAGGTATTGCCTTTTACGTGGTGACTAAATACAGTTATGTGAGTCACAGGGGAGAATAAATACGATTGCACTTCTCGCAGGCAGACAGTAAAAGCTGTTCTACTACTACTAGCAGTCTATCTGCAAGCAATTCGGCTGCTTTCTCATATTTGGAAATCCATTTTACAGGCAAGCATATTCTTATCTTGCATTATGTAACTGATCTTCTGTTCCAGGAACTAATGCATTTTCTGCACTTTGAAGATTGTGAATCTTGTGGGGTTTTCCATGGCCTGAACAGTGCAAGTTCTGTTAACTGTACATTCACTCAAGTTGGCCAAATAAAGCCTAAGGAACTGCTGTAACTGAATTTCCATTTAGAGGAATCCGAGTGGCATGTTGCATTCAAAAACACTCTCAGCACTCTCATTTGGGCATTGTTGGTGTATAGGGTACATATGGTACATATCATCCACCCTTTCTATTACTTATAGTGACCTTGTGGCTGTTTTTAACAGCAGAATGCACACTGATGCACTAACAAGGAGTAAAACTAAAACTATGATTACACTTTTATCTTTTACATCCCCATGTTGGGCAACAGGAAGTACCAGCACATTGCAGTCATTCAAAACAATCACCTAGCCCAGCTATCTTTTGCAGGAGCAGACAAACTTCTGCAGGTTACAACCAGTCCCCTTCTAGATCAGACTTGTACAGATGCCTCAGTATGGGACCTTGAAGAGAGGACAGAAGGTCTCCACAAGCCTTACAAGCCAGTACACAATACAGCCACTGCAGCACGAAACAACGATGTACTGAAAGTTAAGCTGAAACCTTCAATCCCTACACTTTCCTAACTACCCTCCTCCCCTTCCCATCCTATATACATATACATATATATATATGCTTCTTTCCTGCAGTTTATTAGGGCATTCCCCCAAGGTCCCTGCATTTGTCCAAAACCCACTGCCACTGCAGAATGAATGGAAGTCCCTGGGTAGAATGCCAGGTCTAGAGCAAGGCAGCAGCAGGAGCCAGGAGGTGGGCTGGACCTTTGACAGCCAAGAGGCAGTGGCAGCACGTGGGAAGAGCATTCCCTGACAGGGCAGGGAGCACAGCACCAGCCATCCCTACCCTTGGGGTGTTTTCCTAGGAGTCTCCCATCACTGAGGGCACTGCTGTGTGCTCAGCAGGGTGTGCTTGAGTAACAGCCCACACGCATGCACGTGTGCACCCACGTGTACAGCCTCCTCCATCCACTTGCTCTGCCCTCCTCCGGGTCCCTGGCATGCTAGAGCCTGCCTCTTGCTGGACTAGCACAGAGCACTGTCTCTGCTCCTGAGGCCTCTTTATTCCCAACTAGGCTAGCCAACGCAGAGCTCGTGTGCGACATCCCAGCTCAGCCTAGTGATGCTGTGGGTTCCCCTGACTTCTGAGCAGCTCCCTCCCATGTGGCTGCAGCTATAGCTACAGCTATAAACAATTACTGCTATTACGAAAATGTCTGACCTCTAAAGTTTTTGCCTTTTTGTGCAACAACTTTAAACCTACTGCAAGCAAAAATGGGACATGAAAAACCATCTGCTCCCAGGCATGGACTCCCACTTGCAGTGAGCGTCTTTCCATGTCACTGCTTATCCCAGTCCCAACTGCCAATTGCTCATGAACATGTTCACTGAGAGGGTATATTTCTCTGTATACCCACCATGTGGTATGGTAATAACCTAGGTTGCTTAGAAATGCATGAGATACCTTAGACTAGGATTTTGAGATTGACTGTAGGAATGTCTAGATACACAAACATATGGTCATATACAGAGCCTTCTGATGCAAATAGAGAATAGGTCTGTACCTACAGAAAAATGTTCTTCTTGACAAGATAAAGAAGTTGGATGTAGGAAAGGGAAATAAAAAAATCTCACAGGCGGATGTATAGACAGTTTCCAACTATAATTCACAACAAGACGATGACTTGGATGTATATAAATTAAACTATAAAATACCCTCTTGTTGAAAGGGTATGTGACCTGATCAAGAGTGAGCTAGACCCACAAAGCAGATAAGGAGGTTATATCCTTCATAAAAAGGTAACAAAATTAGGTATTTTCACAGCACCAGCAATTGCAGGAATTAAGACTTAAACTTGCAAATCTAAAGGAGAAAAAAGCAGCAGAAAGAACTTCAAATGTAACTTGAAAGGTAAGCTTATTAGTTGACTAAAAATGTTTTGTTTCTGATCCAGTACAGAAGTGTTGACACATACAAAACACAGCTTGAAAGAGCAAGAAATTCATTTTCCTTTACTGAATAAAGATAGCATTTAACACAGAATGATGAACTGTAAATTACGTTACCTTTTCTCCATAGCCTCTATCTTTGGTCATCATTTCCCTGAGCGTCTGTAATACTTTAATACACAGTTTCTCCTCATTCTCCTCTAGCAGCTGTTTAGTATGTTTTATTAACCTGAAAAAAAAAACAATCAATCACAGCTTGTTTTAGTACTAATATTCTAAAAACAGGATAAGATATACATGGCTATCTTACTTAATTGATTTAAGCTACAAACAAGTTTTATCATCATACCATTACACAATCATCTTGGGAACATTCTCTCAAGGGCAACCTGCTACCACAAACTTAGGTGAACCTTGAAGGAAACTGCAGTCACCTGGGCAGGAAGACAGCCAGATAAAACCTGCTGACCACAGAAAAGAACCACGGGAAGGGACAGTGGGAGTTAGGGCCTGGTCCACATCCTACTTTGTTAAAAACCATGCCGAGAGTTCTGGATGGTGCAATCCATCCCACCCAGCATGTGTTCCTTACTCAAGTACCTAGTTTCTATAAACTCTGTATATAATCCACCCCTCCAGGAGGTGACCAGAGAAGCTGGATTCAGCTCTGGATTGCCCTTTAAGTAACCTTGTAATCTTTCATTTTCCTTCCCTCTAGATGTGGGCAGCGTCTGCATTCGCTGATGCATGTGATAACAACTGACTCTGACACTCACCCAGCAGATCAAGCACCTTGCAAACATTACTAGGGTTGAAGGCAAGTATCAAATAACAGGGATCAGCTCAACATTTTTTACCCATTTATACCACTGTTCATGACACTTCTATCCTGCAGCAAATACAGGAATTTTAAAGCATTAGCTAGGATAGCATACCAAGCAATCTTTCCCCATTCTCATGAGCATTTTTTGCCCCCCTCCAAGGACAAACTGAATTAACCATACCATGAAATACTGTGCTTTACAAGTATGACCCAGCACAACAAGTATGCACCAACTTGGTACTTACTGTACCATCTAAGTACAACTTACTTGCAAATGAAACCTCCGCTTTCACATTTCCTCCTTGCATCTGTGTTCTCTGGAAACAGCAGCTCAGGCCTGTGAAGCACATCTACCAGTACTGACAACTCTGCCTGGACAAGAGGACGTAGGCGATCCTCTAAAGCTGATACTATGTCCTAGAATATAACCATACAAGATTTTAAACAATAAACACCTAGACATTAAAGACATCACAATATGGTCAGATAAGACTTCAGATTTTATTGTTTAGTAATTAACTTTAAAAAGGAAGCTCTGATTTCCAGCAGTCCCCCAGATGACTGACCATCTTTGTAGATGCTATTGTCAATATATAAGAAAAATGAGACTCATAGCAGCACTGTAACTCTGCGATAATGATCAGGCTATTTATGTTTACAAGAATTTACAGAAAGGTAGCACCGTTAACATTATGCAAAAATAAAATTATTCTCCTTTTCCTTAATGTTTAGAAAACTGTAGCTTAAAAATAAAACCACGTTTACCCTAACACTTAAACATGCAGAAAATATCGATACCTATGAAACTAGAGAGGAATTTTAATCAAATTAAAATGGACAAATAGACAGGAACGGATAAAGAGGGAGAAGATATTTCCACGAGACTGTGTTGGGCAGTGGTTTTACATTATGCAATGTAAGTTTACATAAAGCTAATTAGAACAGTTTGCCAGAAAAAGCTTTTGACCAAAGAATGAATCTTCAGAGATAAAGGTGGCATCCAAGATCACATGTTTTCAGTTGGAAGGGACCTTAAAGTTCATCCAGTTCCAACCCCCTGACATGGGCAGGGACACCTCACACTAAACCAGACTGCACCAAGCCCCATGCAACCTAGCCCTGAACACTGCCAGGGATGCAGCAGCTACAATTTCTCTGGGCAACCTGTGCCAGGGCCTCACCACCCTCACAGGGAAGAACAATTTCCTTATATCTAATCTAAATCTGCCCTCTTTCAATTTAAAGATAATTAATTTCATTTGGTATAAAAAAAGCCTTATTAACTGTCTAAAGATCTGAACACAATACAGCTATAACACATCAGTCTCTATTTCTAACATGAAGCATTATGTTCAGTCTTGCTAGCAAAACTTGCTTGTTTCAGGGAAAGACTGCAGCTGCAACTGGCTCACAAGAAACAGGCATCTATTTATTTCAACTTATGCAGTGGTTCTCAGGCAAGGCTGTGGCACCTTTCATTGTAGTGGGTTTTGGTGTACAAGGAGCAAAGCACTGGGTGAGTTTGGAAGGCTGTGATGCCAAAAAAGTCCTGTCTCAAAGAAATACACCATTAATGGCTGAACAAGAATACTTCAAGTACCACTAGCTTCAAATACCAGTATCTCCTAGGATGAATACTTCCATATCCATTAGCCATGCACATTCAATTACCTGTTTAGATACGATCTGATTTTACATACAGTATTACGGCATTATTATATTCACCATCAGCTAACTTGATTACCATGGGGCATTTTGACTACTTAATTTCCAAATGTCTTTCTACTGAGGAAATCCCTCCTTTTGTGTAGGTATGCCAGTGCTTATCAAAGGAGGAAGGGGTGCTGTGTAGTCACCTGTAATCTTTCAATTATGTTTCTATAATCCCTGGAAGCAGCGAGCACCGAGTCTCTGCGGGCAGCATTCCTTGCAGTCATTCGCCAGTTCATTGCAGTCTTCTGTACCAGGTTATGAGATTTCAGGAAGAGATTGTTGACCTGACTGTCCAAGTCCACAGGAATTGCAATTGCTCGGCTTTTTGCTGTAACAAGCAAGTTAGTGAGAACCAATTCCTTAAGCCCATGTATTACAGCCACCCCAAGAACAAGACAAACTCTACTTGCAGTTCCTTCTACAATCTCCTTCATATGCATTTTAAAATGCAATGCTCAATCCCTGTGTAAGGGGTCAGACCTCTGTGTAGCATTTATATATACATATATATATATATAAGGGCTTTCACACCTTAGGCTGTTTACTATCTTTAAAGTACAGGAGTAGGAATAAGTCCTTATACACACTCCCATGCTAACAAACATGCTACACACTCATGCTAACAAAAATGAACATCTATCCAAGAGGATTTGGCCTCATATCCAGTACAAATTACTCTTCTTGCTCCTAAAAATGGAACAAATTACTTGGAGGAGCAGCACAAAACTATTTCCTTGCTGCAGATCAATACGACTGCAGAGAGTTTTGAAGTTAAATGGGCAAAGCACTTCAGGTGACAGCGACAACACCTATTACTCAACCATGACAATGTATCAACATAAGTATGGCTTTGTACTATGCCTTGGCTCTGAGATATCTGCAAGTGGCACCTGCGAGAAGTATACTGCGCTTTCGTTCTGGAAGGGTGACATGTAAGCGGCAAATACTGGATGACCACGTTTGCAGCAGTTAGTTCTGATTACATCAGTTTCTTACCTACATCTGAGAGGACCCGAATGCAGCTTTCGACTGATGCCTTTTGGCTTGGCATTAACCAGTTGCAGTGGTACACTCTGAACACACCTTGCAGCAACTGTACAAACACAGGCTGGCGAGTCTAGAACACAAAGTTAAAGAAAATCAAACTCATCACACCATACTGAGACATATCAGCATCACCTTGAGGTATAATACCAGTTACCAGCTTCAGCCATGACTCTGCACACCAGTCATTTCTAACTGGTCTGCATCCACCTGTTAGGCAACTTCATGTTGTAGACAGCATATCTACCACACAGTCAGCAACTGAATGGAAAGGGTGGGAACAAACGCTGGAAGGGAAACATTAAATAGGTAGCTTCTAAAGCGTAAAGCCTCAGTAATTGAAGCTTGACTAAGCAAAGGAAATAAGTAGTCATCTTCATGAGTTTAATCAGAGTTATCAGCAAATCTGGCACACAGAGATTCCTCTGTTAGTGCTGACCAGAAGCTGACTCAATAGTCCACAGGTATATGGGGCTTTGCTCTTGGCTAAACAACAGTGCAGCTCCAGAGCTGAAACCTCATTATTGCAAGTACTATTAGCTGGTATCTAATATTCTGAAGAAACCAGCTGTGTGTGTGTTACTTCAAACACAGGTAGTAGTTAGTGGTAAGCACTGTAGCTGCTGCTATGGATCAAAATTAAGGCGTGCTTTTTAGCTCTGTATTTCACAGGGTGATCTTCCACTACACATAGGTGAGCTACTCCAACACACACATGCACATGAGCTCTCTTTCATCTTTGCAACTTCTCAACAACAGTGACCAAAACTCCGTTTGGTTTTGTACAGTAATTACTTAGTACAATTCATTTATTTTACCTGTAGAAGAAAGAGTATTTTAAATACTTCAAATGAACCTACATTGAGAGGGAATGCCTCGTGTCCCCGTGCCTACGAGCTACGTATGTTTCTATCAGCTAAGTGAACTACACCACAGTGCAAAGCCCACAAGACAGGAACCAGTGAAAAAATACCTCTTTTATTCTGGTCAAGATTAATGCCTGTTTGTAAGAAAAAAGTGGAGTTAGATGAAAAAGCCAAATTTATTAGGTAATTAAATGTATCAATTCATCACACAACACCATTATGAAATGTACGAAAAGGAGAATAAAAAAAATCAAGAAGCAAAAATTACTAAGAGGCAAATACCTATTATTCTTGCTAGAAATAAGCCAAACACCCAGAACATGTCAGGCAGTAGTATTCTCCAAGGGCAATGAAAATACCTGTGCTTCTGGATTTAAGCCACCCACATATCTTTTCAGTTCATGTTTAAAGACTTCTTGGCATTAAAGAGCTTCAAAGACATTTCATTTGCTTAAACTACATCAATAAATCAAATAAGAAATTTACTCCGTTTTCCATATGCCTCTAACTACACTTGTGAAGGAAAGCCTCGGGCAGCAGCACCCTCAGGGGCAAAACAGGCTAAATTGTACTTGTTAAAGAGGGAAAGTTTTAGACAGCTGTTCTTTGAAAAGACAAATTTATGTTCTCCTAATTTTATATTATTTGAACTGTATGACAGACGTACAAGGTGTTCCTTGAACAAGCAAGGTTGGTCCTGACTCAAAGGAGGTACAATTCACGTTAAACAAGCCATAACATGAAAAAGCATGAGATGAGATGATGCTCATATGGGAAGAAATGAGACGACAAGGTGCAGCAGAAAGGACAGGGAGTGACTGAATACAAAGGCCACACAAAGGAGAGTGACAAATGTCACTTGCTTACGGAGACAGCATCACCAGGTCAGGTAGTACTGGCTGCAGACTGCCCTGCAGCAGCTCAGACAGGAGGGAAAATTCCCACCCAGTGATGTACACCAGCTAGGTGGTCCAACAGGCTGTACTCAGATGGGAAAGTTCCTTGTTACGGACAAGAGTCATGTCAGGCAGGAAAAGAGAGAGAAACAGAGCTTTTAACTTAGAGATGTAGAGGAAAGATGAATCTAGGTAAGACAGAAAAACAAAGCTATCAACTGAGATGATAAAGAGAAGTTACTCCATCCTACTAGACAGAAGGAGAGATTGAGAAACTAAAGAAAAAATGCTGACATAAAATTAACAGTTGGCTAAAATATGATGGTAAGGAAGTGTATTCAAATGCTTTATGCTCAGGGATGACAATTAAAAGCATGACAGCCAAGGTATACACTACAGAGGGAAGAGAGAAGGTCAGAACTCCAGGGGCAAGGCTGACTTGATCTCAATTTTCTCTTTTCTTTTGATAAAAGTTCTGACAAACTAGCATGGAGGCTGATACCACAATAGTGGCTGACATCGTAAAGTCCATGAGGAGCAAAGCAACTGCTGCACTGCTCAGACTTGTGTGTGTTAAGACACAACCCTAATAAAGCTGCTCAGCCCAAACACAGCTGTTGCAGCTCTCTGCACACTAACAGGCCATACCCACACTTTGGCAATTTATGAGTATTTGAGCCAATCTGAAACACAGCTCTCTTGCCTTCAGTGTGACTACCTCCTTGTCTGAATAAGGAGGGCTGTTTAAACCTATGAGAAGCACAGCTGTGCTGAATGCTAAAAAGTTGTCTAGTTCAGGCTGGCCACTGGTCATCCAGATATGGGTTAAATACACATCCTGACTCAAGAAGGGCAGAGATACAAGTGGCCAATAAGGCAAAAGCAGGAACATTATTGCTCATACTGAGCAGAAAGTGTCTACCTGATGCACAGTCATGCAGCAGTTTTATGGACACTTCCCCAGAGCAGTGCAGTCACCTAGGCAACACACCGTGACCCAAAGGCTTAGCATGGCTTCTTTGGCTGACATCAAATTGCCAGATACTCTTTATGGCCACTAACCAGTTGCCTCCTACTGCGCTGCCAGTTGTGTTCAATTACAGACCTGAAGTTCACACTGTGAACAACTGCCTTGGGCATGATGAGGTTGCATCAAGTTTCAACAACTACCATACTCCAACTTCTGACAGACCTGCCAGGCACCTGACCACTCCACCCACACTCCTCCCAAAAAGTTATTTATGAATAAAAGAATGATGTTATCTTTGTGCTGCAATACAAATATTGGGGCAATGTCCTGACACTGCTGTTCTGCTGTGGAAATCTCTACCTTCTGTCACCCCACCAATGTTCTAAGCTTCTCCATGTTTCCCTGACTTTTAAACAAGACAATAACAGGACTCAGCTTAATGAAACACACTTGAACTCCTGGATTTTTATTTTTTTTTTTTTTAGTTTGGAATATTCATAAAGGAAATTAGAATCTTTCTATAAAAAGACGCTTTCTTTAAACAATCTATTTTGCACCCTCTGTAACACTCCTGTCTGAAAAGCCTGCCACCAAAACTTTATCTTCCTTTTACATGGCACTCTGGAGAACTCCTTGTTGCTGTGCAATTGCTTTACCACTGCTAGGCAGCTGACATAACATACTATCACTGAGCAAAATTGCTGCTTGCTCTCCTACACCTGCCCACATCATCTTATTCAACTGTACTCTGATCCATGGCTGCTAAGAGGATGACCAGAGCCCTCAGATACAACTGCAATACTAAACAGGGAAAAAATCCTTCACCTCCCTACTTATATTGTGATTTTCTCACCCAGAACCTGAGAAACCTCCAAAAAACCTGTGTGGTGTCAGTGGTAGTACAAAGCTGAATCCACTAATGAAGTAATGCCACTTGAGCTTCTCTAGAAAAAATGTTTGTACTCTGGTCTAAAACACTTTCCACTTCTGCAGCAAAAGAAACATCCCAATCACAATGAATACATATTTGCTCCCACATTATAAACACACGTGCTTCTGTTAAACTGACAAGTGGAACCGAAGTGGTATGAACATAATTGCATTGGCAGCATAATTTCACTCTTCTGTCCCTCCACGTTTTCCTACCTGCAAAGTAGTGCTCTGATCAGAGAATGGGGAACTGAAGAAAGTGGTGACTATGCTCATCACTATTTCTGTAACGTACTTCTCCAATATGGAGTCAGCATGCTTTCTGTCACTGGTGTTGTTACAAGCCTGCAAGAGAATTCATTCTTAGGTCAGACACAGCTCAACCATAGTAGATTAACAAGCATTATAAACTAGCATTCTTGATTTCACATTGCTGTAGTCACAGCAATTCCATACCACAATGGTATTTATGACAGTTGGGTCTCTGGATTACCAGCATATCCCAAAGCAAAAGCCCAACATTATCGCTGTTTTGGTGTGTTGGCACATAACATTTTCTGGAGGAAAGAGAAACCAGAGTACCTTAGAGAAAAGAAAGTAGTAGAATAGGGAGAACTGAGGTGTAATGCTTTCGTATGGGGAAATACTTGGAATCCCAGGCAAAAAGCCACATGGCCAAACACATGCCAAGGTTGGAAAAATTTTGTCTTGACCTGCCAAAAAACGTCAACTATTGCTTGGGAAGGAGCTCACGTATCCTGGCCAGAATAAGCAGGCCAGGTGGCAGAACAGAAAAAGGCATTAGACAAAGGAGCAGGGTGTGGGGCTTTTCTGAGGTTTGGTTTGTTGGTGTTTGGGTTTTTTTTCTTTTTTAAAGGAAAATATTAATGTGTTCCATGGAATATGACTAATGAAATCCACAGGTATACGGAAAAGAAGGCACATATAAATATGAAGGAACACGGTATTCAGGGTACTTACTGACTTGATGCACTGTTATGTCTTACTCGTACTGCTCTATACTAAATAGGTTCATTTAAGCTTTCTGAATTCAGTTCCTAGATACAGAAACCATACCCGACAGATGTCAACCAGGAAGTTCTCAAATAGCTTCCACATATGATTACTGGTGTAAATCTCTTTCATTTCTACTTCTGTGTCGACATAGCAATGATTCAAGAAGTTGATGTATGCAATTTTGACCTAAAAGCAGGGAAAAGAACATTACCATTGGAAAATAAAAACCTGAATGCTATTATGAATGAATATAATGTCACATCAAAACTGCTATATAAATAATTTGTAATTCTACTTCTTCCTTTTATTTAAGCACCGGTGAAATTTAATGCCATGAATAGCAAGACATCATCCAATAAAAAACACCAGGATAACTGCAGACAAAACGTCAGCATAATAATCATTTCCAGCTCTGCAGAACCATCTGTTCAAGGTTAGCAGCATACTCCATAAACCTCTCTGCCTCAAGAACCCTATAAAATAACCAAGTACAGCATCACATCCCCATTTTAAGGGCAGGGAAACAAGAATAAAAGGATTTAACTATCCAGATTGACTGGGGCTGCTGACAGCAGAACCAGGGAAGGAATCCAGTTTCTCAGCTCACGGCTTGCTGTCTACCTGTACCACCACTCTTCCCTGGCCAGACTCAGCAACAGTGAATCTCTCACCCAAAATCAGCATATTTCAAGTAGATACAGGCCAGTGCCTTCAAACAGCCCTCACCTCAGGTATGCAATCCTCATGGGTTACTACCCTAACAATGTCATCCAAAGGAAGAAGGGAGTTGCATTTTATTTCTGTGTAGACATTTTTGCCTTCTGTGCACACAGCAAGCAGTTCTACTAAGTGGATGTGGTACATCAGAGGGCTGTTTTCATCCATCCGATCCCTCTCTGATCTCATCATTTGCACCAAAGTCTGGAAGGAGGCTCTGTCATTGTAAAACACTAGGACGTCTTCTCCTGCATTCACCAGCTACCAAGAAAGAGAAATATTCCATCAGCAGATCAAAGCCCATGCATCTCAACACAGCATCCTCCCTTAATCTAAAGTCTGACTGTTACAGTGCAAATCCAGATTAGCTATTCTTTAGACATTTAAAAGGAGCACTGCCCACCATGTCAGCTGGGCATTCCTCTTGCGCTGCCTTCATAGAGGGCTTCAGTATGACATTTTCTCTTAACGAATTTACCACTTCTGAGCTGAAGAACTTCAAAGTCAATCCAACTGACTGCTTAGACAGAAGTTGTGCCAAGAAGCTTGTGACTTTCCATTGTGCTTTTCTATTTCACATACATTGCCTCAGCTGACTTTTTAATACAGCTAGCTGTAGACATATTGCTTTGGTCAGAGGAATGCCCCAGGGACATGCTGGATGGGAGGACTGCAGGGCTCAGTAATTCCACCCTTCTGAACAAACATCATCAATTTTCCAAGGCTAGCAAGTGACATGTTAAGTCACACACTGAAGATTTCTATCAGCTTCACATTTGAGACCTGGACGGCCACATTTTCAGAGCAGTTCAGTCCTCCTGTAACTCCATAAAGAGAAGGAGAATGAGCAAACCAAGTGTGGGTACTTCTGATCACACAGGTAGAGGGATCTGGGGCTATCCTCCTGCAGGGCTTGTGGCAAACAGCTAGCTAAAATGCAGGAGGCAACTCCCTTTTTTCAGCAGCTGCTGACCCCTGTGGAAGCCAATTACTGAGCATCTCGCAAACTTAACTCACAGTGAGAAGCTCACAAAACCCTTTTTGAACTGAATGACAAAATATGGCAGACCTTGGATCGATCTAGTACAACTGATAGACAAAAGCCAGATCTTGACAAACCTGATCCTTGGGCTCCCCCTGCTGAGGAGGCCAATAAAAATCCAGACTTGGAAATACACTCGATGTCAAACAGATCACATCCAAAATCTAACTTAAAGGGATTTATTCACCTTTCTCTTACCTCTCCCTTCTACCCCGACAGCCCAATTTCCCAGCTGTCTACATACCTAAACTTATGAAGACCCTCAGACTATTCCCCCTTCAGTACTAAACATTTGAATACATAGATCCTGGTAAGAGAAGAAATCCCCATCAAAATACTATTTCGGTAAAACTTTCCTTCTGTATTAGTGATCATGAAATTACACCATTTCTTTTCTAGCCAATTTTGCTACAGAAAGGCCCCATTGCTTCATTAAGCCCACCTACATGCTACTGCATAGAACCCTGGAAAGTACATTGTAAGTATCATTAACGAAGCAACCACTTGCTGTACCTATGGGTGAAGAGCTCAGAAAGCTTTCGGTCACAAAAAAGCCTGTGCTTTCTCGTAGCTGTATGCTCTTTTTGCATTGTGAGAGCTAACTGTCAGCTTCTTGGCAGTCCCAGAAGCGAGAGGATCAATTTGTCATTTTCACCAAATGGTATGTGAAAACTTCTGTTCAGACCTTGCAAATCTCTGCAGCTCTCACCTCAGCCATTACCATATCTTGGCATTTCTTAATGAATTTTCCTTCCGCCTTGACAATTGTCTGCAGGAACTTTATGTACTGAACGTTTCTGCCATGCGTTTCGATACAGTGGACAAAGTGTTGAACAACGCGTTCGTTAATCTCGCTGCAAAGCTGGAAGTTGTTCATGAAAATGTGCTGCATTGTTACTGCTTCCAGAATCTAATGGAGGGGATGAAAGAAACAAATCAGAGACAAACCAACCAACCCCACACAGAGGTCAGGACAAAGTCAACACTCCTGCAGAGTGCAGGACCGAAAAGAACATTTCTGAGGACATGATCTTTCAGCACACTGGCTTATTGTAGTTTCTAAGTCCTCTTCAGCCTCCTGAACTTTCTATACTGGTCCTAAACAAACAGTTCTTGCCAGCTTTTGAGGTTTTAGAATGCGAACAGAATGTGACCCCTTCAACCAATCTTGCATCAGAATAGGCCCAGAGGCAATCACCAAAGAGAATCCATTCTCATTTCTTGCTAGGAAAATAAATCATGACATAAGGTTATTCTTACCCCTGGGTTAAGGAACAGGTTTATGTGTTTGTGCAGCAATGCCTGGTTCTGTTGGTTCCCAGCACAGAAGTTCTGTAAAAACTCGTGTGCAAGCTTCATGATCTCCTGCATCCTCGTGTCTTCAGCCTGTGATTGCATGACAAATAAGATAGGGTTAAAAAGATTCTGAAGGGTCACTTTCAGGTGAGTACTGGATGAGCAGCAGCTCCAGCTCTGCAAGGGAACTGTCACGTCTCTCACACCCCGAAGTAAAAACAAACCTCCACCCAGTTCACAGACATTAAGGATGAGTTTGGCCTGCTCCACAGTTTTAGAGATCATCAAAAATAAAGACCATAATAGAAATTACAGTAGTTTATTCTCTAAAATTGCATACTCCGTGGTCAAGCCTGCCAGCAACGTGCTTTAGTCACTTTTACACTTCTGAACATACCAGTACCTTGGCCAAACCACACATCATCACCTTAGGGCTACACAGGAATATTGCCATGTTCCACTGAAATGCATTTCAGCAGCAACAGATAGGTAGTTCATGGCAAAGAAGAGATGGAAAGTTATTATTGCAACAGTTAAGCCCAATTTATATTTACTGGAATCTGCACACTACTTGCATGCTTCCAAGTACAGTTCAGGAACTGATGCCTTTCCTCTGACATCACTATGGATTACCAGTCTACTGATGGTATAAAATTGAGTTTGGAAAAATTAGTGTCTGTTTTTATTTTTAAGGAGTTTCATGTATTTCCAAGGGTAAAACACCTTCCCCAGTGCCTGCCCAGTATGTCTTCATATGCATAGGACAGAAAGGTGACAAGAGGTGTTGGAGGATGTTTTTGCTACTGATTTTTTACCAGAATATGAAGCAAGACAGCATGAGACTTACCTGAACATTAATCAAAGCTACTGCCTAGAATTACTGGTTCTCAGTAGAGTTTCAAACAGAGGACAGCAGAGTGACTAGGAAAATGTGAAAAGCTCCCTCACCTATGCAATGATGAGTACCTGTCACCTGTGACTAATGGACAGCCAACACAATGAACTTAAGAGTGTGCTTTGTCAGCACAATGCAGTGCTGTGCAAGTTCAAACTGTACAGCAGCCGGTCAAAGTGGGCTTCTAACTGCACCACTGACATTACATGGAACTCTGATACAGCTAGTTATGAAGAGCAAACCATGCCTGAAGACCTATTTATTCAGTTCTAAGGGGTAGTCTGGGTCTCTGCAACTGGGAGGGTCTCTGTTTAATTACTGGTCAGACCTGCTGATAAATCCCTGAGAGACCAAGCACCCTCATTTCCCTTCGTGTTCCCAGGATGACTGTCATAAGACTACCTCATGGCAACAGCTTGCTTCCACCAACATAACTTAAACTCAAGGCAGAACACATCTTCCATGAAAAGCTGACAGTTCAGCCTTGGTCTTACTCTGAGCTACAAAGGACAAGTATTTCTCCAGGGAACAGCATTATACACTGTATATTCAAAGATTTAAAACACACAAAGCTTATATAAGCTCCCTGTCAATTTCAAAGCATGGACATTTCAGACTATGAGGCTATATAAAAGTTTCCACAAATCCAATATAAAGGCAGAAGGTTCACAGGAGGTATTAAATGCCCATCAATATGACATGAAGCAAGGTGACAGCCATACAGAAACCCAACCTTTTCATAAGGGATCTGCAGCAGCTCCAGCACAACCGCATGAGCTCCCATGTTCCTCAGAAGCCGCTGCTGCTGTTTACGGCTTTTCCTTACCGAGGCGCTTTCCTGAACACAGAGCTTGCTGAGCCGCAGCAGGATCTGGGAAAGAGACTTGGTTTAGAGCCAAGATTCTGGGTTATATTTTAGAGCACATCAGGTGGCTGTTACACAGCAGCAACACTGAAGAATATATCTGCATGGACCAGAATGGCTTTAGACAGCAAAATCGTATCTTGGGCTTTCAAGGAGAAGAGGTAAAGGGACATATGGGGACAGAAGACAGTGACAGCATCTACTACCACCTCGAGCATTAGCCACCATTCTCCTCACCACCCCTCCAGGGACACATCAACCATCACAGCCCTGCACCACCCAGCATGGGCAAGGAAAGCAGTTCACCGGTCTGGGAACCATCCGTGGCACCTCTGACCGGGGCTGGGTCTGCACAACTCAGCCATATCAAGTGAACCCAGCATGCAGCTCCACAGTACAGAGCCATAGTCATCATTAGCTCACATCAGTGCCAAAGCATGCTCTTGGTCTGGTATTTTTTAAACCAAATGAAATCTCAATATCACAGTGGGCTTGAGTGCAAGGTACTTAGGACAGGGCAAATGAAATAGCTTCTCCACCTGCTTACTTTGTAGCCTTTAACAATAAAAATATTGTGTTACCATTGAAACAGCAGCAAAAAGTCACATTTCTGACTTCTCCATTCTTAAGGAAAGAATACACGTCGTGCTTATTATATTCCTGGCTTCTCATTCAAGTTGGGATATGTTATTACTCAGCAAATAGTTTCCACAATGGAAGAGTGACTCAGACTTTCCTGGGTGCCTCCCTCTGGCTGCAGCTCTCCAGAGCTGTGTTACTCATTTACACTTCCATTTCAGTACCAAGAAGCAAAACGTTACCTCTTTTACTACACGGTAGTTGTAGCTGCTAGTACTTTCAGGCTTTTGGGACTTGCTGTGGCCTTCCTGAGGATAAAATCAGACAAGTTAGTAGTAACTTACACTATTGTGTTCATTAAGGGTAAAGTGACTGGTTCAGGATAGTGGCCACTCTCTTCTTGGGCAGGGGAGTCACTGCAGTTTTCTAGACAATCTCAGAAAAACATACAATTATCCTGTCAAAGTCACATTGACCTCTATAACAAATGAGGGCAGGATGATTTCAGAGATAGCAACCTCTTGTCTTTTCCTGTGCTTGTCACACTCTGCCTGTAATCAAGTATCCTCACAAAAAACTTCCTACCTTCTCTTTGTCTTTACTGTTTATTATTAAACCATCATTGCCCAGATATGAAGAGGTGCCTCTCTATGCACAGGGAAAGCAACAATTAAATTACTTTGATTTACTTCCAACAATAAATGTTCATAACCCAGGGACTATTTCTTGAATTCCCTCACCCAGTATTTTCTATTTGATTGCAAATTACACGGAGGCAAAAGGTATTTAATTAGTTCTAGGCCAGGTATGTATGCCAAGAAAGTCCCATATTAGCAGGTGCAGATAAAGCACTGTTCTCTTCTATCATAGCACTGACCTTACATTATTTGTGATACTTTTCACCATACAAAGTATATGCAATCTGTCAGTGCTGAAAGGACACAACTTGGGAGCCAGGGCAAACCCAAACCAACTGCTCTGCTAGAGACTAAAGATGACACTTCAGTGGTTGCTAATCCTGAGCAGTGTCCACTTGAGACTAACTGGCATCAACTAGACCAAGTTCTTCTCTTATTCTTGCCTTAACACAAAAGCAACACAGATAGCCTCACCAGGCTCTGCAGTGTGCTAGAAAATATTCTTTTTTGTCACAGTTCTGGAAAGTTACATCTTCATAAAATATTAACACGTGAATTTGTGCCAACACAATCTAATTACCTCCTTTTTCTTGTGTTCATTTTCACCTTGCACTCCATCCATAGTCTCATCAGGACCTTGGCCTTTGTACACCCAAAGCTCCGATTTCTCCACAATAGACCTCAGCTGGTCCAAATCTTGTTTTATCTGCTTGTAGTTGTCAACATCTTGGCTGGTAACAAGCAGTTGAACCTTACATGAATGCAATCCATTAGTTGAACAAAAGGATAGTTTTTAGCTGCAGCACATACATTCAGAGGAGAAATAATGCTTTGAGGACACACACATACCTGCTTAAAAGCTTGAAGGACTTCTTGTCTCTGACTAAAGTGCCGGAAGAGAAGCTGAAGTGCCCCGGACACCAGAGGAGGATAATCATGCATTGTTAAATGTAACAAAACTCTCAGAAACGTTCTGCCACCATGATCATCCAAATCCAGTGGTGTGTTCTCCTCACTGAAAACAGAGTGTAGGAGTTAACTAGCATATTGAACTGAATGTCCCAACAGGTTCTTCAGTCCAACCAGTGGTGGCAGAAAACCTTTTCTTTTGTCACTTTTAAGTAAGGGGGGAAATTTATCCAATCTTGTCTTAAGACACATCTGGGGCTTTCAGTGTCCTGCTTATCAGGGAAGCTATTCCAGAATCTAATCATGGTTCATTCAGTTTACATTATCCAACTTAAACTTTTTTTGTGTCAAACTATGCCAAAATATTTGTCCCTGTGTCAGCCTTCACCTCATTGCTCAAATATTTCTTGCCTATTCCTGGTATTAATCTTCCTCACTATTTAGGTAATAAGCCTCCATCTCAGTATACAGATTGCAATGCTAATCATGTCAGGCACATGAAATTCTCTTCTTCCCTCTTTCTATTCCAAGCATGAGAAACTCATAGGTTTTTATTTTTCTGGATCTTTTCTGTATTCTGCTTCCAACTGAGTCTGCACACTTACAGTAAAAAGTCTGGTTATTAATTCTCTAAGTGAATCTTTCTCTCCTTTTTACCTTCATTTCAGTAATCAATTATCTGAAGTTTACAGAATACAGCTGTAGCTCTCAGCAGCTAAAGGACAAACTCAAGTACTTGAAGTTCGTTGCTAACTTGCTGATCTGTGATTTAAGAAAGGCTATAAGCTGCATCAGAAGGCGGGCAGGTATAGAAGGTAAAGCTTGCTTTTTGTTCTGTCAAGCATATAACCTGAAACAAAGTTGTAGCAAAGTGGGGTCTCTTCTCCTAAGTAACAAGCTACAGGACAGAAGGAAGTGGCCTCAAGCTGTGCAGGGGAGGTTTATACTGGATGTTAAGAAGAACGTCTTCTCTGAAAGGGTTGTCAAGCATTAGAACAGGCTGTCCTGAGAAGTGGTGGAGTCACCAGCCCTAGGGGTATGTAAAAGACATAGAGACATTGCACTTAGAGACATGGTTTAGTGGTGGACTTGGTAGTGCCAGGTTAATGGCTGGACTTGATGTTCTTCTCCAACCTAAATGATTCTATGATTCTGTGTGCAATTTAATGCTGCATTATACAAACAAGGATGGCTAAATATATATCTGTGCCAGTAGAAATCCAAATCCTTGCCTACACAAACTTTTCCACTGAAGATTTTACTGCAGCATTCAGCTTAGATGCAAGATGCACTAATCCTCCAACTTGACTTTCACCCACGCAAGTAAAGCCCTCCCATGAATATCTTTCTGGTGAAGGACACTTATGTCCCTCACCTGTGGCTTTAAATCCAAACAGACACTACTTTGAGCTGTATCAAAGGCATTTCAGGAAAATGAAGCCTAAGTTACTGTGCCAGCCGTTTCCAACCTTCTCCCAGTTACTACCTTACTTTCAATTTCTCAGGAGCCCCAAGACTTGCAGCCTGGCAACTCCTGAGCTACCCCATGGTTAGCACCAGTGAAGAGATACTTTCCTTCCACCAAAGATCCCCTCGGCTTGTTCTTCAATATGTTCGAAATCTAGAGCTCCTGAGAAAATAAACACGACAAATATGTCAGAGTTGCACCAAAGATGTTTTTGCAGCCTAAAAACATTTTAACTGGCAAGTGGTGATGTAAGTGTAAGCAAGGGGGTCATAACAAGCTGAAAGAACGCTGAGAAATTTCTGAAGCTGCCTGCTAAGGCAACATAAGACAATTAATTAACCTGTTCCCAGCTCACAAGTTAAAGTGTGCAGTAATTTCAGCAACATCCGAGCTTGTTCCTCTCCTGCCTATTTTTAGATTGCACCACCATCATTCCAGGACACTGATGGGACATGGTGACATTCAGAGGGGCCACCCACAAAAAAAATGCGAAACTTCAGCTTTGAGAAGTTCTAAAGTAATAAATTCAGCAATGACAGCGATACCCCTGTGGCTCTATAGACAAAAAAGTCCTTGCATTTTTCAGTATAAGAGACATTACCACAGGGGCAATGACCAATATGCTGAAATTACAAAATGGAAGCTATGAGACGGACTTGAGCTCTCTGCATTTCACAAGGATTTGCCAAGGGGAATTGAAAGAGAACACCGGGCTTCTACATCCTTGCCAAAAATGTTTACCCCCTCTCTTTCAAAGTTCAGCTCACTCAAAGAGATCTTGCTCTCCCCACCAG
Organism: Melopsittacus undulatus; assembly: GCF_012275295.1. Taxonomy (NCBI): domain Eukaryota; kingdom Metazoa; phylum Chordata; class Aves; order Psittaciformes; family Psittaculidae; genus Melopsittacus; species Melopsittacus undulatus. The sequence goes on along the minus strand of NC_047535.1, from coordinate 34,647,471 downwards.
CCCTGTTTCCAAGGCCCTGGAACCCCAGGGGCTGCTGGACAGGCAGCCCAAAGAAGAAAGTGAACACATCCCTTTGAAGTGAGATCAAAAGAAACAGTCTCCTCCCTTTGAAGACTTCACATCTAAACCACATTTTATTATCTTTCTCCTTTGCATCTCGAGATACAGTCCCCAAACCGAGGAAGAAACACTGTTTGATGTCTAATAAGTTGCACTTTTAAAGCCCAGTTATACTTACATAGTACAGGTCCTAACTAGGGGACACTTTCTCCCCTGGAAAGCCTTATAGCAACTGACAGCACCTCATTTACCCAGTCCAACAACTGCCCTGCTTTCAATTAAGAACAACACTGGACATGACAAACTCCTCAATGGCTTAACTTTCATACCCTTGTCTGGCAGCACTGAGATACAGACACCTCCCAGTGTCTTGCTTTGTTAAAGAGAAATCTGGAAGGGGTGTGGGGGGGAAGTAGAGGCATCAGTCCAGGGGGAAGGGATGGATGAAATCCAGTTACTTTGTGGACCCTTTTCCTCCACCCAGAAATATTAATAGAAAAGATCTGAGGTTGATCACATGATAATGTTTAGTTCAGGTTTCCTTTAAAGGATGCATCTCAGGCTCTTGGTCACACTACATACGGAAAAAAGGAGGAGAGAGTACAGATCAATCCTGGCTTTTGCTTGGGGTACTTCAAAATGATCCCTACTCACTATTCCCACTGCTAGCGGAGTACTCTGCTTCAGTGGGACCATTTATCTGCCAAAGCAAGACCCTGAATCAGTTAGTTATGTAGCACCTCTAAGATTAAAGAGTCTTCCCTAACCCACACAAACTCATCTTTCAAAATAACCAACCTGGTACATTAGCTGACATTTCTTGAGTACTGCTTCCAGTGGGCGATTCAGACATCTGGGCATTGCTTTCATCAAATTCATGTTTAAATATACAAAGCAGGCAGGAGATTCTGTAGTCCAATCTCACATTCAAAATAAACTGATGAAACAGAAGTAGTAAAAATGTTGAAGTAGCTTGCCTGTTTCCAGCATGTGTACAATTCACACATAATGCAGTGCTACCAACATGCAAGATCAGTGTAGTAAAGATGCGGATTTAACTTGGCCAGGAAATAGCAAGTGTTTTCTTAAAAATCCCCAGAATACAGTATTATTTTTCCAGTCATTTCAATTAACAGATGATATACACACAGGAACAAACACTTAGAGAAGATTTTGGCAGAGTTTTGGTCCCTCATTACTGCCCAATGGAGGCAGCTTCACCTGACTCCCTGGGAAAGGAAAGCAGCATTTCTATCTCTGTTCTGAGACCAGCAGGAATCTAGCAGACAAGTGCTGCCCTCCTCCTTGTGCTGGCTCCCAGGGATCTGTGGCAGAGGAAGCTGAACATGAGCTGCCAAGAGCCAGGCTGCTGCCACAAGCACAGCAGAGCAGCAGCCACCAGCTCAGATGGCATTAGCTAGTGCCAGTGAAAACTCCAGTGTAGCAAAGACCACTTTCTTGGTGGTCTTCCTCCCTCTTAAGGAAAGGAGTATAATGTAAAGAATATTTACAGTTCTCTCAGATTTAGGAGAAAATAAATGCTTAATGCCAGTTTTAACAGACCATGGGAACAGGGGGAATACTGGCACACTAAAATATCCCACTGCACATGCCAGGCCATAAGAGAAGTTCTGGCTTTAACTAAAATTAGCAGTGGTGAAAGGAAGTGAATCGAGCCTCCCCTACGTGGTGCATCTGCTGCTGAGGGGAAGGGCACAACCCAGCTATGTGCGAAGCCTCCCACGGGGGCACAGGGAAGGAACACCATGGCTTTCCTGCTGCTTCGCATACTTTTCGCCCACAAGGCTTTTGCAGCATTCTGGCCTCCATGAACTTGCCCATAAAGTTACCAAACAGAAAAGGGACTCCTACACTAAGGGAAGGAAGATGGATTTCAGTGCAGTAATTCTGTGGCAACATCTAGATTGAGGAAATGCTAGGAAAAGGGGGAGGAAAAAGGTAAAATCCCCAGAAAACCAAAACCAACTTTTCTCTTTGTGTCCAAAAGACTTGGGAGCAAACAAGTGAGGAAAGCCAGAGGTGGAAGATACAGAAAGGCTGGAATGTACATGGCTAAAAAACATTTCAGGCTGATGGCTGTATGAAGAGGAGTCTTCCCTTTCCTTGGGGCACTCAGCAAGGTGGGCCTGTAGACTCTCCGTACTGTAGACAGTAAGGTGGAAAATGAATGTTCCACTTCAGCAAGACGGGTATTTACAAATCACTGTTAAATTCACAGATGTCTATTGCAACCTTATTCCTATTAAATTGTTTCAGTAATGGCATGATATTGTCACACAAGTGCTGCACGCCTGAAAGTCACCCTTGTAATGCTTCACTAGTTTAAGAAGCTCATATAAGGCAGAAATGAGTTAAAAGGCAGCATGGCACTATATTGACACTTACATTAAAGGTATCACAAGATGCTATGCTAATGTGCATTGCTAGTACCTGAAGTATTTCAATGATCTTCAGCTTTGTGTCCATTACCAGGATGTCCTCCTTCTCTGGTTCGGTCTGCTTGACATTACCCTCAGGAGCAGCAGCAAGCGGAGTCATGGGCAAGAACCCACCACCTCTGAGCACCACCTGGGTCATCAGCTCACCAACTCCATGGATTGATCTCATCACATTGCTCCCTTCAGAGAGGTAGGTAAACAGGTAAAGTTATGATGGTGTAATGGGACTGCATTAACAGGGCAAGAACCCTTCACATCCTATGAAGAGAAATTGTCCCAACATTATAAACAAGGAGGTGGACACCTAAATCCCTGGAAGAGATGGAAGTCAAAAGAAACACTGCAGTACTTTCAGAACCTCCCTGCCCTCCCTCCCCCTCTTTCATTTAGGCATTAGTCAGCTTTACAACCAAGCCGTGGACAGAAATAAGCGGAAGATTCCAAACCCACACTGACATTTTGAGATGAACTAGACACCACCAAAGAACGATCTGTTCTGCCAATCGTTTTTCAGCCTTACCTTTACTTTCCTCGCCTTTTGCCATCTTGGTAATAGGGAAGATGGTAGTGATGTGCACACAGTCTAATATAGCAAGGAGGATTTTGGTTAGTCTGAGGAGGTCACAGAAGTTGTAGAAACCAAAATATATCAGATTTCTGGCTAAGTTAACAACCTACCAAAATAATAACAAAAAGCCTGATTAATACTAAGTATTTTGCTATCATGATCAAGTTGTCTTAACACAATGAAAAAAACAAGAACCTGGCTATGAGTCATATTCCTATAGTACCTTGCAATTCCCTAAGACTGTACAGGTCTACATTTTATCAGAAAGTTTTCTACTTGCCTACAAATATTGCAATGACAGGAGTAAAAGTCTGTATCTACAATTGATATTCTATAGATAAAATCATACTGCATTTGTCTCATTGCAGAAAAGGTAACATAGGTCAAGACTAGAGGGAATGTTTTTCATGGTTAAAACTCTTACAAAAAGCCCCCAGTCATACATCTAAAGCTTACTGCTACCACGTTATAAAGTTTCCCCACAAGTCTTCCACATGCACTGCTTCAAGATCCACACACAGTAATTTCACTTACACTGCAAATATTTAACATTGCCCCATTATCTGAAATATATTCCCTCAAATACATTGGGTTTGTTCTTTTTAATGAAATATCATGTCTTTTCTTAAATTAACAGTTATTTAGGGAATGCTATTGCATACATTTGCTTCATTTTATTTTATTTACAGACAATTCTAATGGGTCAGTAAGTTACAGTTCTCTTCCTGAGTAATACTTTAAGCTCTAGAGACTGTGCATGCAGAAACAGTGTTCAGTATCTGAGACTATTTATTTCAGTAAAGCTTGACTTTGCAATAACACCGAGAGTACACAAAGTAAACAAAGCTGCTGCAAATCTCAGACATAAGCTCACATTCACTACTGTATTTCAAGAACCACCATTGCAAACTCACAAACTTCAGCAGGGTTTGCTTGCATGAGGAGAAAAGGCTACGGTAAAAAGGAGGAGCCTGCCAGGCTCAGCACTCACTAATTAATTACTTGTCAATCTACTTGGTCTTGGAAAAAAGCACCAACATTCCATGAAAAATGATAATAATAAAAAAAAGGATAAAACCAGAACTGGATAGCTACCTCAAAAGTGAGCTTATTTTTCTCTTTATCAGAGAAAGGGAACCTCTGACACACCACATCTCTTAAATATTCCTCTACAAATTCCATTGTTTGTGCAAATCTCTCCTTAATTTCATCTTTGGAAGTTCCACTGCTATCATAGCTGAGGAGAAAAACAAAACAAAACAAAACAAAAAACAAAACAAAACACAAAACTTAGCATGCAAATACACAGGGCTCTTTTCCCCCGACACCATTTTGCATTGGTTTGTCAAAATCTACTGAGAGTTAAAGGCTGTTAAATAATTTATCCGAACAAGGGAGTCAGGAAGCTGACACCATAATTTCCTGGCTTTGGCTGCTTTATCCCATATGCTCATTTTGCACTATTTAAAAAAGCCTGAGGAAAACAAAAAAGAGTATTTTGTCCCAATAACTGAAAAAAGAAACCCTCATTATTTTGGTGGAAACAATGACAAGCTATGTACAACATTAAGGAGAACGGATGTGGCCACGAGATGCTGACTGTGGATGTTATTATTCTTCCAAGTAAAATCCAATATATATGCAAAGCAGAAATTAACTTTTCTTCAGACAAATTCTACGTGTGTTTCTCAGCACGTGCAGAGAGTATTGAAAAAAGAATCCCCACCACTTTTCACTGACTACTTCTGTTTTCCCATTTGATCACGTATCACTGAGTAGCCTCTGCCAGAGCTGAAGCCGTTTGTTTTTCTATTTTGGCATTTAAAGCTGAATATGATCTACTGCATCTCTCTCAGCAAACTAGGCTAGCAAGGAGAGAAGGGAGAGAAAACCAGGAAACCACTAAACACCATTATTAATACTGACAAGACTCAGATTCCTAACACTTAACATGGTTTTAAATGTACTTCTCTCCAACTGAAAAACTGAGTTCTGAACAGTTGAAGTAGTATAGATTTTAAATTATCTGTACTACAAAGAGTTAATACAAGCCTATGGTCAAGGAATCACATCTCCAGTCTAGCTGTGGTTTTGCATAGGTTTTTCACTACTGTATCAGAGTATTTTCCATTGGAAGTTAGGGAATGTGACTGTCTCCAGCTCGTTACTTGCTTCAGCATCTTCCCCCCTTGGTTTTGCTTTTGATTGTGTGAACTACCATATAGACTATCTGCCTTGACGAGTCTATAATCATGTAAGGCAGGAAGAAAAATGACACAGTTCTCCCTTGCTTTCACCTCCTAAGGTCACCTGCCACATCACTCAAATCAGAGCCAGAGCATCACTGTGATCACTGTGCATTTTGGAGACAAACCCCTCCTCCCTCATAGCTTACACCATAGACATACAGGAAGGTTATTTTGTTCTCGGGATAGTTCTCTCCAGCAAACATAAGGCAAATGAAACCATGGGATTAGAATACATTGTGTGCTTTTTATTATTTTTCTGAATTTTAAATCAGAAACAGCATAAATAACGCACGAGTTGAGAGCTGATCTGGTTTTGTTTGTAAAGAAATCACAAATGATGTAATTTCCTTTCCCACACCATTCCGGCACATACTTACTCATCAATAGCAATTTCAGAAGGTATTTCAGACCACAGACGAGCATACTTCACTGGTGTTACTTGTTCCTGGGGGTCACGATCAACATGCATATGAAGCATCAGCCGGCAGAAAGATGCCCTTAGATCATATGGCAAGTTTTCATCAGACATGCACCGAAGAATGAGGTCTACATCCAACTGGCCAGATATTTCATTTATGGCTAAGTACTGTCGATCAAGGCACATTCTAGCAAAGAGGTTTAGTTGGTATCTTCAAGGGAAAAGAAATACATAAACAGCTTACATTTTAATTTCCAGAACATCCACTGGGTGTAGTACTGATATATTCTTATGTATTAACAAATCCATCTTACATTTTCCAGGAATATGGGTAATACTTATTATAGAAAGAATAAAGTCCTTATCAAACACTACTAAAAGGTAACACAGTGGATAAACAGAATAAAAGGAGTAATCATATTTTCCAGAGAGTTACATAGAATTAAGTAATGCTGTTTAGGAAAGCCACAGAAGAATCCAAAGAACACTTAGAACAACTCAGCCTAAACACTGTATAAGACTAAATGTTTTTTACTGATGCTGGAGCCACAGTTATTCAGTGAGGTAAAACCCTAGATGACTACAGAATCATTAAAAATTAGGTACCTTATGAAACAACTATTGAGCTCTGCTCCCTTTAGGGAAAGAATTAGTAGAGGAAAACCTAAACAATTCCTAAGATATTCAGTCCATGACCTGAAAGCAAGCAACTGGCATTTAAAGTCATGCACATTCAACAGACTCATTAATTAACCCCCAGACAAAAAGCACATGTCCAACATTCATGAGTATTCACAAAGGCTTGTGTTGAATAGCATCAGCTGTGAGGTTTCCTAAAGAAATTAGTATTTAATTGAGAGCAGACTCCTTTTCACACTCAGCACTCCTCATGGGAATTTGACCAAACTGTGTTCTAACCCCTTGTTTTAAGTATGTTCACAAGTATATAATGTAGACTAAAAGTAATTAACATTTTATATTCTATATAAAAGCAAGTGGTCTCCCTTCGACCTCAGCCTTCCAACAGGCTCAGAAACACATATTAGGAAGTCTTCTGTAAGACCCAGTTCAATGAAAGAGATAATGCAAAATAAGGTAACTATTAAAAAACACAATCCACTTGTACTTTCTGCATCACCACAATCGAGTTTGTCAAGCTACTCTCAGAAGTTTATAACCCAGACACAGGAATTTGGTCTGGGCTGAAACCTGATCTTACACCACGCCAAGAACTCTGTGTCTTCTCAAGTCATCTGGAAACATCCCTTCACGTTAGAAACTGCTAAAAGCACAGCTTAAGCTGTACAAGAGAGCACAGCACATAAATCAAACCGAACGTGTGGCATTTTCATAACTTCACTGCCCTGCTGAGAACTACAGGGACACTAGAAGCTTTGAGCTTACAGAGACATGTAGAAGGCAGAATGAACAGCAGTGACTCCTTTAAAATCAAAAGCAAAGCCATAGGCATGCTCAAATCCTATTCTTCCCTCAAGCGGTTGTTCACCCCAACTACCATCTGAATACAGGTAACCTAAGTAGTTAACATACAGGCTCTCTCAAAATACCTCCCTATCAGGAAACCAAGCACAAATACAGGCATTAACTGCTGTGCAAATCCAACGCACTTTAAGCCTCAACTATTTATTTTTTAACGGTTTAAAACTTGCCCATGCTGATAATTCGACTTCGTGCTTTATCTCTCACTTCAGAGAGACTTCATGCTCATTCTCTTAAACACCGATTTTGTCCATGAAACCCGTATTCTTACTCCCAAAACAACTATTGCCTATATGCCAAAGAATTCCCCACACAGCCTTGATGAACTTTGCTAGCCAACTGCATGTGCTGTTAACCTGTAGTAGCTGAGTACGTCCCGATCTTCCTTCTGCCCTTCCTTAGCATCCTGAGCCAACTCTCTGATACTCTTACTGCGGATTTCCTTGTTACTGTCTCTCCAGAACAACCACACTTCTTCCTCATCTTCTCCAACTTCCAAGGCATTTTCTCCACTTGACACTTCTTCAAACTCAAATCGAGAGAGGACCAGCCTGCCAGAAGGAAGTTAGGTTAGATTACAAACTGCCAAGAACCATGCAGATCTTTGAGAACATTCAAGACACTTGCTAAAATGTACTGGTGACATAGAAGTAACTAATTTTATCTCACCTGCATACTGAAAAACATTTTATTCCTCAACTCTGCAAAGTAAAAGCAGAGTTATCTTATTCTTTTAGTGGTGTCAGTTAAGTACATAAAATCTTTGGGTTTTATTAAATAAAAGCATTAGGTTATCATGAATTTAGAGTATAAGCTTTTAAGGCTTATTTAGCCTTAAAACGGCCAACATTTCAGCTCCATGGAAGTTATTAAGATAAAGGAAAGATAAAGACACATCTGACTTTAGAAAACATCTTTATAGGTGAACTGGTTCAAAGATCATTCAATAAGGTAAGAAAGTATTTTGTAAACAAAAATATCTAACAATCTATTAGTTCTGTAGCCTTTAAATGACACTTTCTTTTTATTTATGTGGCAAAATAACTAGAAACATATCAGCTACTGAAACTAAAAAGGCTTTTGAGGCTTCTAATTCTTCAGAAAAAAAGATCATAGATGCAAAAAAAAGGCAAATTAAATGCATCAGGATAAGAACAAGTAAGTCATGTAGCGACTTCAAGTACTGGTGAAATAAATACAGTCTTTACTATTTCATTAAGAGAATTAAATATGCAAGAACACTCTCATCAATTTGTTTCAAACACTACCTGACAGAGACCTGCTTTCCTCTTGCAGTATTTTGATAATTATTATCTATGCCCTACTACACATATTGAATAAATCCATCTTTATGGAAGATAATTCGGATTTGGTGCCTACTATTGCTTCAGCAACGACAGAACAATGCTAAGAGCTGGAGACCAAAATCCTAACCCCAATGGGTGAAACAGGTGAGCAGAGATGCATTAGCTTCTACTTCGCTGCAGGCTGAGTAGTGGGAAACGCTTTCTTCAGGCAGCTTATGGACAAAGGCCTGACGCCCAGAGGAGGATCAGGTCCCCCTAGAGTCCTGCACACCCTTCTGCAGATTCCGTCTACTTTAATCAAGTGTGAGGTATCCAAAAAAGTTCGGACTGCAGGAGTGAACACACATGGCAGGCGTCTGCTGCCATCAATGCCCATTTCTTCTGAAGAGGTCCCCACATACACTTAACTGCTTTCTCTAAGACCTGCCAGCACTGCTCTCAGCTTTGAAACACCTTCCTTCTGTTTCACACCAGGAAAACCATCTTTAAAGGCATTAACTTACTTAGTTTCAATGAGAATGTCTGCGTTTGTTGGATTTAACACAGCTTTACAAATCAATTCCTGTGTCACTGGAATAGACTTGTTCATGGAAACGCACAGATCTGAGAGGTAATCCAAAAACCTGTTGGAAAACGTGAGCCAAAAGGGTATCAATCATTGTTAAGATCTAGACTGAAGCAATCTACATTTCAGAAAGAAAACATTCAGAACTCCATTTTAACTTTGCAGAGCGAGACTGTTGCCCGAGGGGGAAGTTACGGTGAGTGCCAAAATAGAAGTGAACTAGCTGTGCTTCCTTGCTAGCAAGTTGGCAGGTACAGATTTTTGTCAGAAGGTTGAGGAAAAGGGTAATCATATACTTAGAAACACAGATCTCACCTGGGCTCCCTATTTTTCCTCACAAGACTAACAAAAGTGTCAATCTCAGCAGCTGTGATATGCTTTTCCAAGAGCTTGCGATTGTTATGAAGCAGTGCTGTAATAGTGTCCTCGGCCAAGACATCATAGCCAATTTGTTTCTGCATGAAGCCAAACTGCTTTGCAATGTATTCCTTCAAAACAGAGAGGGAAGAAGGAATATAATTAATTCTCAGAATTTCAGAAAACAATCAACAACAGAAAACAGCAATATGTTTGTCAATATCAACACCTCAAGCAGTGAACTGGATTAGATTCAAGTTGTTGTTTTCCAAGACAACAAATGTTGACAGATAACTTTAACCTCCCTCCCTCCCCGGCTAGACCCCACCAATGCACTCATCCTTATCTGATATGAGTTTATTTTTAACAAATGCCAGTAGAAAACTATCAGCCTTAATTCACAGGCCAACTTTCAATGGAGCTTGTAGTATGCAAGAGTAAAGAAAGTCTTACAATTCACCGGGATTTGCCAGTTAGTAATTCTGTTGTTTTCCTAAATTCCCCTTAGAACTGGTACTAATTACATTGCAGATAGTGTCTGACAGACATGAAAAATGCCAGACAGTAAAACTCAGCAACCCAAAAATCTCTTGCTGACTGTACAATCACAGCACAGCCTAGCAGGGTTTAATTAATGGGATGCAGCCTTTATTTTTCTTGGAGCACAGGAACAGTGTTAGCGCCACTGAGAAGTACAGACATATTTCAAACCTGATTCTTTCTGTAATCCTGCTGAGAGTGTCTCAGCACTCTGTAGCAAAGCCGGCATATGTGTCTGAAAGGAGCATGACGCTGGTCTCCCAGCTCCTCCAACCGCAACATTGGGCCATCGCCACTGTCCGTAAATGGTGCTTGCAACAACTTGAAAATCTATAGATTTATTAAAAAGCAAAGATCTCATGAGACACTGCCTTTATCTCATGAAAATTTGGGTAAAACCACTGTGTCAGTGTCTTTACATGGCTAAAAAGCACATCAGAAATACACTATAGTTACCCAGTTTCTTGGCCTAGAGTAGCCTGGACAGAAGACACTGCTAATCACCTTTACTCAGCATCATATTCTATAGCTGTTAATTCTAGCAATGGGATGCTTACAGTCTGCCCCAAGTTAGAAACTCAATGGATCTTTTGGTTTCAATAACTTAGCCGGGCTCGCTACTATTAGGTTCTCTTTTCTGACTGCCCTCTTGTAGGCAGTGTTTAGAGAAAAATGCAGCCTACCTGCTTTAGAATATTCTGTTCCCTCATCAGCTTTTGCCGCTCTCTATTAGGTTTAGAAAATACCACTTCAAGGACATCTTGCCCAGAATTAGTTCCACCAGTAACAAAGTAGACCAAATCCTCCAATAATTTGGTAACAGACCTACAGGAAATCCAAAAGTTGTTAATGCAAGACTCCAAACTCTGTTAAAAGAATAATGCCAGTGTACATTTATATGGATTTCAAAACACTAAGTGAGAAAACGAACATCAGCTGGAGACTGTCTCAGAGTCTGGATAAAGCACATAGGTTTGTACCGACCTTAAAGGTAGAACTAATGCTCCCTATTGCTATATCCCCATAACTGTTACAGCTAAACCACAGCAGCACTAAAGACAATCATATCACTTTAGGGCAATTACACACTCACCAAGTTCTATTTGGCAGTTCTTTAAATTGCCAGGAAAATAAGAAAGTAATCAGGTAATAATATCTCCCAAGGCCAAATACAAGACATTGGCTACAGAAGCACACAGGCCTCGGTTTTACACAGCCCACCCTGCTCTTTCTGCATGGCCACATACTATTCACAGACTGCCAGAGGATTTGCAAGAAGTCATATGTTCAGTCTTCACAAGGTGGATTATAAATTCCCACACTCAATTTGCAAAGCCCATCAGGAAAGGTATGCTGTGGATTATTCCTCCAAGTTCACAACAACAGTTCTCATGCTCTCATCTCACATAGCAACAGGGTGGGCTTGACAGAATAGGCTTGAGAACCTCCACTATGGACACGTCAACAATAAAACCATCAGCTTTTTTTGGTTTTAAAATCTCACTAAGGAACGAAAGCCCTCTCCTAAGATAGCATACATAGACAAAATTTTCAGAGAGACAGTTACTGAGTAAAGAAAACAACATGATCTTGTTTCCTTACCTTCTTTCATTCTGGGTTATTGTTCCCTTTTCCAACTTGCCAGCAATGGAACCTAAAACCTTACTTGCATCATTTGCAAAATCCAAGTCCCGAACCTCTGCAGGGGAAACTGGTACTATAGCAAAAGCTTCTTTGTCCTCTTTCACTGGAGAAGTACCAATCTGAAACCCAGAGAAGTTTTACCATTAAATCACAGGGCAGAAAACAAAGCACTGATTCATATATTCACCGATAATAAAACTGAAGAAAAGCTACACTCCACTTTGGCAATATGAGACCACTGACCAAATCAAACTTAGAGAACAGTATCACTCTGTGCAAGCTCAAAGCTGCTCCTAAATCCAGAGGAACATCAGGTGAGATTGCAAAATGTTGCTGTAAACAGTGGAAAAAAAATCCTCCTTGTGATGACTGTATTACAGCAGAAATCAAACAGCATAACTACTAAACTACCATGAAAACCTAGCCTTTAAGATAAAATATTCTGGGTAGGCACTATGCATTACTGTTACGCTGCTTGCTGTTTGACAAACCCCACAGTCTCAAGGGACTGGAACGTATGCAAACAGCACTTTAATGTAACTAGGGGAATCAATGGATGCGCCTACATAAAGTAACAGAACTTACTTTAAGCATCACAGGTTTCTCCTCCTCTTTATCAATAGGGATATTGGTACTATGAACCCAGGTGTTGGTGCAAAGGTGTCTAAGCCTGACGTAAGAGTTCCTGAAAGAAAGTCAAAAGTTTCAAAGCACGAGTCAGTTTCCCAGATGGGAAATCTTCAACATTGTTCAAACTGCAAGATGTTGCCAGAAACAAGTGGGAATAATTGTGTTATCTTTATCCATCCTGCATACCATAACAGGAATAAGACTCTTCTTCCCTTAGTTCATTCTATAAATTTCGTTTAGGAAGTAGTCTTATATAATGAAATAGATTCTGCAGTAAAACAGAACTACTTCTATATTTTGGTGTGTAACACCTGCTGCACAGTAACAAATTAAGCCTCTTCAAGCCCTCACATTACAGTACCCAAGCCATGAGCTTCCTCCCTTACCTTGTTTTTCAGCTCGTAACTCACTGATACCTATTTTGTATTTCCTAAACTGAGAATTTTTGAGTGCTTGTATAGCTACTCAATGTTATACAAACACCAAAGGTCCATTAAGAGACCAGATCATGAGCCTTAATATGCAAGAATTTTCTCTATCCTACAAGGACAGCAGTCCCAGACTCTTCTCTCAGACATTTCTGGCAATGACACTAATTTGTATGTACCAGCTCTCTAATAAAAGATGTCAAGCCAGAGCCAGATGAGCACCTTAGTCCAGAACAAAAGCCAGTCTCTCAGCTGCAGTACAGCCTCCTCTCTCCACACAACCATGGCAGTCCAAAGGACAGAGGAGTCAGAGAGAACCCCTGCTTTTGGTGGCCATGATAACTTCTGCTAACTTAAGAGTATCTGGTGATTTAGACAGTTGCTTAGATGGAACAAGTGTGTCATGTTTTCTCAGTGGGAAGAGATAGCATGGAGCCTGTAAACAGACTGAGCATCTTTACAGGGTACAGCACCTTTTAAGTAGCAAGGACATGTAAACAACTGAAAATGTGCTAAATACCTGATGTTATTTCCTAGCTAACATAATATAGACAGGCCATGAGAGTAGCTTGATAGGGCAACTCAAGGCCTTTAGTCCAAGTTTATCCACTGCAAAGAAAGTCAATCTCAATTTTGCCATCTGTAAAATGATGTTCTGTTACTTATAACTCCATTGTAAGGTACTGAAGTGAGGCTTCAGGCACTCAAGTATTTCTATATTAATTTGAGAAAGAACCTTAATTCTAATAGATTGAAGAAAAATAGTGGGAGACAGAAAAGAAACCTCCAAAACAGAGCTGTATGCTTAGCTGTACCTGGGGACAAGGCTGTCTCCTCCTCGCAAGGTGGTAGGATCCAACTCAAATATGGAGGAGATATCATTTCCTTCAGGCACAGAGACCAGAGAGTATGCCATCTTCTCCTGAGCACTGTGCAAGCCTCTTCTGGAGGCATCCTGCTCAGGGTCCAGCTGTGGAAGAAGTCCCATCACACAAAGTCAGGCCAAGCCCTCCAAACTCACCTACCTAGTGTTAAATAGAGGTGTCCAGTAATTGCAGACACAACTGAATCACTCCAAAGTACCAGTTAAGACAGTCAGGCTTTTAGGACACCAGTAGAACTGACAAGTAGCTGCTCTTGCCAACCATTTCTTTGCTTTCTCTGGTGTTAATAACTTCTGAGTATTTCGGGATCACAAAGACAATAAATCCTAAACCACAGAGGTTATGTCTTGCAGACAGTGCCAGAAGAGACTCAGAATGCCCCATTCACCCCACAGCACACTGTTTCAGATGACCTACATCTGCCAAGATCCCCACCCTGACAGTAGTAGCTCTCAAAAAGTATTGGACATATTGCAATTATCACAAAGTAATTACAAGAGCTGCAAACATAAAACCCAGCAGCACTATGTACCAACAATCTTGCTGGGAAATAATCAACTTCAGCAGCAAAAATGGGACATCTATCACAGACAAACAAAAAAAAACCTAATCAACCAGTTAGATGTCTTGCTGTTCACACTACAACTCATGAGGCAGTCAAACACAATGACATGTTACAAAGGCCATGGCATCAGAAGCATCTTTATTCCCAAAGTGGCAGTAAATTACCAGCCTCTCTTAGCAAAATAAAGATACTAACATCAACTGAATAAAACTCGGAATTTTCAGATGAAAAGAAAAGGGGTAGAAAAAAAAAGAAGATAAATGGGAAAAGGGAGCAGCAACTTTCTCTAAAACCCTCGCTAGGAACTACCAGTTATCACTAGTCAATAAAAAAGTTGCTAACTGTCTGACACAACACAGGAGCCAGCTGTCCACATATAAACATCTGAATCCTAGGTGTAATTTTCAGAGTGATCAAGCAATTCATCAGCTTCTCTGTGATCATGGCACTGGTGGAAGGTTCAACACTCAATTCCCAGTCCTGGTGTAAGGCACTGCAATCCTTAAACATACGGAAAAGGTATCTAACATGACTTGTGCCTCAGGATACTCTGTAGTTAGCACATTTGCAGTCAATGAACTTGGCTGCAAAGTAGTGACATTTAAAGCCTGATTTTGCACATGGGAACAGGCAGCTAACTGTATGGAACAGAAATACACATTGGGAGCGTGCCTTCAAGAAAAGAAGTAACTATACACCCAACAGAGTCCATCTGGAGGTTTTACACCAGGAGAAATTCGCACACTTGGAATAAATTCTCCCTATTTCAGCTGTCTCCTTCATCCCCACAGTAAGGCAGCTGCTCTATATTCACAATTTGTATTTCAGGAGACAACTGGTCAACTATTGCAAGTGTGGCAAAGCTGAAAATGAGTTGTAAATCAGAAAGCTAGAAACAGGGCAATTTAAGGAGAACTAAAATGACAACCTGGAAGCTGACAACAGCAGTCCCCTTGAACTTTGAAAGGTATTGGCTGGCATCTTACCCATGCCCATTTAAACCCTATTCTTGTACGGTTCACTATGGTAATAAGGAGAAAACAACAAATCACAGAGCTGTGCAAAGAAGCCTGCTGTCTTGCAGACAGCTCACATTTGGATCAAGATGGAGTTTGGATAAAGTTGGATAAAGCAGCCTACACCATCCTGTCACCAGTGAATGTTAAACGATGCAGTAATTTCACGTCAGAAATGAATTATGTGCTCCTGTTCCTATCCTTTATGGTCTATTTTTGCCACCTAGTGGTAAAAGAGACAGAGCAGGAAAAAATCAGAGCAACTCAGAAGCCAGTGTGTTATTATTACTGCACTTATCAGGAGACATCAGAATATCACCAGGAGGATGGATGGCTACATGGAAAACCTCAACACTGATGAACTTTCTAAAAGATAAGCCAACAGAATAGTTCAATGTTGGATTTTCCCCACAAACAATAACCTGGGACAGGGAAGCATTCAATTTTTCTGTATGCTTACTCAAGTCAAGCTCTCAGATCAGTGTTTGTTGCCAAATATCACCAAGAACTAATGATGTTAACAGCTCAGTATCTGGGGGCAAGGATAAGTGTCTTAATGGCCAGGCTATAATGACAGATCCTTTTAGGAGGAGAAATCCACACTGCAGGATTTCAAAGTGTCACAGTGCATTCATCTTTCAAAAATCAGGAGTAGTTCTTTCTCATATCCAGATGAAGCAAATCTTCCATAATACAGGATAAATCACCAAGAAAGCTGCGTAGGCCTTCAGTCAAATCCAACTAAAAGAACAGAATCTACAATGGAAAGTGCTGTTCTACCTTTATCTTTTTTCAACTACTGAAACAATGCCATTTCCCTTTGACATCAAAGGGAAGCTTCTATTAACAAAAAGCATCAGCACATTCACTCTTTGACACAACATTTATTGAAAACAAGACTTGCTTTCACAGGAAAATCAGAAGAATGGCACTTAAGTCATCCTCACTCTGCCATTCCTGCTCTCTAGACCCTTTATCCTCTTTCCTTTATCCTATCTTTCTTGTGACAGGCTAAAACGAGAGGGGGAATTTCTTTAACATGAAGGTCAGACAACCAACTGGCACAGCACTATGTGAACATCCCATTAGGGACACCTGCCATCTGGTGTCACCTAGAGCAGCTTGCTTTTCAGACCTATTCAAAAGAGTGCTTCAAGGAAACAAAGTTTTAAGAAACAGGAAGACAGAAAAAGAGATGCTACAAAGGGGGGAGGCGAGGGGGTCCAGGTAACATATCAGCTCAGTTCCAAGTGCTTTGCTCTTCACTAAAGCCTAACCCAGTTTTCAATATCCACTCCTCTGGACAGGCTTAAAAGCCTAAAAGATCATTCTCATTCTTTCAGTTTCTTCACTAGAAACAAAGCCTGGACCATCTATGCACTGGCCAGGTAAATACCTGGGCCTGTGTCAAGCCCTCCTCTATCAGGGGCAAGATCATATTCTTGCCTATACTTACTGAGGATTGACACTCCAGGTCATCTTCCTCATAGTCAGGGTTTACCTGATGAAACAGAATCACAGGCACGTCAAAACTCTAACAGAGCTGGAAGTGGGAAACAACCTCAGCGCGCTCTAAACTTACTGTGTAAGAAATGCACTCTACTGCTACAGCTCTACAGGCATGCAGAAAATACACTGTGCAAACCAATTCATCCCTTACCAGGCAGCTGTCTGCCCATAAAGTAAGCAGTTAAGTAATCTGCAAACATGCAGAGAGGTTTATCTTGTTCAATAACCACTAAAGGAGCAAAACAGGTAGTGAGTGGCCAAGTTTCAGGGTGGTTTTAAAATTCCCATGTGAAAATTCCAACTAGGAATTTCTTGGTAGAAATCTTTTTGAACAAACTATTCTAACCATGGATCAGGTGAGCAATCTCCTATGGTATATTTTTGTATGATGTAAGACTATGATTTTGGTTTGGCCAATTAGCAAATTCAAGATTTATTGGAAAAGCTCTGTACTGGATCCCTCTCTACTGAAAAGGATTTGTCAGTGAGCATGTGACTGAACACTGGTTTTCCAATCTACTTATAATATAGGATAGATATTTAATCTGGTCTTTTCCCACTCAAGCTCTCAAGTCAATAGCATGGACTGAGACAGCCCTTGCTTGCATGTAGCTGCCCTGCTACATGCTCTTCATCTAGGACAGCTTTTACTTACAGAGTTTTATGCATTGGCATGTTGATTTATCCATGCTTTGAAGTAAACAGAAGTAGTTTTAATAAACAGTTACAAGTGTTAAGCAGCAAAACTCACGAAATTATAACCCTTAGCTTCATTTATTTATTTAAAATAAAGTATCTTTAAATCTTATTTCAATGAGGGAAAGATGTTCACCATGGAGAGAGACAGGGTTATTTATTTTGTGTTTGGACAGCTAAGCATTATTTACAGTTCTTACAAGACTGAAGTCTAACTACATTTCATTTTACACTCAGTTCATCTCAGAAATCAGTGTTTCAAGGGAAACTAACAATAGTTGAATTCATTTTCCCCCAAATGCTCTCAACCATTTACAATTTATTCATCTACTAATAAATACATCTTAATTCTACTGCCCACATGACAGAATACCATTTAGTGTCTATTCTGTGCAGAAGAAGAGTTACTGCCTCTCAAATTCATACAAAAAGTGAAACAAGCTCAAGACTACTCCTGTACCATGGTATCCTGTCACATCTTTTTTGTCTTACTCAACTATATTTAGCCTTCTAATTTTGTATTAATACTAAAGACCCAAACACCGCTCTCCTCCCCTCCCCTGTGTCTATTTTCAGGGCAGGAAAGAAAAGATATTCAGAAAGTGCAAAAGCAAGAAAACACTGTGGAAAGAAAAGCAGAGCTCCCGAGCAAGCCCCAACACCTACCTCTGCTGCCAGGTAGTGTCCTGTAGCAAGGTGTTTGAACCTGAAAAGGCTATTCCAGTACCCCGCGCCACCACGACAGGGATCATGCTGTACCACCTACAAGAAAAGGAAAACCACATTTATACTGTAAGTCAGCGACCTCCACTTCCAACATGGCATTTACAGTATTTCATGTACAGGTAAGAGGAAACAAGGAGCTCCACAAAAGATGAAATGACTTTCAATATGTGAACAACACACAGTAAATACTTTGGGCTGGCTACAATTAGTTCAGTTCAACAAGGCATGAAGGATAACACGAAAATTATGGTGCAAGTCAGCAAAGAAGTAATTAGAGAAGGTGCTCTAACTGTGCATGTGTCTTGAAACAAGCTTCCTAAACAAGTATAACAACTCCTTTACCTTTTTGGTATAACTAATTTTTTACTTTCACCTTCTTGAAGTGGATGAGGGAAGGCACTTGGAAATATTTCAAATGCAATGTTGCTATACAAAAGAATAAAAAGGTATTTGTATTTATACTCTAAGCTCTCTATCATCAACAGATGCCTCCAACATCAGATGAGCTGTTCCTTTGTATGAGCTACTCTGTGGCTGCACCCCTTTCCTTAGGGAAAAACCAGCACAGCTGAGTTGGGAAAGGACTATCTTCTGCCTCCCATGTACAACCAAGTAAGTGCATAACTGGTAAACTGAGGACCAGTGGATACCCAATTGTAAACGTAGACAGTAACCACAGAAGCTACTGTTGTGTTCTAACTTGTCAAAATAATGCAAATTATAGGTAGGCTTTACATTCAAATATGGGAGAAGCTGTGTATCAAAGCAGAAACTTCTGGAAAAAGAACATGAAAAACATCTATCCACTATTCCAATTAATTTCACGATTCTCACATGCAGCTTGCATGGTAAGCACTTAAAATCATAGACCTCTTCTAACATCAATAGATTCAGGCTATTTTAAGAAGCCAGTGATGTTCAAGGTCACTATTTAAAAGCCAAGAAAAAAAGATAATTCAGATGAGCAACACACAGGGACTAGCAAAGGCTTGCAATCTCCCATCAAATGAGGATATGCATAATCACATTATTCACACCAAAAATAGTGTGTTCGGTACACTCAGCAGGACAGCTGAAATTATTAGCTGCTATTACACTTCAGTGACTGGTAAGAAAATAACTTCACAGATATTTCTTTGTCTCCTTTTTCTGAATTGTCAGGAACCTGAATTTGAGAGCGATCTGCTGCACCACCAGAGATCAGAGCTCCATTTTGGTTTTGCACAGAAAGCACAGTAAGCAAAGGCATTTCAAGATCAAACTTACAACACCAGGAAGACTTTTACCTTAAAAAAAAATAGGAAAAGGAAAAGAAATCCAGGTACACTGTTTTTAAACAGAAAGAGTCATTGTTCCTACAAAGCCACCTACAGCTTGGGTTACGATTCTTACCTCTACCTCCCACAGGGCTTTTGAACTGGTTGCAGATGTTGCTGACTGCCTCCCTGTCGTTCTCAGGAAGACATGCTGCTTCTTCCTATGCTCATCGCAAGTCAGGAACTTCTCCTGTTCTGCATGAAACAGTCTCACCACATCCCCCTGTCAAAGACCAGACAGCATCACCAGTACAGATGTACATCAGTACATCAGTAAACAAGTTACAAGTAACTAGAGTTTTGAGTCTTACCCCTTTGAGAATATCATCTTTGTTATCACTCCATTTCATGAAGAGGACTATTTTCCAGCTTGTATTGCAGTTCACAGAGTTGACCTAAAAGGAGAACCAAAACCATTATTCCCACTGTCTCAGGCATAGGACAAAACACTGCCACAAACTACTACTGCCTGTTGCATTACCCAAGAGGGAAAGTCCTTTCTGTATTTACTCCAGAACAAGTAACTACAGAGTTGACTTGTTAGGAAGTCACTTACTACACATCGGTGTGCCATAATTTTGATTTTGAAGGAAAATCTTAGCTAGTCAAGCAAAATAAATCAAACTCAAGCCTCTGTCCAACACACAACAGATATGAGAAAAGTCTGCTAGTTCTATTAAGTTGCTGACCAACAAGATTTTTAAACAATGCCACAGGTACAGACCAACTTGTTAGTTTGTACAACACAAATCCAAGCAGCTTAGTTGAAACATACAGAGGGCTGTGCAGCTCCTCCAGCTGTGTCAACCTGCTCTTACCTCATTGCACCCTGGATTATCGACAAGCTGATGACTACTGGCGTGGAGAGGCTGGCCAGCGTTGACAGGATTCAGGACTACTTTGTCTCCAATGACAACCTGTAGATAAGTGCAGCATTAGACAGAAAGCTGCACCCTGAGAAAGCACGTTTTCTTTCCTTTTTTAATGTGAGTGATGGCAGGAAATCACCTTCTTGCAGTCTGGAGAGATGCCAGTCTTGAGTATGAAAACCAGGGTTCTGTTTGCTTCAGAATTTAGCTCAACATACTCAGTCATTCAGACAGAAAAAAACCCCATACTATTGGACCTGGAGACTTTCAGAAGAAACACAGCCTGCAATTCTGGTAACTAACCTATGTGCTGCTTTCCATGAAATTGCTTCATTGGTTAACATGTAATAAATAATTCCTACAGAAAAGGTCAGCCAAAACTCCTCCTCCTCCAAGATGTACTTTCATCTGTAAAGTCAGATTATTGACCAGGCTGGCAAGACAAATGCATTTTATTCTGGACAGTAAAGACCCTGTTCTTTCCTTCTTCTAGGGCAAAGTCTAAAATCCAAAAGCCTTTTCTGTACTGAAAAGAACTATTCTTATTAATAACGTGTCTGAGAACTGGTGCAGTTCAAAAGCACTTAGGGCCACTAAGACTGCACTAACCTGTTCTTTGGCTTCATCATGTGCGTGACTGTGTCTGTAGAAGAAGAACAGTCACATAAAACCATATCAAAACATTGATACCTCACTTGGAGTATTGTGTGCAGTTCTGGTGTCCTCAACATAAAAAGGACATGGAACTGTTGGAACAAGTCCAGAGGAGGGCCACAACGATGATCGGGGGGGGGAACTGGAGGGCTGGAGCACCTCCTGTATGAAGACAGGCTGAGAAAGTTGGGGCTGTTCAGCCTGGAGAAGAGAAGGCTGCGTGGAGACCTCAGAGCAGCCTTCCAGTATCTGAAAGGGGCCTATAGGGATGCTGGGGAGGGACTCTTCATTAGGGACTGTGGTGACAGGCAAGGGATAATGGGTTGAAACTTAAACAGGGGAAGTTTAGATTGGATATAAGGAAGAAGTTCTTTACTGTGAGGGTGATGAGGCACTGGAATGGGTTGTGCAAGGGAGGTTATGGATGCTCCATCCCTGGTGGTGTTCAAGGCCAGGCTGGACAGAGCCTTGGGTGACCTGGTTTAGTGTGCCCTTAAGGTCCTTTCCAACCCTAACTATTCTATGATTCTGTGATTCTATATGGGGCTAGTCTACAGGATAAATTATTCCTGCTTGATGAAGTCTGCTATGCCTAGGTGCCAAATATATACCTGGACTATAGGGCACATAGAGGCTTATTACCTCCAGGTTTTAGGCAAATAATATACCCAAGTGACTCAGATTTTTAAAATGGAGATTAAGAGATTAAAATGGTAATGCATTTAATTTGGAACTGATTATTTTACATGTTACCCATGAACAGGACCCATTTAACCTCATTATTACTTCATTCCTCATATACAAAATGATGATGTATTTTGATTCCAAATTGAAAACACTAAAAACCAAGATGCCAATTATTTGTTCCAAATCTACTGAAGGAACTCAACATTTCCTACCATTTTGCACTGGACAGGAATTGTGAAAGGATAGCATAATTAGGTCCCTTACTCCCTCCAACGTTAAATCATTCCACGTTTCCAAAATACAAGTTACCATAGCAATTTTCCTCCCCCTCATGACAGCATAGGAAAAAGGTTGTTCCTGCATCATCATGCAGTAGTTCTGTGCATTTTATTAATTACAAGACAGGCCTCCTGAAATGAGCTTTGCCAAGCTGTGCGCAAAGCAGTACACGAAGATATTCCCCTCGGCACTTACACTGTCTCCAATGGAACGCAGTTTGTAGAAGGGCTGTATGTAGAACCAGGAACCTTCATTTCCAGCTTCATCCAAGGTCACCCTCATAGCATTCTTCTCTAGTAGAGCTGGAAGCCTCTTATTTACTGTTAAGTATTTGTTACTTTTTAAGTGAAGCAGCTAGAATAAGAATTAGAGTTCAGTTCTAAGAATGTTCATTTTTCCTCCCCTTAATTAATAGAGAGCAAAAGATAATGAGAATACTACACAGGAATTAAAATAAAGACTAGATTATATAAAAATACTTATGAATTCCAGCACGATTTCACTTACACTTCTTTCAGTGCTATATAGTCCTACAGCACGAAACCCTCAGCTAATGCAACTGCCCCTTCTGCAGCAAGTGATAAACGCTTAGCAATGCCCTCATCACTTTATGACAGCCTGTTCAAAAATCCCAGGATCAAAAGCTGTAAGATGCTGGGGACGAAGTGGCTTTCCCTGGTATGAAGGGGGTGGTGGGAAGTAAAGCTGCCCTTATCTTGCTTTGCTCTGTCTCATTTCACAGACAACATAACTGCTTCTTTGAAGACTCTCCCCCAGGCATCACATCCTTTTACCATCAGAGGCGTACCACCTCACAGCCTGCACACCATCAGCATGAGTATGTATAGTGCAACAGGTCACAAACCAGCTCCCAACCTACCCAGCTCCAACCAGCTGTTCTTAAGTTCCCAATAAATTTAGTAAACAAGTACTTTTGTACAGAAAAATCACTTTTTGATGCCTTCTTACTACACTGAATACTCAGAACATATGGGAGTTACAGGAAAATACAGGCAAAAACTTATCACTGCTTTTGACAGTATTGATGTTGGCAGTGCAATCAAAAAAGGATGCTATTATTATATATCTTCCATCATTAGAAGTACTTGTAAGTATTCCTGTAAAGTTCTGCTTTACAGGATCCCACTTTAGGACACTGTTAGTACCTTGCAAAACTGGACTCTTGTACATGAATTACAGAAATCTGAAGTCACATTGAACAGAAGAGCTTGATAAAAATCCTACATGGCTTGCAAAGATGTTCACAGCCTACCTGGATAACATTGCCGTACTGGATGACTGTTCCCAACAGCTTTCTGTTTTCAGTTTCATTTTGTTTCTTTTCCAAATCTGCTGCATGCTGAAATTAAAGAAGAATAATTCAATTGTTGACTGTTTTGTAAAAAGAGTGGCCAAAGACCCAAGGTTAAGAGTATTTCAAAGAACTGGAGAAACAGTGTGCATCTGAAACAGCGCAAGCTTCTTCTTCCAACAACATAATTTCCAATTCCCTTTTTCAGTTGTTTGGAAAGACAGACAAACACCATTTCAGCAATCCATAATTGCATAGAATTGTTTAGGTTGGAAAAGACCTTTCAGATCATTGAGCCCAACTCTTAACCCAACACTGCCAAGTTCACCACTAAGCCATGTCCCTGAGTGCCACATGTACACATCTTAAAATACCTCCAGAGTGGTGACTCCACCACTTTGCCGGGCAGCCTGTTCCAATGCTTGACAACCCTTTCAGTGAGGACATTTTTCCTAATACCAAATCTAAACATCCCCTGGCACCACTTGAGGCCATTTCCTCTTGTCTTTTCATTTGTTACTTGGGAGAAGAGACCAACTCCCACCTTGCTCCATCCCCCTTTCAGGTCGTTGTCAAGAGTGATTAGGTCCCCCTGAGCCTCTTTTTCTCCAGGCTGAACAACCCCACTTTCGTCAGCTGCTCCTCTTCAGACTTGTGCTCCAAACCCTTCACCAGCTCCATTGCCCTTCTCTGGACACACTGCAGTACCTCCCTGTCCTCTTAGACAAGACAGAAAACAAGCCACGAGAAGACAATACCACATATATGGGAGGAGGTGAAGACGGATGGGTAACAACTCAAGCCAGGAAGTTCATATCCCTTTCTACTGACTTCTGCACAAATTGAAAGGAAAGGACCACAACTTTGGTTCTTTATTTTACTTCTCCAACACAGGCCCCAACTCTTATCCAGCCTGTCTTTTTATGGCAACAATAACTACCTTCACCATGCAGCAGGATTATTTATAAGACATTTATAAATGCCCGCTGCAGCTCTGAGCACATGAGTTCCCAACCTCCAGCACCACATAGTTTGTACTGACTGAGGCTGAAGGATACTCTGTGCTACTAGAGACTGGCTGTGAAGATGGACATGAGCATTTCTGTACAACACTAATACAGTAAAAAAAGGGAAAGCCCTTGCAAAATTGAATAATCACAGGGATACATTGTTCTATTTAATAACTTCATTTCTAACTAGCCTCTTGCACTTTGCTTTGTTTTTACAAGTGAGCTATTCCACCCAGGCTGTTTACAAACTATTTCATTTCGTAAAGAAATTTTCCCTTACTTTACATGAAAAATTACCTTTTTAATAAAAAATAAGTAAAACTGTATTTTCTTTAACGGGTATCTGGTGGTAGAGAGGAATGTAAAACTAGACTTGTAGGAGCTTGAGCATTAAGGTTTATGGTTTGGTTCTCAGATCAAGGACAAAAGCAGGTGCAGTTTTCTGTTGGAGAGGAAAAGTGCCCACAGTTCCTAATTGTAATAAGATAAAGTAATAGTAACACAGGAAAAAGTTCAGCTACTGCAAAGGAAGAGCATCTGCATAATGTTACAAAATTTCATCATCCTTAGCTTACGCAAAACATGCTATTTTTGGAAGTTGTGCTAGGTAGGACAGTTGGCTCTGACTCCCAGAGAACCTGGAATACAGCTGCTCATTCACATTTAAAAATATATCCAGAAACACAATGCCACATGATTTTCTCTTTATTACTGAAATACAACTCTTCTTTTGCTTGATTTCAAAGTATTCTGTCAAGAAAGGATTTCTTCAAGATACTAGGGCGCTCTCAAACAGCAAGCTCAGACTTCTCTGCCTGCACTGGATTGGGTGCCACATTTATTGCGAATAAAGAAAATTGTGTCTTCTGCAAAAATATGATTACGGCTTTGGATGCATTTCAAAAGCACACACCAAACCCGACAATTGCTCAAGACAGAATCATTTTCTCTGGCCACTAGATGTCAGCTTTTCAACCAGCACCGATTCTTGATACCAAAGAAAGACAAGTGTCCCACATTTTAAATCCCTTAAATGGCATTAACTTAAAATAACCTGACCTCAGCATCGAGTGCTCCATAGCAGACAATAAATTCAACCAGCAGACAAACAGAAGCCAAAAAAGGCAAGTGATGATGAATACATGTTACATCATCAATTTTGTTAGGAGTCACATGCACTGATAAAGACACCTGGTCACAGAAGTAACAAACATACATGCATCTCAGGGCATGCCCCCCGACACACATCAAACAAAATGCAGGGGGTTTTAGTGTATTGCATGTCTGACAAATGCCAGCATGACACATGTACCCATATGACTGGCAGAAAAAGAAGTTCTGATGACTGATATACATGGGACCAAAGTAATTTAAAGCTGTGCATGAGCCTCAGGTCACTGAAGGCCTGATTTGGCACATGATATAGAAAGGATGAGCCTTTATGCCAAAGTGATGCAGATTAGATAATCTCCAATAATACTGTAAAATCCTTTCACCAAATCAAGCAAGCAGCTCATGCATGGTGGCACATTCCTGTACAAACATCACTTGGCTGGGGCTAAATACTGGAAAAATCACATCCTGTATTTCCATATGGATCCCACCACCACATGGTAAAGTGTCAGATGAATAGGAACCCAAATATCTGAACTGGCATGTACTGAGGAAAGAGGAAACAACTTTAAATTACACTCAAATGCAGGGCAACCACAAAGTACTTTTCTTCTATGTGATGTAGTATTTAGACTATACTTTCTCTTAAAATCCATTAACTCACACAAAACCCACAGTCATAAACTCTCCTCTTCCCTTATACACCAGAAAAACCAAGCCCAAAATCTCCTGTTCCTTAAAGCTTGCTGGCATGGTCTGCTTCTCTTATCATTAACAGGGCAGAAGAAATACTGCTCAAGTGAGTGACTTTTGTGCTACAGCCAGTACCAAAATAGCTTTCTCCTTGCTAAATTAATACTTCTAGGTTATAAAATTATGTTTTCAGCAGCAAAATGAGTCAAACAGTCAGCCTTTGTGAAATGCAGGAGCAAGGCAGCCATATGGCAATCAGCAAATGACACTCTCCTACAGGGCCATTTCATATTTCAGTCTACAATGAGCTTAATATAGGCTTAAAGAAACTAAAAATATTTAGAATTGTAATTTTGACATGAAGTATTCTAGCTATGTAATTTTAACATAAACATGGAGTTTATTTAACTCTACATTCAACAGATGGTATTTAAGTTAAGCTGGCTTTTTTTTATATAGGAATTCTAAAAACAGCAATCAACTGCTTTACTGGGTTTTCAACTGCTGAATGTCAACATTTTACAACAGAAAATATTAAATACTGCAAGCTAATAAGGAAGAAGAGGCTGTCTGGCCTTATAATTACTCATAATTACCCATCAACCTTTACATGTATTAACAGCAGCTACATGTGTTTGTGGAATCCCTACGGAGTTATCAGACTAGTAGCTCAGATGGTATCTAGCAGCCCAACTAACTCCCATGAGTTAAGATGTCAAGATGAAATGTCTCAGAATCTTCTACTCCATATAATTACTTGGAGGGTCCTGTTTTTACGCTGTTACCACCTAAAGTGCCCACATAGAGCACTACTACAATTAGCCCAGGTTAATGACAAAAGCTTAAATGGTTACCATGACTTTAACCCAGTACTGTAAATACCAGTACTGGGAAAGAGACCTTGAACAGCATGTTGTCATAAATCAAAGTTGGTTCTCAGTGAATGTTTCAAAAGGAGTCTTATATGGATCTCTATATACCTTCTCAGTGTCTCCTGGTTAACTGCATCAAGTTGATTGGAAATACACATTTAAAGCAGTATGGGTGAGAGTGTTGATGATCAAAAGGAGCCGAAACACGAATACTTACATGCAGTTTGTTGAGTAGCACAGCATCTGTGGTGCTGTTAGCTCCTGGCTTTGCTGCTTTCCAGAACTGCTTCTGAGCGGAGTACCGGTTCATGGGACATAGTTTGAACAGGCAATCTATAAAAACAGATGAAATAAACAGAAAGATTGCTTCAAGCATTTGTAATTATCTGGATTTGTGCTGCTAATATTGTCCAAGGAACCAGCAGCAAGGAAAGCTTTATAAACAAATTCCAAAAAGCTCTTAATCAGACAAATGCTTTTTTGAGCACCAGGAATGTTGCCCCATGAATGATAAAAATTAACTGTTGCTGCCAAACATCTGATGCAAGACAAGAAAATTTATAACTTGTCCCAGCCAAAACTGGTACCGTACTAAAATGGTCACAACATTCCAATGCCTTCCCAGGAAAACAGGTTTGTTCTGCACACTTTCAGCTTTTAATTTCTGTATTTACGCAGACACACTATTGCACACAACTCATGTTTGGGGGGTTGGGTGGAGGGTGAGGGTGTGCTTTTGGGTTCTTTTGTTGTTTGTTGAGTATTTCAATCAAATCCCTCCTATTACTAGGGAAAAAAATGAGGCACAAAGAACTGAAGAAACTCATTGGAGAAACTCATTTAATAAACCAAAGCAGCATAAAACACCCCCAAATAATAGCAGCCACAAGCTCAGACATTCAAAGCATCGCCCAAGGTACCAGTAAACCCCTCATGGTGTCAGGTTCTTTACCCAGCCCATTGACAGAGTTTATTTAACATCCAGCCTGGCAAAAGCAGGAATTACAACTCATTAGTCTTATTAAAATACTTTTTTCTTGTATTCAAGAGGTTCTAACTTATCAGTAATAAAACCAAATTAGCTGCCTTTACTGTTTTTCCTCCTCTTTGTTGCTAAGCAACTGAACACGCAAAAAAATAAATTAAGCTATTCAAAGGCAGTGCCTAAAGTAGCAGCGTAGAAGTTTAAACAAAGTGCCAAAAGCCAGAAGGCTGTTCCCAGTGCCTCTCTGGCAACGGCAGGGATGTAAGGCTGCAGGCTTCTAACTCACGTGGTATCTCTCAAGGCTCCTGGTGTATTCTTGTAGGCAAGTGCTGCACTTAAGGAAGCAATAAACTGAGGAGAGATCTATCTGGGGGTTTTATCTTCCCTGTCTGAAAAGGACAGCTCTTTATAGGCTCACATGATGCATGTCAACTAAAAAGGGAAAAGCTCCACACTGAAGACAAGTCATTTCAGCTCTGCCAATGTTAAACTTGCTAATGGGATGCTAAAGTTGCCCCAGTAGAGTCAGACCTTGATAATTTTACCTTGGGGTGCCATTTGAGACTGACACCTTCACTCACTCCCAAGGAAAAGACCCATTTGGTGTCCCTCAGCCTGCCTAATCCACCTTTGAAGCGTCAGACAACATCAAACGCCTTGCACAGAAGAGCAAAGGTCTGCCTTCAAAACTAAATCCCTTTCTAATAGGGCGAAGCAGATCCATCTCTGTGAGCCACCGACTGCCAAATGGGCTGATCAGCTTGTTCCAAACCACCACAGCAATTCCCACAGCCTGCTTACCTGGTGGCCCAGTATACCTGCAGGAGCTGGGTTAGTACACACAGGACCTTTAACAGTGACACAAACCGTGGAAGAAAAGAGCTGAGGGTATGTGGAAGGAGACTTAATCGCTTCTATCCAGAAACACTCCCCTCCACTTTGACACTACCAGCTCACAGCTTCCGAACAAACAAGAACTGGAAAACGAAGTGCAAACCACACTTTCCACGCTTGCTCTCTTCAACGTATTTTTCATTTACATAAAGATGATTCACAGAGATTGACAGCAGAATAGATTCAAAAAGCCACTGCGGGCTGGCACTTTAAGCTAAGACTATGCAGTGTAAGCAACACACCAGTTATAAAATATTCTATTTTTGCTTAAACCATCAGTTCACACAATGACAGCAATTAACACACAGAACTGCACAGAAGAATTAATCGTATGCTAGATTTAGTCACAGTGCAAGTGTACTTTTTTCCATCCTTCTCAGTCAAGAAAGTTGTCAAGTTCAGTTTAACTTCGGAACTGTTAACTGCGAGCAACCCCCTCTCTTCCCTTAGCACAAGGGAGAGGTCTACAAGCGTTTGACCTTGTTCAACCCAAGAAAGCAAACCACCACGTTTTTCTTAGATTTTCTGCCTAGCTACAAAGCTACAGATCTAAAGCAAACAATGAAAAGCACCCAGCATATTTCTCCCCCATAGTATTTATTCTATGAAATCTATTTCTAAGGTGGTTGTGCAGTTAAACACCTTAATATGACCACAAGAGGCTGGTCAGTACTGAATGTTACGTCAGCACAGGTCAAGCTACGTCAACTTTATGG